>NC_061123.1:14648774-15898774 GCF_905220365.1 Vanessa cardui
ATAGACAACGAATCCTCACAATAAAGGTGATCAAAGCCAGCTTGCAAATATTTCAAACGAAAGTGTGAAAAAAATAGTGAAAATACCATATCCATTCGAGCGCTGAGCTCAGATTGTTTTGTTTTGAATGCGATGGCGACCACCGGCTAAGCCAATTAGTGTCCACTTGGGTAAACACCGGCTCGTTAGCGGACTTGTGTGTTTTATTCAATTCAATTTGCTAACTCCACCAGCACTTATTCATTGACGGGGCCTACTTTTTTCGCCCAATTTCTTTTCTCTAAGACAAGGTGCTCAAACAAAATATATTAGGTCTATTAATATGAATGTGAATTATCATAATAATATAAATTATATTTATATTTTATTTATAACTACTAAGTTTCTTGCTTGATCAACTCGGTAGAATATACATTTCGAACCGGTGGTAGTTTTACGTTATACATTAAAAATATATAACAATACATTTATGTAAATTCTGTAAATGATGATTCAAAAGTCATTTCTAAGCCTTCGCGAATAAAATTTATATTTTAATAGATTGTTTGAATACAACAACATCTTCCGTAACTGTTTATTAAAGAAAATAATAATATTATAACTTTCTTCTATTAATCTTTAAGTATGTTTGTACCTAAGAGAGGTTTAAAGAGTTGATAAATTAGTATTACGGATATATATTAAGTATACAAGCACACGTGACCGAGCATCTTAGATTCAATCAGCAGAGCACGTTTGGTAAAAACGATTTATATTTTTTAAATTGTCGACGAATAACTTTTAAATCACAATACAGGTTTGTTGTGCTACGAAGTCTTAAAAACATATAATTTACACTACACGTATAAGAAATGTAAGTTATGATTTAAAGTAAGATATGAAAAGGAGATAAGCAATTGAGCATCTGTTCTGCGGACCGACCGAGAGGCCGCGACGTTCGCGGTAATCTAGTCCGTGACTTGCAAGTAAATTTGCGGTTTTATTACCGCCCGCAACGCTGGGGTGCGGCGGCGCTGCACTTTAAATAAGATAAGAGAATTTTACCTCTCTCGCTTTTCATTGTACTTAAGGCATTGTTTAATCAGACAAACAAAACATTCATAACGTTTTTAAATTTAACTTGTATAATTTTATAATAAATGATACTTTTTTTTCTATTAGATTATTTTTTTTTGAAATTATATTTCTTAGCCAAAATAAGAAAAAGCTATTTTGTAACATCGCGTCATTTTATAAAAAAAGTTAAATCGTCATAGAAACGCAAAATGATATATTATTTGTCTAACGTAATGACTAATAGCAACGTCTTGTATTTTAGGAGGTTTTTATTTTACACCAACTGTCATTAGAGCAGCATGTCAGGATACACTTTTAACTTCTGTGGTCAGCTGTGGCACCTAACTGTTCCATACTCACATGCTTTTAAATAAATATTTTTAATTATGATGTTTTATATTTGTTTGTAATATATCGACATCCGAATAACCTAACAATTTGATCGAAATGATTTACCTTTTTGTATATAATAGATAACAGTTTATACTTTTGGAATTCCTATGGACTGAATATATGTATAATAATTGTTTCAAAGTATACTAATCTACCCTTTTCGGCTTCACATGGTTAAAACGAGGTTCTACATAAAAGCGTTTAATCCCTCCTTTAACTTTATTGGTTAACCTTTTACAATCATCGTCCTCATTCAATCAATTTACACACAAAACCACAATGAATTATACGCCTCAGGCTTCCTTCAGGATCTTTGGCATTTAAGGATATCGCGTTCAAATGGACAGGCGGACAGAAAGCGGAGTTAAGTTTTTCTAAAAATAATTTATTTAATAAGTACAGAAAACTGTTTTTATAAGGACCGTTACTTAAACTATAACATATATACGGAAACATAGTATGATAAAATATTCTATCTCTACATACATCCGTAAAAGAAGATTTCATAGATTTACCCAATATTTATGGCTTTTGATTTTATGTAAATATCTTATATTATATGTGAAAATTGAACACCGAATGGTAAGTGGTCACTTTAAGTCATAGACGTATAAAATTGTAACATCATCAATGGCTGCCAACTGTAAGAGATTATGTCCCTTGAGCCTGTATTTACACTAGCTCACTCACCGTTCCAACCAACAACCAAAGCTGTATTGTTGTAAGACGGTGGAGTAGCTATGGAGTGGATGGTACCCACCCAGACAGTTCTGTATAAAATAGCACTTGTTAGGATGCATAACTTATACCAATTATTTTCAACTTTTAAGTAATGGTAATAAGTAAAATTTTACCGCAGATAAAATTAAACGCTTAAATGGGTCAGTAGTTATTAAGACATTAGTTACGGGTTAAAAGAACTTTATAAAAAATGGAGCGAGTCGTGTGGATTTATATAATCGCGCTAGACTATCTTTATATAGATAATAACTGATGAAATATTTCCAAATTCGATTCAACTCTAATAAAATGCTGCCAAATATTGTAATATGATTGGACGACGTTATAATGACATAAAATGAGAATTCAAAACGAAAATCGGGTAAGCTGGCTAAAAGAATACTACTTAACTTGAGGCCTGCAAACAACACTTGTCAGTAAAAAAAGTTCAATCCTCGAGTATTTCACTCAGTTTTTGCAAGTGATTCGTTTGAAAAAAAATAGAATTAATGAAAATAGGTCAAACACCTTGAAGTAAATAATGTTGAGCGCACCGCGCATCTTTAAAACTTTAAAGAAAAAAAAAGTAAAAAATAAAGTTAACAAACATTTCTACGTATCTTCTCTTAATATTTTATGAAAAGGCAATATTTACATAACAACTGGCCTCTACAAAAACTGTTGAAAGTAAAAAAAAAAACGAACACTTATTCAAATATAGAATAAATTGCAGTATTGTACAGTGCAGTCACTTTAAATTCTATCGTATTACAAGCATACAAAGTACTCAAAGATATCTGTAGAAGTTCCGAGAGTCGTTATGGTTTGCAGTAAAGGCCGTCGCTGTCGCCGCGTTTTGTGCATTATTATTCGCCGCGGGTCCGGACAGTTTACTTGTTAGGACATTCTCAACTCGTCTCCACTCTAGTGCCTATGACTAAACTAGTAAGTATTCGTTAGTTTACTCTCTAATTTTCGCTCGCACGTTAGCGCACACAACCGAGTTAGACGTCGAGTATCGAATTAACTAAAGTTTAAGTTGTTTGTTAGATCATGTGTTTGTTATTATAATATTCTTTGGAATACTATTCGACTTTATTTTATTATATTAACTAGCGGTCCGCCCCGGCTTCACGCGGGTGGACATAAGTTTTTTTTTTATATTTTTACCTTATTTATTTATATATTTTTTGTTGCCTCTTTCCGACACGTTTACCAATTGTTTCAAGTTATTTAAACAAAAGCCTAAATATATTATGTACCTAAACCTTCCTGATGAATCCCTCTATATATTAGTGAAAACCGCATGATATCGCAAACATACAGACAGACATACACGGTTGGAGGACTTTGTTTTATAATATGTAGTGATGTAGTATTATTGTCACATTGTTTCGTTCTCCACAACTTATTAGCGTTCAAATTTAAATATATTAATTGAACTTATAAATACATATACCACTGTCTTATTGATTGTCAAAACTCTACCACCAGACCGGAAAGAAACGTCTCAGATATCAGATGAGTCCGGGAAGAAACTCTGTGGGATATTTTTGGTCTCAAGTATTATATTTACAATCATAAAGTATTTATTTTTGAAGCAAACTGGAGTCGTTATTTATAATTATTGAGATTGTTTTGTTATAGTAATGTAATCATAAAATCAAAAAACTAACATGAATAATTGATATATTAGATAATTAATGAAAGTAAACGTATAACAGCTTAATATAAAGTGGAAATCTATGTATGTTATAATATAGTACAAGTCGGTTGAGCTGGATGGTGCAACATGACGCTCATCAAGCAATCATTATGGCGGCGCCATGTTTTTAAAACGGCTTTCCATAGCGCATGACCCACGATCCAAATTAATCCCCTACTACAATATTGTTTCATAAAATTAGAATAATCTATTTCGAAAAAGTTTGCCTCATTTTATAAAAACTGAATTTCTGAGAGTTTCCGCGGCCAACATTAATTATTTCTCCCTCGCCTCTGTGGTATGCCGTGACTACAGTCGTGATTTTGCATATAATTTTCTACTCAATAAACGCTCCGTTTACTGTGCAGCTAAACCATGAATGAAGTCGAAAAGATCATTCCTTTGACTTTCATCAACCATTTCTATTGAAGAAAGTTGTGTTATACTCTCTGATTTAACTTTAAATAAGGTTAAGAATTTATCACATTATTTTTTTTTAATTATGATAGTTATTTTATGAAATTTTATTAAGTTTAATTGTATTGTAAATGTAAATTGGATGTAATTAAATAAATATATCGCCTCGTGTTCCATCTTACGGTTTATGAAACATCATGCGTGCTTTCCAATCAAAAATCTTGTAGTATATGTATCTTGTCCCTGAAACTATTCTGTCATATTTGACTTTAAATAAGGTTAAGGTTTGATCATACTATTTTTTAAGAGAGTTAAATTATGAAATTTTGTTAAGTTTAATTATATTAAATTAAATGTTATGAAGGAAATATAGCACCTAGTCATCGATCGTAATGTTTACGAAATATGATGTATAATAAAAAATCATGTAATATAAATATCTTGTATGTAACACAAATGATCCGTGATTATTATTAATAGAAAACGTCAAATATTTCATTATGCCCTCATTATATTAATATTTCTTAGATCTTTTAAAATCCGTTGCGTAATTTGAAAGGTCTAAGCATACATAGGGACGGTGAGCGGTAAACGACTTTGTTTCATATATGTAATGATGATAAAATCTTGCTAACTATGTTAAAAAAATGTGTAGTCCCGAAAATCTTAGTAGTAGAGCTATATGCAAGTCTGACTAGGTAACATCCGCTTATATATTCTACCGCCAGGCAGTAATAGTTGCAGTAAGCTTGATATGTTCCCGTTTGAAGGAAGAGAGAGCACGTGTAGCTGATAAAAAAGATATGACATCACAGTTCTCAAGGTCGATGGCACATTGGCAATGTATTGTAGTTTCTTTTATGGCGACAATGTCTAAAGGCATTTGAAACCGCTTAATATTAACTGGTCCATTTACTTGTTGACCTAACCATTCCATAAAAACCAAACAGTATTTAGATTTAGACTTTCTTTACATATGGATTCGTATAACTAAATTGAAGTGTCTGTTTGTAATATTAAAATAACAGGCATAAGTATAAGTACGATATATATACCAAAATAATATTTTTTACAATTTTTGTGTCTGTATGCTTGTCTGTTACAGCTAATTTTTGGAACGTCTGGACTTTTGAATTTTGAGATAACTTTTATTGGCAGAACGCTGAATTAATAGGTAGTGACGTAGCCTACAAGAATAACTTTATTGTTAATTTTAAAGCGTAAGAAGTCACGGACACAGCTAGTTTATAATAAACTTACCGTAATGAAACTAAAGAGAACCTTTTGTGATAGAAAACTGTTCTCCGTTTGAAACCGGATAAAATTAATAACTCCTTAGTAATAAACAAAATAAAACATCGAACAGAAAGATCACATTGTTTGGGAATTTCGGAATGCATCTGAGGAGGTTGCGAGGAACTTTATAAATAGGTTCGTCGTTCCATTGATACAATACATACTTATTTTAGTTTGCCTTGCAAAAATTTATACATATAACAGTACAAGTTGAGCGGAGTTTTTCGAAAGTTTTCTTCTTTACTTATTTGAGGACGGTCGGAGCGAGCGCCGAACTCCCTAACTCGTGTTATTGAATTTAATGTACCCCCAGCTCGTAGCTAGTTCTATTCCGTGTCGATAAAATCACTTGGAGCAGTTAGACTTCGCTGTACTCGTTAATATCTAATGCAAGTAATAAACATTCTCCAAGTATAAATTGTTTGTGTACGAATAACTTTGTATTAAGTGAATTATGATAGTTTATACTTATAGACATTTTATATAAATGTCATGTACAGGATCTTTGCGGTTTTATTTTGAGATCAGAATAAGATGAAAAATTCGAAGAGGACTCGAAAGTCTCGTAGTTCGAAAATTGGTGTTGGTACTAAACCTGTTCATTTGATTATTTGTTTACAAAAGAATCTGTGTTGGCGCACACACTGTACTGCACTGTAATATAATTTGCACAAATAGCTTATAGATAGACTAGTATACGATTTGGACGACTTCTGTATGTTTGCGTTTTACTAATCTAGCAAATTTATTCTCATACTTTTAATACAATGTAACACTGAAAGAGATAACTGCTATAAGTAATTAATGTAGAACTAAACTGCCTCATTAGTCTAGAGGTAGATGGTAGATATGTGTCTGCAGATTCTGAACAACAAAAAAAACAACAACAGCCTGTAAATTCCCACTGTGTGGCTAAAGGCCTCCTCTCCCTTTGAGGAGATGGTTTGGAATATATTCCACCACGCTGTTCCAATGCGGGTTGGTGGAATGCACATGTGGCAGAATTTCAATGAAATTTGTGCAGGTTTCCTCACGATGTTTTCCTTCACCGATTCTGAACACCTGGGTGCAAACCCCAGGTCCAGCCGAGTGTACACTACCGTGCCTTAGATAGTATTTAAAGCTATTGATATTGCATCTGAAGTCTTTCCCATGGGATTAAGAGAGTGAGATAATATATCTGTCCTATTCTAGTCTTCCTTAAGCCTATGCTGTAGCCGAAATCAGTTAGGACGACAACACAATTAATTGAACTAGGCTTATTTATATTTCTACGGTAAGAGTACTGAATCGAAAGAAAAATAAAACTCTGTACATATAGCGGCTAAAGTGAAATTATAATGTCATGGTTTTTACAATAACTCTACTTCATATACAATTATTGAATTGATTGAATAAGGGTATCACCATATCGACGCTGATTAAAATTTAATCTGTAATTCTGTGTGATGTTGCCATACTTACGTATTTTACTCTAGTGTAAATAGTCATATCATCGACTTGGAATTAAAAAAAATAGTAATATAAGAGTTTAAAAGTTCAGAGAAGTAAAATTAGCTATAGTTATCGTTAGTTATTCTTTAAGAGTTTACGTGATGTAAATTCATTACTCTTCAATGAAATAAATAATTATGGATATCGATATATATTTTTTAATTCTTAATACATGTAACCTTATAGTGTAAGTTACAATTGATTTTGTAATTAACGACAATTTAATGAAAATTATTAGAATATTTGCGTTAATATTAATGTTAGAATCAGAGTGATCCGTGTTTATTCATTATCGAGGAAAGTAAACATCGAATACCGTGAACGTGTAAATTTTTCTTTCGGTCTGCCGCAAAAGGTTTCCTTATGCCAACATTTACATTTGACGTCGTCGCGTCTTTAAGACTGTTTGTGGGTAAAGCTGTTTAATCACAGGAGCAGGTGAAAGATGCCACTGAGCAATTTGCGTGTTTAAATTTATGTACAAATACTGATTCTTATATAAATAAATAATATTTTTATTTTATTTTTTAATAAATTATAATGTAGTTAATGTTTATTTTCTTTTAAGCAGGGAATGCGATGTTGTGGTTTGAATACTTGCAATGCTTATGTTTACAATGTTAGTCGAATGTACGTCATCTGTTTGTCCGTCGCTTTTTCACGGCTAAACCAATGAACCGAATTTGATGTAATTTTGTGTGATAAAACTTGAACTCCAAGAAAGGGCATAGGCTACTTTTTGGCTAACACTTGACAACTAACCCTAAAACACGAGTAGTAATTTTACATTTCTTGTAGAGCGAGGCGGTGAAGAAACTTACATTAGTAATTTTAAAACCACTAATCTACGTAAGTGTAACGTGGTTGAATGAACTGCTTATCTTAGCCAGCACGTGAGATCATTGCAAGCTAAGTTAATAAAAATTGATCTCTACCGATATACAATTCGTATCCCTATAAAACGAGATTTTAACGCGACGGTACGCACGCGTGTGTCTGTAGTCGTAGTGTATAGAAAGTGTTTGTAGTGAAATATCCAAAGGACACTGAAGTGGCTGTGAATACCTGCACGTATTCAATTTTCCCGACAATATTTCACCCTACTGACATTCGACGCGCTATACTCGGTCCCCACAAGAATTTGTAAAAATACATTTATGTACGGAAATTGAACGGATGTTTTCTAATATTATGATTACAAAACTTTCAAAGAAATCTCTGGTTAAATGATTAAAATATTTGCCCGCGGTGTTGGTTTCATATCAATATCCGGATTAGGGCGAATCAAATTTGGTTTGTAGGATGAGGATTTATGCAGCGTTCTCAATTTCCTGCGACGACAGCGGAACATCCGGTATGCAAGGCCCCTCGCCCTAGCCCCGTAAAGCTCTTTGCCGCAGCCACCGGCCCAGCGGAAAATGGAGCGCGGGCATTTGCATAGCGCCACTGGAAACGACCAGACCGGCAAATTGTTGTCGCATCGATGACTCGATCAATACGACGTATCTGTCTTATGATATTATGCTCTATATTTTATCTGTCTATACTATTACCGCACGAGAAGTCCCTACGATTCAATTGGTATGGAATCTATTAGTAGGTAATATTAGTCATTAAATTCAACACTATTCTTAAAAACGTTTACTGTATTTTCTTATAATGCTATAATTATCAAAATTTATCCAAAAAACACTCAAACATTTTTTGTATATAGTTAATTAATATAAATTTTTGAATTGTTTAAATTAGCGCTACATTTGATTAAAATTATTTTAGTTATTAAGCCAACATTAATTTAGCATTAAATCAATTTTTAAGCGACGTGGACATGTCGTGTGTTTTCGTAAGCTAAGCATGGATCAACAGTTCCTTACTAAGAACACACGTGTTCAGTGTGGTTCGTTACGGCGCTCTCGATTCGTATTTAGGGCTGTCAAAACGTTCAACATCCCTTGCGTTAAAATATAAAATAATTTAAATCTATGAAGTAGAAATGAATGTCAAAAATTTCACAGCGAACGACAAAGTGCGCCGTATTTATTAACTTTAAAATTCACTTTGATCCTTATTTGTATTAACGCTGCTATTTGTATATGCTAAGTTTAATTGAAAGCATTTTTATTTTTCGTTCGCAATCATTAAACGTTGTGTGGAATACTCACACATCGTAGCAGCCCTGTCGTATTAAAAGTGGCTTCAGTTCTAAAGCACGGGGTCGATTTCGGTTCGTTTAAGTTTGACATCCATAACGCGCTGTTTGTATAGCAGCTCCTCCGCATGTAGCACGATGACAGAATTTGCAATGAAAATTTCCTTAGTCAACGTGCATTGCAACTGTGAACTGACATCTGCCTTTTGATTGGTTAATATTAACGAACGGCATATCAATGCCGTTTATAATTTCAAATTATTTTCCTTATTTTTCTTACAAAGAGAACGGAATTGAATATGCTTTTAAAAATACCTATTGGTGGTTTAAAAAATAGGTCGTATTTGCGGGAAATTATGTTAGATAGATGTTTTTCTTGCCGCATTTAATGAAAAAAAAGTGTTTTATTTGAGTAACTGTCGTGAATATCACAGCTGGTCAAAACACGTTAAATATTTAAAACGCAAAATCTATTATGGCGCCGCCGTGAAGCTGATGTGTTTGACGTTTTGATCCTAAACAAATAGCAAGAATTAATGAGACAAAAATACTGAGTGTGTGCGTGTGTACATAAGCTGTGCTTGTCGGGTTTTTGTTTTGCAGAATTTTATAAATGAGCCAATTTAATATACATATATTTATTAGCTCGACATTATGTTATAATATTGTAATATTGTTGTATTTGTGTATAAAAGTTATTTCTTAAAAGGAAGTTACGAAGTGGAATTTACAGTTACGGGGTAAAGTTTATTTTTGTCTTTACGTTTTTCTTTAAATAGAAAAATAGTATAATTTTAGACTTAATATTAATATAACATTGTATGTTATGTTATATCTCTTTCGATAGCGCTATTACATGATCTCTTATTGATTAGATACATATATTTATTTATAAATACATATAAAAGTTAAGAATACAAAATCGAAGTTCGCTTTTTAATAATAGTAGATTCCTATATTTCATGACTGTGAAAACAACAAAAATGGATAAACGTTCTGAATTCAAACCAAATTTCAGCCACAGTGTCTAATTTTATAACTACATCTTGATTTCTTTCGATGACATAAAAAAAACAAATGTGTGTGTAAACTACTACAAACACACAATTCGCTCTAAGTCCGATATACATGATGAACGATGAATAGTTATACAGAACCTAATATTTTAATTGGGCGCATCCAACATCAAAGTCAGATCCGCCTTAGTCAAACACTACCACGAACGAGGTCTAATTATAAACATCTTCTATATTAATATAAGAATAAGATGGTGCTATATTGTGTATACAATTCATCTCATGCTTAACGCTGCAGGACATCATCGATAGGAAACCAGCATAAATGTCTGCACCCCACTGTATTGGAGAAACGAGGTAGGAGAAATTCCAAAACTTTGTAAATAAAGGTTTAGCTTAGCTGTAACATTTTTGGTCGAATCAGAAACGAGGAGATCCGTAGATGAACAAAGGTAACCTGATGGCAGTTGGGGTAAAAAAGTTCTCGAGTAGAGACCACGTACCGGCAAGCGCAGCGTAGGGCGTCCCCCCAGATGGACCGACGATCTGGTCAAGTCAGCCTTGTATCGCTGGATGCAGGCCGCTACTCACCGGTCAAGATGGAAATCATTGGGATAGGCCTATGTTCAGCAGTGGACGTCTTACGGCTCACATGATGATGATGAAAATTTTTGGGGTTTTCACTACTTACTTTACCCTCTTACCCTTACATGGACAAAATATTGTAATGTGATATGAAACAAATTTAAATTATATGATATAATCGAACTGCGATAGGCGTTTTGTAATGAAATAATGAAAAAGCAAATAATTAGGAGATGGAAAGAGAAGGAGGTGGTCAGCCGCGGGAGGAACGCTTAAAGGAACAGCTGTTGCGACTGCTGCGAGTTCAAGGATATGATATTCCGAGATTCCGATTACATGGAGCTGTTACAACCATCACTTTTCCAATTTCATTAAGTTATATTATTATTATAGTTTGGTACTTCTAAATATTAGGCACATATCTTTTAATATAATGCTCAGTTACATTTTGAAGTATTTTTTGTATTCTAATTAATTATGTTAAATCTACTTTCATGATATTTTAGACTACTGTTCACTAGTTAAACCTGCTTTACCCGCGTGAAATTTATAAAACTTTATCTGCACACTAACGACCACACGCAACTTCTTCCCTTCTAAGGATTTATTAAAAAAATAGCCTATGTCTTTCTCGGAATGCAAACTATCTCTAAATGAAATTTCATGTAAACCGGTTCAGCGGTTTAAGTGTGAGAGGTAAAATTATTTTTACATTTATAATATTAAGACGCGTTCCATTTCCAGTCTCTAATTATATGTATACATAATATAATATAAATACCTGCTCATTATTATATCTGTAATACGTTCACATATATATTATAGTCTGTGCCGATAACAACAGAATAAAAGGCGTATAAAAAACATTTGAGATCAAATTGACGCGATATTATTGGTCGACAGCTTGAATATTTAATCTATTATATTAACTATGGATTTGCGAAAAAATTACGACTTCAACGTAGACGAGACAGTTATCGAAAGTTGGAGGATATAAATAGTAAAGAGGAATATTTTATTAAAAATAAATATGACGGCGGCTGCAATAGATCAGTGGCAGGCTCGTCATCAGTAGGATATTCTGGTACAGGATTCAGGGCGTAGGTCTCAGGCAATTTAGTACAACGATACAGTATGACAATTATGACAATTCCTGTATTATATTCAGTAACAAATTATAAAGTAGGTATATAATTTTAGCAGTAATTATCACAGTTGCGTGAACCAACGGTCCCGTTTGGAAGGCTCGAACTGTATCTCTCCTCCTTATAATATTCGACTCGTCGCTCTTGAAATGAATTAATAGAATGTGACAGTTGTCCCTTCAACACGTGACTCTTTATGTCACGGCGTTCACACTTCACAGATACAACAAAATCATCTGATTTAATAATTATTCGTAATCGACGACTATATGATTCAGGAACTGCTAGTCGTGCACAATATAGCTGAGCTGAGCTTAACAAATCGCTTGGAATAATTGAATCTAAGATTATTTTATCTTCATTGCTTCTTCGATTGAATGACTATATGTTTGTAGTATAAATCATAAATTCGAAATCTAGGATCTTCTTAACGTTAATATTTACTGCACCTTAGAAACTGAACCTACAATATTTTGTAAATGCTACCCAAAACTTATATTTATTTACTACATATTATAAAACAAAGTCCACCGGCCGCATCTGTCTGTATGTTCGCGAAAACCTCCAAAACTACTGAATGGATTTTCATGAGGTTTTCACTAACAGACAGGGGTGATTCATGGTTTAGGAATATAAGGTACATTAAGGTTTTTGTTTAAATAAATTGAAGTTGAACAAGAATTGTTTAACAGGTCGGAAAAAAGCAACAAAAACATAAATACAAGGTAAAAATATAAAAAATTTCTGTCCGTGCGAAGCCGGGTCTGGCTGGCAGTTAAATATATGTTTTTAAAAATGGTAAAGTAATAAAAAAATCGAATAAAATAAAACAAGTGGTAGTAACAACTCTATGAAAATCTCAAGATGGCAGGCTTTCATTAAAATCTTTCGTTTCCCTGTTATATGAACGTAGTCTCTGAATACCAATGCACGTAAGATTGCACAACTTTATATTAATTTACTTCAAAAGTTTAGTATTGCTTCTTTTGATTTATTAGTATTCATTTCGACGATACGTTCTGCGAGTTTTGTGGTTACGGTCACTCGATAGGGACTCGCTTACCATATAGATAGATTCTCCATCAGTATTGCATAAATATACATGATTTACAATGTGCTTTTCTATCCAGAATAAATTACGAGATTTAAGAGTTATTTTTTTCACAAAAGATAAACATTTTTTATAAATAACGTGCTTTAATATTATGTTCGTTTTATACAACCGCTGTTGCTTGCTGTCGTTCCCGTTTTAGTACAAGCTTGACACTAACATTACCCTCAAGTTGCCGGCCTGTTCTTTAACATACGCTTCGGCATCAAATATATACATAATTTATAAGTCTAGAGTAGAGAGTAGAGTCGAGATGGCCCAGTGGTTAGAACGCGTGCATCTTAACCGATGACTGCGGGTTCAAACCCATTCAAGCACCGCTGATTCATATGCTTAATTTGTCTTTATAATTCATCTCGTGCTCAGCGGTGAAGGAAAACATCGTGAGGAAACCTACATGTGACAAATTTTGTCTAATAGAAATTCTGCCACATGTGTATTCCACCAACCCGCATTGGAACAGCGTGGTGGAATATGTTCCAAACCTTCTCCTCAAAGGGAGAGGAGGCCTTTAGCCCAGCAGTGGGAATTTACAGGTTGTTGTAGTTGTTGGTTTGGTAGTGAAAAAGCGGCAGACATTCAGACAGAGTTACTTTCACATTTATAATATTTCTAAGGTAAACAACTATTCTACACAATTGTTTTCAGATATAATAAATAACAACAGCCTGTAAATTCCCACTGCTGGGCTAAAGGCCTCCTCTCCCTTTGATGAGTTTTCAGATGATTTTACCTAATGGAAGTATATCTAAAAAAAGACCCTTTTTTATTAATTTATTTTAAACTAGTTTTCGTGGTCGTAGGATTTAGATTTAAAAAGTACATGACCATATTTAGTTGAGTTGTTCAGAAAGCGTCACTGATAGACAGATAGACAAAGTTACTTTTGTTATAAATACAAAGTGTAGATTATCGTCGTTAAGAAAAATACATAATATCAGTAGTTACACTGATTTACTGCATCTGCATTTTTTTTATGACATAGTTGGCAACGAGCAGGAGGCTCACCTGATGGAAAGTGACTACCACCGTCCATGGACATCTGCAACACCAGGGGGCTTGCAGGTGCGTTGCCGGCCTTTAAGAAAGAAGAACGCTCTTTTCTTTAAGGTTTCCATGTCGTATCGATTTGGAAAAACCGCCAGTGAATGCTGGTTCCACAAAGTGGTTATTCGAGGCAGAAATGTCTACGAAATCGCGCTGTTGTGGATTTTCGGACATCAAGCTATACTTAATACAAATTGTTAAACAATGATTCAAGTACTTGCAAAAGTCTACTTGAATGGAGTATACTTTGATATTGATACAAATAAAATTTATATAAGATTTTAAATTAACATGGTTATTTTTATTATGTGTGATATGGACACTTCTAACATTATCAACATCTACCCGCAAACTTCAGTCTCGTCTACTATACTACTATCTACCGAATAAAAATAAAAAAACATGGTAATTATCCTGAAATTAATAACTTTAACAAATAAATTTTATTTTATTTAGTAGTCTTGTACAGTATATCATGGGGTTGTTCATTTTTGTTACGAAATCACGAGACAAACCGTGAGAAGCGGTGCGAACCCAATTAAAAGCAACGGAGTCTAGAACGTATTGAAAAGTCGCAAAGTGCACTTCGTTCGTGGCACACTAGCGCCGTATGTCTTCAGGGTTGACGATTTACAACGTGCTTTGGAGAATTAAAATTAAGAAATAGAATTCTATTTAACATCCGTTTAACTATTCTTATTTATTTATTTATATACTCTTTATTGCACACCAATATAAAAATATAAAAAATAATAGGAGTAAAACAAAAACAAAGATATATTCTTCGCATTATTCTGTATTCATAATTTTATATACCGAATCAATATCGTTACTTATGTAATATAATAATAATTAAATAATAAATAATTTTATAATAATATATGTTCGACAACATCATATAAATTAGTCTGATCCCAATGTAAGTAACTAAAGCACTTTTAGTGTGGAAAATCAGAAATAACGACGGCATCACAGACACCCAGATCCAAGATAAGATAGGAAACTATTAACTTTTCTACGACTCGTCCGGGAATCGAACCCGGGACCTCAGAGTGGCATACCTATGAAAATCGGTGTACACTCGACCACGGATGTCACAATTATTATTATTATCTTAATCAACTCAAAAATTTGGTTTTATACATAATTGTTATAAAATGTAAACATTGAAATAGTGCAGTTGTAAATTTTATAAAGTGTAATAAAAAAGAAACAAATCAAATCAGTACCATCGTTGTAAGATAATTACGGCCGTTTTTTCCTAAGATTCCAGCCCTATTTTTGCTTGCCGTGCATAGCATTCATTTTTAATTTTATCCAGTCAAAGTTTGGCACAAAACGCGTGCGCTTGCGACGTGCGGGGAATAGTCGCGTTAGTTCTTTATTTAAGACGACTTACTCGGTTCCGCATTAATGTTTCTTGATGTAAATCAGCTTTAAGCGTCGATATAAATACACGTGATAGATTATTATACTAATAGCAATTGAATCATGTTTGTAAAAAGTATAATACTCGTTTATTACAAGTGTTGTGTACTGATCAATCATTGAGGGTAGGTGAAAAATAAAAATTATTTCAAGTAAGTGCGGTGTCAACCGAGATATGGTGACTGGTCTCTGGGGCAGTTTTTGTTCGGCCGCCGAAGCGACTAGTTCAAAACTTAAGTATTTCAATTATTATTTTATATAAGCTGTTAATAGCGTAGTCACATATAATTACAGTTTATTTATTTTTTTTTTTATTTAAACACTTTATTGTACACCACAAATTAAACAGATAAGTAAGAACACATAAAAAAAATAGATGGTACAACCGGCGGTCTTATCGCTTTAAAGCGATTTCTTCCAGACAACCGAGGTGATATGGAGTAGTAGCCAACAGAGAAATGGTAGGTGGTGTAAAATAGACTACATGCATAGATACAAATAATATAATACATAAATAAACTACTACATACATATAGCTAGGTACATAAATACATTTATACATACATATATACATAGAGTCATACATAAAAACATATAAAAATACAGATATATACAAATAACAAATGGTATCTAGTCGCCATTCAGTGTGAGAGTGTGAGGTAATAATTAATAACTTTAGTTTTAAATAATGTTAAAGAGGTTGCAGATTTGATATTAAGCGGGAGGGCATTCCACAATCGAGTAGCCTCAGCCATAAAAGATTTTTTGGAAAAAATTGTATTAGACAGTTTGTATTAGATTATTTAAATGTATATCATTCTACTTAAAGTGAGCTTGTATATTCATAGTTACAGATAGTTAGCTATAAGACCATTCAATGTAAGATATGATAAGTAATATACGTATATGATGTAAGATAGATCATAAGATTGTTGTATTTGCAGATACAAATAATGGAATTTAAGTTATATGAATAAATCTTTATATTTATATGTGTTGCATTATTTTATTTCACGCGTCTGATTGAAATCCAAATTAATATTAATGAAAAGGTTTTTAAAACATTTTGTCTGTAAATATGTACTTGATGATGAATAGCCCTCTATCAAATATCGCTGAAATATTTTCGAACTTGCAACAATAATTACGACTACTGACTTTTATTTAATGACATTAAAGTATATGCTGTCTAAGCAGATACGATAGTCTCCTTTCCTTAGAGCGATTTCAGCTAAGCTGAATGTTATCTTCAGTAATTCGCAGTAACTGTTATCGAATAAAGAACCACGTAACAGGAGACATTTTTATGTTATGGGCATTATTTGAAACGTCATGTAAATCCTACTAATAGTATAAAGGTGAAAGTTCGTGAGGATAAATTTATGTACGTGTGTTACTCATTCAAAAAAAAAAAAAAACTGCTGAACGGGTTTGGATGAAATTTTAAAGTAATATAGGTTTATATATCAGAATAACACATAGACTAATGTTTATAATGATTTTATGTAATTAGGCGATAATATAACGATACATAATAAATAGCTATGCGACGCCAGGGCGGGTCGTTAGTAAGTTATAAGGAATTTTATACAACGATGTTGTTCTCGTTGCCCCCGAAGACCAATTTACAAAAATAATATATTTTTTTTCGTATTTTATATTGATATATTTGTTACGTCTTAATAACTTGCTTATAATTGACTGCGACGCTGTATAATCTAACTTCGAGTGTAAACTTCCGACAGTATAATGTCTTTTTTGAACATACACTTTCCGTATCAAACTTTGTGTTTTTTCAAAATAAAAATAAAAACTAGGCTTATCATAATTTTTGTCCTTTTTTCTCAAATAATGATACACGTGCATTAATTATATGGTACACTTTAATATTGTTATGCTTTACGTTTTTTATGTCTGCATATTTTTATTTCCAGACAGTATGATTAATTTCAATATTAAATACATAAAGTAAAGTAAAGTAAAGTAACAGCTTGTAAATTTCCCACTGCTGAGATAAGGCCTCCTCTTCCATTAAGGAGAGGGTTTGGAACATATTCCACCACGCTGTTCCAATGCGGGTTGGTGGAATGCACATGTGGCGGAATTTCGATGAAGTTCGCCTGGATTTGAACCCGCAATCATCGGTTAAGATGCACGCGTTCTAACCACTGGGCCACCTATCAACCTTAAATACACGTTGAAAAGAAAATGTTAAATAAGATATGAATAAAGTTAATCGTATCGCGATTCTCTATATTGCCTTGTTTGAACTAAAAATACGAGTTATTTAATTAATTAATAATTGAAATTTAAAAGTTAATTCATAATTGAAAGAAATTATGTTACTTATAAATCGCATATGAAGTAACCATAAATGTTGTTATTATTTAGTTGCTGTTTTTTTAATGATATTCTAGATTATGTGATAATAATACCACCGAAT
The DNA here is from genome assembly GCF_905220365.1 of Vanessa cardui. Classification (NCBI taxonomy): domain Eukaryota; kingdom Metazoa; phylum Arthropoda; class Insecta; order Lepidoptera; family Nymphalidae; genus Vanessa; species Vanessa cardui. Next base: position 14,666,780 of record NC_061123.1, read on the forward strand.
TAATTTTTTTTTCTTAATCATAATCTCGTATTACTTTTACTTGTATTTAGTTATAAATTATCGGAATAGTAAAAACATTACAATGATTATGTTTAAATGTTTATTAATAAAAAATACTTATTATAAATATTTGGTGTAGAACGATATTTTAACTATAAAATGAAAAACTCTAAAAGTAAACTGTAACATTTTCAACAATAGGTCGTCAAGCACGTTTAGGGATTAATAAAAATTAATTTATCTTGTTACATAAAGTCGCAAAGCTTCGGAAATACGCGTAGATTTTTCTTCGGTATTTCCCTGGAGTGTAGGTTTCCAATCGGCGCTGGCAGGTCAGTCGGGAGTCAATGAAAAGCGGTAAAGTGGTGCCGCGGCGCTGATTAAAGCCTGAAGCAATCGCCCCGGAAAGTATTTATAGGTACACCTGTTCGTTAGCGGCGCGACTCCCGGCCAACTCCTTGATTAGGCGCCGACGGCCGTTGCTTCTTCTCTACAACAAATAAAAGTATTTTTCTCTTTACGGGCAACTGAAGAAATCATGGTGGATTGAAAAGAAATGTAACTTTCCGGGAAACTTTACACGTTTAGTTTTAGTTACACTGCGGTTCGGTTCTTATATATAAATACACTTCGTTCTATGTTATTTAACGTTGCTAAATAAATATTTAAAAATAAATCATTCATTCTGCCTAAATATGTTAACACCGTTAAAATGTGTTAGATGTATTTATGGTACATAGAAAAAGTTTAATACACACAAAGAAGACGAAATCGTGAGAAATATCGGCAGCGTTTTTACAAAATGTCGCACAGGATTCGGTAAGCAGATGATTTTGCATGTGAATAGACATTCGGCACGCGTGGTGCGTGCGCGCCGCGCTCGTTCGCGCGCGATCTCAACGCCGGTCACGGAGCTCCTTAATAACATCACGTTTGATGCGCCTCTATTATTATATTTTCATCTTCTGAAGGTCCCACGACTGGGAGTTGTGGCGCGTTGCTAATATTCTAACGAAATGCGTCTTCGATTTTTTTTTCATCGTATTTAATTTTCATCATTGATTTGAATAAAGTTATACATTAATTTTAAAGTAATTTTAAATTTCGATACAATTTAGGTCTAGACCTTTACCGTACAACTTAGTTTATTTAGTTTTAATATACGAATAATACAACAGTTGATATTACTTTTTATAAGTCTGTGTAGTGTAAAAGTTTTACGTTAGTTTAAGTACGTTTTATATATTTGTATTTTATACAATTTGTCCAACTGAGTAGAGGAATCTTTATCTGCAATGTGGACTAACTAACCAAGCTTCAGGAGGATGGAGGAAGTACTTCGATAAGTAGGCGGCTCACGTCTCACGAAAGAAGACGCTTACCTGAAACTTTTCCTACTCCTTAGCACATTAACCAACCAATTCCGAATTTAACCAACGAGATTCAACTTTACGAAATCTACTATTAAAGAATTTTCTTATTTTGATAAATAAAAATCATAAAATAAGGTTACATTATATGCTAAAAGAACTTACTTGTGCTGGAGTTAGATTATTATACAATCAAAAATACTTTACTTTGTGTATAAAAGTATATCATATAAGTGCATATGAATATTATGAAGAGACTAGCTTCTCTGCGCGATTTCACACGCATTAAGCTCCCCTCTGCTCCCGTGGACCGTCGCATAATATCAAATAGCCTCACAACCTAACGCTTCAACCTACTATATTAGTATATAAAATTTGTTTGCTTTTTTCTCTACGTGATTCCAAAAAACTACTAAATGTATTGATATATATGTTTTGTATTACTTATTATCTGGACAGAAAAAACTAAACACATAGTATGTTTATATTATATGAGATAGAGAACAAAACATTCTACATCTCTACATAGTATAAACATAATTGCTTCATTCATATTGTGTGTATGGTAAGATCTCTTAAATTATGCAATTACGGATTCCAATACCATTTTTATCAATAAGCAGATTGGTTCAAGAGAGAGGTTTAAATTTAGAATGTATAGTAAAGAGTTATTACAGTTAAAATAATCTCAACTCAAATGTCAACTTTCGTAGTCGAAATAAATTAAGAAACTTTTTTTCATATTTGTTCTCCAAATAAACATTTTATTTACTAATTATATAATTTTATTGTACTCGTATAATACCGGGACCAGCATCTCTGTAATCTGTCTACACAGTCGGAAAGAAAATTGTAGATATAGAGTAGAGATAGATGAGATATTATATATACATTTTTAGAACCAGAAGTAGGAAGTAGGCTAACCTCTATAACAATTATCATTAATTTACAATAACAATCAATCTACCACAAAAGAAAAACATTTAGTATACAACGCGAATAACCATCAATAATCACACTACACAATAATAATCGTAATCGCGATCTCAATGTGTCAGCCACGAATCTCCTGCCTTTTCTTTTTTTTTTAAGGGAAGTTGTGTGACTTGACGCAGATGTTGCTTGTTTATTCCAACAATATATATTACAAGATGGCTGGCAGGAGCTGGATGCGAGTAGCCCAAGAACGATCACAGTGGCGTGCAATTGGAGGCCAATGTCCAGTAGTGGCCATACGCCGAGACTAGGACGAGAATGGGTTGATTGATTGATTGATACGAGATATTACAATTCGAAACTCGCTGCAAGAAACAAATGTGAAATTATATGTAACGTTGACTATAATAATTTTAATAGTCAATATTTAAATAATACATGCATCAAAATATCATTCTAAGTCGGTTTTCAACATTTTACGAGTGAGATCTTAAAGAGCAGCACTGCTGAGCACTTTTGAAGCGAACGCTACTTAAGCTATAACGGAAACAAGGTAACTTGTACGTGTATGTGCGGTTTGTTAAGCTTCGGAACGCCGCTACGAACGAAGAATACCGCTATTGTATATTAATAGGCAAGTCGAGTTTACTATATATAATATTAAAAAAAACAAACATTATTAAAAAATTTAATATATACACCGAGATGGTCCAGTGGTAAAAAGCGTACATCTTAACCGATAATTGCGTGTTCCAACACAGGTATGTATCGGCGGTGAAGGAAAACATCGGACGAAAACCTACGGGTGTCTAGTTTCAACGAAATTCTGATACCTGTGGTGGAATATCCTCCAAATCTTCTCCTCAAAGAGAGGGGAGGCCTTAAGAGGAGCCCAACATTAGGAAATTTACAGAATGTTGTTGTCATTTTTGCAACATTTGTAGTTTATTTCACATAATAAACAAAATATGTTGAATTATAATCAGTATATACATTTTACAATATGTTAAAAGTATGTTAAAAGTTATACATGTCAAAAAATTAATTTCGCTATAGATTCCCGTTAGTTCAACCCGAGAAAGCAAGTGCATGTAAATAGACATGTCAAATTGACAAATATATTAGGTCCTATGATATCAAATCAAATCAATTTTATTCAAGTAAACTTTACAGTGAAGCGTTTTTGAATCGTCAATAATTAAATACTACCACATATTACAAGCTATTTCGTTTGTGTAAAGATCATATTCACATAAGAAATAAATATTGATAATTTGGGATAGCGTACTAAATTCGTATATGATCGGTTTTATGAATTTTGCCGATGCTACATCTGAGTTGTGGAGTACTATACGTATTCAACATATTTCAAGTTTTTGCGCAAACACCACGAAAACAAATGCGGATGTTTTTTTGCGCCTGTTCACGTTTTACGCATGTTCGCACCTTGTTCTTCACTTCGAGTCTAAATTTGTGCATCAAAACATTCACAAGCCGTGAATCTAGCGTGAATAGAAACGCATCCTCACTCACACCGTAAAACCAGTTGCGTAATAATTATTTTTATTAATTATATTATTTTTAGTAATAATAGTTGTAGTAAGCCAACAGCGACGACCTAGCGAAACAGAATAGATCTAAAGCTTTTTTAAAATTTTTCGAATTCTTGGCAAAAATATACCACTTCACTCGACAATTCACATCGCAATTTAAGAGTACGGAGCTCGCTGTAAGTCCGATGTACTTAAAATTTTAGGTATCGCTCTAGGTACTAGATGGATATTTTTGATAAATTCATGAAAATCAACTATTAAAGGAATGAAGAGGTGAGAAGTGAAAGGTGAGAGAGGATAGAGACACATAAATCATATATTTGAAGTTAACCATAACTTCGAATATAGGAATTACAATTTTTAATATTGAATATTAAATATTTTATCCTGACTGAGTTTAGCTTACGGCCAATTAATCGACTTAGAATTCAATGGCTGGCCAACTGGCGTTGAAAATATTTTCTTGCATAAATATATGCAAGCACATGTGAACTATTCTGTGCACTAATGTGACAGTTTGGCTGGCAGACTAGGCACAGAATCAATAGGTTTATTCGCATCTCAATACACGTCACTGTAATAGTAAAAAAAACCCAAGGAAGAATTTCTCTCATACAGACTTGTACTCGTATTAACCTAAACAGTAAAGTAAAGTAATAATATAAATCTCTATTTTATATTTAACAAATATTATTTAAATTTTTACACTGTCCACGGATTTAATTCCCGTAAAACGTACTCGTTAATTACTTGGGCCCAGTGAAGCGGGCGGCTATTAGGTAGCATCGAATAAAATATATTATGTGGTCGGTATTGATTTAAAAGTGAATATTTTTTACAGTGATGTATAATGCAAAAAATCTATCAGCCAAGAGCGGCCCTCGGCGCGGAGCGTGGAGGCGCAGACAGCGAGTTCGTTACGTCCGCTCCGCTGATTTCGCGAGTGACACCGGCGAATCTCTCAACGACCAAATCTCACCCGCAAAATGTATTAAAAAAAAAAAAATACACCTTTTTCAACTTTTCTCAACGAGTTCAAGAGGGCAGAATATCATTATAATGATAGGTAGTGCCTATCATCAGGAACGTTGGAGCCATTTGAGACGTAACGACATTTCAGATTTTATTTTGCTTTTTTAACAATTAAATTCGTGATTTAAAGTGAGTCAGTGTTGTAATTCACTCATTTCGTAGAATAATGTAGATCTCTGAGCGCTTGGCGGTCGTTATTAATTGTATGTTTATGGTTGTAATGTAGTTCAGTCAGGCCGACTGCGTCTCCCCTCGCGGCGATCGTGGTCGGCAGCTGATAGAATCAACATTGATATTTAGCCTTCCGCCGCGTCACGTCAGCTAATTCTCATTTCCAACAAAAACGTCCGGAAATTGGATATAAGGATCTGCGCGCTCGGATCCGGCTACGTGACGTTTGTCGAACACGTCATTTTACTATGTGGTAATTTCCGCTCTGTGCTCGCGGAAAATTACTTTAGCCGCATTAAATTTCCGTCGCGTAGAAATGATATAGAATAAAAATAGGACGTGTTTAAAACTATGATTTTTAGCAGTTTATTTCGTATGATATGTGTTTTCATAAATATAATTATTAATTTTATGAGTCGTCATTGTATAGAAATATATACATATACTAAAGTTAACGTATCACTGGTTCGGAAAGAAGATTTTACCGAGTAGAACTGGCAAGAAGCTCAATAGTTACTCTCTTCCAAGATAATGTTAGTTTAATATGATTATATATATGAATTGGATTTGGTCATTGTAATACGTGTAAAGAAACATACAGAATATTCTAAATGTATTGAGTAATGAACACATCTGCCATAAAACTACGACCCTTCACTATGGAAGTGCTGTCGAAGGGTGGACTTCAGTTTCGTCACAAGTACGCACTCTAATGAGGAATTTCTATTCCTACATTTGTGTTCATTTTGTACAAAATTTCCAATTAATTATAATAATTAAAAGTATATACAAATATTACAAATATTGAATATCAATTAAACTAGATAAGTAAGTATTTTATAATTGATGTCAACGTATTCGGAATTCGACGAATCGAGTCGGGGGCAAGTATACGTTTCAGCACCGCATTTTGATAAATATCTACGGCTTGACGTGACATGAGGAAATAGATTTTCTTTATATTATTTCTGACAGCTGCACCTTTGCGCATAAATTTATTTAACCTCTATGGTCCGGCCTCTTTTGCGCATATTATAAGAATTTAAAGAATATTTATTTATCAATACGTGTCTTTATTAAATCTTTATTAAATCTACAAATGTAACTAACAACATCACGAGTAGTCGTCTTCTTACTATGCATATACATAAATCAATACAATATGTCATACTCTACGCTTTCCGAAATATTCATGTGTGGTTGAAATCCTCATGGTCAGCGAATACAAAATTAATATATGTCCATTAAAGAAATATAATTGTAATTATAATGTAAAAGTTACTCTTTTACCATACACTACAAAAAAATATTTTTTATAAACACAATTTTTTTTATTTCAAGGAAGTCCAAGTTTTTTTTATAAAAGATCAAATCTTAACAAATTACAAAGATGAAATAATAGACTAGAATGCTGATTGATCAAAACTAGAACGAATCGAATTATGGAAGTTTGTATATTATTATTACTGAAACAGAACAGGTTTCCCAGATTAACATAATTTGCTTCGATGCATTTGAATAATGAGAACGTGTCCGCCCCATCCCCTACGCAGCCTCGCCACATAACTATAACTATCATCCGTCAACAAATCTACGAAGTTTACTCAAACGTAAAACATCGCTATAACAAATGAAACTATTAGCGGACGAAAGGGTGAAGAATATCTTCTGATATCTGTATATTATAATCTTCTAGAAATTATTATTAATGGAATTCATTCTACTTAACAATAAAGCATCTTTGAATTGACAATATTTCATCACGACCATCTTTTCGAAAAGTACATTTTCCTTTTTTAAATAACCAGACTTACTATGATTTTAGTATTCAGTTGACTTTAAGATTGGAATATAGGAAAAGCGTATATATCTAACGAAATATTGTATATATATCTTGAATTGCTTCGGTAATTTATCGTAATAATTCCAATAAATCGTAGTGCAATGTGAAGCGATGGCATCGCAGCGGGAAGGGATTATTGTGATGTTGCGGCGTCTCATATTGCCCGGGAGATTTACGAGTGCGGACGGTCAGCTTGGCCACACTTCCCTCTCGGACCCTCGACCCTGCTTGCGATGTTTTTATTCACTTCCAAGTTTATTTCAATAAAACATTTTAATACAATTATAAATCTTAGTTTTTATATCATCATACATTATTATAAAGTTGAAAGTATTCCGATTTTATACCGTACTAAAAATACATTAAAATAAAAACAAAAGCATAAAATTATGTAAATTGCACCCGAAGTTCGCTATTAAATATAAGAATTTCCTTGAAACAATGTTATTGTATATTTTTGTGTAAACGTATTATTAACTTGTTGGAGCGGGACAAAAATTAGGATCCAAACTACGATACTTCCCAGACAACGTGCTACAGCATTCGTTTGGCAACTTCCACGAATGTATAATTCTAACTAAAACCCGATCAGAATTCTATGTAAACAAGTTTGTGAGTTTGCAAAGCATATTCTGGTAATAAACATAAAATCTATAATGTGCTGCATAACTTTATCGATAACATTTGAAAGTTCGTCTTTAAAAAAGACAAACTGAATTAAATTGCGATTAATTAAAACTTCTTTTTTATTGTCATTTTTCTGTTAGAACAATGCCAGCACATTAGTTAAAGTTAGAACAATAATTGACATAGTTTTTCTCATAATAGTTTCGTAGTGCTCTTTATTAAACGATTTCAGGAATTTCTATTAGTTGGTTAATTGTACCGATAATAATAGTGTCAGTGTCTTGTTACGTATCTTAATATATTAATCATACTTGCTTTTACATGATTTTAATTTATAATTTAATCCAAAAACTGTCACAGTTTGATTTAAATTAAGTTAACATTGTTGCGATTACAAAATAATACCATTTGATATCTATATTAGCTCTTTTTTTAATATTTAGCCCACCGACAAGTTATTTATATAAGAATATAAATGAATGTAATATTAGTTATTTATGTAAACAACAAAAGTGACGAAAATGTTAGAAATATAATATTCCTCATGTAACTTTTTTATATCTTCGGAAAAAAATATATTTTTTTATAATTTCTATAGTCTAGCTGTAAAAGGATTTTATAATACTTATATACTAACATTCCTTACAAGTTTTGTTTTAAAATTGCCAGTGATCTGGTTGTAAAAGACTAGAAATAAAATAAATATTTTTTCAATTATATAGGTTCTCTATGTTTAAAGTTAGATTATTTATATGTATATTATATATTATTTTATCTATTGCTTCAACGAAATATCAAGAAACAGCTGTATTAAAGCAAATCATTACCTTAATATGATATTCTTGTACAAGTTGCCAAGTTACGAGCTTCTGAAGATTTGGCAAATTATCAGATACGGTCGGTTTCGATAGGTGTTGCATCAATATATTTATACAAATAACCATATATTATTAAAAAATTGTAGCAATAAATTAGTAGTATATGTATATACACATACATAATGGTGTCATGTACCATGTAATGTCACTAGCAAGTGTGTGTAATTAAAACTCCATTGACGAGAACTGATTTATATTTCAGCTGTTATATTGACACCGCAAAGAGGTCGAACTTAAATAAGAGTTTATAATTAATTAATTGTGAATTTTATTTAGTGTTGTAATATAATTATTATTATATTTTATTTTTATAACATAAATTAAAAAGCGTTGGGTCTACCGAGTACTCATCAAGAATCTCTGTGGTAACTCTGTAGTACTATGTAACCTAAGTCATACACGTAATAAACAAATGCTACAATATTAAAATTGAAGAGTATTGTAATACATATTTTACTAAATTCTTGTACTCCAATATGTCAAATAGAAGTATAACTAAATAAAATGTGCTCCAAATTGTGCCCTCAGTTGTTCCTACCGCTGAAAAGCGATACAGTAAAGAAATTTGCAGTACAATAGATTTGAAAGCGATGCACAATGTCTATAAATTACGAGTATGACCGATCGTTTCATTTAGAAAATAGTTATAGTCCTGTCAACACGTATGTTTCTTTTTAAAATGCAAAGTATGAGGTATACCCGATTAATAAATATATTTATAAGAAGTCGTCGAAAAGCATTCACTTTAAATTATTATAAAACATATTTTTTATGAGCTTTCAAAAAGGAGCTTTAAAGATGCGATATTTATTATATTTCCTTTTTTTTTCGATAACTCTTACTGACTAATTCGCTTTAAGAAATTTTATAATATTTTTGATATTAAAGGTGAAATGCTGCTAGCATTCATGCCGCCACTCCACGCGGTCAAAATTTATGCATTAACTATTTGTAATTCATATTTGTATATATTTACGCACTTAGTGTTTTTAACTCTTATGTTTATTTAAGATATTATGTCAATATGTTTATGTATTTTTGTTTTTATATAACAACAAGACACCTTTTAGATATTTTGTGTGTGTGATAGAAATTCGCCCATTATTTAGACTAACGGTCATATAAATATTTATGCACGCGAGATCTTATAATGAATAAATTAATTTACTCTTAAAAAAGTTAGCAAATACTTTAAACATAGATAAATACATCTGTATAATATTTGACAAAACTAAATCTATATATAGTATAGAAATCCAAGAGAATTATAAGTTATTTTAAATGTTTATTTGTAATAAAATATTAAAAAGTGCAGAGGAATCGACCTCCGAATAAAAGTTTAATTGCTAAAGTTGTTTATGGTGCGCAGACGGCGAGGCGGCTTCTATCAATGTGATCTTCCAACTCCTAGCTCCCAGTTGACATCTGATTTGATTAGATCTATAGCGTTGGCAAGTATCTCTGTACGTATTTTAGACGAACATTTTGTATGTGTAAATTCACAGGATTTCTATATATTATATGCTTATGTGAATTTTCGTAGTTTAGCTTGTATTTTATTAACATTTTTAGAAATTTCTCTCATTGTGTATATTCAAAAAAAATAATTGTTTATGCCGTGGGTTAACACATAGGTATGATATCAATAATTTGAATAAATTTTATTCATATAAAAGATTTTTTTTTACATTAAGTCTACCTATAAAATATAAGAAAATTAATGTTTCTTTTATTCGTGTATTCGAGTTGAATCTTTTTATATTTATTCTGAATTGATTCTTATTTACGATATATTATAAAATCTACAATTTCTCATGAATGTAGTGGTAGGGATTTATGCAAGGTGCCACACACTCGTCATGCATTCTACAGCCTAGCAGCAATACTTTGTGTCGTTATGACCGGTTTGAAGAATAAATGAGCTACCAAAACTACAGGGTTTATGGACATAATAACTTAGTTACCAAGTAAGGAATGATTTAGATTTCTGACGGCGCTGCCGGTGGTTATCATTTACCATCAGGCAGCCCATTTGTTCGTCCACCCACTTTTTTCTTAAAAAATAAGTAAATAAAAGTTTCAAATTCGCTTATTATAGATGTGTATCTCTATGTGTATTTACATTACTGAGGTTTTTAGTGTAAACTTTTTACATAAAAATCACAAATATCATGACCTCAAATAATATTTTTTAATTTTCTTAATCGAAAAGCTATCCGAAAGAGACTTTTTAAAACAACTTTTGCTGTTAGTATATTTATCTATAACTAGCGATCCATCCAGGCTTCGCACGGGTGCAATACTAATAATACACATCGCAAACTTCTAAAATTATCCTTGTTTCTTTACTATATTGTTAGTGTATTATATACACATACCTTCCCCTTGAATCACTCTATCTATTAAAAAAACCGCATCAAAATCCGTTCCGTAGTTTTAAAGATTTAAGCGTACAAAGGGACATAGGGACAGAAAAAGTGACTTTGTTTTTTTATACTATGTAAAGATTTTTGGTAAACAATATATTATAAACATCAATTGAAAACAATCATAAGGTTTTTAAAAATATATGCTTCAACAACATTGGTTAGATATATTATATTGTATTCAGTAAATGTGTTATCATAGTGTGTTTTATAGACATGTATAATATGTGTATGTATGTGAAATCAAGCCTTCTTGGGTTAGAGATTAATTTGTCACACTTTGTCCTGAGTGATGTGAATTCACCGACGTTTTTTGCTGAATTTTACCATATTTTTTTGTAGACACTTATTTATACAGTCCCTTAAGGTGGATATAAGTTTAATTTAATTTACAGTAAATGGCAATGAAAATCCAAATGGAATGTTCATTGCTTCAGAATTTGTTTAAAGTCCGGGCTTAAGTGAAATTAGATACAATATTAAAAAATAAATATTACTTAATTCATATTTAATTATGTGTATCATAAAAAACTAATTTTTCTTTTACTTCTTTGATTAAGTAATCAGAAAGAAACATTTTTATAATTTATATCATTAACATCGACAATGTTACATTACTCTTAACTTGAAAAGATTATTTTTTAAATTAATAAACATTCGTGTTTTATAGTATATGTACATAGTATATATTATATGAATAGTATACTTAGTGGTAGGGCTTTGTGCAAGCCCGTCTGGGTAGGTACCACCCACTCATCAGTTATTCTACTGCCAAATAACAGTACTCAGTATTGTTGTGTTCCGGTTTGAAGGGTGAGTGAGCCAGTGTAACTACAGGCACAAGGGACAAAGCATCTTAGTTCCCAAGGTTGTTGGCGCATTAACGATGTAAAGAATAGTTCATATTTCTTACAGCTTAATTGTCTATGGGTGATGGTGACCACTTACCATCAGGTGGCCCATATGCTCGTCCACCAACCTATATCATAAAAAAGTAAGTATATGAATATTTTAAAAAAGAACTATAAATAAAAGGTTTTGTGTATAAAAATGTAAAGCTCGATACAAGTGACTCGGTTATCATTAGATCTTCAAGTTTTAGACTCCGTACCAACAAACTAAATATTTGAACTCAATCTCAAGTTTCTAACTGTCAGAAGCTGAGATCCTTTCAAAACTGCATAAACCTTAAGAGCTTGGAAATCGCTAAACCGATTTAAAGCAAACTTTACTTCGAATTATCTCTCAAATTATATTTTTAAGTAACAAAACTTAAAGGCTTACAGCCTACAGGTACATATAGATTGATCTCGCGTATTTTTATTATAAATTATTTGGAGTATGGAGGACGCATACACAAATTAAATATTAAACCTTTTCAACCGACTTCCAAAAGGAGGAGGTTATCAATTCGTCTGTATTTTTTTTTTTTTTTTTTTTTTTATGTTTGTTACCTCATAACTTTTCACAGGGTGGACCGATTTTGATAATTTTTTTTTTGTTTGAAAGGTAGTGCTTCCCGTGGGGTCCCATTTTAATTTTATTTTTTTCCGATGATGGTATCCATGTGAAAACGACATAAGTCTTAAATTTGCATTACGTATATGCGCGACAAATAGGTGAATAACTGAAAATCACGTTAACAAATTTTGATAATTCTTTTTTTATTGTAAAATATATACTTCAAGGGTAATTTGGTGAAAGTTTGGTAAGGTTCTGAACACAGGATCCATGACAAAGTAACGGAACGGAAGGGAACGGAACAATTCTGAGGAGCACGTTAGCGATACTCGGTCGAATCTTTTATTTATAGGTTATTTGGGTATTAGAGTCACCTTCCGTAATGTGGTTATGTTTATGTAATTATCATACTCGAATATTATAATCAACTAGCTACCCACCCCGGCTTCGCACGGGTGCAATACTGATACTAAATATACTACAGAATTTGTTTATATACGACATCACATCGCAAACTTCTGAAATTATCAGTGTTTCTTTACTATATTCTTCATGTATTATATACACAAACCTTTCCCTTGAATTACACTATCTTTTAAAAAAAACCGCATCAAAATCCGTTGCGTAGATTTAAAGATATAGGGACAGAGAAAGCGACTTTGTTTTATACTATGTAGTGATGGAACTCCTATACGGCTCGCAGTTAGGGTGCGATATGGGGCATAATTTCTTACTATCTTTAATCAAAGTTTGTATATGTGATGTGATGTCATATGATGTACGAAATATAGTTGGTCTTTTTCAAAGTTTTTTTGCTGAGTTCGATTACAGCTCTTTCGAGGGATCCTTGTAGTTTACGCCACGTGACGTATTAAATCCGCATTTTCGAAAGTCTATTTTTGCTTTATTCGCAAGTTTCCTTTGAAATTGTCCTCGAAGTAGTTTCTCACTCATATAAATGGAACGCTTAATCTATCCATATTAAAAAAAATTAGTTAGTCAACATCAGCTTCACTTAAAATCAAGAAATAAATAAAATTTTAACAAAAAGAAAAACCGACTTCAATCAAAACACTATTTTAAAACAAATGAATATGCACGAAAAAGTAATAAAAATAATTGCGTATTCAACATATTTTTTAGAGTCTTCCTAAGTTAAATGAAATGAAAAATATTAGACTACTTAAAAGTCGATTAACGATTATATCATGTAGTTATAATTATTGTTATATTTGGTGTCAGCCAATAAAACCCTACAGTATATCTATCAAAAAACAATACGAGAATACTTTAACAAATATGTTTTTTACAAATTACCTTTTACACAATAATATACTGGATCAATCAAGGGGCTCGTATCGCTTCTTTCTTTTGATTGTTGGGGCAAGGGCACCGTGGCTGACACCGGCTCCAATTATACCAATAACTATAACTACATGATATAATCGTTAATCGACTTTTAAGTAGTCTAATATTTTTCATTTCATTTAACTTAGGAAGACTAAAAAATATGTTGAATACGCAATTATTTTTATTACTTTTTCGTGCATATTCATTTGTTTTAAAATAGTGTTTTGATTGAAGTCGGTTTTTCTTTTTGTTAAAATTTTATTCATTATGTATTGAATACTTGTCAACTATGTTATCTCGTCTGATGTCTTTATATATTATGCACTGTCATTACTTACACATAAAATAAATAGTTAAATAATCGCCTTTACTTTTATTTCATCATAAATTTTGTTTTTTATTCTGTGTTTGAAAATATAAAATACTAGTAGTTTCATTACTACTACTAGTTTCATTCGCTATTTAGAGGTTGGTCAGATGTAAGGCATAAAAACTACCCTTGTCTCGTTTCTTGAAATTCAAGTTTACTTCTTAACAATTTTCATCAAATTCAGTTCAGTGGATTGTTCGTGAAAGAGCAACTATCAGACAAATAAACGGAGAGAGTTACTTTTGCATTAATAATATAAGTATTCAAAAGTATAGAAGTATAGGTCATCAAATATATTACTTTAATATTTACGCGTTACCAAAGAGAACGTACTTCGTAGTTACACTATCGGACACCAAAATTGCAAGATGTTGTTGTTCACCTTTTGTGCATATAAATTACAATCAAATTTTCTTCATTTCCAGTAGCACGTCACGGTAGCATGCGAATGCGATAAAGTGAAGCCCGCTGAAGAGAGTCCTGGGCACCGGCGTTGTCCCGGTGACACCGCTTTGCCAGCGAAAAAAAAGTCTAATGTAGCATTTTTGGAACTTTTTGGTATGGGACGATCAAAGAACAATAGATGGATTTTGAAAGACGATCGACGGTTAGAAACATGTGATATGAAGTCAGACAGAGAAGTATGACAGGAAGCAGTAAATTAAAAGCATTTTTGTATCACCACATAGTGTTTTGAACACTGTAGTGTTGGATTAAATGTAAAGATATCACTTGTTGTATGTTTCGAGGGTTGTTTTGGAACTAATAAAGTTTTACTTAACCAGAACCCCTGCAAGTCTTACTAGATCAATCTGTATATAATAATATGTGTTCCTGGTCCTCTTTTATATAATATCAATAATAAATAAATTTTAATCTTTATATTTTAGCTTTGACGTTAATAATTATAGAAGCAATGTTAGATAAGTTCCCTCTTAGGATATGGGATAGTAAATGTCGATGCGATATGATAAAGCAATAATTCAGGAAATTTGTGTCAAATGTAGGAAATCGTGGATTGGATAGTTCCGTATATTTGAAATTTATACTATGTAAAGACATTTCAACGTCACGTCATTTTAACGTCACGTGTATTTTAATGGAAACAAATTGATTTCTAAAATATAAATTGGAAAACCCGTATAAAGCAGAGGAAATTAATCATAAATAATTACTGTTGGAATTAAAACTTTGTATTTTACTATTACGATGTTGACAATTCACCTTGAAAGTTTACAATCCTATAGGACGAAGCGAATATAATCTAAATGAAGCCGAATATAAAAAAATGTTAAAAAGCATTTAAAAAAAACAACCTCTCCCTAACATTGGAAGCCTTCGTCTTGTACAATTTACACAGTTAAACGATCATTTCTGATATATTAAACCTATTAAATGAACAAAACTCTAAATTAGGAGCCGGGTCAGTAATGACTAATCGTCATTTAAAACAAACATTAAACTTCTATTATAAAACTAAGCCATAACTCTTAGCTTCATAAACTTGAAAGAAGTTTCAAGCGATCTGAGGCAAAAAATACCAAAGATAATAAAAATGCAATGACATAGACAATAAATTAATAACGTTTTTTATATCTCTACGTTTTGTAAAATAGTAGCTGTAGTTCTAGCACACGAGGTCAAGTAAGATCACGCAAAGAAATCTGTGCAGATTTATATGTCGAGAATTCCGTGTCCCGGACGAGGTGAGCGGTTTTATCTTGTTTACGGGGAAGCCCGGCGACGCCGCGTCTCCGGCTGCAATAAGGTGCCTGTCACAGATATATTGCACTTCCTTCAATTGTTTCAGTTTTTAACACCGAAAAAGACTATCATTCTTTCTCATCATATCATTTTTTTATAGATGATGAAAATAATTTTACATATGATTCATTCATCCTGTACCGATTGCTACATCCCTTGGTCCTTAGCTCGATATCAGATATGAACCTAGGATCTCGAAATGTGTTGCCTTACTACTGGTTAGTTGAATCAACTGCATCGTTAATTTCGCGGTGTGATCAACGAAGCAGTGAAGTATAATTAAATGAAACAGTAAGTGATATTATTCCATCTTCATTAATTTCATTTCAAATGATTCACATCTTCCAAAGTCGAAAGAACAATATAGTGCGAGTGTTAAAATAAATTATATTATATTTTTTTTTTTTATTTAAATAAATATTCTATTAGCGTTCCTAAACCATCTAATCCCTTACCATTTTTATTACTTGACGGCTTATAATTTTTCTTACTAGACATTAGCAGATCTTCGCTAAAGTTGTAACTCGTCATCCACCTCGAAAGACATGGCCAACACTGACAATTGTTTTTACTGATATATTATGCCTATTTAAATTATTATTATTATGTTTTTTTCATTGTTTTATATGCATTTACTCTTATAGTCTTTACTCTGCGGTGCGTGGCGTGTGTGCAAGATACAGGAGTATGTTTCGTTTAATGTGTCTACTAGACTCAGTAAACATAAACCTATTTATTTTATCGAAGAAACTAATTATTTCTTTACTTCACTCCAGATTTATTTAAACTCTTATAATTAAAGAATTATAAATTATTTTAATAACCTTCAAGTCTGTTCCACACATGTTGGGTCACTCGTGAAGTCCATAGTTTTTAGACAAGCTCAATACAGTCGAACG
This sequence comes from Vanessa cardui, assembly GCF_905220365.1. NCBI lineage: Eukaryota > Metazoa > Arthropoda > Insecta > Lepidoptera > Nymphalidae > Vanessa > Vanessa cardui. The sequence goes on from NC_061123.1 coordinate 14,683,460, forward strand.
AATGAAACGTTCCAGCAAAATAGAAGAACATCGCATTTAATATAACCGTTTATCGTTAACAGCAAATATAATTAGCTGTAAACGAGAAAAACCCCACGAAATGAATAAATAAACTGGCTCCTGTTTAATAGTAATTGCGTTGGCGGTCACATTACGGTAATGTTTATTTGCGACATGAAGCTTATCTAGTCTTCTCAAACGGCAGAAAATTGGTGGTTGCAAGGTAGTTAACCCTTGCGGGGGTGCGGCGTGGGGAGGGCGGACCGCAACCGTAAGCCCCGCAATAGATAAAACAGTGATAGAACATGCACCGCACCGTTGTCATGAATAATTCATTAGTTTCAGTTGCCACTTTTGTTGGTATCGGTAGCTTTTCAGCGCTTCGCACCACCAAAAATGTTTGTCGGGCCCCATTATTATCGGATCATGGCGTATTCTTTTTGTCATCGCGTTAATTTAATGCTATTTGGATATTCTTTTTCCCTCTATAACTTTCAATGATGCCTTCTAACGAGTGCCTATTAAAATATTTTTCATTTTACACTGTATTTTATATAATAAGCTAATTATTTTTTTCATGTTTAAATAAGTTTCACTGAGCAAGAAATTAATTTGAAATGAATACACGAAATAAGTACTGTACATTAGAAAAACGGTTTAGTGAGCCCAAATAAGAAATATTTGTATTTTTTAACCTTTTATATTTTAGCAAATTTAATGAAAAAGAAGGTCCTGGAATATTATTTCTAAACATACCTAATCTTGAAAATAATCTTTGGGATGTAAAATATTTGAATTAAAAACTCTTGTTTCGATAGGTAACTTACGAATGAAGAAATAGGTCGTAGAACTTTAATTTGTTAATTTATATTTAATACACTAAGTTAATAAAAATGTTACGTTTTGATTTAATATAATTTTTAATTAGATCATCTCGTTTATTTATCAATGACATTATTTTTGATTCGATCGTATAATGTTAGGCAAACACGAAAACCAACAATAGTACTGTAAATCATTGCAAATAAAACGTGCCGTATCTCTTATTTATTCCTCTCTCACAAGACATAATAGCATGTCGAGGAAGCCAACACTTTCGAGCCGAGATCCGTTACACGCGGGCCGCAGCCGCCCCTGCGGATTCGGTCATAATTTACGATCATCCCGAAAAATCCCGGGATTATTTTTATTTGATAACAATAAAGGTGCCGCAGAGGGTTTACCTTTATTATCACTCAGTACGAGACGACTTTTTTACAACTTAACACATGTTACGACGGCCGATGGGAGAATGTGTAACACTTAATTTTTAGCTATTTATATAACATTATGAATAATATTTATTGTTATTAAATTTTCTTATTGTAGTAGAATTTAATGCATAGAATTATTAAAAAAATAATATTATAATCAATAATCAAATAAATGTATGTCCAATTTAATATAATGGTTATATTTAAACAATATATAGAATAAAGTATTATATTAAACCTAAAAAAATAGATTTAATAAAATGACAAAAATTAAACGACACATATCCTGTCCGAATAAATATTGAATAAAGTTGTAGCTAATATATTTGTAGTATCATGATTCGATAATTCGTAATTTTGCGATATAAAAGGTTAATTCGGCAGTGGTCCTATTTGTAAAAACAAATCTTTAAAATAGGTTACTTATCAACTATTTCGAAACCCGGGAGCATTCAACGCTATAGGATGACATAACCTCTGGGACATCAGTTTCTTAAAAAATAATCTCACACAACCATAGACCATAAGAATCGTTTTTTTCTTAATTTTGCACAATCAAGTGTGTGAGATTGAGGATGTTTTCGCGAAAACTCGAAGAAGTGTTTCCCCAAAATTTTTAATTATAAATTCATCACGTATTAAAATATATAGTAGAAAACGAAATATTTATAAAACTAGATATTCTATGTACAATTATAGAATTGACTATCTTTGCTAATCATATCTTAACTTTCACTTAGTGGTAGGGCTTTGTACAAGCCCATCTGGGTAGGTACCACCCAGTCACTAAATATTCTACCAGTACTTGGTATTGTTGTGTTCTGGTTTGAAGGGTGAGTGAACCAGTGTAAGTACAGGCACAAGTCCAATAACATCTTAATTCCCAAGGTTAGTAGCGCATTGGCAATGAAAGGGATGATTATATGTTTCTTACAGCGCCATTTTTTGTGGGCGGGAGTGACCACTTGCCATCAGGTGCCCCATATGCTCGTCCGCCAACCAATGTCATAAAAAGCAAATCTCAGTTAATTAAAAAAGTACGTAAACAATTTCATGTTATAATAGTATAATTATTTATATTACAACATTAAACAACGAATTATTAAAAATAAAACAAAATAGTGACATTGATCGGTACATCCGCTTGAGCAAGGTAGTCGGATTAGAGAAGGCTGAAAGTGATCCGTTATAATATCGAGAGTGGACAGTAACGGCTGGTACGCACAGATTAGCCCCTTCGATAAACAATAGCATTAGTATGCGAGGACGCGCTGACCGGCGCCGATCAGGCCGCCCGTGCTCGGATTAATTTGCCTCCTGGAAATTATGGCCGCCTCTATGTGGAGCGTAACGAGACGACTGACAAAACCCTATTACACTGTTTTCACTTTTGTTATTTTAATAAAGTAGCCTTTAGCTAATACAGCGTAATCGAATTACTTTTATTATAGAATATTTCAAGAAGGTTCTATGTTATGATATGTTATGTTTATATCATTTTTGTTCGAAGCTCTGTTATTTGGATTGTGAATTTTGCGAAATTCAATAAAGGCTTATCCATCTTATGCGTTATCAAATAAGAAGCCTCTTTCTCCTAACTTAAACCTTTGTAATGAAATTGATCGATATTACATTATGTATTTTGCCTTCGTCGTCGTCGATGATTTTTTTATGTCATACATAATTTTTTCGTACTCTATCTTTATCGATCAATATTTTTTTATAGAACTTGGGATATTCATTTTATAAAAACGGAATGTAAAGTTTAGCACTGATATTCCCCTTCCGCAAAGTCATTACATCCTTCCTAGGGGAAAGTACACGTCGTTTCTGTAATAAATTACGAAAATATTTTGTCAACTTTGCCTAAATCTAAATTTTATTCTTATATAATAAGTATAGATTCACTACCCATAACGATTGAGTTTGAATTGTGTTCATGCAACAAGAAAACAGTTATTATTTAGAATATTCAGAGCTCGCAATGACATAAACTATAGATATTCAATAATTTCATAGGTCTAACTCTATCTTCTAGTATTTTTTTTAAAATGAAATGTTTAATTTTTTACTTATGTCACTTTCCTTTTTACCTGATGTTATTTTATTCTATAATCTATTTTAGCAATTAATCGTGTTTACATACCTTATTCACAAATAAACTATAACAGCACATAGCTAGGTTATAGCGCTAATTTTATTTGCTCATGTTACTCGTATATCCGGTCGCGACGGAAGTTCAACACGCCTATATCGTTCGCTAAGTAATAAGGTAGCCAATACAAATATCATGTATCAAATTAAAAAGATCCTAAGTACACTAAAGATGGTTTTTATTTTCAATTAAAAACTAATCTGTCATAAGGCAGCATAATATATCTATAACTAATCAATTATGTATATAGGCATGAAGATTATTTGTTTTCAAATTAGTTATTCATTCGTCATACTGGTACAATAAGGATATATTTTAGTATTTTCCTAGCTACCCGCCTCGGCTTCGCACGGGTACATTGCTAAATATACTACAGAATTTGTTTATTTACGACATCACATTATAAACTTCTAAAAATATCAGTATATACTATATTATCTATTGTATTATGTACAAAAACCTTCCTCTATAATAACTCTATCTATTAAAAAAACCGCATCAAAATATGTCACGTAGTTTTAAAGATTTAAGCATACAAAGGGATATAAGGCAAAAGCGACTTTGTTTTATATTATGTAGTGATATTGAACAACAATTATACTATGAAGATTTTTATATACAGTTAAACTATGTACAATATTTTGCTAGTATAAAATATATGTAGTATGCATTTGACTATTTTTATTAGTAATGATCATTATTTAGTAGTAATTTAAATGATCGATATTAAAGCCTTTACTGCTATTTACACTTACTTTTATTTTCATTATATTTTTGTAAACATCATTCTATCACTGTAAGTATTAATTGTATTTGTTTTAGTTTGAAAATATTTGCAAGACTCTTTCGTAAATTATTTTTACATTTTAACTGATTTGATGTGTACCAATATTAGTTATATAATTTTCAAGCAAATATTAATCTAAATAAAATATCAAATAAATATTTATTTAGACGAATATTAAATATACGTGTATATATACAAGCCGTGATGACCTAGTGGTTAGAACGTGTGCATCTTAGCCCGATGGTTGCGGGTTCAAATCCAGGCAAGCACAACTGAAATTTCATCTGCTTTATTTGTGTTTACAATTTACCTCAGGCTCGATAGTGAAGGAAAATATAGCCAGTAAAACTGCAAGTGTGTACTTTCAATGAAATTCTGCCTATATGTATATACCACCAACACACAATGGAGCAGCGTGATGGAATAAGTTACAAAACTTCTCTTCAAATGGAAGAGGAGGTTCAACAGTGGGATATTGAGTTTCTGTTATTTTTTTTTTAATTCAAACATAATTTCTATAAATAAATAATATTGCTTTCGAGAACAATCTCCACCAAAGACGCTAACCATAACATCTTCATTTTAAGAAATTTAAAGTGGGATCAAAGTCAAAGATCAATAAATCAAAAGCTAAATTAGTTTAAAAATTTGTGTGCAGGAAGCGATGCGTGCCGTAATGTGTTCTTTACATCAAAAACACATTTAAAAGAAGTTAGATTGGCTCACGAGAGTTGGCGGGTGGCCATACGTAGTTGGAGCCTTTTCGGCGCCCCAAAGCCAGCCCTAATCTTTGAAGAACTGCCGCAGATTGTTTGTAAGCATTTTGGACCATCAAAGTATGATGGATGGAAAGTTTCTTAACTTAAATTGTGATTACGGCATCAAAACAAATCTGCTGCGCATTAGATGATATCAAAATTCCTCGCGAGTTTTAGTCAGCGAGAGCTTAAAGAAAGAAATTAATTAAGTACATAGGATTTAGTTCGGGGATAAGTATTATAAATAAAAACGACTTCTTTAAAACAAGCTTTATTTATTTTCTACTCTGTAATCGTCACGTGTAGACACGCGAGTTCATATGTTTACATCTCATACAATGCACGTTGTGAACAATCAGTACACGTTGTTATTAAAAACACACTCCATGGCCTCGGCTTAATTATATTTACAACAATATTATCTATGCAGCATTTCTTATAAAGTAGCATTTTGGCAACATGTTAACTTTAACATTTACATATCATACGTATTTTATACAAACTTTAATTGACAGAAGAAATCTGGGCTTCGGGTTGGGCACAATTAACACAGATTAACAAACGAACGAAACAAATGTACATCAAATACAAACGCTATATAGGAATGATAATTTAAATTTTATTTTTCAAACTTTTATGTCGCTAGTCGCTATATAATTCCAGACATTGGCATTTTGTTGGCAAAAGATTTTGTTTTTACCATGTTCGCTTCAATTTGGGTAACTTTGCTTAGCATGGAGTTTTCATGTGCTAGTTTCTCTCTCGAGGTATTTAAAATTTAATTTAATTTAAATTAATAGAACAATTGTTATCACAAAACTGTGACAATACTCATATTTAGTTGTATATAATATAATATTCTATTCGTAATTTAAAAAAAAAACAACGATTTTGCAAGCCTCGTGAGACATGTATCAGGCAAGCAAAGATTTACTACATTATTATAAATAATATCATTTACATATTTGCGAGGTTGACATTAATAGTGAAATAAATATTAATAACAACGAGAGCTTAAATAAAAAGAATAGCATTTTTTATTTTATATACCAATATTTATTTCATGTGCTTATCTGGGCAGAGCACGAAATAAGTCACGATCCAACGTTCGTACACATCGATACTTAAGAAATATTAATTATTTCTTTAATTGCCCACAGATAAAATGTAAATGTCTTAATGTTTTTATAATTTTTATTTTTTAATCTGTTTGTGTTGTATTATTAAATGAAATAAATATGAGTTACAGAAAATATCTCATTCGCTATTTTTAATAACATGAGTTACATAATCAAATAAGACCACAAAATCTTCGTATACTAAACACTATGGTAGATTTATCTGTTTATTTGATGTAACAAATTTTTCAATATAAATAATAAAATTGTCTTTATTCATTTATTTTGTTGGCATTGAAAATCACAGCGAACATGACTAAATAAGCAATACTTTTTTTCACACTAATATAAATTAATAAATATTATATTCAGTCTTAGTCTATTAATAAAAATAATTGTTATGATAATTGTGCACTTTATTTTTATTATTACACGTGCGACGATTCAGAATTAATTATATTCACTCTTTAGCAGACATACTCTTCATAAATGTAAGGCATAAACAATTCATCAACTTAAAAAAATTTAAATCCATAGTTTTAGTGCTTAAATTATACAAATACAAATAATTCTAAAAAATGTAAAATTAATATTCTTTTAAGTCTGCTAAATCGTGAGTTCGCTATTAAGGAACTTTAATACATAATAATTATTATAGATAGTATATAATTAACAACAACATTTATACACAATAAATATATAAATATATATATAATTTATATCGACTGTTTAATTTTTACTCTCATCTAAGAGATTTAACGATGCCTCTAATTTATTAAAACTACGTTACCTGTTTTCGAGAAAAATCCAAAATCATATAAATTAATATGTCGACGCTCGAGAGCCTTTTCAAACTCTGTATAGAGTAAAAAGGTTGTAATACACTAAGCTATTTTTATAATATTACCTAAAATATAAATACTCCTTGATACAGTGTTACAGCTAAGCGGATATGGGACAGTGCAAACTTATAGTGTTTTAACAAATACCTCACGTAGGTATCGTTTTAGATTACAAATATTTTCGACAAGTGCAATATAAATATACATTTGTAAAAGTTAAGTTGCTCTCAAAAATCATTAATATTATTACAGCGCGTAATTTACGGTTACATGATTTATGGACAGTGTATTTTTTTCATATATAATAGGTGCTTTTTAAATTAATGTAAATAATACCAGGATGCAAAGATTAAAACTAAAATCATTGGATGGTTTCTTCTCAAATCTGCCTTATCTGAAAGATAGATTGTTGTTATAATAACATCGTTACGAACCGGTGGAGATAATCCAACAAACTTTAAAATTGTTTTGCATGTGTTAGAGAACTACTTAACATATTCAGACTACTAGCGTTCAAAACATATTAAAATGTAAAACGTTATAGTATAATTCTTATAAATATATGTAATATTTATTTATGTACATGACATATAAAATATAATCTATTGTGAAATATCTTAATCCAATGTTATTTTTGATATTACCGTTATAATATTTGTCATTTGTATTTTTGGTAAATTAAATGAAAGTATTTACCTGTGACTTGTGATGCACCACCCACCCAGTTAAGATGCGTCTTCCCGCCACCCTCGTCAGACTTTTGCTTCCCCTTATCGATCTCGTTCAAGTTCGATTGATACTTCGTTCCTGGGGAGACATGTGATTGAACATAGCTTTATTTTATTTTACACTAATTAACTGTATATTCTTACCAAAACATCGTGATATATTTATAAAGAAATACAATTAAAAACAGAATATTATAACAAGAAGCGCAATCAAATCTATGATTTGTGTCCTACGAATCTAACAAGAAGTTTTAATATCAAACTACAAGTACAAAGTATTTCGATAGAAAGAATTTATATTGAAACGGAATGATCATAAGTAGTACAACACTCATTAGGCTAAGAAATGATTCAAAATGGCAAGGGTACGACCGAGCGCTCGGCCGGACGATATTGAAAAGTTGCGCAATATTGTCGAGTGGCTGGCCTAGCCGTAAATTCGTAATGGAAGCAAAAAATAAAACAGAATAGCGGTCGATGTCCTATCCGCGCCGCGTCGCCGCCCGTGCAAAAACAACCCGCCGCAAAACTTACAATCGTTGTCGTCTAAATGGATTTTTCAAGTTCATGTGCATACAAAATTGATTGGATTTAAAAACCACTAACTATTTTGAACTTTATTTGTATAAATGTCAATTGAAGTTTCATAAACGAAAGTCCAACTCGATTTGCGTGGATAAGAATTTTTTATGCATAAACTAAATTTTCAGTAAGTTCAATAACAATTTGTAAATTAATTTTCAGAAGTTTTTTATGCGTCTAAAAATAAAAATAGCTAGGTTCGTAAAAGGGAAGGCACAAGTTGACACTTGGCTGTAATAGGTTGTCGCGCAAGATGTTGTCGTTGTCCGGCGAGTGGCAACATGTCCGGGAAAATGCCCAACTTCCCAATAACGGCGGAGTAATGACGCGCACCGAACAACTTATGAGTCCCTGGTATTACTAGACCATAACACGATTATACTTGCGTAACATCCTGTTTTGATCGTGAGTGGTTAAAATGTTAAAGTTTTTATTTATTTATGTTATATTAAGTGCTCAAAGTATAAAATTAGTGTTGATACATTTAATTGAGCAATATACATTTAACAACCAATAAAATGTATATTATGTTTACAATATAAGTGGACTTGCACCATGCATGTTTAAATATTGGCTTATAAAAATGATTATAAGTTTGTATACACTTTCCGTAAAGGATTTGCTTATAAAACGATTTGTTTGTGCTTTACGAGACCATAACATTCGAAGCCAGTTAACAGCTTCACAACAAGCAAAACGTCGTAATAGTTTATGATCTATAAACATACATAACGACCACTAATAATAACCGAAACAGCAGCAAACAATGAAAATAAACTGAACGATCTCGTGGGATACAACTCGTAAAGGTATTATTATCTCTTAATAAACGAAATCACTGGCATAAAAATCTTGTTTGAATGCATTTTATCGGCAACGATACCCGATAAAAATAAACCCATTTTACTCGTACCGGGGAATTTATTGATGTTCTGATTTACATTCTGGAAATATACGCTTTTTATTACGATTCCATATTTCTTTGCTCTAAATAAGCTCTTTGTTAATTAACAGAGCTCGCTAACTGTTACGTATTATATAATGAATTACCTTTATCTGTAAGCGGTGTATCCCGGCGTGGAGGTTTTGATGGTGGAAGTACTGTTATAGCTCGGGGATCTGGAGTCGTTGTCGGCGGTGATGACGCTAAAAGTATTTATTTTATGACATATTTATCTAATGAAATAACAAATGAATAAGTTTAGAGGAAAATTGTGCTTACTATATAGTCTTATGGTTCCATCTGATTCTCCCCTCGGATTCTTTGCGACACACTTATAAGTACCATAGTCTTCAGTGACGATGTGCCTGATGAGTAACTTCATGTGAGTCTTATAAGCAGGGGCTCCAATCGTGTTCTCCATGTGGTACTTGGCACTCTCATGGATCATATGACCGTCGTCTCGGGTCCAATAGTTCAAGGAAGTAGGATGAGCTTCAGTGAAACACTCCAATGTTACGTTGTAATATAGAGGTGCGCCGACAAGTTGATGTGGTATCCAAAGCATAGGAGGAACTAAGCAGAAAATAATTTTCATCAGTTAACTTTATAACACATAATAATGCATTCAAAATAATATTCAATGTAATTTCACTTACAGTCCACGCTAACTTTGACTCTCTTCGAAACCGTCGGCGGTACTCCATTACTGGCGATACACAAATAAGCTCCCATATCCAGTCTTGATATCCGCGCCATTTCCAATACTTCACCCTCCCATTCGGAAACTAAAAATGTTTAATAACGGTACTTTACTTGGTCTCTTGAACTTGTAAATTTAATAAAAACTACTGTTTCGAATCAAAAAGTCCAACCTGAATGTCCTTTACTGATGGAAATTTTTGAATTGTCATCTCGTTTCCACTTGATGGTAGGCTTAGGAGAGCCATTAGCGCGACACGTCAGAGTGACGTTAGCGCCCTCTCGGACGATAACGTCGCTCGAGCTCAACGAGTCGTCGATTGACGGGGGCACTGTAAACATCAATAAATTATTGTTGGAATGTTTTTATATATCCTCAACGAGTCCTTTGTAATTTGTATTAAACATTTAATATATTGCTGGCCGAATACGATAACTTTTTATATTTTTAAGTCTTTGAATATAGAGAATTTATTTCCATTTTTCTTACCAACGACGTGTAGATAACCGAATTGCGTTTTCGCAGTGACGGTGTTTATCTGGCACATGTACCGGCCCCGATCTTCTTCCCGTACGTCTGATATATGCAGGAACCAAGTGCGATGCTTGTCATGAGTCACGCTCACGCGCGGGTTGCGAGTTATCACGTGGTTGTGCACGGTTAAAATAGCTGACTGCTCGAAATGCATCCATGCTACCTACGTAACAAGAAAATTACTGATTAGATGATTTATATTTTCAACTAAGTAGTATTTTATTTTATTTAATATCAGATTTTTTTAGGTAAAATCTGCACTGAATATAAATTAATGGGGGTTTGATATACATTAAAAAAACTATTTAATAAACCATAAACATTTTCGAAATATCGCTTCTTAAATAAAATCCTAAATGTCTTTAATTTATTTAGGTCTTAGATAATAACAGTGAACATGACATTACGATAAATAACAATTAAAAAATGAAATATTTATCTTTCGAGTAAGAATAAATTAATGATTGAGCGTATGAAAGATTTTAAATCAAAGAAAATAAGCTTTGTCTCATTTGTGGGGTACGAAGACGCTGAACATTGCTCAAGCGATATCCAATCGAGTTTAAATTTGACGAGTGACATAACGGAAATTAAAGAATCACTTCTTTAAGCTATTTTATTTTTCAAAAGGGAATATGATCGTTTGTTATAGTGATGATTGTCGTATTTATTTCTTATTAATGAATACTATTTATAACTGAAAATGTTAATTCTTTGTGCAGTATCTCCTTGAATTGAGTTATGTAATAAATAAAATTTTAACAAAAAGAAAAACCGACTTCAAACAAAACACTTTTTTAAAACAAATGAATATGCACGAAAAAGTAATACAAATAATTGCGTATTCAACATATTTTTTAGAGTCTTCCTAAGTTAAATGAAATGAAAAATATTAGACTACTTAAAAGTCGATTAACGATCATATCATGTAGTTATAGTTATTGGTATATTTGGAGCCGGTGTCAGCCACGGTGCCCTTGCCCCAACAATCAAAAGAAAAAAGCGATACGAGCCCCTTGATTGATCCAGTATATTATTGTGTAAAAGGTAATTTGTAAAAAACATATTTGTTAAAGTATTCTCGTATTGTTTTTTCATAGATATACTGTAGGGTTTTATTGGCTGACACCGACTCCAAATATAACAATAATTATAACTACATGATATGATCGTTAATCGACTTTTAAGTAGTCTAATATTTTTCATTTCATTTAACTTAGGAGGACTCTAAAAAATATGTTGAATACGCAATTATTTGTATTACTTTTTCGTGCATATTCATTTGTTTTAAAAAAGTGTTTTGTTTGAAGTCGGTTTTTCTTTTTGTTAAAATTTTATTTATTTTTTGATTTTAAGTGAAGCTGATGTTGACTAACTAATTTTTTTTAATATGGATAGATTAAACGTTCCGTTTATATGAGTCAGAAACTACTTCGAGGACAATTTCAAAGGAAACTTGCGAATAAAGCAAAAATAGACTTTCGAAAATGCGGATTTAATACGTCACGCGGCGTAAACTACAAGGATCCCTCGAAAGAGCTGTAATCGAACTCAGCAAAAAACCTTTGAAAAAGACCAACTATATTTCGTACATCATATGACATCATATCACATACACAAAATTTGATTAAAGATAGTAAGAAATTCTGCCCCATATCACACCCTAACTGCGAGCCGTATAGGAGCTCCATCACTACATAGTATAAAACAAAGTCGCTTTCTCTGTCCCTATATCTTTAAATCTACGCAACGGATTTTGATGCGGTTTTTTTTTAAAGATAGTGTGATTCAAGGGGAAGGTTTGTGTATATAATACATGAACAATATAGTAAAGAAACACTGATAATTTTAGAAGTTTGCGATGTGATGTCGTAAATAAACAAATTCTGTAGTATATTTAGTATCAGTATTGCACCCGTGCGAAGCCGGGGTGGGTAGCTAGTTGATTATAATATTCGACTATGATAATTACATAAACATAACCACATTACGGAAGGTGACTCAAATATCCAAATAACCTATAAATAAAAGATTCGACCGAGTATCGCTAACGTGCTCCTCAGAATTGTTCCGTTCCCTTCCGTTCCGTTACTTTGTCATGGATCCTGTGCTCAGAACCTTACCAAACTTTCACCAAATTACCCTTGAAGTATATATTTTATAATAAAAAAAGAATTATCAAAATTGGTTAACGTGATTTTCAGTTATTCACCTATTCGTCGCGCATATACATAATGCAAATTTAAGACTTATGTCGTTTTCACATGGATACCGTCATCGGAAAAAAAAATAAAAAAAATGGGACCCCACGGGAAGCACTACCTTTCAAACAAAAAAAAAATTATCGAAATCGGTCCACCCAGTAGAAAGTTATGAGGTAACAAACATAAAAAAAAAAAAAAAAAAAAAATACAGACGAATTGATAACCTCCTCCTTTTGGAAGTCGGTTGATTACTACGATTAAATATGAAAAGCTAATATTTTTAATACATGTCAGATTTACTTGGTTTAAAGTTTAAAAACCACTGAAAAGGAAAAGGCAGGGTTAGAGTTCGTGGCTTTGTAGAACAAATGAAACAACATTAATAGCTGGCAAAATTGAACGTTTACGGGTAGCCATTAGACGCGGTGCGGGCGCCTCTCGCGACATCTGTGTAATTGCACGGAGCTGCCATCCCGGCCCCGCTTCACACCAATTTCCACGGCATTAACCGCTTAAAATGCATTTCACTGAGATTGTTATACTAGAAACAATCCAGCCACTTTTAATTTTGAACCGGAAGCTATTTCGCGTAATGAACAGTAGGGTTTTTACGGACTTCAAATGCTCGGTGTGTTCTTACATACATTTATGTTTGTCAAACAGCACCGGTCCGTTCCATTTAGCAAAGACATAACTGGTAACTTTAATGGAAGCAACTTGGATAAAACTTTCATAGGAAAATAAAGACTAATAGTAGCAAACGGGGTGAATAACTATTCTTTAATCTGAATGAATTACAATGAAAATAAACTAACTTCGAAGTAAAATTGAGATATTTTTTGCGTACCACGATTTTTTAGGAATATTTTGAATCACAATTCAAAGTTCTTTAATTGCTCATAAAAAATCTTTAATCCCGCATTAAGTTTGAATCATGGATAGTTCTTTTTATCAAGATTTCTGAAGCAATATAGAGAAGTTTGTTAGCTGAAACTCGTGTCGGGTCACATCTTACCTATCTTAAGTGATACGGCTCTCAGCCGCTGTCTAATTTATAATGGACTTGAGGAAACTTCGCCCATTTTATTATGCAATGAGACGGTAACCCCTCTAATGACGGCGGCCCGTCTCTTCGCTATAACCTGAAGCTTCCGGGTTATTAAACAAGGCTTAATATATAGAAATGATTTGCATCGAAATTATTTCGAAAATCCAGTAATAAATTAGTAAAGCGTTAGTGTTTATTAAAGTCGTGCGGAAGTTAGGGAACGGGAGGTGGTAGGAGCGGCGTCGACGGCGGCGGTTGTAAATCTGATCTGCGTAATTGTGGCCGGCGTCTAATCTAATCACGACGGTGTGTCCGTCTGCACGGCACTGATTGAATTAGGAGATGGAGCTCGTCGCTCGTTCTAGCCCCGACTGTATGCACCCTTGTCACATCAATATTTTAAATACCTTAATTAAGTAGCTAGCTCAAAAGCAAATGTGTTAATATTGATTAAATTATAGTCGTCTATAATTTTTTATGGAAATATTCAGTAAATATATAAATATACTATTATAATATCAGCCCTGTCAAACAAGCAATTAAATCTAAGTTATAGTTTTGTCGGCTTGAGACAAAAGTGCCAAGGAAACCCCATAGAGAAAATATTTTTAAATATTTTAAAAAGTTGCGTGAAAAAGGGTTCAAAGTATGAAAAGTAAAGCATACAAATTTACATAACATACAAACCAACGCAAGGTAAGGGATGATATAAAGCTATTCAGTATACAGCCGAATATTTCTGACTTGAAACTTGTTATTCTAAGTAGTTCTTCTTTGTATTATTTCAAAACTGTTTTAAGTTTTATACTTTTCGAGATTTCTTCTTAATAAATTGTATGATTTTTCAAAATGAATTATATTAAAAATAGTCAATTAGCTCAAATTGTTCTTGAACGGCTATTTGAATTCTTAATATTATAAGCCCAGACTAATAATGTTTTCATTGAAAGTCTGCCACTAATGGAAAAGAGTAGTTTGTTGGAATAGTTTCTTGTCCTCTAAAGGGTACGTAGGCCTAAAGCTAGCAGTGTAACTTTAATAGACTGCTAGAGTTTTGTGTATAGAAACATGGTAAGCATTGTATAAACACGAAAAACTAGGATAACCTTATAACAATAAATTTTCGACTCCAAAAAGCCTGTTCTATCAATAAAATCATTTAATTTTTACAATGAATTGCATCTGAACATCTTTAAAGTTCGAATTAAAACAACTACGGGTATTAACAATCCACTAAAAAATATTAAATATTAATATTATGAAATAAAGTTGAGAAATTATTATTCGTAGTTTTTATTCAATTAATGTATAACCTAAAGGTAACTCTGATGTTTAGTGTTGTCTTGTCAATTGTATTCGTTGCTTTCTAAATTTGTAACCAGCTTTAGTACGTTCGTACTCAATATATTCTTATATATTTTGTCCACTTGTTAAGAGTGTATGCAAAAGACAAAGCACTTAGCAATATTTTACAATATTTAAAAAAATATATTTTAAAAATCATATTGGATATATTTTATAAGTAACGTTGACCTAAACAATTATTTAATTAATTGAATACCATGAAGATAACGATCAATACAAAACATATATAATAAAAAAAAAAACACTAAATTTAGACAAAGGTCATGACTTAGAATTGTTTTATTGCAATTTTGAACATCTGTAAAATTGTAACCCGTAAAGTTTCGTTTAATTATTTAAGCAATTAAGAAAGTGGAATCAAAATTTTACAAGCGGTTGCGAGATAAGCTTTGAGTGTTGAACTTAAGACTTTAGAACAGCGTGCTCGATCGAGTCGGCCTGAGACATTTTTGTGAAGGTTTTTTCGGTTATTGGATAATAAAATATCCGTATTTTAACTCTACCGAAATATCCGTAATACGTTTACATCAAAAAGAATAAATCCTAACGCTGTGTCAAAGCGCAGCCAATAAGATGTTATACTTGTTCCTAGTTACACTGACCTACTAATGCTTTTATTTGGATAGCAAGTGAGGCGAGTGGATTAATCCCAGCCGCCGAAAGTCACCTTCAGACATTACGTCAAAATATCAAGATTCATTGGTACCTTGATATCCGAAATACAACAACAGCGCGATTTTTAAAGCACTTTTTGCGACACACAACCACTCTATGGAGCCAACTTTTGTCAGGCGATTTTTCCGAACCGATACGACTTGGGAACCTTAAAAAATAGAGCGTGCATATTTCTATGTTCCAGATGTCCATGAGCGGTGGTCACTTTCCATCTGGTCAACATCTTGCTCACTTGCCACATGTACCATAAAAATACTTGGCCCTCAGCAGATTAATACATTTTCATATAAAAGTATAACGTATTGTATTACACACATTTTACTTTTATGGAATAATGAAACTTAGTATCGTAACTTATATCCATACATTCATATTTATTGTAATGTTTATTCGTCGTGGCTCACGAACACAAACCTATTTGTTCAACATAGTGTAGATAATTAATTGTATGCAAAATAAACATTATTTGTTAAATTAACATTTATTCGCTGTGCTTTAAGTAATTGAATGCTTGTAATGCAGCATAAAATTATTAATTGAGACATTATGTAACTATAAAATTGTGACATTTAGTAAATTTTAAATATACGAGTTAATAGTGCATATAATAGGTTTGTCGACAGAGAGAATAAAGTTTTCAGTACTTTTCAATATATTCTAACCTTACATCAATCATTCACGCATACACACACATCTACACGTATCAATCTAGATAGGTACTATTAATTCACTAGATTTAGTACGATGGTCCAAACTTGGAAGTTTAATTTCGATTGAATGGCGAATGGTGACCTTACCGCCTGGCCACAGGAAATACGCCGACGCAAAATTTTGCGCGGTGCGAAAAGCGAAGCGTGTACATTGCTATACGTTTGTTTCATTCGCAAGACGCTTCGCCGTTCGCACCGCGCTAATATTCGCGTCCGCGAATTTCCCGTGGCCAGGCGGTTACAATCATGATGATGTTAACCTCTTAGCCGCCTTCGGTTATGGCTACTATTCCATGAGGATTGAACTGTACTCTATTTTCTCACTCTGTAATAGAATCGGCAACACAACGACAGGAACAACGGCCTTACCTGCTTTCTGAGAAAATACTCTTCGGGCTATTCTAAACTTCGGGCTGCACTGACAATATTTTGACAGAAAAACCTTAAGCCTTGAGAATTGCAACCTTAGTGGACCCACTCGAAAGAAGTATAAAATTTAAATTTCTATCTCAAAATTCTTCTTTTTTTTTCAAGTAAATTGATCTGACTGCGATCAAAATAATTAAGCGCTTGCATTTAATGGGCAGGATATTTAATAAAGATGGAAACTGCAAATATGATATTTGAAATGGCGGCTGCGGCTAACTAATTTCATTTGCCTGCGGATCCTAAACGAGTTAGAGACATGCTCGGAGACACTTTGCGAGGTTGCCTGTCAGTTGAATAAAACGCAGTTTGTTACGCGCAAATTAAAATTCCCATTTGATTTTTTAATATAAAACGTAATGTCTATAAACATCCCACAGTTGGGCTAAACGGATAAACTAAATTATAGTTATATAGTACGTGTTAACTCCAAAATATATGTATTAAATAATTAATATCCCACTGCTGAGCTAAAGCCTTATATCTTTTTGAGGAAAGAGTTCCAAGCCCTACTCTACATCTATGCTACGATTGAAATCCACCGGTACTAACCACCGTGCCACCTTATCTCAATTTTAATGTACTACGTCATTTTCTTAATAATTTAAAAATCAATTATAAATTTTGTTTATATATTATCATACATTTCTAAACACACACAATTACAATTGTGTACATCTGTCGAATATATAGCCTCGTATGAAATTATTAAGGTTCTTAAGCGGCGTAGACAATTATAACTTCTGCTTAAGTTACTTTGAACGAACACGTCAGCGCTTAGTTCTCATTTTCTCAAGAAGCATATTAAGCAAAGTATTCGCATTCAAGGGGATCACCTGTCTCAAAGTTTTAGTGTAAAACTTAAGGAGGCCTATTATTTCGTTATCTTTTACCTTGAATTTGGACCCTTCATTCTTTTTATCTTAATTGTAGAAGCATTAAATAGGTAAAGTTGGAGTTGTGAGGTTTGGTGGAAGACTCGCGTCCCTCAAGACATGCCTTGGAGGCGTCGTTTGATTTATAATGGACTCGTTGCAAACTTTAGCCATTCTGCCGCGCCGCACCGAACCTCCGTAACGACGGACCCCATCGCCGGAGGAGATGATTCGTAGACGTGTTTAATAATATTACGACAGATTTAATTATGAAACGTTTAAGGAGTTTGCTCTTACACTGTTATCTTTACTTTATTCGTTTCAAGGATTTTTTTAATGGGTAATAGACTTCTTACTTAAAATTTATTACGTTTTATTATGCGAGCCTAATATTTCGATCTTGTTACTGTGGCATTCAAAAATATATATATACTCGTCACGAAACGCCCAGAAGATCTGACAAATGTGTAGAGTCTTGTTAATTATGCGTGTATATATTTTATTTATTTTTTTACTTTATTAACATTCGAATTAACAACATTAAATGCTTAATAAAAATTAATTAATTAATTAATTATTAATTTTATTTTATTATTATTGTCAAAATATACATAACGACATAGGAGTCGGTTTTATAATTCAAATTAAAATAATAATTATTATAGACAACTTGATCTTATTGTCGAAAAGTATAAAATTATATTTTTATAGTATACTAATTTAAGTACTGAACATAAATTATATGGTTTAGAACTTTAGTTAGACCCCTAACTCGTATATATCGGTAAGTATAAAATCCATCTTCGATTCAATTCAAACATGTGTCTTATAGAAAGAAAAGTGAGTGTGGCGAAACGATGGTCCACTAAGTAATGCAATCGCGCACAGAGAAATAAGTGAACATCTTGCGCAAGACGGCTTAGCTTACTTCTACTAAAAGCCCACTTAGAGACTCTTCGACTTCGGATTTGTGTCGAGGGTCCTCTAACTTTGCACCGATCTTCAGCCAATAAGCTATTTTTGGAATCGATGTAAGTACCAAGTAGTTTATCTGATAAAATCTTTCAATCTCTAATGGCCGTCAACGGTTCGTGGTCGATAATATTTAATACATTCTCATGTAAACCTTTTTAGAGAAGCTTCTAATACGTCTACGCCGGAGTCTCGTGAAGAATAAGTAAAATGTATCTTATTTTATGTACATATTATAATGTTTAACTTAAAACATTTAAATATAGAAATAACGTAATGATCTTAAAAACTAAAATTATAATTTAAATAAAGTTAATATTTCACAGGAAAATATTTATTTATTTCAAGTGTAAAAACATAATTACAATTTTAAAACCAAATCTAAGTACCGTATCAGGGGTTTCACAAAAGCAGAAAAGTGAATAATTAATTATGAAAAGAGTTATTCGAACCATATTTTAGAGGTTTCAATTCTTCTATGATTATAATATTTAATACTGAACGGCCAGATTGTTAAAATAAAAAAAAAAACAAATTGAAAATAAAGTTTTAAAAAAAGAACGTTTCGCTCCAATTGTGCCAACGTCACGGTATTTTTAACAATAAAATCTCGATATTCAAGAATATTTAGTTCGAAGTTCAAAAATACAGTTTTATAAATTTTTAAATGCAGTGCGGACTAAATCGAATTAAACTGTAGTCCCTTAGCTGTAGCAAGCAGCTGCGAGGTAGAACCCATATTAAAGCACGAGAAATATGTCAGAATTTGAACAGGCGGCGCTCGTATGTGGTACGAGTGTAACATAGCTGCGACTCGCTGCGGCATGTTATTGCAAACCCACATACGTGCTAGTGCCGACTATCTGACATTTCATGCCGATGAACAGGCTACGTGCACATACTTCGTAGCATTCTCTTAAAATGGGAAACGTTGCTTGTTATTTTCATATGAATATGTTATCTAATATTGAATGCTATTGCAACCGAGATTCGCGTTTAGTTAGCTCGCTACAATCTTGATTATAAAATTATACATTGTCTTCATTTACCTAATAAAGTGCATTATTTTATATAATTTCCAATTTACAAACGTTATTCAAATTCAATTTTTAAATGTAGGCATATATTGTGCAGATATTACAAAATAGCGTATTTTATTTATTTATTTTTACAAAAAAAGGTAAGACAGATAAAAGGTAAAGGGGAATACGAGTATTTTGTCGTTTCATCGTAATATTTCGCGTGACTCAATAATTCTAAAAAGACGGACGAAGAAGCAAATCTTTTTAACCGATGCGGAAAACTAATGGCACAGGCGAGGCTTTCGGGGAAAATCCGCTTCTTGTTGTCAATACAAGGCAACTGTGATGGCTCCCTCCGTTAAGCCTTTATTTCAAAAGTAAGAGCACACTATCTTGGCTTTCATTGCGCACATCGCAGATAACTTTAGACATCGTGTAAGTAAATGCAGCGAACATAAAATACAACCTTTAGATTAGGAGAAAAATGTTCAGTTTTATAGCAGTTGCTACTCAATTTTATGTTTATAAATAAAAATCATGTATCGAGATAATATTTATGATTTGAAATTTAACTCTAATGTTCTATAAAAATAACAATCATTTTAAATATAAGTGTAAATTCTATTATTAACGACGAATAATGACAACGAATGTGACTAGTCATTTCAACGAAATAAATATACTAAATTACATTATATGATTTAAAGCAAGAATATTTTAAGTATATTCTAATCAAGATACACATACGTCATATTTAAAGAACATAATGTATTTTTTTATATAACTTTTAATATAACAGAGAAATGGTATTGTGATTAATTAAACGATTCAAACGTAATACGTTTTTTATACGGCACAAATTGTTGGAGATGAGCCGTGTCGTCTAAATGGTCCGACGACGTCCCTCAGGAAGCGACCCTTAGTAGTTAATTCACCTTGCTTATCGGTCAACGGGTTCTGTCCACTAAAACAATCATCACCTTAAAGGTTAACATTGCCATCATTTGTATTTATTCTATATAATTTTATTTTAGGCAAGTTTAATCCCATTTTTGTTTTATAAATTCGAACATATTTAGTGGTTTTGAAGAAGCGTGAAGTTCATTTGATATTCATATATTCTTTTAGTCTGGCGCAGTGGTAACAAACCTGACATTGATGCTAATGGTAGTGGATTTCGAATCGGAGGAATATTGAATTTATTTAAAGTGGCTTTACTAATATTTATTAATGTGTACCGCAGAACTGAACAATTTTTTATTGATTCGACTCGGAGTTTGAACGTAGGCCCTCGGAATAGCTCAATAAGCTAGTCATAAGACTGACAAGGCATTTGAAATTTTATATTTTAAATTGCAGAATGTATCCTCTCAAAGAGCATCAAATGGCATTCGGGCTTGTTTAGGGAATATTCTACATACATACTCGTACATAGCCTTTAAAAAACGGTTTTCTATCGTTTAGTTCATTGAGTTTAAAATTCAGAATTATAACTGATTCACCTATAAACTTAACTACCATATAACTATCTGAAGCTTAAGTAAAAAATATACCTGTCAAACTTGACAGCGGCAGTGTCTTAAAGATTTCTGTTACAGAAATAATCTTTACTTAATATTATAAATATATAAGTAATTTGATTTGTAACGTCTTAATTACTCAATCAATCCATGCAATATTTCATACATCTTGATAGAGAATAGGATGTATATGTAACATTTATTTGTGTAAAAGCACTTTTCGATTAAAAGGTTTAATAATAAAAATCACAAAATGCTAATCACAAAATAATGTTCGTAATATGTTTTATACTATCGAGTCTTATAAAAACTGTTGACTTTAATGATCACTTTTCAAAGAACGAGGTGCGAAATCAGCGTACTGGCTGTAAATCATATTTCCCTTACTTTATATAGACACTTTATTACGACGGTACGTTCTAAATCAAATGATAAAATGCGCTATATTTTATGTTTCCTTTGCAGCGCCACGCGTATTGTCGCCTTCCTGGCTGCTTGTAGTGTCTACCTTCTACCTAAGTGGTTTGTTCACTTCTTATGATTTTCTGAACTAAAATAAATAGAATGATCTCAATTTTTAAATCATATTCATTCTTAAGTTCGTAATGGTATTTTAATACAAGGATCTTATGTTAACAGTCGAATTTAAGTCATTCATCATTCTCTTGTTTCTGTTTACAAATTATATATTTAAGTAGCGTCTTAAATTTATCTGCAGATAAATATTCGGGAGCGCAGACGTGGCTACACTTTTATGCAAATTGTTGTGTAATAATATTAAAATAAAGTTTGCTACTTTATTCAACCTTACCTTGTAAGATCCGAGGTTTTTAACAGAGCACGCGAGACGCACGCTACGCCCGGCAGGCACGGTCATATTCTGGATGACATCAGTAAACTCCGGCTCCTCCACAACTGCAAACAATAATAAAGTTACATTTCAAAATCATAACCATGTTAATTTAGAATAATGCCCGTTTTAAATCTCAAATAATCATTATATTATGATTAATGATTCCATCTGTCCTCCCCTAGGGCTTATCGAACTGTTGAGACAGCGCAGTTATAAGGACATTTTTGTGTCAAAAGATACGATTTGTAATTTTCAAATTATCAAAGCAGAACGCTTTTAAACAAATTGAGTGGGCG
The DNA here is from genome assembly GCF_905220365.1 of Vanessa cardui. Taxonomy (NCBI): domain Eukaryota; kingdom Metazoa; phylum Arthropoda; class Insecta; order Lepidoptera; family Nymphalidae; genus Vanessa; species Vanessa cardui. Next base: position 14,705,826 of record NC_061123.1, read on the forward strand.
ATAAGAAATAATGTCGTCGTTTATCAAGCTGCGAGATAGATGGCTACTGTTCTACTCTACCCATTTTAAACGCGTTTGTCTTCGACTTGCCAAATTGGCTCTCTTTGTTATTTTTACAAATTCGCACGTAAACGTCTCCCGTAATGAGTAGACGGTGGATCGATATCAGCGACGTAATATAAAATATGTACTAACAAATTGTTTGGGTGAGCTGTCCGATGGTTGACTGGATAAACATTTGTCATTCTTAGAGCGGATGGCAGGAAAGGGAGTAGTGTCGAGTCGACGACGTAGACTTGGCCCGGCACGAATTCCGCACACAAGCTCACCGCAGTGTTTGAAGAATAAACTTGCTCAGTCGCGATAGTTCCCACTTGTTTACGTATCACGGTCTCGTTCAAACTAACATCGCCACTTTTATTCCCTCTTGCATATACATAAATACAAATATATTCCTTTCCTACACTGAGTTATGTTTGCTACAAACGAGTAGAACGAGTAAAATTTATTTATAATGATACTTGCATGTATCCAGAATGCTATCTTCATAAATCAGTAAATATCACGTCATCGAAATGTTATTGAACCCGAATGTGAGTATTCGTCAGAACGGTTCTACGTCAGTTTGACTTAACGTCAAACGTCAAAGATCAGATAACTTCTATCTATTTATTACATTGAATCACCATTTGTACGTTGCTGCCTACCTTTAAAAATTCAAGTGTTGATTTGTAACTAAAAAATAAATTAAATCCACGATCTTTAATTCATCTATATATGTCTTTGTTACTGATTTCTCCTTAAAAAGCTACAGATTTTGATGAAGATTTTTATATGTACGTTTGAGTGGCTTTCTAGAATAATTACAAGATATTTGTGTAGCAAATAAAATATGAAAATTTATTTAATTTCACCCGTACGAAGCCGGGACTGGTTATTTATAAAAAAATATAGCTCTTAGTATTATTACTGGTAATTAATTTAACATATGAATTTACTGCAGGAGATGAAAGGGGTAATAAATAATTTGGAAATTATTAAATTATTGGGATTCATCAGAGTGCAAGCGTAGCACAAAGATACGTGGCTAAAGATGAAAGCTGTGTAGCGTGTTTGCTCACCTGATCGTATTAGCTAAGCACGATGCTCCATTTTCTACCCCGTTGCCCTGACTCAACTGATGTAAATCGCGCATTGCCAACCATAACGCACCCTATTAAGCATACGCTTCCATCGTGGAACGAATGTATTGATTTCATATTAACGGTAATAAGTAGGCAGTTATGAAATTGAATTAATCTTGTATTCGACGTATAAAACGTGCGGCCATTTTTAAAATTTTTATTTCGTTTATATTAGAATAAAAACTTAATTTATTTTAAGAACACTAGCTAGCACTACTACGCATCCTTTTTTAATTTATTAATCTGATTACAGTCTATGCATAACGTTATACATTTAAAATTAATTCATAAAACATCGTACGAGTAATGTTATTTCAGTTTACAATGTGGAGTGAAGATATGGAACGTATCCGCTTAATAATCTCACGAACTCTTGTAGTAATGAGTGCGGCGAGACAAGAAATTCTGTTTGTTTCAATAATAGCGTACATTAACATTAACCAGGGTAACGTTGGCAATAATCTTACACACCGCACGTCGGTGCGGCGTGCAAGGGTATTTAGGGCTTAATTAAGAAACCGCAGACAGCGGCGCGAGGGAGGTAATCCCTTTGTCACGGAGGCCAAGACGATGCTTGACAGTCGGCTGCTTGCTCACTGCGAGCACGTATCTATCGTTATTGTAATTCCGATATTACAATTTAAATTATAAAAGCTCTAAGCCTGTTATAGCAGAATCGTACCTAAACATTAACTCCTTGAGATGATATATAAATATAAAACTATAGATGAGTTGAGAAACAGCAATTAAAAAATAGCACAAAACTACAAATTTCTAAGCTTATAGAACGTGTTCGTAACGTCAAACCCCCAACGCGGGCATAATCTCATATTAAAGCTGGACCCTTATGCAAATCAAAGGCGGTCACTCGGAAGTCATCAAGAGAGTACGGGACAAACCAGCCGCAAATTGACAGCCTCCCGGCCGCCAAATTGATTGTGGATACGCCACCTCGTTATAATTTCTATGACACGCCGATGACAAATAACGTATCTTTTTACATGCGATGAGGGTTCTGGAGCATGCGTTTGGCTAGGGTCCGGCGGTTTTGTTTGAACAATCAAGTGATAATTAATTATTGGCGTTCAGTATTATATCATATCCGTATTTGTATACATATACCATGTTATGCATCAGTCACTCTACGTTTTAATATTGTACGAAATATTAAAACTGTCATCACTGAAAAATAAAAGTAATATTCGAACTGCATCCATTCGCAAATCGACATACATAATCTACGCAGCTAATCAATTAGGATCACGGATTTTATTATACAACACACTTCACTCCGGTTCTCATTTAATAAAACGAACATTGGAAAAAGTCCAAATGCAAAGTACATAATATTCGCTATACCAGATTATTTTCAGCAACTCGTTCGTTCTTTCAGACCAAAACATATGTATATAGGTACATACATATAGGTCGAATAATTACTAAATAATAAATGAATACGTAAAATGAAATTATAAGCTTATAGTTTTTTTGAGGGTCCTGTTTCAGACGGTTAAGAGTAAACGTGTGATCCGCCTAAATTTCCATGTTATCTAAATCACTTCTTTCGAAATAAAGTAAATGGCTAACTTTATTCGTCCCTTGTCACAGATGTTGCTTGTAATATTCTCATATGCGATCAAATTCTTTTAAGAGATCCGCAGATAAAGAACATGGCGCGCCCTGTTTGGTTGGCTTCGGACTTTCACTTATTTGTATGCCCTACCCTTCGCGAGGACGAGACGTGACTATTCGAGATACATAAACTCTGAGTGAATACAGAAAATAGAAATAAAGTAACATATTATTATCCTTTACTGGCTGGTTTGAGGGAAGGCTATGTTTTCTTAACGTGAGCAGCGGTGCGACGCACTACGATATATAATTATATCTATTTATTACTATAAAACAATGAAAACTTAAAATAAATTTGCCTTTTGTTTAGATGAGAATGTTTAGAGCTGATTCTGTCACTTTTATTCGAAGCGGATTGGTGGTTTTACATGGCAAAATTTGATCCAACATATGCAGATCAGTATTTTATATTACCAAAGGTCGCAAGACGAATTATTAGAAACATAAATTTAAACTTTAAATAGTACAAGTTAAAATTCGTATATCATTGTTAAAAAATATATACTATAAGTAAATATCACTACATATTGAGTAGAATTTCTGTTGCTGTTATTATCTAAAGTTACCGTTCTATCTTGAAACAGAATAGACGTAACATCACTTCAAAATCGAATAAAAACATTCAAACGCTGCAATATGTTACAATAATTTCTATCTTCCATCGTGTTTCTCTTCTGAGCGCAAGCAATAAATGCGAAGAACTTGTAAAGAAATATCGTATTTTTATAGATGCAGGGTAATGTCATGGTCAGTTAGACGGAAGTACGGAAGCAGATGTTGACAGCCATAGACGCCCCTATCACCCTTCTGTCAGATTCCTTTAAGAAACGCCCATTCGATCTCCGTCGCTTCCTTATAGGAATTCGTTTCTCGGTGAAGTGCTTACAGTTATAGTATTGCTTTATTCATAAATAATGGATAATATCGTTAATATTATTAATATATTTTTGTTATTCTTGTAATCATTAGTAATGTTATTAATACGAAATAAACTCTTTTTGTCAGTCTGACACGCATTCATTGTTAATTAACTGAACCGTATTTGATAAAATTGTAATGAAGCTTCTTTTTATACCTAATACCTGTGTTATCCAAAACACGCGGTCGAAAACGCGGTTAAAAATTAGCAATTAATTTATAACAACGAAGTATACAGTATGTGTCCCAAACAAACACAAGGGAGTGGAGAGCGGCGAAGGGTGGCTTACGGTTTACGAGTGGGTCTTACCCCCAACTGTATTCTAAGGTATCCCACTGCTGGGCAAACTCAACATTCGCGTGACTTCGACATTCCTTCACGACTACGCAAGCGATGAATTATAAAAACAAATTAGCAATTTTGATTTTCGTACTAAGGTTGGGTTCTTAACCTTATAGTATGTATATAATAGATGTCTTCCATCAGCTGGGCTATATTGCCTTTTAAAAGTAAAAAATAAATTTGGTGTTTTAATGATGTTTTAGTTTCTATCAACGCTATAATAATAACATCTAAAATGTATCGAATATAAATATTCCGAGTAAATCTAATTCAATTTAAAAAATCATGAAATCAATAAACATTCGTATTTTAACGCTACACAAATAATGCTGTGCGTGAACCATGTCGAGTGAGCGTCATAAATTTTAACCAACTTGTACCATTTTTTTATAATGAATCCTCTCCAATTTATATTTTAAATAAATATCGATAATTATAGTAATCGTTCCTTTAATCTATAAATTATCTCAAATGAATTACAGGAATGGTTCAATTCCAATGTTTATTTGATTTATATTTATTAAAACTTAATTAACAACGTATTTAAATGTGTTTCATTAAAACAACATTTAAATATGATCCGACAATATTATATTTTTAGTGTTGCAATTTACAATAATGTAAACTGAAGCATTTACTTAAAAAAATGCAAATAGGTCACACTACGCCGAGCAAATTTTAAATGTTTGTTTTTATTTTGTATTTCCGACGTAATTTCGATATTTTTTCTTTCACTGTATTGCCAGTTAAAAGCAGAAAGCCATTGCTTATATTAAGTGATTCAAAACAAAGATATATTTGTAATTATTCATGTAAAAGTAAGCACAAATTTCATATAGTATATGGATGGAAAATCAACTCAACGTCGTTTAAAACGAACAATGCTATAATTTTGATTGTTAAGCAAAATATTTGAACGACTTAATGTTTAGCATAATACAGTTTCTTAAGCCTGATCACTAATTGAACAAGTGTTTTGAGGCTCACGGGCGTAAGGCGTAAGTCGAGAGATCTAATTAAAGCACCTACCGCGGGGCGCCGCAGAACCCCAGTCAGGGCCTATTATCACGCCTCCACCGCCTATTAGCATTGTCTCCTCGAGGGCGATACTTATCTTTATTTAAATTCACTTCTTAGTAATTGGGTTGACGAGTCGACAACGTGATTTGCATTGATGCGAATTGGCCAGTATATCCGGATCCCCTAACTTTCAAGACCCTCATAATTTGTTTTATTGCTTTTATAAAACCGGAATTATTTCACCACTGAAACCGCTTTGAATAAACGCTAATAATGGAACAAACACAGAGAGAAAGACTGCCGGATCAAAACACTACACCCAAACTAGCTCACGGCCGTAAACATACCAGCGCGCTACAATTACGTTGTACATTGCACACAATGTTTTGTGTCGCGTTATTCAGTGCGATATAGAAATGTGAAATTTATGATTCGTAAAAATATAAGAGGTTAATAATGTACCTACGTGCGCTGATATTACGGGCGCAGTTGGCGCGTTCGGAAACGTTTCGTTCATGAAACGGAGATGTTGTACCACTTTTGATAGCAACTGCGTACGAGTGCAGTCAAAGAGGATGCGCTTGGTTATTTCTCATTAAGGCACACGCGATAAAATCACACAGAGTCGTTGCCTCATTAAAATCTTCTGGTGCGCGCATCTGTAAGCCTTTTGTGAAGGCAGTAACGCGGCGCTCTCGACGCCTTTCACGTGTCATTTCGGGCACAATGCCGCATGCCAAGGGACGCCCCGCCTTACAATTTTTGCTGTGACATGCCGGAGCGCTTTTCATTAGTTTATCGAATAATATTCAATCTGTTTCAATTTTGAATTATGTCAAAGATATAAGGGAAGCTTCGTAATATACTTAGATACGTGTGTTTGTATGTTATAACTACAATGTTGTATTTTAAGATAAATTGATATTTTAAGTTAAAAAATCATAACAATGACTAATCATTTACTGAAATATATTTCCGTAATTTCGTAGCAATACATTTTATATCAATATATTCTACAACTACTAAGAGCTGTTAAATTTATACTTGTATCACCTATATACCTACCTATATACCCTATTTCACCTCTATTTTATAGGGAGTTTGTAATTCTAGTTTCAACTGATTTGCACTTATTGTGCTCACAAACTTACAAAACTCAAATTCAATATAAAACCGATAATATACTTCGGGAATACTTAAAGTGAACAATTTAATTCAGTCGAAAAGAAAGTGGGCAAATTTTAAGCTCGCACTTTGATAGTACTCGGTAGTTCAATATTTAACGTAGGCCACTTTGCATATTCACAAGGCGGGTTACCACTAACCTACCGACTTGGAATAGTAATGTCGCCTATTAGCCGTGCACAACGCCGAGCGCTCGACAAAAGTTGAAGCGATAATTACTTACTTATTTATGCAAACATCAATCACAACACGTTGATACATCTTGTCTCGTAACTCTTTGTAATTTAGTTACAACAACAAACAACACAACAACAGCCTGTAAATTCCCATTGCTGGGCTAAAGGCCTCCTCTCCCTTTGAGAAGAAGGTTTGGAAAATATTCCACCACGCTGTTCCAATGTGGGTTGGTGGAATACACATGTGGCAGAATTTCTATGAAATTTGTCACATGCAGGTTTCCTCACGATGTTTTCCTTCGCCGCTGAGCACAAGATGCATTATAAAGACAAATTAAGCACATGAATCAGTGGTGCTTGCCGGGATTTGAACCCGCAATCATCGGTTAAGATGCACGCGTTCTAACCACTGGGCCATCTCGACTCATAATAGTACTCGACAATAATTTAGTTATTTAAGTGTAATACATATATTTCTAAAGCTTAGGAAAATAATTATTAGATATGACTAGGCAACCCTTATTTTAACTTATATTCTGCAGCTGTAATATTATCCATATCTAGATTATAGAATGAGTTCAGAGTGAACCAGAATAAACACAGGTAACGACAATAATTATAATTTATTTTTAATATGAATTAATGAATTAAATGAATATGAATTTTTTCATTGTTTTGAAAACAAAATTAGGGAGTCTCTTTTGAGAACAAAGTTTCAAGTCTATTCGAAAACACATTCGTCTGTGATTTGAAAAATTTATTGTAAAATTTTACACAATTGATGCGGGATTCGTAACGATGTTTTTCTTAAAGGGCTGCACGTGAAAACTTAGAGGCGCTCGCTTGGCTGATTCGAGTTCATTAACATTTTATTTCTATTGTTGTTTTTATAACATACCTCTATAATTGAACAGTATTTAAAAAAGTGAAATTACTGTCAATACTGAATGAAACATCAAAGAAATTCATGCATCAACTGGAGACACAACTATCAAAAATTGTTTTAAATTATTTATTGCTTCAAACAGCAATTACCAAACTAACTGTGAAATTTTCAGGACACTATAAAACATTACAAATGTAAATTTTAACGGCTACTAGCAAGTCTTAAGTTTGGACCCATTGACATATTACATAAAAAACATTTATTCTTTACCTAAAATGAATAAGTAACAATAATAATAAATTAATAAATAGCTTTTGCATTAAATATCAATTTATATAATAAGAAAAACACAAAACTTCAAAGGTTAAAAAAATAAACATTTAATGGCATTAGAGAGTAACCAGCATTAAAGGTGTGTACAATTTTAGCTCAATGGAAGTAATTGGTTTTAAATTTTATTTCGAGTATCCCAAAAATACTAATAGGCTGAGTTGAATAAAACCTTATACGAATTGAACAAAATTAGAAATTAAAATTAGAAGCGTTTTACTCAAACATGGAACGTTCTCCAAAAAGGTGACACCCACAATCAACCTTTATATATTTATTCTTATAGCACATCAAAAGCTTGTATGCTTAATTTGTGTTTATAATTAATCCCATGTTTCTGCATACTATAATACTATAATTAGATAATAACAATTAGGGTCTCAAGAGAAAGGCTCCAAAATAGATATTTCTGTCAAACTTCTCAAAGTCGATAAGTAAACAAGTTACTATAGTAGATATATCTTGTAACATATACGTGATTAAATTTTTTGTTCCGCCTTAACTTATTAAAAAAAAAATTAAATGCAATATTTTTTATTTATAAAATTATGACTACTATATTACTAATTAATTATTTGAGACATCTAAATTCAAACTGAACACAAAGAAGGTGTTACTTAGTCAAAACAATTGTACTTACATCGAAAAGATAAAAAAAGGAACTGATAAAATCGAATTAAAAAAATCTGAACGCAGTTCTACACTACATAGTTTTATCGACGTACAAATTGTATGATTGTGCAATGGATGCAAGTCACGAGCGCGACGAGGACGGACGGGGTTTGTACGATCGTTTGTACGTACGTATACTTTAAGAGTATTTTCGCGTCAAAGCAATCCGCCTTATTCTATACGAGCGACGTAACGAACCTCCAAAAATCAAACAATTAAATAAGATTTGTAAGTATCCGTTTTAATTTATTATTAATATAATAATTAAATAACAAAACAGTCTAGGCCGAATTTCTATGAAATTGGACACATGCAGGTTTCCTCATAATTTTTTCCTTCACAAAATAAGTACATGAATATTCAGTGGTGCTTGCCTAGAACCCGCAATCATCGGTTAAGATGCACGTGTTCTAACCAATGGGCCGTATCGGCTCATAATTAATTACATACATTTATCTCAATAATTACATACATTTACTAATTTAATAAAAAAGTATTTTGTTCAGAATAAAATGTTTACAATCAAATTCAATCAGTCTAGTTTTTTTTTTTTTAATAACAGCAGACGAACAACACTGTGTCACGCACCCTCGATCCGACTACACATACCTGGGCGGCGCCCTCGTGCACAATCATTACGACTCAGATACAAATATTGACTGCGGCGTTGCTGCCGCTAGCACATAATTACTACGAGGGTAAGTTTGTTGACAGAGAGCCACTTAAATTGACGCTCAAACGACTCGTTACTTTGTTAGTTTTTTAACCTAATTATTTTTTATTGGATCACTGCTGCTTTACAAGGCACTAAATTGATTTCGATGATTTTTTTTTGTTTAATTGCAGCGTTGGATATATTTATTTATTAAAAACTTTGCTGTGTTTGATTATTGAGTTTATTTATGTATTTTTATTACTAACTCTTTTTAATATTATATATTTATATGCATTCAATATTATAAATTCGGTAGTTGAGAATGAATTAAAATAATAACGCAATAACAACGCTTAATAGTTTTGAGCAAATGTTACGGCCCTAAACTTTATTTTATAATAATATTCGATACAAAAATGGACGTTTAATAAAAATCATCAGTAATGCGACTAGGATAATGATCATCTGAAATACTAGCAACTAATTTAAATATATAGAAAGCCCTTTTCATATAAAGAACTACTGCTAGAATCAAAAAATCATAATATTTTATGAGAAAATATTGCATATTTGAAATTTTATTCTGAAAAAAGAAAATTTTTTAGATATGAAATTTGTTGAATTAGGGTACCCTTGATGGGAGACTGTTACTTGTATGGAGATCGATGCTTAGTGAGTACAGATACGTATTACGTGTACGTCTGTCGTCTGGAACGGATCGTTATCTGTTTCTACTAAAGGAACTGGCTTTTCCACGAAAGAACCACCCGACGGTTTGCCCATCGACTCCCCCCCTCCTACCCCCGTTGCGACTTCTCCTTTTTGCATTATTTCATTTTTCTTTGCCAACGTGCACCTGCTAGTTAGCTGCCGCGGGCTCTCATTCCTCGTACAATGTTAACTGGACGCTCTTTCATAAAGAAGATATAAAATGGTATCTCGCATTTCACTTTTATTTCAATAAAAAAATTGCCAGTCGTATTACGAATTAAGCCACGCCGATCCCGAAATATTTAGTTGGCTGAACATTTTTGTGCCCGAGTCAGAAGGCACATAGCGTTTCAAATCGAACTCGTATTGTATGGATGGAGCTTAAATCCAGATGTCAACGGAAAAGTCTGGAAGAAGCCCTTGGACGTGCCTTTCATACATGTGCATTTGTTACACAGAGGCTATCCACATACATTGAAACAGAGATCCAGAGGTAATTTCCCTAAAAGTAAGTGCGCTAGCGCATGCTTCACCATTATAAAACATTAAAAATAAAATCGATAAAATCATTTGTTTCAAAAGACACGCATGTACTACATTTAATAAACACTACAAAAAAATTGTTGCATTTCATGGAGCTTCTAGAATTTATTGTTAACGATATGGTACTGTTGTATCGTGAAAAAATAAAGCCGGCGATGCGTCACGCGTATGAAATAAAATAACAGCGGCAACATGGTGCGGATGGGGCATGATACATATTTGAATACATTACCGAACACGCAGATAATACTAGCGACATGCTATATGTATTCATAACGTCTACTCGCACCGCGCGTGAATACAGATACTCCCGGTCTATCGACTAACACCTTTCTATCGAGAAATTATTAATCTTACTTATATGAGAACTTTTACAAAGGAAGGCCATACCATCCAATTAAGCTATACCTTTGTACAAGTATTGTATCATCAGCTATTAGCTGAAGAAGTCTGGAGTATTACGATCTGTGCACAATAGCTGGTGCGGGAGTCGCAATTGCGTGTATATATGTAAGTCAAATTAACGGATTCAATTTATATTGAAAAAAACGGAACTGTGAAGAGCTCTAGCAACAGTTAGAATAAACAATTTTGTTTTTAAAATTATTCTCTTTAAACAGATTATAGTTATTTTTTATGAATGAAAAAGAAAGCTTTAGCAGTGATGCGAGACACATTTTAAGAAAATATTTATATTTAAATTAAAAATTGCGTTAAGGTATAAAACATGAATTATTATGAGTACGTAGCAAAATCGTTTCAAAATGAAATAACTCAAAGTTTCATACTTTAATGAAAAGTAAAATATTTAATTATAAGCAAGACCGGTAGGTAGGTTACCTTTTTTGTAGTATATTGTTGGATGTATTCTTGTGTGTTGGTGCAGTTATGTGAGAGATTTGTTTTATAAAAAGACATTCAACTCTGTTCGACATAAAAATTTTCAATGGCAAAAACTACAAAAAAGTGACAGTGTAAATGTCCCACAGCTAGGCTTAGGTTGATTAGGTTCTACGTTGCTTAAGAAACTATGATTTTTTTTAAATAAACTAGACGATGATCTCCTATAACTCACCGGCATAAAAGTTCTGTCAAAGAATTTTCGAATTCCTGATCGAACTAACCTTTTACGTCATCATACAAGAACGAACGATCGAACGACCAAATAGTTAATCGGGAACTCGAAATTTAAAACGTCAATTGTCTTCATAATATAATGCTGATGAAATTACGAATAAATTTATATAATAATAACAATAATATCTCATAATAAACACCTGTGAAACACGCTGCACCTTTTGGTATATTTTTATAGTTTGGCGAAACTAAAATAAAAACTCCCTCATTATTATATAGGTGAGACCAAGCACAGGGTTAATACCGAGACTCTCTCTCACGTACGCACGTCAGACACGTAGATGGGAAGTCAAATTGAAGTGATCGGACATCGACCAGCGGCTGTATGTGCTTTCCACGATGTAACTGCCAATACAAATACTGCCAACTTCTTGAAACGCTACTAAAACATTTAATATCAATTCAATATTTAAACTTGAGACCTCATGTTCTGCAGTCTTATCAGATGTATACAAATCTACCGGTCCCAAATCAAAAACAGAATAAAATTTCATTTTCCGTAACTATATTAAAAGGTATGCCGGTTTATTTCAAATTTTGATATTATCGAATAGTTGAGTACAATAATAGATATCCTGCCTAAAAGTCAACAAGTATTTATATAAGAGTTCCACGCTTTTTAATCAGCTATATAATATTGTATTGAATAATATGCTTTGTTTATTACTGCTTTTTTTAATTTTAAAATCCATTATTTTTTATAATATATAATAAAATTGTCTACGTGTACTTGAGTCATCTTAGTATGGAAAAAAACAGTCATATAAAAGAATTTATCACGTAAAATAATATATGTGTGGAAAGCCCAAAAAAGCAAGGATCGTTCTCTTTGATTCCTTGTAAACACGTACATTGTGTCTCAGACGTGTTGGCAGCGCTTATTCCTTTAATATAAGAAAATGTTACGCATAAAATGTTTGTTACATTTCCAAATCAACGAATTCCGACACATTTCTATCTATATCTCGTGTGTAATAAACATACCTATACGTCTATTGTAATCAACTTTGTGACAACTATAATTAAACTTATTAATATTCGTTACTTCAGTTTCCTTTATACTTTTTATCGAAGAATTAATATTAAAATCCTGAAGTAAAAATAAAGTAGTATATTGGGCTAAGGCCTGGTCTTCCTTAAAATAACCATTTGGTTTTCCTCAGATATATTGAGACAGAGTTATTCTAGTGATAATAAACATTTGAAGTCATCTTCATTCGTCCGACATGTGCAGGTCTCCTACGATATTTTAATATAAAGTCCACGAATAGTCACAAGGTAATAAAAAGCGTGGTGTTAATACCTGTTGATTTCCAAGCAGGATATATTCATTTAAATAATTGTATTTAATTAACTTGACTTTGTATTTTTTAAATGTTAAAAAAGAGTAACTACTGAGTTTCTTGCCGGTCCTTCTCGGTAGAATCTACTTTCCGAACCGGTGGTAGCTTCACTTAATTGTAAAATGACGATTCAAAAGTGCTTGTAAAAGCCTACTTGAATACACAAAATATGACGTGTTATTGAGGACGGAGAGGAAATCTTTGTATGTGTTTATATTCTAAATTTTATTTTATGATATAAATAAGCGCCCATAGACTGCGCTATAAGATATATCAACCATTTCTTACATCGCCTATGCACCATCAGACCACCAACCTCGGGAACGCTGTAATTACTAGCTCAATAATTCTTAAAACCGGTACACAATATACAAGTATAGCTGAGTGGGTGGTACTTACCCAAGCGGACTTGCACAAAACCCTACCAAGAAGATTTTATATTATTAAAAATAATGCAAATAATTATATATATATAATAACATTTTTACATCATATGCAACATGTATTTGCAATTTATTTTGGTCATTGTCTTGAAAATTAAAAATAATAATCAACGTTTAAAGCGCACTAAATTTCAAATACATTGATGGGAGTCTTTAAGCTACAGAGATTAGACGGGGCTTGTCACCTTACGAAGGGCCCTCGTAGAGCTCAAGCGCCTCTTGAGACAAGCCCTTTCTCTCCGGAACAACATTTGTGAGCAAACATAATTCAGGCGAAATATGCAGAACGCCTTCAAATCGACTTTAATATAGAATCAGTAGCAAATTTTGTTTTTTTCTATTCAAGTTTATCTACAAAAAGCTATTATATTACCTCAGGAGCTGACGTATAATGAACTCAGTCGCCGACAGTACAAGCATACGTATTTTAATATTACATTCCTCGTGAACATCTTATACGTATGCAAATTAAGCGGCGTGTTCAAGGCGGGCCCAGAAACGGAATTCGGAAAATCCTTTGGACAAATCTACGTAACCGCGTAAACACCGCGATACATGAACTCATTCTGTAACCATTGTAAAGAATGTACTCGACTGTATTACGAACGCAACATTATTTGAAAATAAAACTTTATACTTATTTAGTTGATAGACATTTTTTATTCAATTCAAGTCTCATTTAACTCCTTTCATTTTTAAGATCTTACATCAACAATAACGGCCTGTAAATTACCCACTGCTGGGCTAAGGCCTCCTCTCCCCTTGATTAGAAGGTTTGGAACATATTCCACTACACTGTTCCAATGCGGGTTGGTGGAATACAGATGTGGCAGAATTTCTATGAAATTAGACACATGCAGATTTCTTCCCGACGTTTTCCTTCACCGCCGAGCACTAAATGAATTATAAACACCAATTAAGCACATGTATTCATGTTCATTCAGCGGTGCTTGCCTGGATTTGAAACCTCAATCATCGGTTAAGATGCTCGCGTTCTAACCACTGGGCCATCTCGGATCAGATCTTACATCAATATTATGGAAATCAAAAGTACCGACTTTATATGTTATTACATTTACTTGTAAGTGATTAAATCGACTGAGGAAATAAATGTCTTAACCCAAAATTTATTTATATCTGAAAGACTGAAGTGCAAATGGGCCTCCTATCAGTCGGTAAGTGGTACTCCGCCTACGGACTACACTAACCAGTATTAGCATTAACGAATAAAAAACCTTTCTTACACCGTCAAAAGACTGCGAACCATTGGATCTAAGTTGTTAAGATCTTTATGGCTGTAATAACACAGACGTATTACTCACTCTTCAAACCGGAACACAGCTATATAAGAGACGACGATTGTATTATAAAATATTAATGTTAAATGGAAGAATATTTGATAAGGTGTTTTACCTGATGGCCGATATGACCCAGTGGTTAGAATCTTAACAAATGATTGTGGGTTCTAACCCAGAAAAGCATTACCGAATTAAATATATTAAAATCGTTATGTATGGAGGAAAAGTTTATCTACATATAAGATAATATTGACTTAATATTTGCAATGGATGTTTTAACAATTATACATTACCTAAAATATCTGCAGTATAAATTATCATATTAATATTAACCTTAAATTATTAGAGCGCCCAAGTGGCTCAGTGGATAAAACAAACTTTACTAATGATTGCGGGTTCTAACCCATAGCAGCACCACTGATTTTTATATTTATATTTCGAGTTGGGATTTGCGATGAAGGCACTTGAACGTTCCAGTAATTGCAGCAGCATAATTGATAAGCTACAAACCTTCTCAGAGGTCATACCTGGTACGGGATTAAAGCACCCATCAGTAATGATAAAGCTTTTTTTTTCAACATCACATACATTACTCTGATCGCAATGTAAGTAGCTAAAGCACTTGTGTTATGGAAAATCAGAAGTAACGAAGGTACCACAAACACTCAGTCCCAAGACAGCATAAAAAACTTATGGTAATCTACATTTACTCAGCCGGGAATCGAACCCGGAGTGGACCACGAAAACCGGTGTACACACCATTCGACCACGGAGGTCGTCATTCGTTGTCGTCAAAGCTACTTGACTATTCAATAGTATGTCTAGATTTATTCCTATATATTGTGGTTTTTCGTGAATACTTTTCCACGTAGTATGAAAAATGAAAATATGTACCATTGAAAAGGTTGAAAGCGACCGAATAATTAGAAATGTTCAGGCGCAGCATCCGCGAGTGATTGATGTAGTGGAAGTCGGCTACGGTTTCCCGCTTCTCGGCCCTCTATCGCCCCGCGGCGACAACTTGGAGACATTAAGAATATTTAAATTGTTAATATCACCCCTGTACTGAATACCTATTTACTGAAACTTTGACCTTCATATAATTACGTTTTATGAATAATATACAAATTTCTAGCGGATTTTTGCGCTCGAACCGTTTATTGCTTAGAAAATCTATTCGTATAATAAGTATGCTCAGTTTATTTGACAAATATGGTATAATATCTTAGTCAAAGGTGTTTTGAAAGTGAGTTGAGTCTGAGATTTAAGTTCTATAATTTTAGGTGATTTTTTAAGATATTAATATAAATATATATTTTTTTTTGATATAGAGTATCTATATGAAGGAAAAAAATTCAAACCTCTTTATTGTGTGTTGTGTCAAAATATTACATTTTTATTTATTAGTACATTTTAAAATAAAATATATATGAAACATTTAATGTGATATTGGTTCGAAAATTAAACCTTGTGTGGAATAAAGACGGATTACGTGAGCTTAACAATGAGAATACCTATCACAACGATACCTGCCAAAAAAAAAACATTTTAATATCCAATTCAAACTTCGAGTGCGGAAATTCCATCGGAAAAGTTTGCATTGCTCTGAAATAACCATCAATAAAGTTACATTCCTATATTATAAAGTAATTATATCAAAAGCCTTATTCATCCAGAAAAAGTTTGTCTACGTATATGAGAATATTTACTTAACATTTAAAATTGATGTTTTAACAATTGTTTAATATCGAAAAATATCTTCAGTGTAAAATATTATATTTATAATTAAATATATAAAAGGAAAGCGTCGTAATTACATAGTAAATAGAATAAATGTTTCTTAAGCGAATATTGCAATATTGCGTGTTTAAATTTGATATATTTTTTTAAATATTTATTTATTATTTTGTTATGTCTTAGTTTTTCTGAGATTATTTTCTGTAAAGCCTTTGCAGTGTTGTTGAATAAATCCCAAACTATCTTCTAACGAGAAAATAAAATCTGTGTTTTTTTACAAAAGTGCAAATAAAACCTAATAATCACCTACACACTATAAAAAAATTAAAATCTCTTGTCTTATCTAAGTTTCAATAGCCCATTGTGCGATAGTTATTCCATAGATATCCTACAAGATGAATAAATCACACAAAAAGACAACAAAGCTGTTACAATAAGACTTATAGATGCCGACTGTAACATGAATATAACAAACTAAAGAACTGCTCTGATTCAATCAGCCGGCTGTTCTTTGTCATAAATCCGACAACGGCCTGCCGTCCAACAATGCGTCCTGAAATCGTTCCATTTCTCATTTTGTTACTCTCCCCTTTAATCTCGCATCCGTAGAAAAGTGGATCAGCGTTGCAAAAGGGCATTGCAGTGTAGACTCGTTCTGATTAATGTATTGTGTAAGTAGGTAGCCATAGTATTGACTGCATCCGTACTACTTAATAACCTACTTGAAGATAACATCGTATTTATTTTAAATGAAAACCGGTTTTAATGCAGTAAGTTTATAATGATCCAGCTAAAGTATTTTACTATTATAGCTGAATGAGTTGATGAAACTAGGATTGAAATATATTTTTATAAGAAAAACCTAACCAGAAATAGCCCAATGGATGTGCTCAGAAAAGTTCGAGTCCGAATTTTGACAAGCAACGCTGAGTTTTAATGTGCTTAGTTTGTATTTATTACTTGCATTGTGGTGCTTACTGTGCCCAATTAAATTCTGCCACATTTAAATCCACCTCGACGTTTTAGAGCAGCGTTGTGAAACCAAGTCGAAGATCAAGCAACAACAAGCGAGCAAGCGACACTGACTTGGAACGTGCTTAATTTGTATTTAAAACTCATTTCGTGCTCGGCGGTAAAGTAAAACATTGTGATACTAACATGTGTTAAATGGATTTCTATAATATGTGGAACTAACTATCAATATTATAGTATGAGCTCTACGACTATTCTACGGTCTTTGTTTAACAATTGAATACTTGAAAGGGTATAAATGTTGAGCCATTTAAGTTCGTTTATTTTAATTTCTTTGTATATGTTATTTGTATGTATAGTATAAGATTTTACCTATTATTATTTACCTATTATTAAATAACGATTTGGTACTGAGAGGAGCATAGTATTAGTACCTCAAAGGTTGGCTATATTTCGTCCAAATATGGGGTCTTTGTAAATTTTTTTTTATTGAGTTCATTTAATTTTATCATTGAATATGTGCAAGAAAGCAATAAAAAGTAAATGCAATTTAAAAATCCATCTCACTTTTTTTTGGTAAGATGTTATCGATAAAAAATTTAAAATAATACACATAAGTTTTCCCTATATTAAATAACGATTTATAAGTAATCGTCAACCACGGCGCGAAGCCTAGTTATAAAACATAAATGTTATCTAATAACAATTTGAATATTATATAATGAAAACAAATAACATAACATAACATAACAAGTGTCAAAGCTAAAGAATCTTCTCAGAAGTTAATATAGTAGAACAGCTGTTCTCCAGAGTACACAATACACTCCTGTCAAGTCGGCCGACAAAAGCTGTTTTGGTAAACCACAGGAAATTTATTTTTTCTATCCCATAATGTACTTACTATTTTATTTTATTCTATCTTTACAAATAAATATAAACTAGTTTACACTTTTAGTAGTATTTATTTTCCACAAACAAAAACATACCATTAAGTAACATTTTAAAACTTTTTTAAGAAGTATTGTAATCTTAAGTTTTTCATTAAAATAATGTAAAACAAATAATTGTATAATTCGTGTAACCAAAAAAACAGAAAATCCGAGTCGACTAAGATTACAAGAGCTAACCAACTGATCCCCGGGCGGAAGAAAACAGAATGTCTCGTGAATAGGATAATGTTAAATTTATTGCAGCGCTAAAATGTTTACGGATACACGCGGCAACGCACGGACCGAGGACGCGGCGCGGGCGGCGCGGACGGCGAGCTCAACTCACCCTTGTAAACACGTTTTATTGGCTTTATAATATGTTTTACGCGTGACGTTTAACAAACGATCCCAGAAGAGCGTCGAATTATTTTTACGGCACGTACTCGCGCGCTACGCGAAAACATTGGGAAATTTGGTACACGAGGGATTTTGTAATTACACCTCTTATACAAACACTTTTCATTCTTTGATGTTGAGCGGTAGCGATATTTATTTTTACATTATTTAATATTCAGTAAACCTAAAACGAGATTATCGTGAAATATTTTCAAAAAGATAGGTAGGTATGCGATTACCTCCTGTTAGGCATAACATTCAAACATTGAACATTGATTCTGAACTAATTCAGAAAATCAGTGAGTGAAATATGTGTTGTGTTAGCCGTGGAATGTAGCGCAGCGGAACAATTGCACGCTCTAATACCAGTCAACCACTTGATGAAGGTCCAGTCCGGCCCACCCTCCTCCCGTCGCCTGTCAGCATCACCACATAACCGGCTAGCAAATAGTGACTTACCTATTAACGACGAATAAAATGAAAACTGTAAATATCACGAATTCACGGAAACGTTTCAAAAAATTTAAATGTTAGGAAAACACAAACAGACTGGAGAGAAACATCGAACGAGACCGATATCGGAATCTAGATGCGGAACCCTTCCGTGTTCGAAGCGAATGTCACCTGTGATACTTATATTAAAGGTGGGAGCTGTTTATATAAATGCAAAACAGATCGGCAGCTTGTCAGCTTGGCTCAGTGCAGATTCTGTCGATCGAATATGGATTTAGAATCTTCCCCATTCCGTACGCCCCAAAACTCACCCTCGTACTCTATAGACGCAGTCGGACAGCCGAAAAATAATCTTTACGCAGGCCAATTTCGGAATAGGAATTTTTATTAAGAAATTTAATAATTTTACCTTAAGACATTTTTTAATTTGTTAATTTGAATTTCAAAGCAACCTGTAGAAATATAAAAAAAGTTCGTATATGTTTCCAAGTATCAGTGAGTAGGTTTCGCAAACTCCGTCGTAATTCGGACTTTTCTGATATCAGTACAGTCCTTTTTTAGTTTCACGTAAATTGCACGAAAAATATGTTATGAATCCATTAAGTAAGTTGGTTCGACTACCTTTTGTTTATAAGTTTCTTGGTCTTCATTAATAAACGTAAGTTTGACTTGAGTTTTACAAATAATTTCTCTGGACGTCGCTTTGAGATTCTTTATTTGTTTATTAAATAAAAAAGCGTTAAACTGTAACTACTTATTTGTTGTCAATAAACACATCTACTACCGGAAAGAAACATCACAGACCTGAGAGGACCCGGCGAATGAAACTCAGCGGGACTTTTTTCTTTTATGTATATTTTATGCAATTTTTCATATTTATATTTGAAAGGGCCTGGAGGCGATCGATTCATTCCCAAGGTGTACTGTACTATATTTATAAAGAAGCCATTAATTTTATAATATAACTTATATATGTTATATTAATGTTGTTAAAGGTTAATAGTAATAGTAATACCAATATCAAATTTATATTTTATGGAAGGAATGAAATCAAATATAGTAATTATTATGATCTCAATTTTAATTGATAAATTATCTATCCTGAATCGGTCTATGTAGTGGAAAATAATTGCCAATGAATGCGTTCGATATTTAAATTCATTAAATATTGAACGCATGATTTTTTTTTGTATACAACCTTTTTTAAACATTAATAATTAAGTGTATGAACGTAACATTATAAAAATTTAATTAATATTATATTTCTCAGCTAAAAATCTCTGATAAAACCATATATTCTAGTGGGAAATAAGATTAAAGAGCCATAAACTCGCAAGTGCCAGAAGTAAATCTGCGGTAGTTTCTCAGGATTTAGTAAAACTCGCAGACCCGACGCGGACCGGCGTAAAACGTAAACGTGGCACTCGGTAATCCAGTGCGTCTTAGCCTTATCTTTAGATATACGAATCCGTGTTCAATCCTAAAATATTTCCCTTCAATCCCTCGGTTCTACCTTCGTCCCTGGTTGCGGCTGAATCTAATCGGAGGGATATTAAAACTCTCCGCCCGCTCTGCTCTGCCCTTTTGTACTTAGTAAAGAACGCGGCCCCGCACGTCCTCACTCGGTTCATCTGTTTGCATATTTTTTTTAAATAAATTCCAGTCATTGGTTTTATAAAAATCCTTAACTTACAAGATTTTTTTGTGGACGGTATCTTTATTATTGCTAAATATATGCATAAGGGTGGATTTGCTGATTTTTGATATGGTTCATGATGATTATCGGTTTGATATTCATTATGACATGAGTTCTGTATTCGAATTTTTATAATTTATAGACTATATGTATTTTTTTCGCTACTTTTGAATAGAAAAGTGATAGGAAAAACACAATACATTTCAAAACAATATTTATAGATTTCAGTATCAGGGTTGATATTCTATTTTAAACATATAATAGTAAGTTTGTAACAACTGGTATCACCCAAACAACTCCGGTTACTTAAAATTGTAATGTTAAAGAATTTGTGAATTGTATTAAAAGTAACATTAAGTCAGATGTTAAAAGCTGTAACAATAATTAAGAGGCGGTCGTTTTGAAACCGCATTGTCCCGGCGAGATTTAATTAGTGAGAGGACAATCCCACGATGAGGCGGAGCGCTCGACGCCTTTCCTCTTAAGGTGACTGCGTTCACGGCGATTGTAAAAAATTAACCGTAAAAATGTTACGATTTAAAAAGAGAACTACCGATGTAAGAAATGAATTCAATTTTTATTTAAATTTATTTGGAATCTAATAAAAGTGATTCTAAAACTTTACTTACAGATACTTATTTAATAAAAAGCTAATGTTCATATATAATGCTAAACAATATAAGTTTAAGTTTTTTCATGTAAGGATTAATTTCGCTAAGATAAAATATAAACACAAAATAAGTACATGAAATTTCAGTGGTGTTTGCTCGGGTTTTAACCCGCGATCATCGGTTTAAGTTCACGTGCTTACCACTAGATATTGCGCTTAATCATCAATCCATTTTTAATGTTACCAATAACAGCTACCAATAAACCGCTTCTGATGCCACACCCCGTTTATCTAAGAAAATAAAATAATCTATCGCTTTTAAAATCATTTATGATTTTAAACTATAGTAATCAAACTTTCTTGTAATATTAAACTCTTTATCGCTAATATTTTAAATATGAGGAAAAAAAATAAACAAAATTTTATAGTAAATATTTCTTATGTAACAATATTATTAGTAATATTTTGTAATATAAAGAAAAATACTACAAGGAATATTGCAGATCTTGTCTTATTAAAATGTGATATGTTTCAAAAAAGAGTCCGATAATACGACACGTCTGGGACTACTGGTAAATCGGATTTCCCTATCTTCCCATATTTGTATTCGAAGCCCGATCCATCTAATATTTCCTTCCAACTCCGCCGACGCTATCTACGTTCCTTCCTGACACTGAACCTAATCGGAATAGATATTAAAACTTGCTACAACGATCTTTCCTTGTAAGAATTTTTTTATCAACAAACATTATAATGTATTTCCTTCGTAGTTTATTTTATATTACCGTAATCGTTATATATTTGACGACCTCCGTGGTAGAGCAGTGTGTACACAGGTCTTCATGGGTACGCTACTCCGAGGTCCCGGGTTCGATCTCGGCCGAGTCTATGTAGAAAATTCATTGGTTTGTTGTATGTACCGTCGTTACTTCCGATTTTCCATAACACAAGTGCTTTAGCTACTTACATTGGGATCAGAGTAATGTATATATTGTCCGATATTTATTTATTATTTATATACATGGAAGTGTAAAATTTTCAATATAATTTATTTAAGAAAAAATCTAGAAGATTAATTGAGTATTCAGCGACTATTTAGATCAACAAACAGTCAAAGAATAGCCGTTATTAAATAAAGCGTCTACGGCTAACCGAATAGGTATACAATATTTCTCGCTCGCCTCATACCTTTTCACAGAGCAGAGCTACTTAAGATATTCTAAATGATAAAAGAAAAAAATGTTATTTGATTCCAATTTATGCAAAATAGCAAACACCCTTTCATGGATATGCTTTAGACTTCGTCTGAACACTCTTCAAAGGAATAACTGTAATCACTTGAGCTTTTTAAACTTAATAAATAGAATTTCAAAAAAATTTTATCTTACTCATACAAAATTATGGTATTTTGTATAGAACTTGTTGAACTCACTAAAGGTATAAGATAAAATATGTTTAACAAAAACGAATAAAAAAACATTATTTCTATTCTGATTTCTTTCAAAGTCACGACTTATAGGAACAGAACTAATTGTCCTAAAAATTTAAATTACGTACTGTACAAAAACACAAACATTTTCAAAGCACAATCGTGTAAGCAAGATTCAGAAAAAGGTTCTTTTTAAGGCACATTTATTTGTAGTAAAGTTAATTTTTATTCCAGTTGCAAATATTACCGCTCCCCACGCTCGAATTTGGACTGGTCTTTCTATAACGGACTTGCTTTCAACCTGACCCTCTATTTTTTGTAATCCCCTTTCCTTACCAAAGATGTTTACAAAAATTAAAGGACTTCGTAAACCCGGATTAGCTGATGTTACAAAATCGAAGTAAATGTATATTATAATTACATTCGCAATCCGTTTTTTTGTCATTTTGTACTTTTTTATTTTTCATATTATATGAAATATAAACCTACTTGTTTTATCCATGTGAAGTATCGGCAGTCCTCAAACTTAGCGCATGTTTTGTTCTCATGTAAATCGAAACGACATGAGCCGAGACATAGCTTGCTTTGTTTTTTCTTCTTGCTATAACATTGACCTCGCGACCAGGAATTCTCCTATGCCGGAAATTGAAAGAATTGACGTATGCTTGAGGAATAGTGTCAAAACTTTATTCGACGTAATTTAAAACGACGTAAGTATACTTTACTGACTGTATAGCTAAGTACGTCTCACAAATTAACCAATCACAAATATGCCGTTAAACAGAAAGCGTCTTGAACGATACCTGCAATAAGATATCAGAAATTAGATTCTATAATTTTTTTAGTAAAATATTTCCGCTTTGTTACCGCTTCGAATTATAGTTTGAAACATTGGCTGAAGTCTACGGTTACTGCTGCATTCCTTAGGATTTTATCGTGTAGTTATAAAACCTCGACCTTTTAACACACAAACTGTCAACCTAATAACAGTTTTACATATCGAGTATAGAACATTTTATTATTTGATTTTTTTTTATTCTTTTGTAATGTTTAAAATTTAAAATTGGAATAGGTTTTATTTTGTAATTTATATTTTTATTAATAAGCTCAGTGGGCGTTTTTGTTTATTTTTTTTTGTTATAACATAATGAGCCTGTACGAGTGATATGATATACTTAGACCTTTTTTGTATACCATGTTGGCTTACTAAATAAATAAATAAAAAATAACCATGAGCGAACTAATTCACAATCGAATTTATATTGAAAATAATAATAATAATAATGTTCTCCAGACCGAATGTAATGCTCTTACAAAGTCTTATGAGATGGAAATATTTTAGGACTTTATGAAATAAAAGGCCCTACGTGCTTTCCTGGTCAGAGAAGTGTATCTTAGGTAAGTTATCTTATCTTTATGACAGACAAACGTAATTAGCTGTTAGAAGTACCAATTAATAATTGATCTTGATATGACTAAGTTTTAATATTTATTTAAAACTAGCGACCCGCCCGGCTTCGCAAGGGTGCAATACTGATACTAAATATACTACAGAATTTATTTATTTACGACATCACAATACAAACTTCTAAAATTATCAGAGTTTCTTTCCTATATTGTCCATGTATTACAAAGACATTCCTCTCAAATCACTCTATCTATTAAAAAAACCGCATCAAAATCCGTTGCGTAGTTCAAAAGACTTAAGCATACAAAGGGTCTTTGTTTTATAATATGTAGTGATAATATAATACGAATGCTAAAAGTGATTGCTCCTGTTTTAAATAAAAATGTAATTTTAAACATATAATATTATGTGCCATGTATCCGCAGAAACAACCCATTACTTGTCGCAGTGTTGCAAGACTCATAAAATATTTAACAAAAGATTTCCGACTGCGCTCGCCTCCCACGGGACACCACCACGACGGCTTTCAACTTCTACTTAACACTTTACCAACGATTTACGTTTAGATTCTATCAACTTGATAGCTTCTTCATGAATTTTAATGCTTAAATATCGAAAGAAATGTTTTTAGAGAATAGTTGATTTCCACGTTGCTCTTTTTTCGAGAATATAATTAACTTATAGAACTCGAGTGTCATTTATACATGTTTATAAGGCTACACCAGAAACCTCGCTTGTAATAAATTTTCCTAATTACAACAGCAACAGCCTATAAATTTCCCACTGCTGGGCTAAAGCCTTCTCTCCCTTTGAGGAGAAGGTTTGGAACACATTCCACGATGCTGATCCAATGCGGTTTGGTGGAATACATATGTGGCAGAATTTCGATGAAATTAGACATATGCTGGTTTCCTCGCGATGTTTTCCTTCACCGCCGAGCACAAGATTAATTATAAACACAAATTAAGCACTTGAATATTCAGTGGTGCTTGCATGGGTTTCAATCCACAATCATCGGTTATGATGCACACGTTCTTAGCACTGGGCCATCTCGACTCACCTACTACTATTGACTTTTCCTGCCTGTATACTATTAATAGTCGTGAAATAACAAAGTGAAAGTATATGTGAAAAATATCCTTATCAAACTGTGTCGAACAAACAGAAACATACATTTTTATACATATATATTTATAAGTACTGTCGTCATCATAAGTAATGTATATTCCCATTTTCTTTGTTCGGCTTACTAGCATGGTTACATGTAAAGCGCGCCAAAGGAGAGATCAAAACAAAACTCGGAGAATATAACAAATTAAAGTTAGAATACAAACGAAATGATATAAAAAAAACAACATTGTAGCCGTGTAATAATAAATCACGCTGTGAAAGGTAAAACAATCATGAGACAGACTTTGTGGAAAATATATATTATTTTCAAATAAAGAATACATTTTAAATAACTTTCTTAAAAATCGATTATGGTGACGGTGCGATTTTATAAGTCCGAACCTCTTTCAGCCATGACGATTATTCCCAAGCGAGAATAACCAACAACTTCAGACTACTATAGTATATTTATAATATAGTATACTATTTTAGTATATTCACAAAATATGTGCACGGAAGACAGGAAAGCGCATATTATTACGCCATTACGTGCTTTCCGGGGTAAGGGATGTAAACATTGTCAACTTCGAGACAGGATACAAACCCCAAATCTTTATGGTCCATCCGTCAGTTGAATGTAGACTCAGTATCTGCAGCCTTACAAGTGAGCCACAACACCTATGAGGGAATTATATTCACGAACTAGCTGCGCCCGCGACTGCTGCGCGTTTGGTACAAAAATGTTTTTGTTCAGAGCGCAGATTTTACTATAAGTTATTAATTCTTTATTAGGCACATTTTGTGATATTGAGTTTTTGGTGGGAGAAACCCGACAGAATTATTTACTTGGTGGTAGAGCTTTGTGCTAGCCCGTCTGGGTAGGTACCACCCACTCATCAGGTATTCTTTCGCCAAATAACAGTACTCAGTATTGTTGTGTTCCGGTTAGTAGGGTGAGTGAGCCAGATAAACTACAGGCACAAGGGACATATCATCTTAGTTCCCAAGGTTGGTGGCACCTTGACGATGTACAGAATTGTTAATATTTCTTACAGCGTCATTGTCTATGGGGTCATCCTCCTCGTGGGAAGCCAGTCGTCAAGCTGGTCGAATTTGACAAACCAATCAGATGAGAATTACTCTAAGATAAACAAACTGTATCAGCCAATCGTATACTCAGAACTCCACATTATCTGAAGCTGAAAGTCCCATCAACATCGGTTCAGCCGTTCCAAAAATTAAAACAAACAAACAGACAGACAAAAATAGTAAATATATTTTGTTCAATGTACTGTTTATACAAACATTTTCCTTTTGTAAAAAGCGTTTATTTTAATATTACAAACAGGCATCCCACTTTTGTTATAAGTATAAATCAATAGCAATAACCTTTAATGATGCTAATAAAAACAATTAAATACGAAACTTGGATCATAGTAGTTGTTTAAGAACAAATATTTCTTGATTCTCTTTATAAACAAAAACATCATTAAAATAAAAAACATCTAAGTCTACGATAAATTATTATTGAAACAACTATCTACATATTATCTGTATCACTTTTTATAATGAAATAGCCGTACATGAAAATGGACTATGACGGTAAGTCAATATTGCCCATAACATACGGACTGTAAGAAATTTTAACCTTTCCTCATGTTACCAATGCGCCACCAACATTGGTAACAAAATTGTTACCCCTTGTGCCAGCAATTACACTGGCTCACTCACTCTTCAACCCAATAATACAAAGTATCGCTCTTTGGCGGAAGAATTTATCTGACAGAGTGGCTTGCACAAAGGCCTACCACTTGCTATTGATTAAGATAAATCAATTAACCGGCTCTCGAATGAATGCTAAAATGTACGAAATATTTAATGTCAATTTCCTACTGAACATGTGAATGTTAATAAAGTAAATATATTGAAATCCTTTATAAAATTAATGAAACCATCCGACACAGAAAATAATATTGATTGAGCTATTCTCGTATGAATAATAATGTAAACGAATCTTTGGTCGTTAGCAAATGGCTTTATTGGCGTGATTATTATGAAAAAGTTCGTTATAAAATTATTTGTAAGTTGAATTTCGTAATAATGTTTTTTTTATTTAAAAATGCACGTGAGAACTATCCAATTTCAGCTTCTGCGATTTTGTTTCACTTTAAAGGTTCAGTGAAACGCGGTGCAGTGGAGCGACCCAATGGCTATAGCTGTTGCTTTGTACGCTGCCACTGTTTGGTTGAGTGAATCGCTGCTGTCCTTTCTCATATCAGTTAAAACACTCGTATAAGTTTTAAATATCATTTACGACAATTCATGACCCTTAAAATGTACGAAAACATTTTCCTCTTTATTTAACTATAGGGAAAACTGCCTGAACGAATCTATGAAAGTAATTTGTTTTTCATATACAAAGTGGATCTTCGCTGGTGCTATGTGTAGTTGGATAAAATAAATTTCAACAAGGAAATGCAAAATTATCAGGAATAAACTGCAAACGGAAGTTATTGCGATGTTTCAACGATCAAGTTTGTTACTGAGTACTTGCTCAACGTTCATCTGTCCTCTTCGATTGTCGCGCTAAGAATAAATTGCTATCTTTGGATAACGCTTGGATTGTTCAACTTTAAGCACACCAGCTGTAAACGATATATTTCGCTAATAGTAAAAGTATTGAACATGATACGATTTGTAACAAGTATACCAAAACGCACTTACACATTAGTGTATATTAATAGGTAATTTTACGAATTTAGTCATTAGAAATACTCTGCATAAATAGTTTATTCTAGGAAAGGATATATCTCATTATAAAAATATTATATCGATAGTAAGGTTTTCTCCTTAATATCTAATTGGAACGTATAATCTGTTTACTTCATTTTCTATTTTAGAAAAAGTTGAATAAGTAATGAAGTTGTGAAGTTTGCTTCGTTGCTTCATGTACTGGATGTCTCTGAGTGCTCGTCTATTCAGCGATCGAGCCTGAACTTTTTAATTAGTTTAACAACAATAATAGACGACCATCTTGTTACTGCGAATTATCGCTCCTGATCCCTGCTCGGATATTTATTTTTATAATTTATTATTCGAATTACCCGACATGAAACAATTAATGATTTGAATCAAATTTGAATAACGCAATAGGAGAGCCACGAAATCTCTCATATATTTTAAATGTTTTCCCTGATGAAGAGAAACTGTAATCTTCCCGGAACACATCAAGTGTTTCGAGATAAATAACGCTGATAGAAATTCTTTACATATTTACATATATATATTATTATTATTATATTTCTTTACATATATACTTTTGAATCGTCATATTTTAAGATTATAATAAATGGTATACACCGAATGCAATTATGCCACAAAATATGTACTTGAAAAATAGTTACTAAATTTTTTTAAATTTTATTCACAGATACAGAAATCGGAATGTTCAATAATATTAAAGCAACGTATTATTATATTTTGCTTAATTCTTCACTTAATAACAATTTATGAATAGTTGGTATTGCATTTAAGGTCAGGCGGGCAGCGCGCACCATCCAAGCGAATGTATTGCCATCGGAAAGTCATCAGTTATGTAGGGCATATCGCCGTGCGCCATGTGGCCGGCTATCCTCTGCGTAATTTTTCCGCGGGCTATTTTCCGCAATTTTCCGAACAACACCCCTACTTCCCACACTCATGCGTTTTTTATTTGAAGAACAAAAGATAACGATGCATAATTAATAGGTGTCAAAGATTATATAATTTTTATGGGACATTCTCATTATACTACATACGCTTTGAATTGTGAATGAGCCAGTATAATTAGAGCTAGGAGTAGTGGTTTATACAAATGTCTTACAATACCAGCGGCGATAGAATAAGAGCAACATATAATCAGATGAACAATTTGCTCGTCTAAATTACAAAAATTAATTAAAAATGAATCACACTTTCGCGTATAATACTCTTTTTAAACTCTAGACATAAATATTTTTAATTCGCTTGGTGAATACGACAAATGGTTTTCATAACGGAAATACGTATGATATTATAGATAAAACCGCGTCGACTAATAGTAATGAAAGTGATTGAAAGCTAAAGCGCCCTGAAACGGACTAAATTTAAAGTAAATTGATAGATATGTATGTATTGAAATTCATAGCACTTTACTTATTTTTCATACATTTGTCTTTTGCGATGAAATTCAACTCCAGCTGATCTTTCATAATATCGTATTCTGCCGAGATGGCCCAGTGTTTAGAACGCGTGCATCTTAACCGATGATTGCGGGTTCAAACCTAGGCAAGCACCACTATATATATGTGCTTAATTTGTGTTTATAATTCATCTCGTGCTCGGCGGTGAAGGAAAACATCGTGAGGAAACCTGCATGTGTCTAATTTCATCGAAATTCTGCCACATGTGCATTTCACCAACCCGCATTGGAACAGCGTGGTGGAATATGTTCCAAACCCTCTCCTTAATGGCAGAGGAGGCCTTATCCCAGCAGTGGGAAATTTACAGGCTGTTACTTTACTTTATCGTATTCTGATTATTATATCGCAGTAACTAATTTATATAATAGTATATTTAAGAAGAAACTATTTTAATGTTAGTCTTTAATTTGCAAAGGAACGCCTCTTTTGTTTACGTAAACTCTATATTAGAACTAAAAGTACTTCAATGAGATACCTCCATAAAAAGTTATACGTCTTTTTGTTACAGCCAAGGCACGTATAGTTTAGGAAACCGGTGCATCATATTGCCTAGTAAAATTAATAAAATAAGAAATGAAAAAGCACCTTTACGCCGTGTAATAGATAAAACCGGCTTCGAATCTTATATATAACATAGTAAGCTGAACCGTACAACCTTTCAATGTTACGATATTGTTTTTAATATAGTCGTAATAAACGATCCATTTAAAAAATCACATATTTTACATTACGTCACGAACATGCATAAGTAATTTATAATATTGTCATGTAATTAATGTTAATAAATTAATCTCGCGTTCAGGAGACAAATTAGACACAGGCTGCTCGACTAACGACGGACTATTTGGATTAAATGGAGGGTTGATGTTTATGATTTACGGAGGCTTGTATAATTGTGGCGCCTGGCGGACGCGGCTGACGCTCCACACGACGCGCCGCGACCTAACACCTCGACGCTTTAAACCGTCTTTTGCGGATTTCGGTCTTTTAGTTAAGATCACACTATATATTTTGTAACTGTTTTTTTTTCGCAATACCTGTATAAATATTTGCAGTTTCTATATTGAAATGTATTTTTACAATAAATCGTTCGGTGTGTTTAAATTCAAATAATTATTAATAATTTTAACTTTGCAATTTTATAAAAAAAGACAAAATATACTTACTAAAACGTTCATTTGTTTAATTTTTTTTTTAATAAAAATATTAGATTAATCACATTTATTAGTTACATTTATCCCTTACTAAAGTTATTTATGCTTTAATTAATTGTTAAATTTATGTAGAAAAAAGCCCTTAAAATGTATTAAATTTTGTATTAATACTAACTAACGGTATAAATTAAGTATGTTTTTAAAATACATGAATGTAGAAACTTTTTATTACGTATCAAATGACTACACAAAAGTTTCCAATTTTCCTTTGGTAGCGATAGCTTTGCAGTGTGGCTGTTTAAATGTGAACAGCGCCAAAAAAACAACATTTAAAAAAAAAAAACATCAACACACTGCCGTAATTACAGTGTATCAAATTACGTATTTACGTTCTTAGGGCGAACAATGAACAACCTTAAGAGCGTTTTGCATAATGAACAAATTAATAATCACTTAACTCTTAATTATATAAAAGAAATTCTAATTATTTTTCGTCGTTGAGCTGTGTACGTCGAATATAGTGAAAATAGACGACGATAGCGGTAATAAAACATGATAATCAAGTACAGAACGTGGAAACAACGGGACGTAGCCGGCATGTTGACTATTCATTATAACATCTCGCCATAAGACAAACAATTCTCTGTTATGTTATTACATTCCCTCCATAGTGGGAACTATTCCGTGATCTTCACCTACGTGAGTTACCTATTCTTATATTATTATGTTCAATATTGTCTTAAGTTTAATGAAAATTAAAAATGTTTTCGTCAAACAAATGTATAACGTATTAATAAAGACATACGCGGCGACAAACAATATCGCAGATTGAAGTTGCTCGGTTCACAGACTAATTAAAAAGTTTGTTCGCGACTTCTAAGTAACGGTGGCGTCGGATTAGAGTCGCCATCAATATTTAGAACAATCGTAATAATTTAATTAGAACATAATGTATTGAGTGTCGCTTTTCTACGTTCAATAATGTGATATGGTCGTAATGTACGATACGATACGATATTTTGACGTGAGATATTAATCTAAGGTTTATATATGGCCCTGTGGTTAGAACGTTATCGGTTAAGATGCACATCTTAACCGATGATTGCGGGTTCTAACCCAGGCAAGCACCTCTATATATACGTGTTTATAATTCATCTCGTGCTCGGCGATGAGGGAAAACATCGTGAGGAAACCTGCATGTGTCTAGTTTCATCGAAATTCTGCCACATGTACATTCCACCAACCCGCATTGGAACAGCGTGGTGGAATATGTTCCAAACCCTCTCCTTAATGGAAGAGCAGTCCATATCTCAGGAGTGGGAAATGTACAGGCTGTTAGACTTTACTTTTATATATGCTTTGGATTAATGCTGGTAACTTGTTTTTTTTTTTGACTAAAAGTGGATATTAGAAAACGTTTAAAACTATATAAATGTAAAATTAAAAAAATGTAATACAAGGAAAGATTAAGTGTTTGAATCAGTGTGAGTCATGATAAAATTAGAATTTAACAATTATGACAAAGCCTTTATTATTTAAACGATTTAAATTAAAACACGAAACAAGTTTAAAAAAAAATCAATAGACCTTCTATATTTTATTTCACCGTTTTATTTTTTAATTCCGAGCTTTTATTTAACATTCGATGGTAATTTGCCTGTTAATAAGCGAGTGTTATATTTCCATATTATTAAAAACTTTTAAATTTTATTGGGGAATTTTTACGGGACAGATATAGGTATTTTTTATAAAATACATGCGTTACAAAAACATTGTCTACTATTCAAGCTTCGGGTTTATTGTGATATACAACTATTATTAAAATAAGTCATACAAGTGACATTGAATTAAGACTTCGACGTTGTACAAATAGATTGGAAACTCTCTAATAGAGAGAGCCTATCCGAACACGGTGAACCAAAAAATTGTTCATAAACCCATTAATATAGTCATGTAGCAGACGTATGAGTGGCTGAACCTCATATGAATATTTATGGGCGGGTTGGCACGATCCTACAGATAATGGAATATGCAGACGGTACTAGATCCGATTAGTTTGTGGGCACAATTAGCGAATGTCGTATAAACAAAAATATTTCACTTTGTATATTCTTACCTACCGTCTTTTGTTTTTTGCATACATCCTATATAAAATGGATTTATATCCGTAATTAATATAGTAAATTACCTCTTAAGTGTTTTGAGCAATAGTTTTTAACTTCCATTACTGAATGTAGCTTCAAAATTCTTAGTATGAATGGCTGGTACGAAATTTGTACATACATATACTAAATATCTAATAAAGTGATTTTATTTTTTATGACCTCATACAACAATAGTTCAACCTTGTTTCGTAACATATATCATCAAATTCGGTTCAGTGGTTTAGCCGTGAAACATTGACAGATAAACAGTCAACAAGACCTAATAACGCATTTCTTATATTAGTCATGATAGAGGTTGTCGATTTAATTTTTGGTTTCGTATGTGAGCGGACGAGCATGTGGAACACCAGATGGTAAGTGATCACAACCGAACCTAGTAAAGTAATATAAAACAATTCTTACATCTCCAATTGCTTTTCAAATATAATAATATGTTAATTTATTATCTACATATTGTTAAATATTTTAATTAATTGGCTAAAAGCGTTAACGCTGACAAATTCAATAATGAAGTTTGCAGCTATAAGTTTCTATTCCACGGCATGCAAGTAAACATAATAGATAAACATAGCCCTATGTTAGAATAAAGATTTATGAATACAAAGGCTTGGAGCTGAAAATGTGCGATAGCAGAACCCTCTCATGAGCACGTACTTTAATCACGTATAAAGTTGCAAGTGCAACTTACTTTACTATTTCAAATTTGAAAATTCATTTATATTTAAACTTTACTTTATAAGTTGTAGTGTCAAAGTTGCTTGATGTAAAAGCTTACATTACAACTTAGCATTACTTGGCAATGTTGCTCGGCAGTCAATTTCTTAATTAAACGATATATCGTGAAGTAATTAGATAAATTATTAAAGTTGTTTGCACAGTTGGCAAGGCGGGGCGAACGACAAAGCGTGCGTGGCGTGGTCGCCGGCGGCTGTCAACGTGATGAAAGTGCCACTTTGTTCTTGGATAAAACTTGGAACATTTTTCAAACATTCTTCTTTTTTGTTATTATAATATAAATTTTATACAACTTCTGGACTTTACAAAATTGATTACCCCATAACTAGAATTAAAAACTCTTACTTTAATATATTGCTTTATTCGAAATTTAAAATTATTGTTATATTGTGTATAAATATTACGATCGTCCCAAAAAATAGCTCAAACGCTTTCCGACTAGACGTAACGTCAGCTGCGTAGGTGCGACAGGCGCGCGGCGCGGTCACTCCGATGGCACCGTAAAATATTCTGGCGCTTCTACACTAAGCCCGCTCGTACGCCCTAATAAATTGCGATTTAACTTGTCTCTCGGATAACGCCAACTTTTCCGCGTTTGCTTCGCGCCCGACACTTTTTCCGTCTCTTCATTTCCTATCTCTTACTTTTGTATTTTCCGTTCTTTCCTCGCCGAGATAAACAGGCGAGAAACGCTGAAAGGGGCTTTACAAATTCAAATTGAACTTATCACACAACTTTTTACATTTGTTTCTGGTCTTGAGTTCAAGGAAAAAGCGAAGAGGCATTTAATAGTACAATCTCGGGTAAGATTGATGATTTTGTATCACACCTCGCTTCGGGCGGCTCGTAACGAGTTGGATGACTCTCGACGTGGGTTACGCTGCGTCTTATCTGGAATAGGATGTCGTTTTATCTCAAATTACATATATTACCTCAATCGTTCTTGGATCGCTTACTTTTTATATATTCGTGATAGCTTACGAGTAGCGTTTTGTATAAATTTCGAGTGACGTAAGATCGACTCTTTCATTATTACCACACGTCAAGCAGCAAACATTATTGAGGACTACCAGACTGTATATAATAATATCGTTGAC
The DNA here is from genome assembly GCF_905220365.1 of Vanessa cardui. Lineage (NCBI taxonomy): Eukaryota > Metazoa > Arthropoda > Insecta > Lepidoptera > Nymphalidae > Vanessa > Vanessa cardui. Next base: position 14,740,413 of record NC_061123.1, read on the forward strand.
ACTGATGTTAGTTTACGTAAATGTATTTTATTAATCAAGACGTGAGCAAGGAAGTTTCGCCGCGTGTAGTAAATAGCGCTCACTTAATTTAAGGGCCATGTGTGGGCATAACCGCAGCATATTTATCCCATTATGCACGGCACGACATCCGCTGCGGTGATGCGAGTCACGTCGTCTGAAACGAATCGCATGTGACATTATTTGTGAAGATCGTGCTCTATCTTCGTCGGCGACATGCTCGGGACGTGGAGGGATTACTCACAAAGAAGTACGATTTCAACGGCACGATAAAGAAGCGAGAAGTAACGCCGGCTATTCTCTTAGGGATTGACGCACGGTTTAACTTTTTCGCTTTATTCGTACAGGCCGTATTTACTTAGTATATGATTGATTTACTAATAATTTGCATACTATATAACATACGTACGTGTGTGAGTAATTGTAGTACATTGCAAACGTATGCAGCCTATCTATGATAACATAATTTGAATATCAAAACAAATTACTCAATCACAAATCACATCTTACTCGAATGCAATTCAAATTAATATAACAAACATTTGGCTGTAACGTTATTGTTATTATGTAAATGAATTAGAACCATCTATTTCATGTCGACGTTAGTAAGTGGTAAATCTATATCTGATTGGAGCAAAATCTTTATTCGATAACATTAAACTTGCTTATTCAAGTCAACTAACTATGTACCAAAAAGAAAAACTTCGATGAAAATCTACATTTTATACATGTTTTTCACTATAATAAATTGTTTCATTTGGAAGGTGTCGTGTCATATATACAATATATTTGATTAATTTTACTATTGAACAATTTTAAACGTTTGCTGGAATCCTATTGTAAAAGTGCTTACTTTGCTTTTGCAAATAGTGTCTACTTCACAATTTGCAGTAAGATCTTTAAAATTTTTACAAACATATGACTTTATCAAATTAACAGAAGGGGCGGTCAATATTTTAATTTATTTTTTAGTTTAGATACACTCCGGCACGAAAGCATGAATAGCTTCTTCTTTTAAAATATCTAGAGGCAATTTTATTAGTATATTTTTCTTAGAAAGTATAGAATTAAAATGTCTTGAAAAGTATTAAACTTAATCATTTCGTTTGATAACGAAATGCCATAAATATAATACGATATCGATTACACTTATTGGCAAGAAACATGGCGTAATAACGTAGTTAATTAAAAAGTTTCGGTAGATAGGTAAAAGGAAGTAAAACGATAAAAGGGCACATTAGCCGAGAAATGTGACTCAGCACAATATTGGCCGAGGCCGGGCTCTGCCTGCTTGGTATTCGCCACACAGCTCCGCTGTCCGGTCGGCGATACCCTCGCGACTCACCCCTGCGCTAGCGTTACCCATAATATAACTGCACACTTTACACCAATAATGGTGCACAGTACATTTTAATACTTCAACTTCTTCGTGTCCATCGAGATATTTGTAAAGCTCGCTAAATTGTCAAACCGACCACAATTCGGAAGTGGGTATATGCTCGTATCTATAGCTACGAGTATCTGACTGGGGTTCGCAATTATTGCAAAATACCCATTCATTTTTCCGACGGTTCGCGGCGCGCTCAACCATGCGTGATTTTGTTTTTGTGCGTTTGTTCAGTGTCTGGACGCTTTACTGTGGTTATTTTGTTATTTCGAAAACCATTTGTCGTGAAATAAAACAGTTTTCTGATATTTGATCAACAATTTGTAGTGCAAAAACATTACCGCACATATTTTATGTAATTGTTTGTTGCATTGCATTCAACTATGTGGCAATGTTGGTTTGTTTGATGAATCGACACAACAATGTTAATGACATTCTGCGTGAATACTTGCGTGAGAGCGAATATTCCGATACGAGAGAGGTGAAAAGATTCAATAGATTCGATAGAGCAGTCCCTAAGTCCCAAATTAAATCATGAAACATTTCTCCACCTGTCTGGGGCTTCGCAAGGTGAGTCAGAATTCTTTGTCATTTCTTTTTATTTCATATTTTGATTGTATTACATCGTGATAAGTTATTTACGCATTAGGGCAGCTGTATTTATTTCTAAATGGGCCTAGAATACTCTGCGAATAATATGTACGATATTATTTTATAGGATAAAACTACAATAGAAATTTGAAACTTTGTCATTACACTATCAACTGAAAAAATGTTTTCGAAAAGTTCACACCCTACAAGATTCGTTGAGTGTTAAAAATTAAGTCGCTTATTCGTTCGAAAAGTCTACTATCGCTATCTGGTCCATCGAACGCTGGAGAAAGCCGCGGTTTTAGCGGGACAAATTCTCCCCGATTTAGTCACGTAGTAGTACGATGGGCTTCTTAACAGATTTGGTGAGCGTATGTTTAGGATTGGCTTAGCGTTTTACTGAAAGGGATTGAATAGGGATACATAGAATACACCACTTGCGTTTGCAGGATCCATTTGTTCAACAAGCGTATAAGAAAACCTCATCTTAGAGCTATTGAGAAAATATCACTACTATTCTATAGCATAAAACGTGTAGACAAACTAAATTACTAGTTGTACGTCATTTGGCGTGTAATTACAATGCGCAGCTGACGCGTCGGCAGCTCGGCACGTGCTACGCTGCTACGGCTACGATACCATCGATATTGTCGCATAGCGCGCCGTAGACTCGTAGCACATAGGACAATATTGCATCAATATTCCAAACAAAATTGTTCACACGACACATTCAATGTTTGCTATAACCAAGTTTATTAAGTCATATTTTCAATCAGTTGCCTTCATTGAAAATTGTATGCATACCAAGCATCAACTTTGAAACTGGAGTTACCATTTTGGTTATGCAATTAAAATGCTTAATTAGCACAATATCTCACGTATAAAAAATAAGACAAAAATCTTGTTTTTACTTGCGCGGTTGCTTTTTCTATATTCAATCAACCGAGAGTTTCGCCAGCGTCCGTTTCTTTCTTTTTGCAGAAAAATTCTATCCATGTAAGAAACTTAACAAAAACTAGGTGGTGGCTTGTTTTAACAGTCATTCATTCTCACGTCTTATGGCTGGCAACTGAGAATCTTTCAGACTCCTTAAGAATCGCGCCGGAAACACAGGCAGTGTTTATTCGGTTGCGAAAACTAATTCTCTTTGTGGGTTTATTTAGTAAGCTCTTTAGAATGCAAGCAACGCTGATCCAAAAACAAATTTCTAACAACGTATGAAACTTTTAGACGTCGTACAAACACGGATAATTAAGAAGCGTGAAACCGTTTTGAATATTTCATATGTATGAGGACATGGCCACTAGATGAATATTATGCAAATTCACGCGCCTAATGAATGTCTTTGTGATATGACTTTTACTTTTTGTCAAATATTTAATAACCTTAATCCTCTAACCAAATTCATTCACATTTTTGATATTATAAAGTTATTTTTTTATGAGTATGAGTGAAATTACAAAAAGCAGCGGAACGTATCCAGTATTCTAATAATTTAATCAACGTCCATCATACAACAAACAGCGGACACTCTTGTTCCCGCGAGTCATTCGTTAAACATAGGTTCGGCGAGCGAACGCAACAAAACCATGATGCTGCCACATTGCGCGTGTAATTGCTAGTGACGAGGCCCCATTAATCTCACTAACACTCGATAAAATGCAAGTCACCATGTAATGTTATAATTATATTTGATTTTACAGCGAAACTTTGTGAAATCATCGCACATTATTAAACAAATTTTGAAATACGCTGATTAAATTGAGGTAGCTGCGCTTAGTGCATGTTCGGCTCCGTGCCAAGTTACGGCTAAGCCAGATCCGCATATCGATTAGGTGGCCTTCTTATTAAGCTTGTTGACATTACTACATTTATTTCTTTCTACATATTAAATATTCGATGAGATGAAACTAAATTTGTTTCATTAAAAATATATTTATTGACAAATATATTTTTAATTCGTTTCGTATAAAATATTTATATGCTTATTGTGTGTATATATTGAGTTACAATTATATATGAATGAATTTTTAGATACACATGTTCATATTTAAAAATCAAACAATTTTTATTCATTTATCAAAATATATAATTTTTAACAATAACTCTATGAGTTCGGTTATGTCCATGACGGACGACGGCGAAATAGTTATATATTTCATAAATATAGTATGACATACTACTATGAGCGAAACCAAGGGTCGCCACTCACTCGCCAGTCGGTGCGCGTCTTCGCTCATAAGCAAGGCATTCGAGGCAAATTGAATTTGTGCGAACGCCGGCGACGAGCCAGTTTGCGCTGCTAACTAGCTGCGACGTGAATGCCACTACTTGTCTTTTATTATACATCTATGAAAAGATTGGGTGCCACCGACGTAATCGAATCACTCGCTACTTACTTACAGAATACAGAAATCCTCCACTCTTTTGTTTGAAATATGACTAATGACACAATCTGTAACGATGCAAGCACACTTTACGTAATTAAACACAAATAGCATACAATAACTTGTATTTTTTAGCTGTTTCAGACAACTTTTTTACGACTTGCACACATCGTGAAAGTTAGTTGTTAAAGTAAAGTCGAATTCGGAATAAAATAAAGTAAAATTTAAGTAACATTTACGAAATTAAAAGGCAATAATAAGCTATTGATTTTAATCGTGATTCAAGGGTGGGAAAATGAGGCTTGGGAGGCTCGCTGCTACAGCAGCCGAGAGAAAACACATTTGTCTTGTCCCGGCCCGTTAGCGTATATTACGCCGCGCTGAGACATCGCCCGCTGTGCTTCTTAACTTCGTTTCTCCTACATTAAGGTATTGTACGTTTTTCATCATTATGCGAAACAGCTTTCAATAGTCTTACTTTAAAACTATTTTAGGAAACCCTATTATCTTCGAAGATCTTGCCTATAAAATGGCGTGTTGCTACAAAATTTTAACTATAAAAATTTCCTAATCTTAAAAGTTATACTAGGTTATTAAAATGTTAAGTTACAATGTTCGAGAAAATCTAAATTTTGCTGAGCTCTAGGTGAGGTGTAGTTTACAAGGATCGCTCATTAAACCCTATTAGTTAATAGTTAACAATGAGCATAATCAACTTAATTAAACAATGTAGCAAATTATTCGTAACTACTCACGATGAAAATAGTGTAACGTGTTGAAGAAGAAACTCATTTTTCATAATAATATTATAAAGTATATAAATAAATATTTTTTTTAAATGCGAAGATAACTCTGTCACATATTCACGATTAAACCGCTGAGCCTATTTTGATAAAATATGATTACTTTTTTTAATTCACTACTTTGTATGAAAAATAGATGACGGAGTGTGTGCTTATATGTCGTGCGGGTAAAAATCCAACCAGTTATTAAAAAATATACATATATTTTTGCACTGACACTAATTCTGCTATGTAGAATATAATTTAAAATACATAAATATGATTTTGTAACTGTGCAGGAAAACTTTACATAATTTTATATTTTATTTTTGTAGAGAACTTCACTCTTATTTATCCATAATTAGTACAATCATTTATCTTAAATTATTGAAACCAGTAATAACAATTAATATAAAACGAATTAATTTATTAATACATTTTCATCATGAGATGAAATAATTTGTAATGACATTGAATAATATTAATTATTAATAAAAAAACTATTATCAACATATAGTTTAATACCAACGCCAATCATCGTAATTACCCTTCCTTCTTGAACAAACGATAATAAAATTAATTAATTAAATTAAAATTCTTCTTTCTTCTGATCAAAAACACTATTGCTGGATACTTTCCTTTGGTTGTGTGGTCTTTCAAGCTCGCATGTACCCCTACTCGTTATATATTCTACTGTTAAGCAGCAATTTATATTATTATGATTCCAAGATAAGCAGCACATTAACGATGCAATGTGTCTGTACACCTTGGTGACCACATACTATCAAGTAGCACATATATGTTATGATGGTACCTACATAAACCTACCTGTGTCAAAAAGTAATACTTTTAAATTACTAAAGGCACATGGTTATTAGCAAAATTACAAGTCAGCCCTATAAATTTTAAACTTGTCTATAATTTTATAAATTATTATTTTGTGTTGTTTTTTTAATTACTTTCTGTGCATAAATTTGCGTCCGCTCCTCTCAAGACCCTTTTTTATTATTATTAATTTGATCTCTTATCTCATTACATTCGTTATTGATGATGTTTTTGTGTCGCTTGTGATCGCACGTCTTATTTTTTATTGAATCAATCTATTCATAAATTTAACTTTGCATCATGCTTATTATCAGCTAAATTTTTTTTTAATTTTACTGTGTTACGTATAAAAGAATTAGTCTTTAATATATTATTAACCAAAACCTACTAAGTCATTTGGAAGGACTACTACATGTGCCTGGTATCATTCTGTATTAAAAAAAAAAGGTGTACATGTGTAATCTAAAAAACAGAGAATGTAATAATGAATCCTTCTTCATATATGTATGTATGACCATTGTTCAACAAATCAACGTGATATTTAAAATAAGAACATCCCATATGTTCTTTATGTCATTTTATACTTCGCTATCACATTGGCTGTTGCCAAAACTACAAATACATGCGTCGAGAACATAGATTTTATGATACTAACTTTGCTAAGATGACGTCGAAGTTTTCGTTTTACGTATCTCTAATATATTGTTCGTTCTATAATTCAAGAAACACTTTAGAATAACTTATACTTTCAACTTACGTAATGCATAGGTAATATTACGTGTGTATAACTGTATATTTAATGTGACATAAGTTAACTCAACAAGTTCTCTTGGATTATAAATTATAGATAATTCATTGGTACATAAACTATTTCGATGAAAAATTTTAAACAAACAACGATACCTCAAAGCAGAGTTCATAAATGTAATCGATTAGAAATGTTTTGCGAGCCGTTATCTTACACGCGTGTGGCGATAGTTACGACAAAGAAAGTAGCAAAGCCGGCGCCGTAGAGTCTCCTCACTTTAGTCCCCTCTAAATCTTATAGCAACACGGTGTCATAATGCACGCACGGCACAAACATGTCTCCGTGCGCCAAGCTTGTTAAGTGGTTTGGAAGAAAAACATCAGAAAAACTTTTCTTATTGTCCTCGCCCATTTGAGGCATATGTAGAGAAGAAATAGATAATAGAGAAATATCAAGGCGGAAAAGCGTCGAATGTATTGCCCGGATTGAATAAAATTTGTCAAAAACAACAAATAATTATGTATTCCTATAAAGGTTAAAAATTATAAACGGCTACAGCAGTTCCTGGTCCGATAACGCTCCCCAGGAAGTTGATGAAACATCTCTTTTTGTGGTACAGACTTCGTAATAATAATATAACCTTTGTAATTTCTTCGAGTAACTTTTGAGTGTACTTCAAAGCGAGTTTACCGTCATTCTTCATATATTATGAACGAATCGCTTCTTGTTTATGCTGTTTCTTATCGTGGTTTTAAAGTTTTTTTTTGTAATAATAATAAATAATATATTACAACAACAACAGCATGTAAATTCCCACTGCTGGGTTAAAGGTCTCCTCTCCCTTCGAGGAGAAGGTTTGGAACATATTCCACCACGCTGTTCCAATGCGGGTTGGTGGAATACACATGTGGCAGAATTTCAATGAAATTTGTCACATGCATCCTCACGATGTTTTCCTTCACCGCTGCGCACGAGATGAATTATAAAGACAAATTAAGCACATGAATCAGCGGTGCTTGTCTGGGCTTGAACCCACTATCATCGCTTAAGATGCGCCGTTCTAACCACTGGGCCATCTCGACTTACCTTTAAACTATGCCAGAAATAATATATTATAATTCATATTAATTAATTGCATATTAATTTGAACCGTTTAGAATATAGGATTTTTAAAGACACGATTTATCAAATTACCTTTTAATATATGTTACTAAATATGTGTGTGTAAATTCTCTAGATTACTTTTTACCTTTTTGTATAGCAAATATATACGGTAAGAGTAATCGAAATTTCTTTCATTTTTGTAGGAACCGGCGAGGTTGACATGATCCCTGTCGGTGACGTCTATCCCCTGCGAACTTCACTGGTCGACTATATTTGCGCGATCGGCGCCCCCTGCGCGACCCTAACCTCGCAACGACGAATATTTTTTGTGGGGACATCATAATAATAGCTCTGTATTACTTCAGGAGAAATTCCAAGAAGTTTATAACTCGAGATGAGTTTCGTGTTCCTTGTCATAAATAATAAAGCGGTCGTCGACTACAAGCTTGTGCAGATTTTAAGTGAAGTAAAAATTCAAAAAATAATTTTTCATTTTTTTCGTCCGGAGTCAAAGGGAAATTGTTAGAAGTTTTTTAACTTATTGAAGATTGAGGCGAGATAATGACCAGATTGCCGTAACTTTCGGTGTCATAATAAAGATATTATAAAATTGCTCCAAATAATATCATTGTCAATAAATATAAAGTTATTCTTTAAGATAATATGAATTTGACCGTACCACACTCTAAATATCACTCCTAAGATTATTGTTTTGGGGTCATTTCACCACTTTGCAATAATACCGATCATTGGATACAAATCTGGCAGAATTTTATCTTATATGTGAAGATTGTTAGTGATTTAATGACAAAAATTAACCACACCAGGAAATAGTACGAGCCCGGATTTAAATTCACGATCTTCAGTTAAAATCCGCGTGTTCTATCCACTGAGCCGCAACGGCATCAAAGTATAATAATAACATAATGTAATATTATTTTATTGCAGTATAGAAATATTCGTTTCATTTTTATATGAAGGTATCACATTATTTTATATTATGTCCAGGAAAATATGCATTAATAAAAAAATTTGATGCGCTACACGTGGCAAATATAAGACAGAAAAATAAACATTTAATTTAACTCCCATGTCACACAAAAAAGTTTTGCTTCAAAATATTGAAAAAAAAGAAAACCAAAAAATATATAAGTAACACTAATATTATAAATGGTAAATTTGTCTGTGTGTCGCTCTTTCGCGATCAAATCAATGAACCGAATGTGATTAAATTTGGTATGAAGCAAACTTGAACTCCAGGAAAGGACATATTTTAACTTTTTTGGTTAATACATGACATACGATCCCCTGAAAGGCAAGCGAAACCGCGGACGACAACTACAACTATAAAGAGTTGAATACTGAGTACCTGTAATAAGTAATTAATTAGCATAATAGGCTATTTGACAATGCGAAAAATAAATTGTGAATTATTGTAATCACTGTATATTATGAGTTTAAAAATAGTTATTTACTAACGAAACTTGAAAATAATACTGAATTTATTCAAAAATCAATAAATAAAAATGATTTTTTTCAAACGTTTGTCACGTGACACAAAACGCTCCTGATTGGCCGGGCTTATGATGAAGTCACTTTCTTGTAAGCCTAGCTTTTCTACTATATGTACCACAGATCTAAATACAGCAAAGTGACGTCACCGACCCCATTGCAGCGCCATATTGTCCAAGTAGCGTTTTCGCGCCTTATTTAAATATTGAATTTTTAATATGATATTTTTCGGCAAATATGTACTACAAATAAAAAAATCAACTTTTACTGGGTTCCTTAACCTCTACTAAATAATATAAAATGGATTTTAAAAACCAGTCAAATAGCCTGTTATCAAATATTTATAGTAATGTGTGATACTGATGTTTTATTACATACAGTGAAATTTAAATCGTCACGACTAGTTAAAAGCAATGTGGTACATATTTTAGTTTAACGCTTAGAGCAGCGAACGCGACCTGGAAGTACTATTCTCTGCCGTGCTGTCTACAGATTCTACTTAAGTTAATGGATAAGTTACGAAGGCACGGAGTTTACTTTGTGTTTTCAGGTAGACGGACTTGATCGTGAAGTTTTCTTCGTTAATTTGAACAAGTTGGAGATTCACAAACCCGTCAGTAGAATTTAAGGGAAGATGTTCTACAGTGTCGATTTATATTACCACATTTCACGGAGATAATTAATTGTAAAAAACATTCTATTTTCACTGACAACGTTTATTGTTATACGATTATTGGAAACCGGAAAGGTTATGCGTTTAGCAAGTATATGTATGTAACTATCTTTAGTGTTATACCAAATCCAACATGGCGAATATAACAATTATGATGTATTGATAACGTACGGGATGACATGATATATATGTCATCCCTTATGTTATATACCATGCTTGTTTTAGTAAATGTTTTCCGAAAGTACATTATTTACATATTTATTTTTTAGTAGTTATATTTATAAGTTATTTAGTTTTTAAGTTCATTCTATATTTGAAATTTACGCGTATGTTGATTAGAAAAGTAAATAACTACTTTGATTTTTCGAGAGAAAAAAGCAACAATACTACAATTATACTAATGATAATTACTATTATTGCATTAATATTTAAATATTATACTTTTAATAATATCTACTAACTGTTATATTTACGTAATAAGTAATGAAAGAGATGATGAAGTTCTGATCAGTTCTAGCCTTCGAACGTTATAACTTTCAAATTTGTTAAATAACGATTGAAATATCTTTATAAGAGCCCTCTTGAACAAAGTTTATATTATGATTTTAATTATAATTTAATGTTTAGAAGAAATAAATCATACACGCTCCAAGATAAAATTATACAGTATCTTCATTAAAGCCAGCATTCATGGCACGCAACGACGAATTACAATAAAGTTAAAAGTTATTTCCAAAAAAGCAACTTGTCCAAAACTTCCCTCGCCTAAAGAATTATGAAGATTAGCATAACAAAGTAAGCTGGAACTGTGTTCACAGAATGCGTTGCCTTTACAACTTACCGATGTTTTGCCCAAATTACGTACAATGTTAAAGCAGTGGGAAATATTAAACTTTACAAGCTTCCGTTTTTTGATTGTTTGAATGATAGCCTCTATGAAATATAAATGCCAATATAGAAGCTACGGAGCAATACAAACTCGGGTACTCGTTCCTACTAGCAATTACACTAATGGAAGTTATTCCATTTTAAACTTATACGCTTTTAACTAAATACATAGCGTCTCCTGGAAAACTATCGCAAGTTACTTCGCCATCACTTTTAGTACATCTCCATCGTCATATAAAATATCTTTACTTATTGTTGTGTGTGTTTATACGTTACTAATTAACTTCCAGTTAAATACTTGTACCTCATTGGCTTGCTATTGCGTCATCGCCTGCCATTAACCAATGACAATTCAGATAAACAATCTGACTTTAATCGTGGAGATAAGTTTAAAAAGACTTTCTATCTGTGTTCATCCAATTGTTATACAATAAAAAAGTTAACAATTTTTAATCTCATACAGCAAAGTTTTAATAAGGAAACAAGATTAAAAACTAATTTTGCAAAAAAATAAAACATTCATTTGAAAAAGGTTTAAACTGTAAATGTGGTTCAAATCGTCTAAGTTTCTGTATTAAAACTTAAAAAGGAGCCTTTGCAGCTTGTACGTGTTCTTTGTCTCAACTTCTGTGCTCACCTCTAAGGGAGCTACCCCTCGCCAACTAATATTAGTCAATTAGGTATTCAGGACGCGCGTCGCACACCCCGCTCTGCGTCTGGCGACTGCGGCCTACACACACTTCCTCCTCCACTCAGACCTGTAACACCGCGGGCCTGGTGATATTGAGCTTCTATCAATTTCATCCTCCAAACGAAACGGCTAATTGTATTTTCGTATCCGTTTCTATAACAGATAATTCGATTTCAATTACCGATTATTCGCACTGTTGTTTAAATTTTCAGTGAGTTTTTTTCGTGTAATGCTTAAATATAATTTGAAATAAAAAAGGTTAAACGTGAGAGTGATATATAAAGGTGGGCCATTCACACTGACAGCGATTTGATTCCGAGCAACGATAACAGCGTTTTAGGTTTTGTATATTTTATTTACGGAACGTTTGTAGCTGTAGTCAGACAAAATGTACATCCCCTACAAGATTTACGAGCTTTTCAGATTTGTGTGTTCGTTCTTATATGTTCAAAAAAATATATTGTTATTTCACATAGTTGATAGTTTCATATATCTACTAATAATTCAATCTATACTAATACTATAAATCAGAAAATAGCGGTATTTGTTTCTCATTCACGGTCACCACAGAAACTTATTTGAAAAAATTGAATATAAAGCAAGCTTGAATTCCAAAAAAAGACAGACATGGGCATTCTCTTTATCCCTACTGCCTAACGACCAACCTATATAACGCGAGCGAAGCCACGGGCAAAAGCTAGTGTTTAATGAGAACATCAATTTTTTTTTAAATTGAACCAAAAAGCCTTTTCTCGAATTCGAAATTCTAAAAACTATCGTGAATGTGTAGTAAGAGCCTGAGAAATATCAACGTTTTGAATTCATTCAACTTCCTGAATTCAACTTTCATTAGTGCTGTAAGACTGACGTTATTTAATATTTTGATATGGACGGATACACATTATACGAGCGACGTTCCTCACCATGGTATGATAGTAAAAGCTCTTTTAGAGCACTCTTGGGTGTTACGACTTTTATCGCAGGAAATCCTTCTTCTTTCTGCATAATTCATCGCTATGAAGTTGAAACCGAACCGAAGTCGTAAAAGAAATCGCTCTATGATTTCATATCTTTGAAAAACTTTATACTTGTCTGTCTGTGGAATCAATAGCCTCCGTGAGCCGCGTTATGTTAACAAGCGCCAGTTGCACTGAGATCGGCTTAAGTCACATTCGAGTGTTGAAATAGTTACTTAATGCCCAATTAACAATTCGTCGTAGCTTATATAGCATTAATAAACATCAAATAACTTCTCTATGATTTTTTTTATTTATCATAAAATCTTCTTCTGAATCTTCTTGAAGAATTTAAAAAGTATTTGATAAGAGTCTTGCCACACAAATAGACGGTTTGAAAAAAATAATATCAAAGTAAATAAGAAATGAAGAATTCTAAGATTGAATTAAAAGTAAACCGCAATCGTTCGGGAAGAATAGCGAGGGATTCTTATGAACTTATTTTTTGCTTTACATTTCCGAGGTAGCGTCTGTAGCTCTTTCGCTGAAAGTACATTCCAAAGATTCCAATCTAGATATTAACAAAAAATATACATTGCACTCATGTTTGATACAAAAAATATTAAATACTATAATAATAAATAAATAAATAAATAATAAATATGAGACAACATCACATACATTACTCTGATCCCAATGTAAGTAGCTAAGCACTTATGTTATGGAAATCAGAAGTAACGACGGTACCACAAACACCCAGACCCAAGACAACATAGAAAACTAATGGTAATCTACATCGACTCGGCCGGGAATCGAACCCGGGACCTCAGAGTAGCGTACCCATCAAAACCGGTGTACACACCACTCGACCATGGAGGTCGTCTCTACGTACAATTTTCGAATGAAATAAATGGTAATTTCTTCGTTTACAAAGCTTGTTCAGAAAATTACCAACAATCAAGACACGTTGCAATGTTTTTGTTGACAACTTAAGGGCACAGAATCCATTGTCTATTATCTATTCTCTCTCTCTTATAATCTGATGGGATGAGAATGCTCCACGACCGGACAGGGGAGTATACATACTGTCAACTTCCAAGCTAATAAGAATTTTATATACCTAAAATAAGTATGAAACAAACATGCTTACTTGTTATAGCCATTGTTTCAATATTGATATTAAATTGGTAAATAAAAAAATATTATCATGTAAGTTTTGATTAAAATCTTTAAGTTTAATTATAATATAGATTAAAGTACTGAAAATACTTAAGCTTCACTGTCCAAAAGTAGAAAGTAATTGACCAATAAAATCTTCATAAGTGTACGTTGTTCAGAAGTAAATAAAAGTACGCCGTTAATATATGTCGCACATCAAAAAAGATAAGAAATTCGGTTTATGGGATATCCCATAGTTTCTTTTGTGTATCTTAACTTAAATTTTTATTGAAGTTATTCTAGTGATTTCTTATTTAAGTCATATGTATTTTTTTCTTTGACACATCTGATTACCTCATTGCCTGCATGATGATTTTTCAATAAATTTGAAACTGTAGTAGAAGTCGCATTAAAATTATATTTTATAAAGTATGTCTCAGAGTACTACTTACGTATATTTATAGAATTTAACCATGTATATCTCTTAGTGGTAACAATCTAAGCACGAATAAATGTGTAAACCAATAACTATATTAAAGTATTATAACAGTAAACACCATTGGTCTTAATAATGAAGAAGATGATGAATTAATTATGAATATATATAGAATAATTTTTAATTAATAAAAAACGTAACGGAAACATTTATTTCGTTTTAATTGTACGAATTGAATTAGTGTTTGATTATTTACAACTTTACATTGACATAATTATATGAGGATTCCAAATTAAATATTGAAAATATAAATGACTAGTGGCTATGCTCGTTTTAGGGTGTTGGTTGTCATATGTTAGGCCAAAAAGTAGACTATGTCCTTTCTTGGAGATCCAATTTGCTTAATACCAAAGTTCATCAAATTCGGTTAAGCGGTTTGGTCGTGAAAAAGCGACACAGGCAGAGTTACTTTCACATTTGTAATATTAATATACAATAATTTTATATATCAAAACTCTAAATAATTTGCACTTATAGTTGTCAATTAATCTCGTCTAACCCGTTAACGTTATAACCGATTGCTGCGATTCCTATCCCCTCAATAAAAGAGGAAGCTCTTTCTATTGTTCTTAAATAGGGGCTTTGATTGAAGTTGTGACTTCGACCCTGAGCGGTATATCATTAAACTAGTACTTGAACCAGATTTGAGAGGTCTTGAAAAGATTTAACGACTTTTATTTGTTTTTTACAAAATCAATACACTATAGAAAAACAAAGAAGCATAAAAATATAAACATGTCACAACATCTTAATCTTATAATTTATTGAAGTCGATTAAGATTCAAATTTATTGTTGTTTTATTTTAGTGATCAAATTTTCCTTGAAATAAAAAATGCAGTCAATCTATTCCTCCACGATTATAAGCGAAGCTGTTTTCCTGATTTCTTGTTATTATAATAATAAATAAAGCCAATCTCCCCTCAGAATGGACCATGTGCCCGACTAATCCTGTGATAAATCATCATTTGGAAGGAATAATCATCATAAACCGACCGCCGCGGCAAGCAGGCGGTGAGCGAACGGGACATCGGATGGCGGCCGATCGTTCTCATACATCATGTTGCGATTACATTGTATCAAATAAATATCACGGTGACTTGTCACTTTTTATTACAATGCCAGTTAGTCTATGCTATTAAATAATTTTAATCCATAAACAATATTTTTTTATGTTTGTATACGTCCGTATCTACCAGATAGGGCGCAAGGATCGAGTACCAGAATTCATTTTAAATCAAAAAATATACTTCGGCCGTTTCCGTCACGTCGAAAATATGAAAATATTCTCACAAATTAGATTACATTTATCATTAAATTTAGCTTTAATTATATCAGTTGTAACATACAAGAAAAATAAAATTATATAAAAAATGCATAAAATATGCATTTTAGTTAATTTGATGTGAATTTTTGTCCTCGTGATCGCCGCAGGGGCAGCCCGCGGCTTACCACGGCACGAGTGACATCGACGTAACGATTTAATCGATAAAGATTTGTACGTGTTTTGAGTAAACACCTCCGCTAGGAGTATTCGAGTTTTGTTGTACACACGCGTATTCCTCGCTTTGGTAAAGAAGTAACAAACATCATAATAAAGTTCATTATTTAAAACAATCTCATTTTCTATATTTACGCGACCACGATCAACGTGATTTTAAATCATTATCATCTGGATATTATGCTGATTTTAATATTAAAAAGTTCCTTAGATCAGCTCTCTAGCCGAGATGGTACAATGGTTGAACGCGTACATCTTAGCCGATCATTGCGGGTTCAAGCGTAAGCAAGTATGACTGAATTTTCATGTGATTGTCTAATTTCAACGAAATTCTGCCAAATGAGAATCCGCATGTCGGAGCAGCGTGGTGAAATATGCTCCTAAAATTCTCAAAATGAGCGTAGGTCTTAGACGAGTAGTGGGATTTTTTTGTATCGATATTAATTGTAAAAAAAACATTTTATTAAATACCCATATGTATTTTAGTTCAAAATTGCATTATGCATACAAAAATAACGAAGCATGTGTAATATATAAATAATTTCATCTCATTATAGAAGCTAAATTTAAAATTAAATTTTTAAAGATACAATAACGCATACAGCAAGTATTAAGGGTGTGTACCCTAATACTTGCAAATTAAAAGGCGCGGTAGTCCCCAGAGACTTTTATTTTGTATCGGTAAAGATTTCGGAGAGGGTTCCGTGGGCGATATTGGGGTCCTCTCGACAAGCTACAATCGATCATTAATTATATTTAGCATCTAATATTTACGCCACATGTTGCCTTAGCTGTCCATTACGATGTCAATGCTTTGTTCGAATTTCAAATTATATTGTAATCATATTTGCTACTACACTACTATTTTATTTCCTTTCAATATTATGTATACTATAATACAATAAAGTAAAACTTTGTTTGTTTTTTTTTTAACGGACTCTGGCACTAATAATAAATCTTTCGAATTGCCGATCAGCTTTATTTGTTCTTTTAATATGGTAGCCCAACTCTTAAGTAAGATTATATGTCATTTATAATTACGCAAGAATATATAGTACGGAAAAAATCGAAACAGAAATTCAAAAAAGGTAATTAGTAATTTGAAATTGGAATTGTAAACCTGTCAGTTGAAACCTGCTTACATTTATTTCATAACTATTTATGTAAGCTAATACCATTACATTGTGACGTATATGACATTCACGGTGGATTCGTTCACTTGTCTCGGCGTAAACTAGACAAATATTTGCGCGAACATATCACAGATGATCAAAGATTACAATACCCACGACGCACGTTTCACTCCACAAAAAACGCGGTCGCTGCTTATTGAAATAAAATGTATATGTATGTATATAACAATAATTTTATAGTAAAGTAGATATGCCCGCAACCTTGTACGCGTTTGAATTTAACAAAAATATAATTACGGTTGCCTAGTATACTCCTTATTACATCACTTATCTGCCAGTGAAAGTCCCGTTAAAATCGGTATGGCCGTTCCAGAGATTAGCCGAAAAAACAGACAGGCAGACAAACATTGTAAAAAATGTTATTTTGGTATATTTACCGTGAATAACTGAATATATACATTTGAATTGAGTAAAAAAGGGCTATTTTAATATAACATATTCCAATTTTATTATATGTACATATGTATAGATACATCTGAGCTGAGATGGCCCAGTGGTTAGAACGCGTGCATCTTGACCGATGATTGCGGGTTCAAACCCAGACAAGAACCACTTTATATATGTGCTTAATTTGTGTTATAATTCATCTCGTGCTCGACGGTGAAGGAAAACATCGTGAGGAAACCCGCATGTGTCTAATTTCATCGAAATTCTGCCACATGTGCATTCTACCAACCCGCATTGGAACAGCGTGGTGGAATATGTTCCAAGCAGAGGAAGAGGAGGCCTTATCTCGGCAGTGGGAAATTTACAGGCCTTTACTTTACTTTACTTTAGATGCATCTATATAAATATTATCTATATCCTGAAATCTTACCTGTAGTAAAATAAGTCTATGGGTGATTCTGTAGAGGAATTAAAAAACCTCAGAAAGCAGGTAAAGAAGGGGTTTGACACTTTAGAGGGTCGTTAGCTAATACCCCTTGCGAAAAGCTGCTGTACCCAAAATTGATATCAAAATTGATTGATAGAACATTATCATTCTCATAAGGTAAAAAGTCTTTTTAAATATTCTATCACCCAACCCATTTTAGGTATGCGAGATATATGTATAATTAAATGTTACTGAAATAAAATGTAAATAAAAGTATTATGAGGATTCCGACTATACCCATCTGTGTGGTAATCCGTCAAGGATAAACTGCAAACCGACAATAATTTCCTGCAATCACACACTCGCAGTAGGCAGAAACGGTTGTGAGCGAGTGAAGATAAGCATCTGCTGAGTGGTCCCCTTGTGTTTTCCGATCGCACGCTCTGTTACTATTAATTTCTGAACGCTGTCACAATGCTAATATAGGAGCTTGGACATAATGTGATTGTATTTGCAAGTAAAATTGATATAACGAGGCTCTGCGACGGATTTCACGCACATATTTCTATTGAAGGAAATATAAATTGTATTTATTAGCGTTTAGGTGTTTGTGTAAGCACACATACAGCACACCTTCGAATACGAATCGCGGCTTTCATATGCGTATTCTTTATTTGTTTTTATAGTAATCAGCAAGTATCGTAAAGAAATTCCTTCGTTATGGGATAATCTCCAATCTTAAAATAAGACGATTATATCCGACAGCAGACTACTAAAAAACATAATTTCGATAAACTAAAAGACAAAAGACTTAACGAGTATGTACATTAAATGTTATATTATTGAAGTGTTTTACGATGAATGAATGAGTATTTTTGTTTTAATTTGATAAAGGTATTACATATTTAATTTGCGAGCATGTTATATGCAATGACATTCCAGTTCGATTCACATTCACGTCTACCGCAGAATTCAAATCATTCCGTTAATTACATAACTGCATCCTGTATCATATATTTTGTAACAGATGGTCAGAATAAAAGTAAAAAATTGCACAAAGATTTTAATACATATAAATGAAAGATGAAGACGGCTCGAGATCTTTGACTCATAATGACAGATGGTTGGAAAATATTTAAAGTAAGGGGAAACGTTAATAAAAATTCCAGGCTGAAACAACAAATTAAACGAAGCCGAGCCACTCGAAAAACCATAAGTACCTCCTCGTCTCAATTGCCATCGATAAGAAATCCAAGCCGTGCCAATGTATTCCGGGCACGTTTCGGCTCACGGTTTTTTTCGTTATGCTACTGTGGCCTTTAAAACGAATTGACTCTAAAATTCTCCAGAATGAAATGTTGTCGGAGTTTTATTAAATCGAGTGTAACCATTCCTGACATTACGCAAATGGCGGGTCCTCCCCTACATCTGTCGCAGGGATGCACCCCCTTAATAAGTGTTAACGCTCGCCGGCTGCGATGAACACTCCGTCCCGGCTCAAGCTAAATCTCTACAAATTCTTGATACAAATTAATGCCGCGGGAGGACTCCGCGAAGGACTCTAGTAATTTCATTTTGTAATACCACTTGCCTACCCCTGCGATAAATAACAGTTGCTTGCTAAAAGAAAACCAAAAGTTTACCAAAATTGCATATCAATATGACATTTGCTTAAAATTGATCTTTTTTTGTAAACTGATGGTGACATATAACAATTTTATCCATATTCACGTAACGATTATAGTTTATTATCTATGTAACATACCCAAATATAAGTGAACTAGTCCCTGCGTTCTCTTTTTAAAAATTAATTAAATCGATACTTAATCCAAAATTTTGATTATTTTTCCAGTATTTCTAAAATAAGTAAACGATTTTTACACAATAGATATACCGATACAGTATGGATCAATTCACTCACGGAGGCGCGCCCCTCCACATTAAACGACTATGCGCGTTCATTAGTACAAGTGAGTGACGTTCGTGCTAACAATATGTCTTGGTGTGCGTTCCTACGCACACTAAGCCATATTGTTGTATTTCTGTTTTGCTAAACAGAAAAACTACAAAATATATTATATTTGTAAAAAGTATTTTTATTAAAAAAATAATTCGTTCCACGTGGGGCACGCTTTCGTGAGAGAACACATCTGTAATGGTTTTGTAATCATCTTTAAACTACTATCTGCAACATTAGCGAACGTCAGATCAATCGGATTAACTGTTCGTAATTACATTATTTTCTTTGGAATATATGGAAATATCTATTACCAAGAATAAGCAAAACAGATATCTAGTAAAGTTAATATATGCATGTATTCTTGTTAAATAGTGCATATAGGATTAGACGGTGCATCTCATTGCAAGTCGCTTCTCCATACATTCTGTACATCAAACAGTTTCACTGGAAACTCAAAGCGGTAACCGAATTGGTAATAATCAATTGTAATTCATTTGAACTGACATTTTCAGTCAAAGAGAACATTCCCATCTACGTTCAATTATCCTACGACTGCTAGGAATAACATGTAAATTTAGTTGTTAATTAGATACCAGATTAATGTGAGTTAATGTTCAAAATATTTTTAAGAATATATTTGGATTTTACCTTTCTAATAAAACTGATTGATGACTGATGATTTTAGCATTATAAATGAACCCTACATTTCTGCGGTTGTATGGAACTGGCTTAAAATTAATTTATAAGATTTGACCAACACATACTTATAGTCGAATTAAAATAAAGTCATATATAAATAGGCACGTGATTAAGCGAAGAATTAAAGTTAAAAGCCGTATGTTCTGTAGTAAGTCAGACAACATCGCAGACACGCAACACTGACATTGTATATATAGCAATTCATTTCCATTTTTCAGACCATTAAACGTCGACTATAACACGGCTCCGGAGCGGGTGATGTAAAATGAATGCCGGGCGAAATAGTTCGGAACTGGTATCATCGTTGCAAATGTAAATGAACAATTAAAGCGTTCGCAGTGGCCAGGGACAATGATGATAATTATTTTAGTTTGCTGTCGACGCGGTTGTCACTCGACACCCGCCCGCTCGCTGGAATGCTCCTCGAACCCCATTTTCGCCATTAAACAGCGACACTTCTGCTATTCGTAAATTATTATCAGCTAGCGCTTTCATTACTTGGCTCCGTAACAAAGGAACTCAACAAATGTAGGCACGTCGTGATTTAACTTCTACAACTTTGATTCCACTACGCCTTCGCCTATTGTTCGGGGACTGAAATCATAGTTCATATTAGGCGCGAGGTGAAACCTTGATTAATTCATTACGTTGTTATCGCTTCCGCTCGAAGTACGAACAACTTGTATGAAAAGCTCCCGTTACCTATCGAATAATTGCATTATAAAGTTTCCTATAAGATGTCAACTTCGAGTTCCTGAATGGTTCACTTTCGTAACAACCTACACTTGTTATAATAATTAATACCTACCATGACTAACGTAACAAAGACAACCGTTCGTGCATTCGTGGAGTTGGAACTTTATTAGAAAGCTTATATGTAAAATTCTTGCTCATTGCATATTTAGTATTCTAAGACTTGAAATCTGGTGAATTGTATTTAAGTTCGTTTACATGAAATTCTATATTCTCGTTTTAGAACGTATCTATATATCAGTAACAATTATGTCGATATTGACTAGCATTAGCGATAGCCCGTGTCGCATCCTGTCCGTCTCTAGAGTGACTGACATTCACGCGTATTGAACTGGCATTCCAAATTTAAATGACATCAACTTACAATATATTCAATGATAAAGATAAAAAATAAACATAAACACTTTTCTATGTGTGTGTGTTTGTGATTTTTAACAGACATTTTTAACTTTGCCGTTTCGTAAATTCAAATCGTTCGTAAAAAATACATTGGTAAAAAAGCATATTATTAAGATTTTGTAGATGACAAAAAAAGCGTGGAGTTAATATACCTGTTGACTTCCAAGCAGGATATATTCATTTAAATAATTGAATTAACTAACATGACTTTGTATTTTTTCAATGTTGAAAAAGAGTACCTACTGAGTTTCTTGTCGGTTCTTCTCGGTAGAATCTACTTTCCGAACTGGTGGTAGCTTCACTTAATTGTAAAATGACGATTCAAAAGTGCTTGTAAAAGACTAGTTGAATAAAGGTTATTATATTTGATTTTATTTGATTATTTAACTGGTTAGGTCTTTTCAGATATACATGAACTAAGATACTACTCACTCAGCGATTGTATCGCCGAACATTAACACTATGTTCCGGTTTGAAGGGCAAAGCAACTATCGACCATTGCGAACATAACATCTTAGATGTCACGGTTCGGGCGGCTCCGGTGCGTTGACATGGAAGGAAATGTATCATATTGTTACACAGTACGTCACTACAGTACCAACATATATTGACTAGTAAATGGAGTTGACCATTCCCTAATCAAGAAATCAAAATTATTGTACTTACAGTTCTTACATCAAAGCCATATATATAAAAATAGATTCGAAAATTAAAATAGCGATGGGTTCTAGTTATTATTTATTGTCAACATTAATTAAATTAATCATTTTATTCACACCGAGGTATTCGGTGTTGATTAGTTGGTTAGTTAGAACATGTGAATAGAAATGGAAAATTACGGAAGGGACCCTGGGCAAGCACCTCTGACTTTTCATGTGCTAATAATAATAACTAATCATAAACTGCGCGTGTCAAACGAAAATTTACTACAATTTACTAAATTAATCTCCACCCGCTCTTAAGTAACGTGGTGAATAAACTCCAAGCCTACTCCTCAAAAGAAAGAAACAAAACTCAAGTATATAGTATAAAATTGAATTTCACTCTCTCTTAATAAACACTGACAATTTTCACTCAGGGCTACTGAAAAATGCTTTCAACAAGGCTCAGGCACAAGTCCTAGGTTAAAGCCCCAAATCGGTTTAACCCTGACCTTTGCTTGGATCCAAGACTTCCGGATTTGCGGCCTTATATCCCAGTGTATAGGCACTATTCCAACGAGACAGTTAAACAGTTTAGGTAACTATCTCCAGACATATACAATACAAGTTTAAAATTATTCAAGCAGAAACTTTATATCAAGATATTAACAGAGTATTAAATGTAAATTAATATGCTTAATTTTAGTTTCCATAATTGAATATTATTTTGTTATAATTACTGTTATAAATATTCTATTTAATTTATAGTTTTTCGGACCACACTTCTCTAGTTTCAGTCATCGCTTGTATACAGTCACTGACAAATTAATTAAAAACGGAATAAAACCTTTCTAATGTAAACGTGTACTTATGTTTATGTAAGTTCAGTTTTCAGAAGAAATATAACCTACCTAAAATGTTCTGAAATAAATATTTTTTAATTTAAGAATTTTAATTATTTATTAAATTGAGATAGTACTTTTAAGCGATGCCGTACCCAACGCAACATACCGAAACATATATATGTATATACAGCGAATTTAATTTAATACTTTTGCTTTTTTGGAAATCTCTTAAAAACTCAAACTGTCGATGTAACAAAAAAAAGCCCATTATAGAATCAGAAACAAGTTTTTAGTCGAAAGATTATCGTATCGATACATGAAGTGACGTTTTGATGAAAAACGATTCGTTAATTAAATTTCATCGATTCAAAGCTCATTTGTGAAGTGCGTCGAATGCCTACATTTTGGTGGACATGTGAGAGTTTCGGGGGAATGAAAATGGTTCACATTCAGCGTTCGCGGAATGCTTTTAGTGCACGTAATTCAGTTAAACGTGTAATTTATGACTAGCCAAATTACTGCTATGAGTTTGTATCCGCTGATATCAGGCTCAACGATGTAATCTAAATTATATATCCTAATAATAACTAAATCGAATCTCTGCCCGTCAATAGATAAAACCAATGCACTCGTCACTATTGCATTTGAGAGTTTTGTACAAACAGAGTAATGTCAAATCATTTTTGCATAATAAGAAATGTATACAGTTACTAATTACTAAAGAGCTAAGGTGATTCAGCGGCTAGAATGCCTCAATTATAACCGGAGGTTGTGTCACACTTGACAACTACTCAAGCAACGCAGAATTTTCATGTGCTTCATTTGTATACAATTTATCTAGTACTCGATCGCGAAGGATAATATTACAATTAAAACTATGAATGTCTTCGCTAAAAATCTGCTACCATTGTATGAACGATTATTAAATAGTGCAATGAAGCAGAATGATGGAATCATGAAGTTCATAAATTCCTCCTCAAATGAAAAAGAAGTTTTAGCCAAGCCGTGAGACATGAAGAGGCTGTTAGTTTATGCAATTATTAAATATTCATATTAGATGGTAGTTACAAATTATAAATATTTAATTAAGACGTTGAAAGTTATATATTAATCGATTTTATTCTTATTACACAAACGTTCCACGTGTTACTTTTAAATAGGGGAAGTAATTTAAATTCTGTAACCATTATCAATGTAATTATAAACGATAGTAAATATCTAAGAATATATTGATTAGAATAGAATAGAATATTTATTATAATAATCCACCTGTGCAGGCAAAAAACACAAAGCAACCATCATAGAAGAAAATAATACCGAATTGTAAATTCCAATAGAATTATCAATATAAAAAAAAATCGTCAATCAAAGACGTGTGAAATTTGATTTTTCGTATTTTATATTTAACACTTATACCTACTTATTATTTTATCAAAATAATTTTTAATTTAACTTAGCTTTAAAACGAGCTAGCTTTACATTTAATATAATCTTGTAAAATGAAGATTCAAAAGCGCTTATAAAAGTCCACTTCAATAAAGCATATTTTCATTTGAAAAGTGAAATCTTATCTATTTTGTTTATTACTTGAACAAATTAACAAGTTATTAACGTGACATAAAGTTTTATTAATGCTTGTTTTTATTTAATGTAGGTAATTTTAATTTTGAAAACATTTTCAACTCATAATCCTGATATGTTAATAAATTAAATAAAAATAAGTATATTTTTTTTATAAAAAAAATCATGATAGCCTCCTGTAGGTACCACCAGATATTCTTCTTCTAAAAAGTAATAGTGAGCTAGTGTAAATACAGGCATAAATGATATAACATCTTAGTTTCCGAAGTCATTAACACATTAGTAATTTGCAGAATGATTAAAATTTCTTACTGTAACAATGTGTCAGTAGCAGTTCAGACCACACACACATAATAAGGCTGATAAAAAAATAAAAAAAATACTTTAAGATGGCTTGCGCAATAATTCGTTACAATTCAAATCATAAAGTAAAGTAAAGTAACAGTAATAGCCTGTAAATTTCCCACTGCTGAGCCAAGGCCTCCTCTCCCACTAAGGAGAGGGTTTGGAACATATTCCACCACGCTGTTCCAATGCGGGTTGTTGGTATGCACATGTGGCAGAATTTCGATGAAATTAAACACATGCAGGTTTTCTCACGATATTTTCCTCGCCGAGCATGAGATGAATAACAAATTAAGCACATATATATAGTGGTGCTTGCCTGGGTTTGAACCTGAAATCATTGGTTAAGATGCACACGGTCTAACCACTGGGCCATCTCATTTCAATCAAGATGATTTTAATTTTGCTATATTAATTTTTGATAAGATTTATTATCTGTATTGAGTTATTTTTAAATTCTCCATTCTGTATATCCACGAATTTTCAATAAATCCATTAGTAAATATTAGCTTTGATGGTATTGGCCGCGTTGTGATTCACGAAGCACGTTCGGCTGTCGGTCCTTTTTGTAATCTCTAAATTATTAATACAGCATTTATAGCTGACCACAAAATGCGTAAAGAAAGAAAAGAAAATGCATCGTATACATGATTAAAAGTGTTAAGACAAAACAAATTATGTTTAACAAGTTATAGAAAGATACAGAGAATATGATGTATTCGTATTTCATTATTTTAATACTAACTATAATGGGTTACTTAATAATGATTTAAAATAAGTTATTGTTAAGAATTCGTATTTCATCATTATAATACCAACTATAATGGTTTATTTAATAATGATATAAAATTACTTATTCATTACAAAATTCAACGATTACCTTTATGTATTAAATATTGAAAGTTATTCCATGGAGTCAAAGTTTATCTTGAAAAATTGCAAATTACAATTACAGTAATTAAAGTAATTTTTACATTTTTCTCTCCTTCCAAAAATAGTTTTGTGCTTAGTCCATCAAGCTGTTCCATCATCCATCACCACCAATCATATTTTAGTACGACGTTTTTAGATAAATACTTAATTTACAAACACATGAAAACTTACTGGTGCTTGCCCGGGTTTGAACCCAAAATCTTTGTTTCAAATTTATTTGTTCTAACAAATCTTCCATCTTGGCTTAGATTAACAATCTCAACGCATTGATGTTGTCATTATTCTCCTACTCTGAACCCTTATAGTCTAAATCTACAAATCATTACGATCTTTGATTAGGGCCAAACAATAAATTCGAAATAAAATCATATAACTATTACATTACAGTTAATAAATACGGGATATTTACCATGTTTTATTTTTATTCAAAGGAAATTGATATTTCGACAGTATCTACGAATATATTGTTCACGAGACTGAAGTTTGCGGGCAGATGTCTTGTACATGTTTATATTATATTTAAATCATCGTTCGCATTGTTTAATGACACACAATATCGACAATATGGAAGAATCGTTATTCAAACTTTATTTTAAATTAAATTCGTATTCATAAGTTACTTATAATAAGAAGTCAATGATCATAAAAAAACACTAATATAACTCAGCTCCGCTTAACCATAATCAGTGGTTTTTATAACTATTATAATCAGAAACACGTGATATAAACTCGTTGTTAATATATATTAAAATAGCAAACAAATTATTTAAGAGAATTTACACTTTACGGTGTGTATAAACTGTAGGAGTTGTTCTGTTTCGTCACCGCCCACCATCCAGCTCTTAATGAAATAATGGAACATTAACGTGAAATGATTTATTATTTTAAAGTCAAATTTTAAAATATTTTCCAGTTTGATAAATTACATAAATATTACATTAAAATTTTGCGTTAATGTCATTTTCTTTAAAATAACAACAGTCAACTTGCATAATAAATAACAGCGCTTGGTTGTTCCGTCTTCAGAAACAAGGAATTATCGTAGGCGTTTAGAATTTTGTTCCTGTATTTAATGTAGTTGTAATTTGTCAATAGTAAGGTAAATAATTGTAAGCAACATTAATAGCTACTTAAAAAATCAAAGTATATTTACTTGGAATTTAATCAAATTAACTTTAATTAAGATTTGTTCAAAGCCCTCTCCTTAATGGGAGAGGAGACCATTAGCCCAGCAGTGTTACCAACTACCAAATTTACAGGCTGTTGCTTTACTTATTACTTTATTTTAATTAAGATTTCTACCTAGTAAGCCAAATACTCATACAAGGCATAAAAATAACGTCGTAACCCAGAGCTATTTACACGTTCATCCTAATTGAATGCCGTGGGCAGGCTTGTCTTAACCTAGGGTGTAGCCGGGTGATGCACACGGGGGTGCCTCGACGAAGATGGTCAAGGTTCGGACCATCGTCCTCCATGATCTCTTATTTTTTTGGAGTGAAGTGAGATCTCTCATAGACTGGTTTGTGCTTATTATGCTTATGAAAGGTCATGAGTTTAAGCTCAACTAACCACCACTAAGTTTTAAGTATTGATAATTTTTCTACTTCTTAGCGGTGAACGAAAATCGTGTAACGAAAACTTTGTTTCCGATAAAATATTGTCGCATGCATATCCAAAGCGCCTTAGAAAAGCGTGATGGTATAAACCCTAAGGCTTCTCAGTAATAAAAGTGGACTTTCGATCGTTTCGATTCGTAGTCGAACATCAACGGGCTGATAGAGTACGTCGTTTTGATCAGTTACAATATGACGTATGTCATAAGATTTTTATTACTTTGTTTTCTTGCCTTTTATTTTTAGGAACCGTAAAAAGTATAAAAGTATACAGCCTTACCTAATTTGAAGAAAAAAGTATATTATTTTTACATAACATACATACAACACACAAGTTACTTTAATAAACCAAAATAATTTTGTATGTACCTACTCTAGTTAGTAATACCTGTAAAAAAAATATAACATGTTTGTACTACTACCATGAAACATTCTTCATTCAAAGTACTATTAATAATAATTTATAACGATTTTCCTGGCATTAAAAGGACGCACTTTATTATGACTTAATCGATTTAGTCCAATGCGACAATTATCAACGAGTAATTACGCCAATATTTTAGAGCAATCAAGCGTGTGCGCATTCATGTCTCTTAATATACTCTTACTCTTATAGATATTATCAGACAATATACCTAAACGACAATCAGAGGTTAAGGATACACGTGATCTCTTATCCAGTATGATTCCTACAAAGAACTGTCATTCCTATGTAACACTGTCATTCCCGCGTAGCACTGTCAGTTTTTTTTAATTCCAGGCCTCTGTCAGATAGATTAAAAAAAATCGAATATTCATTTGTAAAAGCTGATCACAATACCCATGTGGCGTATGGGCGTGTTAATTTTGAGTTGCATATTTATTTTACATCTATCATAAACAAAAAACTGCTTGCAAGCTGAGACCTTAGGCCAGCTTTTACTGGCTGTGAATTTAATTTACACCTAATCGCAACTAAGACAAATACTTCCTTGTTTAATTTGCAGAAGCATATTATTTAAAAAAAAAAATTATTAATTAATGCGTAAGGGTAAAATCATTGAAAAATTAAAAAATTACAAAAATAAACCTAAAAACACTGTTAAGAGACTTAGTCCCCACCGTACAATGTTCGTGATTTTAATCAATGTCTAATTTTTACTTATATAAATAAATATCTCTTTATATGGAAGAAAAAAAGATAAAATGATTTTTAATCCAATATAAATAAACTTAGTAGACAGTCACTACCAGCTGTCATTATTATTTTATAAAATTTACATTCACGTTTGATATTTATCAATATGCCTTTCAACTCGAGGGAAAAATTCGACTGTAAA
This sequence comes from Vanessa cardui, assembly GCF_905220365.1. Lineage (NCBI taxonomy): Eukaryota > Metazoa > Arthropoda > Insecta > Lepidoptera > Nymphalidae > Vanessa > Vanessa cardui. Next base: position 14,769,226 of record NC_061123.1, read on the forward strand.
CATTATCTACATGTATATAATATATATATTGTACAATATAATATATACTCGAATATATTACGAATATCATTTTGCACAACTTCGAACAATATTTTCTATTCTTCTTACATTTTTATCAATAATCCTAAAGCTCTTCAATAACTTTCAAAACTGTGAAACAAATCGTTCGACAGAAGAGAAAAGAGTACGGAACTGTTTATCTTAGCCTATTTGTAAATAGATGAAGTTATACAAGTGTTGTATATTTACAGCAAAAATACGTTATATTTTATAATTAACAAGTATATGTTTTAAATTTATATATTTAATAAATTTTATTGGCTAATAGATACCACAGTTTTATTCATACAAAAGTTATAATTAAAGTGTATCATGGTTGGCAATATTACGAGTACATCATATCATCACGTATTTGTGATATATCTTTACATCCGAATCCTACGAGATTAGAGTTTAATAGTGCAAAAATATTTGATTATACTTTAAATCCATCTAAAATATTTTTTTATAATTAATCTCAATTGAATCGATAATGTACCAAATATATCTATTGAATACATTACTATAAATAATGTGTAAGGATTATAATTATTATTTCTTGGTCGATTTGTTTTTTTCTTTTTTTAATTAAATTTTCGTATCTGTCAAAAGAAGTAATTGGAACATACCTGAATTAGTTAGGGTGTTATCTCCAAGCCCAGTCGAGGTATCAACATCCGCATGTGCGTCCGCTCCGACGGCAACAAACAGCGCGCATGCCCACGCGCACACCGCGAGGAGACGCCGAGCCCATTGCAATACTCCCCAGTCTGGCAACCCGCGACGCTTAGCCATCGCACATCACCAATTCTAACTTCAGTGTAATTATATTTTACAACAAAAATCACAAATACAAATTCGTATATGTAAATATAGTTTAAATTATTATTTTAAATACGAATGACTTAAAAATATCTTTACGTATTTTTAAGCTCTTGCTACAATTTTTTTCTTATCTATTAGTTATCGAATGCGTTTATAGTTTGTGGCGCACGAACGCTTCGGTCGTGTGGGTTTTGTACTGAGTGACGACGGTGTGGCAGCGTAGTCGCGATAGCACTGTCCGCGGGTCCACATTGCGGCCACGACCGGCTCCCGCGGAGTCTCATCGTCTCACACCAGGGTGCTAGGAGGGCCGGTGCGCGCGCATAATCCTCACTAGCCAATGGCACAACAGGGGAGGGACCGCGCGTAAGACGCACCGAAGTATATGCGAAGGCCTATGTACAGTGATGATAGCGGACAGGTGGTTTCGCGACTGTAATTAGGCGTCTGATAAGTTATTACTTGGTGCATAAATATGTTTAAAACGCTAAACGATTAAGATAACGCGAGAAAATTTATTCCGCCATCCCCTTCGTTTTTATAGCACCAGTTCCGAAAATTGATCTCATGCTTATCGGAATCGACAACGAATAAACCTTTAAATTTAAATATATTCACGAACTTTATCCTTTGGTCAATCATCTGTTACAATGTACAAAAATAAATATTGTTATTAAATGTAATTGATATCTTACTTTTAGAAATATAAAGACCAAAATCAACTTTTTTTTATACATATTCTGTGGAAGTCGTATTATTCATATTAAGATTTCATATTAACATTTTAGTTTAACATATTTAGTTTTATATAATTATAAAATATTTACTTTGAATTAGCCTGACAAAAAAAAACCGTGTTAAGTGTTTTTTTTTTTGTAATAAAAATAATCAGTTATTTGGCAGAGCGTTTGTAGATCTTAGAAAATGATATTATCAATAAAAAAGGTTAACATTAATTAAAAAAAAAAGATGAACAAAGTTATATAAGAAATACAAGTACAAGAAAATTTAAAATAATATATTGAAAATGATAGTAACAATAATCTACATTAATGAATAACGGTAAGAACCTTAATATTATGCTTAAACCATATTTATATAATATTTCCATTACACGCAAAATAACTTTGCAAATATATAGGTATATAAATGATCATGTAAAAATGTATATAATATTCTAAGATTCTTAGAATTCATTTCTTCATTTTTAAAAGATCAGTAGTATTTTTTCAAAGTGCTCGTACATTTTAAAATATGTTTGCAGACCAGAGTGAAATGCTTCAATATATAACTAATTAAATTTATTAACATGAACTACGACACCAGAATTGCAATGTAATTTAGCCAAGAAGTAAAAGGAAATATGTAAAAACTTTTTTAAAGTATTTGAACTAACTTATCTTTTAAAATCACTTAATATTAAATAAATATTTTAACATCTTAAGTTTTAAATATTGCGTATTTTTTACATACCCCTTAATTTTTAACTTTGAATATTAAATAGAACATCCTTTGATTTCATTTCTATGCTCGATCAAACATTTCATGACAATTTCTGAGAGTAGAAAATAAACTTTTATTTTGCATTGCACAGCAATATAAAGTATTATTATAACAGTGACATGTGATTTTCTACAGATTATTTATGATAAATGTATTATTGATTTATAATTAATCATGAAGCTTTTAGGAAAAATATAGAATAACTGTATAAAGAAACACAACTGTGCAAACAAACGCTCTATACACTGAAATAAACATAGTTAACAAACTAATTAAAAAATATTTTAATCGATATACTTGTATTTATTTTATTTTCTAGATCTACAAAACAAAGAGAGACAATAAAAAAATATATATGCCCGTGACCTTGTAGGCGTATGAATTAAACAAAAAAAATATTATTGTAACCTAAGTTACTCCTTATTATATCAGTTATCTGCCAGTGAAAGTTCCGTCAAAATCCAGCCAGTCCAATTAGCCGGAACAAACAGACAGACAGAAAAAATAGTAAAAGAATGTTATTTTGGTATATATACCATGTATACTGTAACCCTAAAAATTTTAATTTTTCAATATTTTATTTCTAATAAATTATAGTATTTATTTTTATAAACATTTATCGGTTTTATAACAAAACTTCGTTTTTTGAACCGTAACCGTCGTCTTTATTATCTGTCAATTTCGTGGAACGGCAACACTGCGTTTTCTGCGTCGTCATTCTATCGTTGTGCAGGCGCCGGTCGCATACCGACACTTGTGTATTTTAAAGCGATATATTCTTTTTTTACTCATTATACACGAATTATATACTTACGTAAACGGAGGGTTACCTACGTCGTCAAGCTATTATATTATATATATTTGAGAGGTTTAGGATACTAAACCGTAAGTAAAACAATTTATATTTGCTTGATCGAGGCACATTAGTGGTTTTTAGAATGATATTTAATCATATTTTTCGTTAAATTCCAGTCGTCTTACAATACCGGCCACGTGCATTATTTGACAGGCGTTGCCGAATATTTATTTATTTAAACACTCCTGAGGTGAGTTCATGCATTAATTACCTTTGTTAATCAATATCCTACATGGCTCAGTAATTATTTCTATTAATTTCTTCATATTTTACTCAAAAACTGAACATAGACCTTGTCCATGTATTGGATGACCTAAGTCGAATCCTATAGTGATTTAAATCACTTAGAGGCACTATTTCGTTAAAATAAATATAGTTCTTGCTTTTCCGTTTTGTGTTATTGCAAATTAAGCAATAATTTGTACATTTTTGACACTTTAAATATCCAATTCAATAGCTTCAATCTTATGAGTTATTGTTGAATTTTAATAACTCTTTATTGCTTGTACCTGTGTCTAAGGCATTCTTAGGACCTTCTTAGTGCTTATGCAAGATAGGTAATAAGTTGTTTTGTTCACAGGGAGTGTTTTTTTTTTATATGTATTTATATACATATATACTTTTAAATAAAGTATATTCTGAAGTACTACGGTGTTGCTGGGCGGACTCAGCTGAGAATTGTTGCTGAGTTCGAGCATCTGCTTCGTCGGAGGAATTGCTGCATGTCCAGTGCTGCTACCGCTGCTTCTGCTGCTGCCGCTATTTTGGTTGCACGGCTTTTATTGATGCATTCCATTCGTGGGTTTGAGCTATCCAGCTTGCTTTATCCGTTCTTAATTCAAAGATGCCAACTCATTAATATTAGCTTTAAATTGTTGATGTTCATGACCAGATACCGTCAACGACCTCACCCCTGATGATTATTTTTTATGTAAATTAAAATCATTTTGTTTATCAGATTATTTTATAAAATATTTTTTTTTTCTCAATTAAATTTGCTTAACCAACAAAAGTTTTTTTTTGTCCCCGCGACAATTTGGCGCCCAACGTATGAGGCTTTTGACGGTATTTTAGGCATTTTTGTGATCTTTTTGCTCCCAAAAATTTTGGTCATGAACTTAGAAATTTATTTTGAATTTTTTTCTAAACTTATTTGAGTTGGCTTTTATAACTTAATTGCATACAACAATCTTATTCTTTACATTCTTTCTTGAATAATATTGCTTTTGTTATAATATAAGATATTTATTTATTTTTGTATCTATGTTAATTTAGGTTAATTTTAAGATAAGCTTATTAGTTTATTTTAAGTCTAACTGAAAATTATTCATAAGTGTTGCGGTTTCTGGTCATAATAATTTCATTTAAACATTTACTATATTACATTTAATATTGCTTTTGGCTCATTGCATTATACATTGCATTTATATAATACTGCTTTACCATGGAAGATCGCCCCATTAATTTTAATTTATTACATAAGGACGAATTAGTTTATGAGATTGAAATACGTGGTGGTACTCCAGCTGATGCGGTAGGTGAATTGCGTTCACAAATTCGCAAGCTTTCTAAGGAAGTTCTAACTGACGAAATTATTGATTATGACGGTGATGTCTCTTCGGAGTTACAAATCATTTCTTTAAAATTAAAAGAATTGTTTAGTCTTACCACTTTAAAGTCGCCTTTACAACTTAAGACCTTGAATAGAATTAACGCTTTGGGTAATCATATTTATCATCGGTTAGGTAGATTAACTCCAGTTAATGAGAAGGATGAATTGGCAAAAATTGAATGTAGTTCTATGTTAAAAAATATAACACATAAATTTGACAAATTATACACCATTTTCAAAAGTAGCCAAGAAGTAGAAAATAAGTATTTTCCATCTGAAGAAGATCATGCAAAATATTTTGATTCTGAAAATGCAGTTATTCAAACTGAAAATACGAATACACCTCAAGTAAATGTTTCTTGCAGTCGTTCTGTAAACGTTAATTCATTTAATTTAAAATTTAATGGTAAGTCGTGTGTTGTTGCTTTTATACAACGCGTGGAGGAATTATGTAAGGCTCGTGGTATATCTTTTGATCAACTTTTTAATTCAGCTGTTGATTTGTTTGAAGATAGTGGTTTGTCTTGGTTTAGAGGAATTTGTGGCACTGTTACTTCGTGGTCAGAGTTGAAAGACTTGCTACTGGAGGATTTTTTACCACCTGATTTTGATAGAAAAGTGTTGGATGAGATTCGTTCTAGGACTCAGGGAATTGATGAGGGGATTGTTGTATACCTTAGTATAATGCAAAATTATTTTTCACGATTAAGAAAGCCGCTCACTGAAGTAGAAAAATTAGAAATTGTCAAAAACAACATCAGACCTTTTTATACCGGTCAATTATACTTTACTGAGATTAATAGTTGGACTGATTTGAAGAAGTACTGCCGTCATTTAGAACATGCGAAAAACCGTGCAGATGCTTTTGTTGAACCGCCGCGTATGTCTGACAAAATGGTAGCTCCTGATCTAGCTTACAAGGGTTGCTCAAAATCTAAATCATGTGCTGCTACTTCAGTGGTTAAAAAGTTTTGTGTTAGATGTCGTACGGAGGGACATGCTTTGTCTAATTGTAAATCTCCACCTCAGGTTGTTTGTTTTCGTTGCGGAGAAAAGGGGAAGACGATTAAGACCTGTCCCAAATGTAATTCTAACAATTTAAAAAACTTGTAAGGAAGGGCTGTCATCCTAATTTCGATGAAAAGGATTGGAAAGATTGGTGTAGTGTAGTAAAATTATTTTTCAATTCTTATCGAACTAAAGTGTCGGCAGTCCTTAATTCATTACACAATGATTCTAGCGTTAGACCTTATCTGAAAGTTAAAATTTATGACTTATTTGTTTCTGGTTTGTTGGATTCAGGTTCTGAAATTTCTATAATAGGAGGCAGTGCGGTTGATTATTTTTCTAGTTTAGGTACTTTACATCCTTCAGATGATTTGCGGAGTATTGTTACGGCAAATGGTTCTAATTCAGATGTTGCCGGTTATATGTTTTTGCCCGTTACCGTTAACAATGTGACACATATTGTTAAATTTTATGTGATACCCGAAGTATCATCTTCTTTAATATTTGGAATTAATTTTTGGAAAGTATTTAATATAGCGCCGGATGTATTAGCTTTGTTGGAGAAGGACTGTCTTGTTTCTTTTTGTGCTGCAAAGGATTTTGCTGTGTCTGCAGTTAATTGTTTACACCCGTTTGAGTCCTTGTCTGAAGAACAGAAGCATGAGGCCAATATGGTTTATAAAATGTTTGAAGATATTTCGTCGGAGAAGAAGGGTTTAGGTAGAACACATCTTATAACTCATAAGATTGATACAGGAGACGCTGCGCCCATCAAGCAAAGATATTATATGATGTCACAAGAGAAGCTTGCCGAGTTGAATCGTCAATTAGATGAGATGCTAGCTATGGATGTGGTAGAAAGGAGTAACAGTCCGTGGAATAATCCAATTACAATGGCTCCTAAATCTGATGGAACATTACGCTTTTGTTTAGACAGTAGAAAGTTGAACGCAGTTTCTAAGCATGATGCATATCCTCTTCCTTATATAACATATATTTTAGATAATTTACGCGATTCTCGTTATCTTTCGTCTATTGATTTAAAATCGAGTTTCTGGCAGATTCCTCTAGATTCAGCCTCAAAAGAAAAAACGGCTTTTACTGTCCCGAATCGTGGATTGTTTCAATTTAAAGTTATGTGTTTTGGTTTAACTTCTGCTCCTGCTACTCAGCAAAGATTAATGGATCGTTTGTTTGGTCCAGAATTTCATGGTAAACTTTTCATTTATTTAGATGATATTATTGTTATTAGTCGGACGTTTGAGGAACACATCAGTCTTTTAAAAAAGGTTTTTGATCGTTTAAAATCTGGTAATTTAACCATAAATTTAAAGAAGTGTTGTTTCTTTCGTAAGAAATTAAAGTATTTAGGTTATGTTGTTGACGAACAAGGTTTAAGAACTGATCCCGACAAGATTAAGTCAATTATAGATTTTCCAACTCCTACTTGTCGTAAAGATGTTAAGAGATTTCTGGGAACAGCTTCGTATTATAGACGGTTTATAAGAAATTTTAGCAATATTGCAGGTCCACTTAATGCTTTAACATCCACTCGTAAGGATGCATTACCTTTTTCTTGGTCACCTAAAGCTGAAGAGTCATTTAATGCGTTAAAAAATGCTTTAACAACTGCACCTGTTTTAGCTTGTCCTAATTTTTCTCAACCTTTTATCGTTCATACGGATGCTTCTGAATTTGGTATAGGTGGCATGTTAACTCAAAATATTGACGGCGAAGAACATCCAATTGCATATTGTAGTCGGTCTTTGAATAGTCAAGAACGAAATTACTCAGCTACTGAACGTGAAGCTTTGGCAGTCGTTTATGTTGTGGAACATTTTAGACCTTATTTGGAAAGCAGTAAACCTTTTAAAATTATTACGGATCATGCTAGTTTAAAATGGTTTTTAAATTTGAAGAATCCTACTGGTCGTTTGGAGCGTTGGGGATGTCGTTTATCTCCATATAATTTTTCAATTGAGCACCGTCGTGGTTCTGAAAATATTGTACCAGATGCTTTATCACGTTCTGTTCCTGTTTCTAGTGTTATTTCTGTTTCCACGAATGATTCTTGGTATAATAATATTTTTATTCGTTGTAAGGACCGTCCTCAGACTTGTCCAAATTTTCAAATTAATAATAATAAACTTTATCGTTACACTAAAGGTAAAACTTCTCTTAGTAGTGATTTTAATTGGAAGGAGGTAGTACCAAAAGAATTAAGAGAAGATGTCATTCGTTCTAACCATGATTCGACTTTAGCTGCTCATCCTGGCATAGAAAAAACTTATAAAAAAGTTAAACTTCGTTTTTATTGGCCTGGTATGTATCAGGATGTATCTGATTATGTGTCACGTTGTAGTATTTGTAAAGCTTATAAATATTCTAATCAAGCTACTCCGGGTTTGCTTGGTAGCCCTAAGGTTTGTTGTCGTCCTTTTCAGTGTATCAGCATGGATTTAGTTGGTCCACTGCCTATGTCTCGACAACAAAATACTTTTCTGTTTGTTGTGGTCTGTTGTTTTACTAAATATTGTTTACTTTTCCCCTTGAGGCGAGCTTCGGGCAAAGTTATAGCACAAAGGCTTGAAGATCATGTTTTCCTGGTTCATGGTATTCCCCAAACAGTTATTGCTGATAATGGTTCACAGTTTGTAGGTAATGAATTACAATCGTTACTTAATAAATATAATATTCCGCAAATTCATTTAGGTCCTGTGTATTGTCCACAGTACAATACTGTTGAGCGTTATAACCGTACAGTTATGACTGCTGTTTCTTCTTTGGTTGGTTCTGATCATCGTACATGGGATGTCAATATACCGAAAATTCAATTTTCGATTAATACTTCAGTGAATGATGTTACTGCGTTTACTCCATTTATGTTAGTTCACGGTCGTGAAGCTATCGTTGATGGCCAAGTTTATTCAGATTTTTCTGAACTAGACAGTTTGACGTTTGGTTCGCGTAACGATTATGTTGATAAGTTGTGTAGTTTGAAAGATGTTTTTGCTAATGTTAAAAATGAGTTGAAGAAAGCTCATGATAAAAACGTTAAATATTATAATAAGCGTCGTAGGGATATTAGTTTTAAGGTTGGTGATTTTGTTTGGAAGCGAACATACAAACAAAGTTCAGCTCCGAAATATTTTTCCGCTAAGCTAGCTCCTAAGTATGAACGATGTAAAGTTATTCGGAAATTATCTCCTTTAGTGTATGAGCTAGAAGATGATAAGGGAAAGTACCTTGGGAAGTGGCATATAAAAGATTTTAAGTGTGCTGATGTAGTTGAATAGTTGTTTCGTTTTTTTTATTATTTTAAGTAGTTGATCTATAGAATAGTCCGGGCCGCAGAGGTTAATATGGTGTGTAACATCTGCCCTGACGATTGGTTTCTTAAGAATGGTTTGAATTGTCTTTAGGTTTCGTTAGTGTAAAATAGTCCGGGCCGCAGAGTTTAATATGGTGTGTAACATCTGCCCTGACGATTGGTTTCTTACGAATGGTTTGAATTGTCTTTAGGTTTCGTTAGTGTAAAATAGTCCGGGCTGCGGAGTTTATTCAGAGTGTAACATCTGCCCTGACGTTTGGTTTCTTTAGAATGGTTTGAATTGTCTTTAGGATTCGTTACTATATAATTAATCCGGGCTGTAAAGATTATTTTAGTGTGTAAGATTTGCCCTGATGAATGGTTTCCTTGGAATGGTTTGAATTGTTTTTAGGTTTTGTTACTTTGAATATAGTGCAGTAAGTTTTTCTTTGTTTAATTAGATTATTCTGAATTAAGTGATTATGGTTCACTAGCAGTGAGTTATGGAACCATCAGTAGAACTGTTAGATTTATAAGTAAATTGCTGTAGTATCGAAGACTAGCATATTCTAATTTGTTTTTTTTTTAATTTAGGTTGTATTTGCTGTAGTGTAATTTTTGCTTTTGAACTGTTTACATGTATAGACTTGTTCACAGTATCAAAGTGACATCATTGTTGTTTTGCTTAAGACTGCAAACATGATTGTTGTTTTCAGTTCTTATGCTTATTCTTGTGCTTAGGCTAAGTTGAATTCACTTTGTTACGCAGTACGTTAGCGAAGTTCGAATTTATACTTGTTTCAGTTGGTTGATGTTGTGGAATTATTAATTCCATGTTGATGTTTGAAGATTTTGTGGAATTATCAATTCCATGTTGATGTTCGAAGATGTTGTGTTTTATTCCTTTTTTTTTCAGTTTACACTGTGGTGATGATGCGGATGAGGGCATCCGACGAATTCCCTGCGTGAATTCTTTAACAGGGGAAGGGGGTACTGTAACCCTAAAAATTTTAATTTTTCAATATTTTATTTCTAATAAATTATAGTATTTATTTTTATAAACATTTATCGGTTTTATAACAAAACTTCGTTTTTTGAACCGTAACCGTCGTCTTTATTATCTGTCAATTTCGTGGAACGGCAACACTGCGTTTTCTGCGTCGTCATTCTATCGTTGTGCAGGCGCCGGTCGCATACCGACACTTGTGTATTTTAAAGCGATATATTCTTTTTTTACTCATTATACACGAATTATATACTTACGTAAACGGAGGGTTACCTACGTCGTCAAGCTATTATATTATATATATTTGAGAGGTTTAGGATACTAAACCGTAAGTAAAACAATTTATATTTGCTTGATCGAGGCACATTAGTGGTTTTTAGAATGATATTTAATCATATTTTTCGTTAAATTCCAGTCGTCTTACAATACCGGCCACGTGCATTATTTGACAGGCGTTGCCGAATATTTATTTATTTAAACACTCCTGAGGTGAGTTCATGCATTAATTACCTTTGTTAATCAATATCCTACATGGCTCAGTAATTATTTCTATTAATTTCTTCATATTTTACTCAAAAACTGAACATAGACCTTGTCCATGTATTGGATGACCTAAGTCGAATCCTATAGTGATTTAAATCACTTAGAGGCACTATTTCGTTAAAATAAATATAGTTCTTGCTTTTCCGTTTTGTGTTATTGCAAATTAAGCAATAATTTGTACATTTTTGACACTTTAAATATCCAATTCAATAGCTTCAATCTTATGAGTTATTGTTGAATTTTAATAACTCTTTATTGCTTGTACCTGTGTCTAAGGCATTCTTAGGACCTTCTTAGTGCTTATGCAAGATAGGTAATAAGTTGTTTTGTTCACAGGGAGTGTTTTTTTTTTATATGTATTTATATACATATATACTTTTAAATAAAGTATATTCTGAAGTACTACGGTGTTGCTGGGCGGACTCAGCTGAGAATTGTTGCTGAGTTCGAGCATCTGCTTCGTCGGAGGAATTGCTGCATGTCCAGTGCTGCTACCGCTGCTTCTGCTGCTGCCGCTATTTTGGTTGCACGGCTTTTATTGATGCATTCCATTCGTGGGTTTGAGCTATCCAGCTTGCTTTATCCGTTCTTAATTCAAAGATGCCAACTCATTAATATTAGCTTTAAATTGTTGATGTTCATGACCAGATACCGTCAACGACCTCACCCCTGATGATTATTTTTTATGTAAATTAAAATCATTTTGTTTATCAGATTATTTTATAAAATATTTTTTTTTTCTCAATTAAATTTGCTTAACCAACAAAAGTTTTTTTTTGTCCCCGCGACATTGAGTAAAAAAGGGCTATTTTAATATTACACACAGACAATCCAATTCTATTCAATGTATAGATTTCATTGCTCACGATATAGACACGACATGCGTTTAATATTAAAAATCAATTAGCGTCTAGTCCAAGACAGCAGCAGAGACCAAGCATACATTTTTTTGTTTAGGTTGTGTTATTTAAACTATTGAAATATATTTTTAACAAATTTTAATGAGGCTATAGAACAGTCGGTAAAAATATAATTATTAGAACGGTATTGATTCTGTCTGTGCTGTACAATGTGGCACGCCCTACGTATTTTTTCAATTTGCTAATTCATATCGCAAGTCGTATATAATATATAATTAAAATAGGTCGAATGAAAGAGTGTAAAACTTTTAACAACATTTTATTTTATGGAATAGGTTGGCGGACGAGCATATGGGCCACCTGATGGTAAGTGGTCACCATCACCCATACACAATGACACAACGAAATATTAACTATTATTTACATCGTCAATGCGCCACCAACCTTGTAAACTAAGTTGCTATGTCCCTTGTGCCTGTAGTTACACTGGCTCACTCACCCTTCAAACCGGAACACAACAATACTGCGTACTGTTGTTTAGCAGTAGAATAGCTGGTGAGTGGGTGGTACCTACCCAGGTGGGCTTGCACAAAGCCCTACCACCAAGTACATATGGGTAAATACTGTCTTGGAAACTCCATTAAAATACTTAGAAATAATAAATATTTATAAAACTTATAAGCTAAGTTATTATGTTTTCTTGTATCTGCTATATTTTTGTCACCATTCTTTCTCTATCTCTAAAAGATTTCTAAAAAATGGGATAATTATTATTATATAAATTAAAGTAATTTATGCATACTACTTAATTATATAATTAAACGAATATATGTATACTATTTGTATAATGTCTACATTTATACGTGAAATCAACCCCAATTAAAAATATTCTTTATCAAAAAGATTATAAAAAAAATTTTGGTTCGTCATGGAGTCTTGACTTAAATGTTAAGCTACCGTCAGCGTATATATTCATAATTCTGTTGTCATAGACAATTTAAATGCAGATAAAACATTATTTCACTTCTACTACGATACTTTTTGAAAAAATAAGTACAATTAATTCCCACTTTTGGGCAAAAATCTTAAGTGGTTTAAAGAGAAATATTGAAAATGAATCCACCATGCTGATGTTGGCGTTTAATTAATGTTGCATAATTACATCTGACATAACTTGACACATAGAGTTATCCTTATTCTTCACGATGTTTTCTAAGTCGCCGAGCGAGAGATCAATTATAACTACAAATAACACATGAAAATGTAGAGGTTATACCTCGGATTTGATTTCGCAGACCTAACCACTGGGCTATATTATCGTAACTTTGATGATATATGTAATACTTTATGATTCTAATTTGTTTTAATAATTGATCTCACGCTTAATAGTGAGGCAAAACATCGAGAAAATGGTAACACGTGTATTCCAGTAATCCAAATTGGAACAATGGGTTGGGAGATATTTTTAAGACATTTTCTGCCTCGCACAACCACTCTGTGGATCCGGCTTTCGCCGGCAGTTTTTCTGGACCGATACGATTTGGAAACCTTCAAGAAAAGAGTGCAGTCACTTCTTATAGGCTGGTAACGCACCTGCAAGCGTTTCGGTGTTGCAGATGGCCACGGGCTGTGGTAGTCATTTTCCATCAGATGAGCCTCCAGCTCGTTTGCCAAATATAACATAAAAAAGAAGCTAACCTTCTCAAACAGGCTGTTAATTTACCTTTTTATTAATGTTACACTTATAATATTAAAATCGCAGAGCAACTGTATAAACCCTTCATAAGCAAGAGATAGACTGTATAATCATAAAGAGATCTGCATTGGAATATTTACCAATTGATCCTATATGCAAATGTTTTTTCACAATCTGGAAAACAATTTTAAGATAGCAAATAATAAATTACTCCAGTCAAAATATTTTTATTCAAGTAGACTTATAAAAGCATTTTTGTATCGTCACATTACAGTGTTAAATTAAATGTATGACTACCACCGATTTGGAAAGTAAATTCCACCATAAAGAACCGGCAAATAACTAAGTAATTACTCTTTTCCACAATTTTAATTACATAATATTTCAGTAAAGTTAATTATATTTTTAAATGAAATTAACTTAACTGTCTAGATAATCAATTAATACTAAGCCTAATACTAAGCCTATTACTCGTGTAACATACCAAATTTTATGACATGAGCCTTAATAGGCGAATTTTAAGTTAAGAAGATTAAATAAATCCGAACATTAAATAATAATTAATACTTAAACATACATACTTTTTTGATAAGGAACAAAACAGTCAACCTAATGATAAGTGGTGGATAAGTAATATTATTTATTTTATCTATGGCTCTTCATGAAATACAAACCGTCACATTCAACGGCGGATTGACGGTGTAAATTGTAAAGCGTGACGGATATGGGATCTAAAGTGGTTTATCCCTTGTGTACCCGAGTCCGCTCACCCATCAAACCAGAATACAGCACTACAGAACATTGATGTTTGACGATAGAATAATTGATGACCGCGTTGTCACCCACGCTGGCTACGAAAACAGATTTATCAAAACATTTACAAAATATTTTTGAGTTTATTGCTTCGATAAATTGACCTAAGAGACCTCAGTATCCATTAATTGTATAAATTAAACGCATATTCTAAATTGATGTGTATTTGATTTGTATAGAGACAAAGTTGTACCTATCTACTGTGAACAGATAGTGGACTCTCTTGCCTACACTGGTTATTAGACCATATGCTAAAAATAACCTAATTTTGAGATTTACAATATTTAGGCTATTTGACAATGCGAAAAAAAAATTGTGAATTATTGTAATCAGCGTACATTATGAGTTTAAAAATGGTTATTTACTAACGAAAGTTGAAAATAATAATACTTAATTTATTCAAAAATCCATAAATACAAAACGCTCCTGATTGGCTGAGCTTATTATGAAGTCACTTTCTTGTTAACCTTGCTTTTCTATTATATGTACCACAGATTAAAATACAAGAAAGTGACATCGTCGACCCCATTGCAGCGCCATATTATCCAAGTAGCTTTTTTTGCGTGCTATTTAAATATGGAATTTTTTATATGATATTTTTCGCCAAATATGTACTAAAAATAAAAAAAACAACTTTTACTGGGTTCCTTAACTTCTACTAAACAATATAAAATGGATTTTAAAAACCAGTCAAATAGCCTATTAACTAACAGGCATAGTCTATCAACTTATCAGTTGTGTACTCAACAAGATTTCCTACCGGAACCTTTATACTCAATGAATTTTCTTTTTTACTTCAAATTACTATTTTTGTGGTACAGATATTGAATTACAGAAACTGCCAAAAAAGCTAATAAAATACTAAATCAAAAATAACCTACTGTTTGGAAATAGTTGTGTGTTAACACCGAAAATTATTAATCAATTTAATTCATTTGCATCATCTCTTGCTAGCCATAAATGCAATGAACAATAACGAAGCAACTTGAACTTAGAAGTTTCAAAAATGAATTACTTAATTTTTATACTATGAAAACTTTTAAAACCATTTTGTCTCGTAATTTTATCAAATACAAATATTAATATTTCAGCCTTGATAATATTAAAATCAAAGTTTTTAGATTAATAATTCTTGTATATTTCTACTAAGATTTAATTCCTATTTTCTATATTTCCAACATCAAAGCCACGTTTCAAACTTATAAGGCCTGAAATTACAAATTTTTTACTCATAAGTACCTACCTAAACAGCGATTTCCACACTTTCAACTTCCAATAATAGCAATCTCCATACAAATATTCATCCTGATATAGCTTCATAGGTGAATTTTAAATTATAATAATAAAGGTTTACCTATTTTTAAGCAACAAACCGACCGCTTTCCATGTTTCTAACATCTGATGTGTTGTATTTCCATCCAAATTTTTATCCCCATTCAAGAATTCTATCCTGTTTACATGGCTACATGTCAAGGTAATATATGTATACCCCAACATGCAGCCATACTTAGTATTGTGGTGTTCCAGAGTATATATTATTGTTGAAAGATGAGTGACCTAGTGTAATTGTATCCCAAAGTTGCTGGCACATTGATGATGTTTTGAGTGGTCAATATTTCATACAGCAACGATCAAAGACTTTTGGCAGTGGTGAAACCTCAACTAGAGGCATAATCACAATGAAGTTCTTTGCTTTGTTCTATCTAAATATTATATTTAGTAAACTGCGTTATATTCGCCGTCACTTGAATACAGATACGGAGCTTCTAATAAGATTAAACCATAAACTTAGACTTGTATGGAAGCGCAAAATGCTAATTCTAAATGTAATAATATGTTTATCTTCATTAGTCGCCGTTAAAGGCAGAATAGATGGTAAGTATTTCAACTATGGTCAATGGACTATAATATCGGGAGGTTTATATGATTATGTTACTATCTTATTACAAAGAACTTTATTAATTTCGATGATTCCTAAGAAATGCAGTCAGAAGTAAAGTAAAAGTCACCTCTCTAATATTTCGATTATTGTGAAATACGGATGTTGTAACCGCCATAAGCACTGCTATGAGCAATTTCTTCCCTTGCTCAACCAAACGAAGAGACAGGAAACTTCTTTAAAAAAAACTTTTAAGAAACGCTTGTGTGCGAAAGATTACTATACAATCAGTGAGTTTATGATATATAGCACAGCTTGGGAATCAAACAATCGCCTTTTGGCTATTTCTATGCATATTCAATATGTAATTAAATAGTTTGACAAAAAAAGACCCAATCTTCAAAAATCTCTTCTCAGGTCAGGGTCTTTCCTTTTCTGAACCAGTGGTAGTATTTAATTGATGTTTGAACACCACATACATTACCCTGATCCCAATGTAACTAGCTAAAGCACTTGTGATATGGAAAATCAGAAGTAACTTCGGTACCACAAACACCCAGATCCAAGACAACTTGGAAAACTAATGAAGTTTTACTACATTGACTCTGCCGGGAATCGAAATCGGGACCTCGGAGTGGCGTACCCATGAAAACCGGTCTATATACTACTCGACCACGGAGGTCGATTACCAGTAAATAAAACTAATGTTTCTTTATTGAATAAAGGAATTTTAGTTAGAGTTTATAATTACCTTTTTTTAATAATTCACTTCGTAGCTATAAACTCCATTTCTGTTTACTTACAATATCTTAAACATCTTGGTACCGATAGAATATATGTTTTTAGAGGTAATTGTAATATATCTCCAAATCAGGCGTACAATTAAGATGGTAAATTGCCACCAATTCAACGTGCGTGTGTATGTGTGTGTGAGTCTATGTTTGTATCATATATTGGTATATGACTTTTCTGACATTTGAAACTTAATTAGCAAGACTTCGATTAGATTAGATTAGATTTATTACGCTACTAAGTGTCTATGTGGAAGAATGATTCATATTTAAATACCCAAAATTGTATTGGAAGATTCAATAAACTGGCCACTGAGAAAATTACACGCATAAATTCTTATCATACATGTACATATGTATATTCATCATACAAATGTAATTGTTTTTTTTATAATTCATGCTTGGTGATAAAATATGTTTATTATTATTATAGGAGTATTTATTGTGAACTCGTAAATAATTATTGTAACATTCAGGTATACATATATGCTCTCAAACAAATATAAACGATAATGCCCATTAACATGAAGTAATTGATTAAATCCCTTTAATTAATCTTACGCGATCATTAGAGCTACGATCTTACGATATCAATGTGATAAAATTGTTATATTCATATATATAACCACACCAACCAGCGTTGGTTTCGAGAACAAAGGTTATCTAGAGATAAATTTGCTCTATACGCTATATTTATATTTAAACTTTAATGCTTTATGTTTGTTAGTTACATTTAAGAGTAACTTGTTTTACTAATTTGACGATTTTTTTATGTATATGTTTAACGACACGTACGAGACCTTTTTTTTGTTTTACGAGGAGGAAAGGCATTTACGCCTCCCGCCCGGGGGACCGAGACGGGTATGTGGGACTCGACCGGGGCCATAAGGGCCCCGTGCCAGGGCTGAAGGCCCTGTCCCACCCACTAAAACCATCCTCGGGTTTCTACCATGCCGCCGAGTGGTGAGGCAACGGGATCGCCCAGAGCATGCAACCGCGACGCCACCAGCGGCAGCCGCCGCGAGGCGGCTGAATGACAAACGTGGAAAGCGCGCCTAGTGCGCGCCTTCCTCCTCATCCTCCACGTGCTCATGTGACGAACTCCCCCGAGTCCGCCACTGGAGGCTGGGCGTCAACGAAGCTGACGCCCGGAGGCGGAAAAGATGGTAGGCTCCGCCGCTGACCGCCGGCGTAAAACACCTGGGAGGCTCGAGTAGCGAGCCCTCCCACTCCCTCCTAGCCAACGAGGCCACTCACATGGTCCGCCCTAACGCCGACCAGGAACGCCGCCAGTCTTAGCCGTGGCCGACGAACAAGGTCAAGCCGGCCCCGTTGCCCAGGGTGCACCACGAGGTGACTGACATGCACCCCGAGACGTACGAGATCTTTTTTTTTCTCGCTGGAAAAACGCTTTACGCGCTTCCCCCACGTGATGGAAAGTGGGGGGGTGTGGGACTCCCCGGAGCCCTGGACGCCGAGTGCGCTCAAGTACGCCGGGCTTACCCACTAAAAAACCAGCGGTACTCTCTCCGTCTTTCGGCGGACACCACGGGATCGCTTACGCATGCTACCGTGACGCCCTGACGGTCGGCCCGCCTATGCTGGTCTCCAACTCCTAGGGGGAATTCCCGGGGTACTGGGACACCCCCTGGTCCCTGCGGTGCCTATTAAGGCGGGGGGAGAAGGTGCGCGTAGCGCCTTTTCTTCCTCCCCGGTCGTCTTCTGCGGAGCGAGTCAGCGGCGGCATTATTTTCTCGCTCCCGCTCCGCGGCTTCCTTCTGCGACATGACACTTTCGCAGAAGGAGCGCATCTCAGACCAACACATCTCGCTACTGAGCATGGCGTTGATAACGCTCGGCAGCAAGAGGTCTCCGCCCATAGTCGCCGCAAGGATGTGCCTCTGGGGCCCCCACGCAGCACACTCGTACAGGGTGTGGTACGCCGTGTCCACTGGCGCACCACATTCGTCACAGGAGGGTGTCTCCTCCCGCCGCACTATCCCGTGCAGGTACTTACCGAAGCATCCGTGCTTTTTTTCACTAATTATCAGAAAATAAGTAAAATATGTATGCTAGAACAACAATGTTTGCTTTTTATCTATTTATATAAAATAGCAAGTCCTTGCTGACCGATTCATCATCGCCGAGCGAAAACTATTAAAGTTATTGCCTTGAAATTTGGTAAATAGGATTTTATTGAGTAGACACCCCTTAAGAAAGGAAAATTAGAAATACAGTAGTATTTCCCTTAGGAGTACCTAAGGGGGTGAAATAGAGTTTAAACGTTTGTATGGTCATTGGTAAGTCCGTCATTTCTTAAATTAGAAACATGAAACTTTATTTTTGAAATACTCATTAGAAATGAATAGATACGTATCTTAGCAGTTCTGAATATACAAGACCTCTAAAAGGGTTAAAAAAAGTTTGAAAGTTTGGATGGTAGCCCGTTATTTTTGTAAGTTAGAAGCTTGAAACTTTTTTTTTGCGATATTTATTAAAAATAATTAAATACGTATTTCAACGTTTTTCGATATTCCAGCCCTTGGGGATGTAATAGGGTTTGCAAGTTTGTGTGGCTTTCCGCCATTTTTTAAGTCAGAACCCTGAAACTTTATTTTTTGAATACAGATTAAAAATAAGTAGATACGTATTTTAGTTTTCTGGAGATTTTAGCCCTAAGGAGTGGAGGTTAATCTTGAAGTCCGCATTCTTTGAAGTTAGAAACATGAAACTTTATTTTTGGGAAACTGGTTGGAAATGAGTAGATATTTATTTAAGCCTTTTTTGATATTCTACTAGTAAGGGTTGAAATAGAGATGGGAATTTCGTTATAGGCTAGTATTAAGGTCCGTCATTTTTAAGTTAAAAAATTGGCGAGCCAACAATGTTACTGAGGGATTTAAGGCCTCCAAAATGAAGCAAGGGCACCAGACTAATAGTTACGGAACTCCATCGAAATGTCATAGAGGCTACTGTTATCACTTGATGATGGATTGATAGATGAGTAATAGTGTAATATATCGTTTAAGTTCAATAGAGAACAGTTTGCGCTTAAAGTCAATTAACAAAGAACAAGTGTGTGAAGAGTGAAGGAATCACCAGTGTTCTTTACAAAAAGGTCTTAAATTAACGTAATAGTTTAGTCTGTTAAGTTATTTATAACCGTATTTTACGCGAGCAAAGTCGCGGGCAACGGCTAGTGTGTCAAAAAATGACAACTAATTTAAATTTTAAAACTGCTCTATATAACAAAGATCTGGGGTAACTCGCATAATTTTTAATCAATTTTGAGCAGCACTGTCATAGTTACACTATAAACTTCGGCTTTTAGAGTTCATTAACGTTCGTTTGACATTCCCGTGATGATTTTAGGTCAAATTATTATAGGGCTCATTATTCTAATCAAGACTTCAGGTCAGTTCAAACTAGGTTCCCAAAGTGCAAATACGAATAAAAAGGGACAATCTTGCTTACAACCTAAACTTGTCACTTGCTCAAGTTCACGCATACATAACTCTCCATACGCTTCTCATCTCATTGCACAACCAACTGTCACAAAATATTATTCAGGTACATCTAGGAACTCTTCGTCTTCATACTAACAAGATCTTTCTCGAACTGATTTCCATTTTGAACTAGAAACAGAATATGGATAACTTTACAAATCCGATAAAACGGTGAACCCTGCCTTTAAAGATTTAATCGATTCTATCCCCGGCATTTCTATAGCCTTTTACATTGATATCTGACTTTCCTTTCCTTCATAGAAGAGAAGCAACCATTCCCTTATAAAACTCCCTAGGTCGGCAGAGATCAATTCTACAGCCCTGCCACCCTTATTCAAGAGACTGAACTACGTTTTCAATAATTTTGGTAGCTAAGCAAAAACATTAAAAGGAATTGATTACACATATTATGTATTTAAATTTTGTTTTAGCTCATTATAAAAACGTACAGCGCCATCTATTAACATACAAAGTAACATACACTACTTAAATAACAAATACATATATTGTACAATAATGGTGTGCTCTATATTCGTAGCATTAATTTTAATTATTTAAGACTTTATGTTTTTTTTATTTTTCGATTTATTAGTTATTACAGGAATATTTTATATTATTAAAACTAGAAAAGCGACTTACACAACGCCAAGCAAATTTAGTTTCGCATGGATGGAATTCAATAGGTGATTCTAAGAGAAATCGATCAACAACTAATAGGTAATGCACCTATTACCTATTCTATCTTTTGGCTAATTCCAAAAATTTCGAATATTATAAAATATTGGATGATTACGATATTCGTAGTTTGTTTCTTTTTTTGCTATTTATTGCAAGATTATGACGTATATTTGATTACTATAAAACATATATTTGTTAACTTAATTCAAATTCCCTTATTTAATTTGGCATTACACTTTTTTTATAGACAAATCTAAGGAAGTACCCTGACCTGAGAAAAGCCGGCGTAAGAAACTGTGTGGATCATTTTTTGTCAAATTTTAAATTGAATATGAATAGAAGTATCATAATATTGTCATGCCACCTAGTCAGATTTGATGCGAACCAAATTATCCAGAGCATCCTTAAGTTACAAAAGTTTAGTCCAACAAATACTTTCAGTAAATACCACTAGATGTCACTTACGTATACGTGTCAAAGAACCGGAATGTCGCAGGAGATATAATTATAACAGGATATTAATGAAAAACGTCCCAAACTGCTACATACATACGTAATCGACTTATAATGAAAAAACGCATGTTTACGCATACCCCTGCACTGTCGGGTGAAATTTTTCCACATGTAACGCACTCAAGAATTATTAAAGTCAAAATCATATTTTAGTACAAAGATATCATATTCGAAAACAAACAACTGTTATCTGAAAATAACTGGCGAAAAGAAGCTCGAGAAAAGCTTTTACTAACAATTATTATTTACTTTTTTATTCTTGTTTCTTACTACTGTTTAGTTTCGAAAGACATAAGAGATGTTTTCTGGAATCCTGTCTTAAAAGCATATATAAATTTAATATAATTACATTTTTACGAACATACAATACAATGTCTAAAGCAGTGGCGTAGCTAGGTGAGGAAGGGCCCCGGTGCATAGAAAAAGAATCGGGCCCTCACGCCCTCTTTAACTAATAATTTAATTAAAACCCATTAAAATTATAGATAAGGTTTAGTTTAGAAGGCCCCCAGAACTCCGGGCCCTGGTGCAGTGCACCACCTGGCCCTACGATAGCTACGCCACAGGTCTAAAGATTGAGATGCATAATTAACAGTTTTATTTCTTTAAATTTATTAATTAAAGTAACATTAGAACAGATGATTCCATGAATAGCCCTTTTCTGTAACAAATGCTCTATTGTTTCCAAAACATGAAAGATTGAGCATTGAAACTTTAAGAGACTCATACAAGATCTTATAAAAGATTACTCAATAACAAAGCACATTTACTTGGCGATACCAAATACTCATATTATATTCTACCCTCAAACCGCAAAACTTATTTTTGTTGTGTTCTGGTTTAATGAGTGATTGAGACAAGGCATAAATATCTATGGTTGGCACAATATTGATGTAAGGTTTGATTAATCATAGTGCCCATTGGCCAATCTGACTACATACTTTGTTTAAAAAAAAAACATTTGTGACTTTTAAGTTTTAGTAAATATTACACATTTATAATTAAGCAGCACTTAGGTAAGGTAAAGAAAACAAAAGTTATTGTTTATTACAAAGGATCTATTGAGTAATATTATTTAGTACCAGTAGTAAAACTATATTATCCTAATATTACACTAAATCAATATTATTGCCTATCCACCTTTCTTCCACTTTTCTCCTGGAGTGTATTCAGTCATTGGTTTGCCAGATATACCGCATGTGCCGATCCCAACCCTACCGGTTAAGTTGTCTGGAGATGCAAAAATGCTCTTTGTTCGAACACCTGTCTTTTTTGATGCCTTTGAATGAAATGATAGCCATTTGTTTTTTTCAGTTTCTCTTTCTTCTTCAATTTGCTTAAATCTCTGCTGCTTCTTTTGTTTCTTCTTTTTTAGGTATTCTCTATTATATCCCTTCCCAGGTCTGAAAAAAAACTCTAGTTAGAAATGGTTTCATTGTCAAAATTATCAGTAGACTTACTCAAATGTCTTACAATAATTTACAGCAATGATAATATCCACCCGGTCAGTTACAACCCAACCCAAGGGGCCATGCTCAAGAGAGACTTGTTAATTACTCAAGGTACAACATAAAAATGAATAAATTAAGTTAACTACAATAGTATCTCCTATACTCACTTGCTTTCGTCACCGCTTAACGGCCGTTTTGTTCCTGATGCCAAAGATTTTGCATCAAATATTGATATTGGTTCTAATGTTGAATACCCATCAAACTTAACTTGGAGTATATTATCTCCTACTTCTTCTATAGTTGCTTCATAGAACCTAAAAAAATATTTTATTACTTGTGAGTTTATAGTATATATACATACCTTATCCAATATGATTTTACTTTACATATCTATTTCAATAATTTTAAAACAATATAATACATATATACATACATGCCATCTGTTTTCCACTTGGCTAAACATCTCTCGCCAATGTGCCACCTTGGTACTGACTTATCTCCTAATACTCCATCATCGGCAGCCAGCAGGGAAGCTGCAACATCATCATCATTACTAGAACTATGAATATTATGACCTTTGGATTCACCCTCTTGAGTTTTTATTAGATCGCGTGTCAATTCAATTACTTCTTCCAAATCTCCTTTCAGTTTTAATAATTCTTCATTTTCAGGGTCCGTCAGCAATGCCGCCTCGACCTTAAATGGTAAATAACGTGGTAAACGCAAGTCAATGCAAGACACATTTTCTCATACAAAGCTTAGTTATTAAACATTGAATACACTAACCTGCTGCAGTTGCAATTTATAATTTCTTAAATCATCTGCCATTTTGATAACTTATTTATATCACATTCACTAATACAATGCTTAGGAACGACTTAAAAATAATAGTTTGCGAAATATTTTACATCCAAAACTGGAAAGTCAGGCAGTCTTCGAAAAAACTATAATCCTATGATCCACAGGCGACAGCCACAACATAGTAATTTTGACTTAGTTATGATTCTTCATTTTAATTATATGATAAACAAATATTATAAAATGTACTTCTTTCTACAGAAAGAATAGAAATTTAACAATCATAAAATTTACATTCCACAGAGTAAACATCGATGATGGAACAGACAACAGCAGTCAGAACTCAGAAGCATAGAGTATATATTACAGATATACTTATAAAATTATTGTAACTGACACAGATTAAACATATTAAAATTATTATACAAAAGACACACATGTGACAATGAAGAGCAAATTATATTATACAGGATTATTGGTAATTTGACGTTTATCCTTTAAGAGGTGATAGGGCCCGGGGTCACTATTTGCAATAATTTTAATAACCCCCATATGCATGATCAAAATTTGTCAAAAATGCAACTTCAAAAATTTATTTAGAAAAAAGTATCAATTAAAATCTATTTTTTTCTTTTGATTTATAAAAACGAATAAACACTGGATATTTGTAAATATTTTAACTATTATTTACGGCCCAAATTTAAAAATGACGGAAAATGTTTCCTCATAAATGCCTCAAAACTAAAAAAATCATTATGAAACTTGTTCTGCAGATTATTTGAAAAACATAAAAGTTTTCTTAGCTTTCCAAAAATGTATAACAACTAGGAATTTATTTCAAAGCAGCCGAAATAAAATGACTAGAAAAGACTAAAAAATGTGGTTACTCGTAAATGTTTCACTTTTGTGATCATGCATATGGGGGTTAAAATTATTGCGAATAGTCACCCCTATCACCTCCTAACGGATAAACTTCGAATTACCAATAACGCTGTATATAGGTAGTACGACACATCCTACTACTATTATAAAGGCGAAAGTTTGTGTGTATGGATGTATGGATGTTTGTTACTCTTTCATGTAAAAACTACTGAATGGATTTGAATGAAACTTTACCACAATATAGCTTATTCATCAGAATAACACATAGGCTACAATTTTTGAGGTTTCTAATGTGAGGTCGTAAAAAAACACATTTTTTGCGCTTACATTGCAAACGCTGACTGAATCCTACAAGATAGATCAAAACAATGTAGAGTAAAAATGGGTATTACCGGTCACTTAAGTAAAAATAATTACAAATTAGATAATAATGAATATTTCTTTATTAATCTTTTCTATAGTCAGAGCTTTGGTATTCTTCTTACAAAATCACATTGATTGAGACCAATAAGTAAAACAATTTTCGTCTAATCACTATTTAAGAAAAAAAACTACTTTGACTGGTATTAGACACCACGGGGGGTAATACCAGTCAATGGGTTGATAATGCCGGTCAAAGTTTGTGAAGGCATAAGTCGCAGATATAACCCTCAGGGGAGTCGAAACCAGAACACTCAGCATGTGCCCAGAGACCACACAGCACACATCTATACCATAGCTCGTTGTTTTGCCCGTAATCATCACAAATGATACATTTATTTTCACAATCCCCAAATTTTGAAGCACACTCTTGATAGCCTTTTCCTTTTCCACTTCGATCGATTTTCCTTTTCTTTTAATTGTCTTTTTTTCAGATTTTATTCTAAGAGTCGGTGTTTTCTTCTCTTTCGTAATTTTTCTGTTTTCTTTTTCATTGGTCATATTTTATTGATTCATCTAATATTGTTTGGGTCTCTGAAGCGAAGTGCAGCCGTAAAATATTTTACCAAGGTACTTAACTTGAGAAGCTATTTCATCTTCTTGCTTCCTTGTGAAGACTGTTTTTCGTCCTAGTTGCGGCTTGTCACAATTTTGGGTTTTTAGTCATTCTTGAAGCGTTGAAAATAGCACACCATAAGATCTAGCTGCTTCCCTAATAGTTTTTCCTTCCTCCTCTAGTCTAAAACCTATGTGTAGTTGATCTTGGCTCCATAACGCCTTTGAAAGTGGTTGGTTTCTTCTTGTAGACATTTTGAAATAATTTTTTTTTTTTATGGTATAGGTTGGCGGACGAGCATATGGGCCACCTGATGGTAAGTGGTCACCATCGCCCATAGACATTAACGCTGTAAGAATTATTAACTATTCCTTACATCGTCAATGTGCCACCAACCTTGGGAACTAAGATGTTATGTCCCTTGTGCCTGTAGTTACACTGGCTCACTCACCCTTCAGACCGGAACACAACAATACTGAGTACTGTTGTTTGGCGGTAGAATAACTGATGAGTGGGTGGTACCTACCCAGACGGGCTTGCACAAAGCCCTACCACCAAGTAAATAAAAAATAAAGAATAAATAAATAATAAAGAAACATTAAAATGAACATAAAAATAAATAGGTTTATCAATTTTACTTGCGGGTATTACCGGTCAACGTGACCGGCATTTCCCGACTAGGAACATTTCCATAAATTAAATTCTAAGATAGAAACCTGTCGATACACGTTCAAAAACTTACTTTGAATGCTTAGTATTTATGCTACAAAAATCTCAAATAACATTATAAGAAATGTGAAATAATAAACACTTACCTCTTATTGTATTACTCCAAAAAATTACTTCAGTTAGGCGCGAAAACAAAAGACCTGCGTTCATCATAAACGTCGGAGAGGGAATTAAGCAGAGACCTGGGCATTGGCGCGCGGCAACATCACACCACGCTCTGTGTATGTGTGTGTTCACCGAAACGCAGTAAAATAGGAGATTTCGCTATGACCGGTAATACCCACTGACCGGCATTACCCGGTTTTACTATACTACAGTATTGTACAACTTAAAAAGGTTTACAAAAAAGTCCGTGATGGTATATGTTTATCTCTTAGGAATAACCCACAATAACCATTTTTTATCCTTTACTTTGTACGAGAAATAATGACTTATTTACGAAGCGATTTTAAGCGATTACTAGACTAGACGGGACGAACCTGAAGTCCATGCGAACGAAGTCGCGGGCAAAAGCTAGTCTTAGATATTGTAGTATCGGCAGAATTTGTAAAACCGATCACATCCGAATTAAGTACGCTATCCCAAATTATCAATACTTATGTCTTATGTGAATATGATCTTTACACAAACGTAATAACATGTAATATCGTATGACCTAATATATTCGTAAATTTGACTCGTCGATTTACATGCACTTGCTTTCTCGGGTTGAACTGACGCGAGAATCTATAGCGATGAATAGCTTCGAATGGCGCGATAGGGAGCTATTACTATTGGTTGTGTAAATCGGTAGTAATCGTTTTTATTGAATTTGCCTATGCTACATCTAAATTGTGTCGTACTATGTATTTAGTAAATTAACTAATAGCTTTTGTTAAATGTAGATTGGAGCAATAACCTAATTAGGATATTATATTATTAATATATAATAATGTTACCATACCTAATAAAAATTATATATATTGTCGTAGGATAAGGGCTTAGAGACATCATCACCCATCAGCAAATATCGATATATATAGTTACTATATATGTAAGTGATGAATAGTGCAACCTAGATAAGTGGTACCTTACCTTACCGGAAACCTACCTGGTTTCCGCTCAATTCGCCCATAGGTGTTTATGATTGACGGCATATAGGCGATGTATGGAATGGTTAATATTTCTAACAGCTTCAAATATGTATGGGTGGTGGTGACCATTTAAGATGAGGTGGACCTTTTGTCGGTCCGCCTAGCTATTACATAAATAAAAAAAAAAACCTAGTTTTCCTTATAACTGACTCAAATCTAATATTAT
This sequence comes from Vanessa cardui, assembly GCF_905220365.1. Classification (NCBI taxonomy): domain Eukaryota; kingdom Metazoa; phylum Arthropoda; class Insecta; order Lepidoptera; family Nymphalidae; genus Vanessa; species Vanessa cardui. The sequence continues at coordinate 14,796,799 of NC_061123.1, forward strand.
ATATCTAAATAGTAAGGATTTTCATGATGTATTAAAAGAAGTTATAGTTAAAAATTTTTATTAAAAAAATAAGTTTTTAATGTATATAAATAATATAAGCATTAATACTAGAACCTATATTTAAACTGGATTTTATAATTTATTAGCCATTAAAATACAATTAACACATAAAGCCGTAAAGTGGTTTATTATCACTTTTTATCTTATTATATTATATAATATTAACAACTTATTGAATATCCAATGGTCAGTCAAAGCGAATAATACACTACGCTATAATCCTACGAAAGGAAAATGGAAGCTTAAATATTACACTGTCTGGGATAATCTCCGTGAAATACATGTAAAAGCATTAAAAATTTTATTGAAAAAATGCGACCTTCATTCATCGTAAAGTATTTAATACCATGATACAACCGCAATATTACTGCATAAGATATAAAACCTAACATAGTTTTTACATATCGTAACCCTAAGTATAGACCGCGTCGTGTAAAAAGAACGCTGGAAGAAAGCGGAGGGGGTGTGCTTGCGCATAGGTACAATCGAGCAACAAAGTACTAGGCATATTGTTTATTTTTGAAGGAGCCTCGCTCGCGGGTTTGCCAATTAAATATTGATAGGCACGCCGAAAAATTTACTGGACAGAATATAATTAAATATAAATAAAAACGTGTTTGATTAAAGATAGAATATTTAATCTAATTACAAAATTAAAGGTGTGGTAGATAATCCTTTTTCGATTTCAATGTCTGTTATTGGTTTTTTTATACAGTTCTTTTATTTTTGCCGCTAGTTAGAAAGACAGTAAGAAATTCCGAATCTTTTGAACCTTTTAAAATTTAGATTCGAACCATTTTGAAGCCAATCTATAAAACGGACCACCATTTTACAGATTGTTATAAATTATAATAATTACTATGAGCCTGCATTAAAAAAATTTACGTCATAAATATTATTTCTTTCTTTCCTATGTAAAACCATTTCGTAATAAAAACTTTTTTGCGTGATGGTATTTTGGGAACAAACGTAACGTGGACACAGCGTGGATAGCAAAGGGCGACTGACGAACCAATAGCGCACCGGCAAGCATGCGGCGCTTGACCCGCCGCACCTCATACCACCAAATAGACCGATAAATAGTCTACTGCGCAGGTTGACTGCTAGCGTTCTTTTTACATGACGCGAGCTATAATGCTTGTTTAGTCACGTGTAGTTACACGCAGTTTACGTGTCGACGCTGACGAGGTGGCTCTGCAGCGCCGTGGACTGGTGGTAGCGCCGCCGCGACGCGAAGTCTTCGTTGTCATCATTCAACCTCTCCTGCTCCACTGCGATGTCTCCATGGACCGGTGTCACCACTAATTGTTCATATTCCAAAGGTCGCTTACTGCAAAATATACATACATATAATAAAGTATACAATATACATATTATCTTGTAAATAGATCTTAAAAAGCAAGCTTTCGTAAATTTAAATAACAAGAGCAGAAACCGGAAAAAATGGTTTTACGTGTTTTACAGTCGTATTTTTAAAAGGTGTCAAATAAATAAGTATTTCAAGTATGGCAGCACTTTTTCCCCCTACTAGAAGTATGGGAAAAATAATAACGGTCACATTTTGCTAAATAATTTCCAAAAATTCAAATGCAATATTGATACAAATTGTTTGGCAGAAAAGTATGGCAGGGTGATTTTCGTGAATGGCTACTCAACGATGATTAGCTATCCAAAAATTAGCCTGGTACAAATGGTTGATTTTTTTTATTAAAATTAATGTATTCGCGTCGGTATAATAAGCCACACCCGAGAAGTATGGCATTATGCTACCGCCTACTTCTTTTTTTTCGACTATCTGAAAATACAAGCATTTTTGTGGAACAAATCGTTCGACACTCGTTATTTTACCGACGCGTTCGATTAACGCCCACGCGAGTGGGTCGCCGGTGCGAGCGCTACGACCATCATTTTCCTTTTTGCCTTTACATAATTAGAACCCCTGAAGAACCGTCATACTTGTACGAATTACCACATATTTTGTCATTATCATCTCCCAGTCTAGAAAAAGGTGTAACAAAAATGAATGAAATTTTATGTTTTGGTCTATAATTTGGCTGGGTTATTCATTTATTTTGTATAGCAATAATTCTCTGACCAACCATTCATCCATTTGTACGTGTGGATACAACCGTGGTGGCTAAATCGAAACCGGGCAAAGTCTTACTAACTTTGCGGCGCGCTACAGGTCGTAACTTCTCTCGAACATGAAAACGAATTTGTAAGCCTGAACATTCTCTACAGGTTTAATTCTAGTCATTTTTCGATACCTTTCACGAGAAAAAAGGAAATAGCGAAAAACAATTTTTTCTCCCAAAATTTGTGCTTTTTCTTTATCGATATCTCGATAACGATGATCGATACATGAAAAATGTATAGGACCTTAATAGTAAAAAACAAAACTACTAGGTTTTGACTACAACAAAGACTAGTGTATTTGTATACATTCAGGCTTTACTGAGAAAATTTCAAGCGATTTGACATACCTAGTTCATTATAAAAAAACAAAAATCAATAGTAACGGACAAGATGCACTAGTGTACTACAAATTGAAATAAAATATGAATCTTGTTATTTGATTGGTTAATTAATTCGTAATCATAACCAATCACTGCTTACCATATCCACTATTTCTAAACATAAAAATATCATATTTACCCAATAGCTTGCAGGAATGCTATTTTCAGCCAATGGAAAAATCGGAATTCAGAAGCCCGACCGGGTTTGACGGCTGGGTTGGCGGCTCCAATGTACAGCCATATCAGCCATAAGATAGACAGACATCCCAGCGCGTACATCCAATGAACTAATACCATTAATAATAATTTTATTGCTACCTGTAAAAAAAATATTAATTTATTTATCGTATAACACATATTTAAGGAATCTACTTACTTGGTGGTAGGGCTTTGTGCAAGCCCGTCTGGGTAGGTACCACCCACTCATTAGTTATACTACCGCCAAATAAAAGTACTCAGTATTGTTGTGTTCCGGTCTGAAGGGTGAGTGAGCCAGTGTAACTATAGGCACAAGGGACATAACATCTTAGTTCCCAAGGTTGGTGGCACAGTGACGATGTAAGGAATAGTTAATATTTCTTACAGCATCTTTGTCTATGGGCGATGGTGACCACTAACCATCAGGTGGCCCACATGCTCGTCCGCCAACCAATAACATAAAAAAAAAGAAAAAGTCTGTCTATATAATATAAATTATTCTCACCCCCAAAAGCGACAACCATCTGTTGCAAAGGTGTGAATACCAATTTTTGTTTTTCGAATGCACACTAACGCTCGGTCGTCGGACCTCCCCGTTCGCTATGCGCCCGTTCATTATTGCTGAATCAGTTGGGGAGGGGGTAAAATCCTAAATAAAAGAATAAACACACACTGTCAATGAATTAAAACTTATTCCATATATATCTTTAAGAATATAAGTGTTTCTAAAATAACAGTCTTCTACACCCCTGTTGGGGGCTTGGGTTCAAGCAATGTTTTGGCGATTCGTCCAACCCCCAAAAACATTTTTTGAGACCGTCTAGGGCGCTTCATCGTTGATCCAAGATTTAACCATCATAGGCGAGGCGCGCCTATACATGTTGTGTGTATGTATATGCCCAAGTTTTTTTGCATCTTACATTAAAAATACCTGATCTTTAAAAAATAACCCTATAGATTACATGTAGCATAAAACATTATTTCATTAAGAAATAATGCATTTTTTCTGACCCATTACAAATTTATAATTATAGTTTTGATTAATTTTATTATTTAGATATTTTTAACTCATGGCAATACAAGTAGACCAAATTATTTATCTTGATCATATTATTACTGTAATAATCTATTATTATATTAATAACAGTTATAAGAATCATATATATTTACTATATATACTGTAGTTGTTAATACTAACCCCAACATTTTTATGTCTTATTCTCTCCGGGAATAACAGATCCAAATCACTACCAGTTGCCCCATACACTTGCATATCTCTTTGCGATTGTCCCTGGAATCTATATAAGAGCTAAAATAACTTCAGAGGCAAAAATTGTAGAGACATCACACATTATTAATTTCTTTCCATAAATAACTTATTCAGTAAACAATAAAAAATAAATATTGTTAAGGGATTGTGTGATTAAAAAATAATAATTATGATATGGTGCAAATGTTGCGGGCAAAAATAAATCATACCTCATTTCTCGTTTATGTTGCAAATCAAATGTCTGGGCGAGAGCAAAATAAGAATAATCTATACTAGCGTATGTTATAAGAAAAGGCATCGTGACGATTGGTGCAAGCTTGTTTATATCTCCGATGATGATAAATGTAACGGTCACTACGGCTACTACAACCATTGAATAAATAGGAACTTTGTTGGGACCTCTCTGTGAAATAATAACAATATGATAAGTTTCATAAAACTGTTCCTCTTCATATTCCTAATGCAACAGCCACATTTTCGCGAAAAGTTCTTGACAACACTATTTGTGTAACCACTTTGTTTTAAAACAAACGCAATAATTCAAACGAACGTAAGAAATGCGGAAAACAAATGAAACACGTAACGTGCACTCATCGCTGGAAATAGAGAGGATTTAATGTAAGCTGAACATACGAACTTCAATAATTGGAACATAAAGTTTTATCACGATAGATAAAAACCCTTCGATTAACACATATCACAACAAAGACAATCTACGCTTTTTCGCGACAATGTGGCCGCAGCATAATCATTTAATTCTACTCACCCCGTGACCAAGAACTTCAAGACCGGGTATAACCTTCTCGTTAGCAATACTTTGCAAGACTCTAGGTGTTCCATACATAGCGCCGAGACAGGAACTCATTGAACTGACATACAATCCTGCTAGGAGCAATATCGTTACTGCAGAGATATCTGCAGTTATCGAGAAGTTTTTAAGCAGCGCATCGCGAGTTACTGTCGCTGCTAATGTTATTATAAACATTAAATATAGGAACGTTCTGAAATTTTCAAAAATATTTGCACACTGAAATATTTAACATGTATAACATTTATTTGCACAGGTCATCTTACCCTGTTCCTATGGCGGCTAAGGAGCCATTTGGTATGTTATTGGATGGATTTTTCAAGTCTCCACTCATGTTGATACCGGCTAGAATACCAGTAATAGTCGGGAAGAAAACACCGAAGCATTTAAACCATGTGTAATTATCTTGATAATTTGCATAAGTGTTATTGGCCATTGTACCACTACTTAGCCATCCCTTAAACTCAGCATCTAAAAGCATTATTTAGAGTTGATCGAATTTTATTCATATATAATATTTTTCAACATTAAAATAATAATAAATTTCAGCCTATATTTAGAGTTCAACATTCAATTCACAAAACAATGTTATGTTAAGTATAGAAATTTGTAATTACCAGGTACAGATGTGAACGATCCAACAAAGAAGTCAACAGCGGCCACCAATATTATCAAAAGTAGAAGAAATTGAAGTTTTATCACCCACTTAACCCCTGCAATATTAATTGTGCCTAGCAGAAGTACAGCTGCAACAGCAAAACCTCGAGCTGCCCATGTGTTGTCAGTGCCCACTAGATCTGCCATTGATTCACCAAATCCAAAAACATTTAAAGCACATCCTACAGCCTGTAAAATTTTTAAATTCATTATATATGTATTAGATTTGATCTGTCATTAAGAAAAATATATTTTTGAAGTATAAAGTGTACTATCAGTCTTTAGAAATTATAATTCAATAAAGTTGTATGTTAATAATAATATGATAATTAAGGATAGATTATTATTATGTAGAGTAATTTTATGATGCCTGGTCAACATGTAATAGCTTATATTGTATTGATTAGTGACTCTTGGTCTTTGGTCTTTAACAACTAACATGGTAGCAACATTAATAAAGTGAAAAAAAGATTTCAGTGCAATAATTATATAAACAATTAAAGGAATACTTAATTTACTTTATAATTGTTAATAAATATATATTTTTTTACCTGGCCAAAACAATATACCATTCCTAAAGAGCCACCAAGCCTGGAGCCCAATGTATGAGCAAGTATAAAGTACACTCCACCACTTTCTATTCTACACCGTTCACATATACCCACAGCAGATAACACAGAGATCAGCGCTACAAACACTGGAAATAAATTTGCAGTTATTTGAGTTATATTAATGGTAATATTGTAAATTTCACTATAACTAATGAGTGTATGTTATATTTTACTAACCTGTAAACAAAACAATGAGTACTGCATTCACCAAGCCAGCTTGGCCAACCATCCAACCTGATCTCAAAAACACAATGACTCCAAAAATATTTATAAGACATGATGTAAACACTCCATCCCATGTTCCGAATAGAACTGGCTGTGATATGAAGAAGTTAGATTTCCACCAAGGCACGTCACCCTGAAATTAAAAATATGAAATAGTTAAGCTGGGTATTATTCTTATCTACTTAAAGTAAAAAAAATAATAATTTTTAAATATAAATTTCAATTGATACAATAAAACCATTTTATGTCATTACTTTAAAAAAACGATCTTGGTACCTGTACATCTGCGAAAATTTCATTAGCACTAGAAGCTTGATGTCCACCTGTACCATATTGTGATTCATTTCCCAAATCTACGAATCCACCTGATTGTCTTCGCATTCGAGCTCTGTCGTATCCTGGTTCATCACTCCTAAAACTATCTACGTCTAAGTCAGCTCCTCGTGCTCGATTAGATGGATCCATTATTGTTGATATTTATTAGCAGTCTTATTTACTCATAATTATAATAAATAAATGCATGTACAAATGACTTATCTGTGATTAATTTGTATACTTAAACTATGAGAAAACATGACGATAATAAGTCTGACTGATGACGTACTGTCAATAATGTCAAACAAATGTCAAGTTTCTATATATTTTTTTAATTCGTTTATCTTGACAAAGATATTATATTGTAAAGCTTCACAGGAACTTTCTAATTTATTGCAATCATTAACTTCGTAGCTGAGATATATTGAGATTAAGATTTTTTTATATTTAAAATTCTTAAAAAAAAATTGTACTATCCGATTACATATAAATTTAAAACTTTTACAATACTTTATTTTAAAGGTAAGTGTCATGCCATCTGCGGGCTTTTAATAAAAAACAAACCTTTTTTATTTTTATTACAGTAATTATTTTTTATTTCAAATAAAAAAACCATAATTATATTTATATATAAATGTAAATGCGTAAATATACAAAAATATGAAATAAAACAAATTACTGGACAAATCTTGACCGTGTGGAATGGTAGTAAGAATGCTAGCAGCATTTCCCCGTTCAATCGCAATTCCGATCCTCTGGGCAAAAAACGAACCAGCTCTCCTGCCATCAATGGAGGCAATGAGTACTTTACTTTAGCAAATGGAACAAAAAAGTAATTTGACATAAGACACGAATATTTAGATATCTTTTTTGCTACAACTATTTCCGCAGCGGCACCGCCTCTTAACATTGTTTCTCGGATATATGAGGGGGGCAAAGTGGTGGCCCACATAAGGTCCTCGTTCCCAGGGAACCAATGTCAATCCGTCAGGTCTCTTACCATCATCACGACTAATTCCACAAGGCTTAGTAAGAGCAGGAGCGGAGCAGCGGTGGCAAGAGCCCTTTTTATTGTATCATTAAGAGAACCATGGCGGAAAAGTCTGGCTGAACTCTGAGCAAGAGAGACAACGTAAACCGAAAGAGAAACGTGTGGTGTTCCCAGTCGGAGACTAGTTGATATGCGGAAACATTAATTATGTAATTATTAATATTAATAATTTGTATAAAAATATATAGTCTTACAACCTATGAACTAATAAGTTTTACAAAAAAATATATACGATTAAATTGTAGATACTTTAAGTGCTGAGAATTTGGGGAGGAATGGAGTATTTGGGGAGGTGTTTTCAATATAAACATATAAGTCATATGACGGTATGATGTTCCTAAAACAGATCCGCAGTGTATTTAGACTTTACAAATACTTTCAACTTCTACGCAAAAGAAGTCACGGGCAAAATCAATTTCAATTATAAACTTTGATTAATAAATTAAATTCGGAGTCTGGACCAACCAAGCTCCAAATTACAGACAAATACCATTTTCCACGTATAATCTATAATAGCATAAAACATCGAAATAGTGATCATTAAAATTGATACGTTTATCTCATAAGCATAACTGTGTAAATCTATTTTCAAAGATTTTTTTTTAATTAATCTCTCTGTGGACCTGCTCAGTATAATTTTTTTAACCATTCATGACAGAATATGAATATCAAGTGGCTCATCCTTAATAAAAAATAGACGTATCTATTTTAAAGACAAGTTCACTTTAATGATTAATAAAAAAGCAATATTTTATCTCCATTTTACAACACAATGAAGCGTAAGTGTTCATAATATTATTATTTCGTCAGCGAGGTGATTTCAACGCGTTCCCTTCATGTTGATGAAAACCGTATTTTTCTCAAAGAAGAAAATACAAGCGTTACTCAATAGATAACTCAATCAAATTGTTTGATAAACTAAGAAATGCTATAAAGGTAAAAATAAAAATATGAAATGACTATGGCATATTAGAAACTTTTTAGGGGTGGTAGCGTAAAAATATATATTTTTATGTGATAGGTGGCAAAAGTGCAGGAGGCTCACCAGATGGAAAGTAATTACCACCGCCCATGGACATCTGCAGCACCAGGGGGCTTACAGGTGCGTTGCCAGCCTTTAAAAAAGGAGTACGCTCTTTTCTTGAAGGTTCCCATGTCGTATCGGTTCGGAAAAACCGCCGGCGAAAGCTGGTTCCACAAAGTGGTTGTGCGAGGCAGAAAATATCTAAGAAATCTGAATAAAATTATTTGGCCTTTATTTCTTGAAAAAGCTTTACATATTCAATTTAGAGGAGTACATTTGGTCATTATATACCTAATTTATTTTAAAGAATATAAGAAAAGGCAAGGTTTGTGTCGCAAGATGTATTAACATTATCAATCAGTGTTGTCAGAAACATCGTTTGGTGCGACAATGCTTAAATGTGTTTATTTAACGATTATGCCCAACTGTAGTAAAAAAGAAAAAAAAAACATGAAATATATAAGAATTTATGTGTGTTTTACTTACTTTCCCACTCTTATTTCTAATAAAAACAATATTTAGCAATTGTTTTAAAAAAGGTTGACAAACGAAACAGAAAAACTATCGACCTATTTGGTTTTACTAACTGTTTGACTAAGTGAAGTTGTAATGTATATTTTTTTTTACTTATAAGTAGGAATATAATGCAAAAAAGTGATGAATTAAATTTACAGATTCATGCAAACCCGGCCAATTATACGATAAAACTGAATGAATATCAAGGCACGAGGGAGCGTGTTCCAAATAGCAATTGCATTTTAAAATTAGTTTTTAATTTTTTTAAATATAAAGTGACACGAAACAATCAAACAACAAGTATCATAATCGAACCGTTTATACTTTTTCGTCTATATTAAATTTAAATAATATGTTTTATTTTTAATACATGTTAAATTACGTTATTATTTATTTATTTCACAACACCAACAAGGAGTACAACTGAAATAAACAATAAACCAAAATTAATTATAAAACTAACAATATCATAATAGAAAAATAGTCTAAATACAATTTTAGTTTTGATAAATTAAAAAGTATTCACCTAAAATACCATTATAAACGAGCTGAGATGACCCGGTGGTTAGCCGATGATTGCGGGTTCAATCCAGACAAGCACCACTATATACATACCTATATATATATATGTGCTTAATTTGTATTTATAATTTATCTCGTGCTCGGCGGTGAAGGAAAACATCGTGAGGAAACCTGCATTGTGACTAAATTCATAGAAATTCTGCCACATGTGTATTCCACCAACCCGCATTGGAACAGCGTGGTAGAATATGTTCAAAACTCTCTCCTTAGTGGAAGAGGAGGCCTTATCCCCGCAGTGGGAACATTTTTTAAACATTTATTTATTCGTTACCACAGTTTTCATATCATATTTAAGGTTGGGTCTCTCTAGTAAGCATGATTCATACTTGTGTCAGAGGGACCCACTCTTCCATAACATAATGTGTTATATATTACGGAAATTTACAGACTGTTACTTTACTATTTTTTTTTACATTATAAACAAATATTTAAGTCGGCAATCGTAATAAAATATCATCATAATCAAATTCCTCTTGGCTGAATTCAAAAGCGACCCTTCTACATATTATAAGGGCTCAAGTGTGTAATTGCTACAAATTCCTTGAGTGAAATATAGGTAAATGTTTTCCACGCATCCAATAATTTTCATATTCTTGGTTCGATATATTTCATGATAAGAAGATTTAAAATTTAGTTGAATGAACTGACTCTATGAATGATGAAATTAATGAACTGGATCTAAATGCTTTGCAAGCAGCAATTAAATCACTATAACGTTAAATACATATATTGAGTCAGTATTTATAGCATTGCAATTTTCTTAATTTGTACATAGTAAATAATTTTATAATAATCTTCATTATATACCTTGTCTCGTCTATATTGAATATAAACAGTCCCTTGTTATCGGTATAATCAGATTTTCCCGAGACCCTCTTTTCCAATTCGTCATTTTTTGTATAAATTATGAATACTATAAAACTGCAGTTCTTCACAATACTTTTATTGTTTGTTTTTTTTTTGGCTTATATTTGTGCCATGAAGCGCAAAGAAGTAAGTAATAGGAATTTCTCTTTCTCCAATGAAGTTTCAAATTTGTAATGATACCCTAAACCGAAGATATTTTTCTTCATTCCATGTACACATTACTTTAAGTGATTAAAATTGATTGATTTGATTGAATTCAGCAAATCTTTCCTATATATATTATGCGTAGTGTTGTGAGTTATTATATTTTACGGTTAATGATCAAGTTGCTTTAAAATATATCAATGTGTTATTCGATTATTAAATATATATTTTGTAATTTACTCTATTCAATAGTAATAATATTGGTTGCTTGGTAAAAATTGATTTGCGTCAAAGGGTATACAATGACTTCGCCGTTTGTATAAATATTGAACGTAATTTAAGTTTACACGATTTTAATATCGGATGAAGGAATAACACGATTGCGGTCGCTAGTTGTCATATTAATATAAAAGCCTAGGTGGAAAGCCATTAGACGATTTTAAGACAGTGATTGATAATCTGTTATATAGCAAACACCGAATAAAGTAAAGCAGTGTCTCTTCTATCAATGTATTTCATTTAGAGTTTATAAATAGTCATTAACTAAGATGAATAACAGCTAACTCGTTCGATCAACAAGTCTAGCTCCATTGATTTCAATCAATCAATGTCAGGTGGGCAGTCACCGTTGAGAAACAACTGTCTTAACTCTTATCGTGAAACGATCAAATGACAAAAAAAAATTTCAAGCGATTTATATTCGTCTTCTCACTTTAACGACCTCATTGACGTCATATTTTTTGGTGTCATTTATAACTTCATGTATTCGTGAACATGTGTTGCGTAAAATTTCAATTTTGCATTTACAAAATCTTGCTTATTATAAGTTACTTATCTTTCAAAAAGCTGATGTTCTGTTTTTTTTTTGTTTTTTGTTATGTGAATAGTATTAACCGTCCACATTCATTTAGAATTTAGTTTAGATGTGGCTGCATATCACTAGGTTCTGGTTTGAATCCCTCGCTGGGCCAAAAAAAGTTATCAAGTTTTTGAATTAAGAATTTCTCAGTTAACGCTGCATATTTTTTTAAGATAAAGGTTATGATAACGTAGAACAATGTCGCGTTGGTTTAAGCGCTTCTTTAATGAACGCTAGCAAAGCTTTTACGTTAAAGACTCTAAAGCATACATAAGTACAAGCCGTTGTGATTAAATTAAATTTAGAAATGGCTGCAACGTTTTTTATTTTTTAAAATGGTTATAATGTATTCTCATGTATGAAACATACAACGTAATCATAATAAATAAACTTAGTTGAATGAGGTTTAGACGATAAATGCCGATCCAGAAATTAAACCTCAATTATATTGACGTGAAATCGGAGCCGATAAGAAGCAGCGATTACGATTCATCTTAATATTAATAAAGATGAATTGAGTAATAGAAAAAGAACTTTCTTTTTTTTTTTCAATAAAAAAATCATTCCGGTTCATGCTTCGAAAATGATAACGATCTTGTTATCTGATCGTAAACAAATGAAGGAGATAATTGAAATTTTCTATTCTATTTTAATTTGAAAATTTTCGGTCTCGGTCACGGTCTCGTGGAATGAAAATAATTTATCAAATAACGAAACCCTTTAAAACATTGCGACAACTCGACTGGAAGATACAAAAATTATCTTTAAAATATATTACGTTGATTCATGGACAAATATTTTGATATTCAATTAGAACCAGTGACTGCCCGTTTCATGTCCATGTGTAAGGAGAACGGCAGTCATTGGGTACTCTTTTATCCTTTTCTAAAAATTAAGTTCAAACAAAGGATAACTTGTATGCTAAATTACATGACAATCGGTTGACATTTATAATATGTGGTTGCAAGCATGTTAGTTAATAAAAATGCTTGTCATTATTCCATGCGGTCAAGATTTATGCAGTAACTGTTTTAATTCATATTTGTGTGTATTTAAGTAGTTAATTTTATTAATTCTAATCGATTTGACTGATCAAATAACTATATTATATTTTAATATCATAAGTAAAACATTTATGTTGATATGTGAAAAAGATTAATCAGTTAATATTCTACTCATAACACAACTAAATAAACTAACAAATTTCATATCTAAACCTAAAAATGTAGAGTGGATAGCGTTTTACTCAATATTATCGTAGGCATTCTATAATTATTGAAATTAACATGATTTTAACGAAAAAACACTGAGGTTCAGTTAATTGTAACGCAAAGATTGATTATATCAGCAATACACGATGAGAGAATGTTAGAGAAAATGTAAGGAAAAGCTGTAAATGTTTAGCTTTTTCTCCGAGTCTTGGAATTTCTTCTCATATGTTAATCAAGTTTTCATATTACACCCGACATACTAGTCATGCATTTCATCACTGCTTATAACGATTATAATTTCACCCTTTTGGCCCTTAACTTAAGTTAATTATTTAAATAATTTTTTTAGTGGTAAGTTTTCAAAAGTTATATGAAGTATCTTTGCTTTAATGCTTTTCAACTTTCTGCGACAGTATTAATGTTCTAATATAACTATACCGACGTATAATTGGAAAAACATGTAACTTTTAATGTCACAAAACTTGCAATAAGTAATATTCAATTCAATACACAATATTAACAGATTTTATTTTTGTGATATAAAATAAAGTTATACATTCAGGCATGTATTCTTTTATAAGCTGGCATTCCAACTAATGAGCTACAAAGGTTAGAAGCCCTCTCATTAGAAGTGGCAAGGCCTGTCATCTGTGCACACTAATAGGCTGACACTACAGCTACTAAACAATTCCAATAAACGATATCGATCCCACAGTGAAAAGTAAAATTATGAGACCGTGCATTTTTTACTTCATTATTAAAACCATAAATGCGATTCATGTTTTATGTACAATTTGATACATGTGCTTAACGATCTATATTAATCTAAATACATTATTATACAAATCACAGCTTATATTTGATATTATGCGTAAGCTCGAAGTTAGTGGAACATTTACATTCGCATAAAATATAACAATGTTACAGTGCTGTGGAAGTCGGGTTTTCCTTGTATTGTATCTGAGAACTGACTTTTCATAAAAGAAAATTATTGCCTACTTTTTGCAAGATATAATCTTGAGAAAAATTGAAACGGGAATAGCACATATTGAATATTCAAATTTTAAACGAGTTTTTCGTTGCGGAAAGATTTCGAATAGGGGCACGATGACCTGGATCGTAGGAGATGGACAGCAATTAGAATTAGAGGTGTGCGGGCGGACGAGGGCGGCGCGCTGGGCGGACGACGGCGGCGGCGCGCGGCGCCGCGTCACTCGGCACTCGGCACTCGGCAGTCGGCGCTCGCAGCCCGCGCCCTAGTCCCGCCGCGCGCTGCGGCTGACGCACACCGGCGACTATTATGCCGGCGCTCCAGAGCCGCTCGCCACGCGCCGCGCGCTCGCCGCCACCGCGCCGCGCCGCCCTGACACTGTTGACGACTACGCGCTCCGCTCGTAACCCGTAACGCACGCGATTACGCATTTCACGTCTAAAGACCGGAATGTAAATATTTATGGATGTCAGTTTTCAGTTGTTTAGATTGGCTGTGAAATTCAAGGTATGTAAAGTAATGCTCGATGTTTTAATTTTTACTACTAAATTGTATTTGTTGATTATATTTTAAATTAGGTAGATCGCTGGGTAAATTATGTAAAACAATTAGGTAATATATAGCATGCCCTTTGTGTCGCACTGTTTTGTCTTTTTATGATATATTCCTAACAGTATATCACTCGATGGCGCACAAAGTGCCCTTCTATATTTGGATCGATAGTTTACCATTAACGTTGTGTTGGGTTCAACAGATTTTAGCATTAAATTATATGATTACAAGAAAGGCGGCAAGAATACAAAGCGCCGCCGCGACTATGCAAATTTATATTTCTATAAAGGTCACTACGAAATAAAATGAAATGTATATCTAGCAATTAATGTTATTACAAGTCATAATCAAAACCTTGATTCCATTCCTCTGAACAAAAATATATTATACTTTACTCATGAGTACACATACATTTTTACAGATAATACATAATAGGTACTGTCAAACTAATTGTAAATTATAATATGTAGGTATTCTTTTCGAACAACCAATAAAAACCTTACAAAGAAATATATCATAAGAATTTATACTTAGCTATACAGGCGGAATGAAATAATTTATTTAATATCTGCATTCTGTAATTTACAATAACATTCCTATTGATTGGCATAAAATGTTTAGGTGAAATGAAATCAACAAGGCGTGTTCGGGTACATGAAGATGCTATTCGTCATAGGTAATATTACAATATATTAAGTTTTTATTTGAAAAGTAGACATTGAGTAGAGAAATTATTTTATTCGACTTATTTTACTTACAAAAAAAAAACTAATTCCAAAGTTTGTTTTTGCTATTGTAGTTAGATGATGACCTGAGATCCTTAGACTTCCTCTAATCTCTTCTTTTCGGTTGGTATTTAAACAAACAATCTATTTTCAAAACTAAAATTTCTATCGCTCTTGGAGCCTTTTCTCTCTAACTAACCATAAAACTAAAAGAAATTAAATTATCAAAAAGTATTCATTCAATAATTGAATAAATATATTGTAACCATTTTTATTCAAAAATCTTATTAAGAAAATATTTCAATATGGTGTGCAAATATTTACCAATGGGCAACCTACCGTCTCATAATTTTGAAAAATGTTAAAAATTGCATTCTTCAACATCCGACCTCACTCAGTTTTATTAGTTGAAAAATTAAGATGATTTGGTTTTAGTTTCTGCTAGAGATGTTTTTTTTCTTTCTAGTAGTTGTAGCCAAATTATTAATTAATAAATGTCGTCTATGTTCATAATTTAAAAATAACTATTTCCTTCCTTCCTATATTGTATATATATACATATTGTATATATATCACAAATATTACAAAAAAATCATTATAATTAATTTTATTTTGAAAGTACTTCGAAACCCTCAAAGCATAGTAGGATTTTATGATTATTACTTAAAATAAAAAAATTTAATGTAATTTCATTTCCTATCAATCTTATATTGTATAATAATATAAAATATATTATATACTCAACTCTCTACTCGCACGAATCTAGTGACCAATCCCTTATGTATGCCCTAGAAAGATAATTAAACTTAGGTTAACTATCTTACTGCACAAATACACATAGGATTAGAAAACATTACAATTTTCCTGTCTGTTACATATATAAACTCTTTTTAGGATCTTCCCTTCTATTAGATTTTTACAAACCACCTATGTATATCTGAATGCTATATATACGTATATATATTCAAAGTGTAATTCAACATGTTGATGCGTTTGTTTCTTACACAGAGAACTGCTATAAATTTTTTAGCCCTTAATAATTAATGAGGCGCTGTTTCAGACTTGATGATATAATGAACCCAAACATTTATATGTTTAGTTTATGAAGCAAGAAAGTAACCCACGCTAACGAACTCAATACATAATATTGATCACCTGTAGAGCTATACTGTAAGAACAAATTCGAAAAGCAAAGTTGAACTTGATTGCGAATTGTTACTTTGTGACATTCGACATTGGCTATTATAATCGTAGTGACTAAGGGACATATGGTCCAATATAGCGTATTATGTAAGTCAGTTTATAACCTTTTGAAATTGTGTTAAGCTTCGATTGTAAATACATATGTTTCTTTAAAAGAATTTGATTCATTATGTCAATGTTTCTAGTACAAAAATATTTACATATTTAATACTTCACTTATAAAAATGGGACTATTATTTACATCACAACACAAATGTTAAACTTTTTAATAAAAAAATAAAATCTTTAACAATATCCAATTATCGAATTTCTGAATAAATTTTATTATTTTTTTAATTGTTATTACTACTGAGTACAACGATTTACTTATACATCAAAGTTCACCGTTTAATGTGAACATACCTCAAACTCAATTTAAGGCGTCACTGGCTTGAAACATGAGCAATCAACCAAAGATTACAGTTCCAAACCCCAACAAAAGCCAATGATTTTCACGTGCTTAATTTGTGGTCAAACATCGTGCTCGGAGGTTAAGGAAAACACCATATCGAAACCGGATTCGCTATTGGAATTGAAAGACAATCTTCCCCAAGTAAACCAATCACATTGCTTAAATGAGGAGAAATACGCTTTTTAATATTTTTACAGTGGTCTGTACGCAGACTGTTGCTTGTGTTAGATATTTAAAACTAACGAAAACCAATAGTTATTGAATTTTATGATTAAGTCGATCCGCTATGATATTTCAGAACCTTATCAGAATTTTCCGTCCATTCTTTATTATTTATTTTTAACTTCATATTGCAATATAATTTTATTTACAATGAAATGTTATCGCATGATAAGTATAGTAATTCGAACATTCTATATGGACTAAATAAAACTAACAAAGCATTACGATACGAGGTATTATAAATGTGATATTATACATTACCCGATCATCTCTCACATTTTTATTTATACATTTAATAATTATCCATAAATTACGAGTTAAAAACCTCATGACTATTAATTTATATGATATGACGCAATCATTCAGAAATATATTAATATGATTCACAAGCGCACTATGACTGGATTGCGTTTCCATGAATTTGAAAAAATATAAAGTAAATTAATTTCATAAAAGTACTGTTTTTTTTTTTAAAAAGTTAATGTTTTCTCTGGGAAAATTATATGATAAACATATGTTTAAAAGGATACCTGCGTGCGTGTCCTTGAATATTTCCGCGAAAGTATATTTGTCTTCGCATATTTTAAAGAAAAATGTTATCGGTTTTAGACAATCGTAAAGAAAATGTTGCTTTTGTCTCTGGGACCGTAAAATGAGGGTTACTTGAAATTAGTATACCGCATTTCTCGATTCTCCGCTCTTTGAAGCGTGATTCTTTAGCATGAGAAGGTTAAGAGGGCAGTCCTTACGTTTTTTTAACCAAAATACCATAATTGGCCGTCTATATCGGTCTTATCAAAATATAAAAACAGTTCAGAACCTCTTTCACATCCGTTTGTGATGTTTTTTTTTTTTGTTATTTTGTACCCATTGATGATTATTAATATACAATTAAGATTAAAAATACATGAAATATGTAAACTTATACTTGTGTTCCTTAAGTTCCACCAAAATGGTCAAAATATTAAAATAAAATCATCAATATATAAATGTATGTGTATTATTAATGTACATCACTGTTGCCCATGCCTTTCTCTTTTTACATTCTACTTTAATACATTTCAGATCACGAATTGAATGCTTGGGATAAAATAGTAAGGTTTTAATCCTATTTAATAACAATATTGAGAATTAAATAAATATGCGTGCGTATTTAGTCTTTCAGATATTCTAGGATTGGGTGCTCGATTTCCTAGACCTGTTAGCTAACTGCTCTGTGTTGCCATATCTCAGTTTGAACAGTGAGTGAGCGAATGTTATTACAGACGTCAGACGATGTCATAAATTCTTAGATACCATTCACATAATACCATTGTCTAATGGACAAATGTGAGCCAACAGATAGCCCTTCCACTGAGTATTTATGTTTATAATTAAGTGAGATAAAGAACCGATCGGTGATGAAAGAGCTTATTTAAGCTGAGAGAAACGAATTTGAACAAAGAACTATGCTACATCTATATTATTGTTAATGCTAGAAACTAGTGACTTTCTCGGTAATAGGTATCATGTACCTTTTTTGTTACTTACATAGTTTTGATAAATTGAAAATAAATGACCAAACAAAATCTGTAATATCTATCTTTAAATTAATTAGTGAATCAAGTGACAATTTGACAGACAGAAATTTAGCATGAATAAAGTTTTTATATAAAATGCATTAGAAATACACCGTTCACCTGGTAAATCTGATTAATTTAGAAAATATTTAATGTACATTCGTAGTTTAAAACAATGAGAACATACGTCTAATCAAATTTAAAAAGAAACTGGCGGGTAGCACGCGAAACTTCGCGTTTATTCAACATATTTTTACAAACTTTAAAACCTATGACATGTTTTGAATTAATTCCAATGTAAACTGACAACGTTGGTTCGCACGTTTTTAATTTTTCAGTTTTTTTTTTTTATATGTACATAGCACCGCTCTCTACCCGGCCAGTATTTTTTTGCGCCCTTTATATTAATTGTTTGATCGATCAAATTAGTAAATTGCATTTTTCTACACATCTGCGGCTGGAGCTGTACAAAATAAGACGATTTTCTAGGTGCAGCTATCATGTCATAGTCACTGGGACAAACGGCTTAC
This sequence comes from Vanessa cardui, assembly GCF_905220365.1. Taxonomy (NCBI): domain Eukaryota; kingdom Metazoa; phylum Arthropoda; class Insecta; order Lepidoptera; family Nymphalidae; genus Vanessa; species Vanessa cardui. Next base: position 14,815,946 of record NC_061123.1, read on the forward strand.
GCTATTAATATAAAGATGACGCTTTCAATGACATTTGGATTTTTGTATTGTTATCATGATATCGTCAGGTTGAGCCTCATTTTTACAGTTTTTCAAATATATTTTTGTTAGCAATGCCGGTCGAATTACAATCAATAAGCGACTAATAGTATATAAAACTGGAAAACTAGCAAAAATCGTCTAAATATTTCAAAATACGAATGAGATACTAGAAAACAATAGCAATGATTATACTTTATACTATTATTCCTGCTTTGCTCAAGAATATTAAGGGTCTACGTAAAAAGTTTATTTGTTTCATTAGCCTTTGCAGCGAACGCTAGTAAAGCCAATTCGACATGATTTTTTCCCTACAATTTCAACGACCATCGTCATATTTCAGCCAATTTAAACAAAATCATAATGAATTCACTCAAGGCTTTCTCATAAAATGGTTTGATAGTTTTCGATATCTCGCGTTCAGACAAACAGTTACAAGGACATTGTTTTAATATTTGTAGTGATTTAAGCTTGTATTATTATGCCGAATGTTTCTGCTAAGTTGCATCTATCATAGTCAAGAACTCGTATGCCGTTCCGCTCACCCTCCGATATCGACGTTGACAATATCAAACCATCGTCGCGATTGTAATTTGTAAGGGGTTTTCCAATAGGGACTTGACAATTTGAGTTTAGTTTGTAAACGCACCTTATTCAGTAGATATAACGTTTGCATCATGGTGAAGTAAGCGAACGACTAACGTCTGCAAATCATAAAAATTTACAATAAAAATTCGTAGTCGCTGACCGCTACTTTAAGAGCTTTTAACTCCAATTTTTGGTCCAAATTGGAATATATGGACTTGGACAGCATGTGGTTTTAACAGGAAGGCGCCACATGCCACACGGCGCACGTTACAAGCGATTTATTGATGAACAAGTTTGATAAGTTTGAACAAGAAATGGACCAGTCGACTGGCCGCCTCGTTCGTAATTTTTTTCTTTGAGGCTACGTCAAGCCATTGGTCTACGCTAATAAGCATATAGAAGTCTATAAGACGTTGGAAGAACTCAAGGCTAATATTGAACGCGAAATAGCAGGAGTTTCGGCCGAAACCGTGACCAAGTCATTGAAAATTGGGTCCAACTAATCAATCCCTGTAAACGTGCCCGCGGTGGCCATATGAGCGAAGTCGAGTTCCATTCATAAATGTCTTCAATGTACGTATAGTACGACACAAATTAGATGTAGCATCGGAAAATGCAATGGAATGAAAATAAAACCGATTACTGCCGATTCACACAACCAATAGAAATAGCTCCCTATCGCGCCATTCGACGCTAATCGTCGCTATAGATTCACGCGTCAGAGAAGGTAAGTGCATGTAAATCGACGCGTCAAATTGACGAATATATTCGGTCATATGATATTACAAGTTATCACGTTTATGCAAAGATCATATTAGCATAAGAAATATGTATTGATAATTTGGGATAGCGTACTCAATTCGGATGTGATCGGTTTTACGAATTTTGCCGATGCTACATCTAAGTTGTGTCGTACTATACTTCAACCTGAAAATAAAGTTATTTAAATATCACAAATGGTTTTCATTTTATTTTGAAAAAAAGTCGTCAAGTCCTTATTGGAAAGCCTTTAAATATCTATAAATTTCAATCTCGCATCGTACTATATGTTGATCAAAATTTTTGTTCGTCAAAAGATGAAATTAAAATATAATTCATAAAATAAATATCATAAAAATCCCAATTATACAAATTTGCTCGATGACGGTTCAGCGTTAGACTTATATTTACACAGATGTCTCCTGTTGCCGAGGTCAATTCTAAAGTTCAATAACAGTCTTTGTTTGAACATTTCTTAATTTACTTTATTCATTATTATTGTTAACGTTATTCAAATAGTTCAAATCCAATCTCACGTTTTTAATAAAATATAAAAAAATATTACGACGCGACATAATGGTCCATACCATTTTTACCGTTTTACTCTTTGAATTGAATCTTTTATATGTCAATTTTATATAAAAACAACAGTATTTTCCTGATTACAAAAGATTATATTGACTACAAATAAATTTCGCTTGACTCAGTAACAACACAAGGAAAATATTATTAAAAATCATTACAAAATTTTGTTTATCTATGATAAAAACCCTGTGATGAAGAGGTGCTATTCCATAAACCAAAACAGTTCCCCTGAACTGCCACGGGAATTTTGTAACGTTAAAGTGGAATAAGTTTTCTGAGATGAAAAACAAATTATGACCGTGCGATAAACTGCTTAGAATTTCAGCAGCATAGTATACATGGTATCGATTGAGGTCAATATTTTCATCCTTGATTAAGGCAACAAAGGATGTCGTATTAACTCACTGCTAAGCATTCCGTTTATATATTTTCGAGTAAAAATATTTTTAAGATAATCCTCAAGTTAACAGAAAATATTTTATGGGCTATTAATAGGACTCATTCTCTTGGACCGAAATGCATAATAAGATAATAGTTGTTGATTCGTATGTAATTATTGTATTTTTATAAAATTACTAGTACTAGTTTCAATGGCTTTTTTACCAAAACCAACAATACAAAAACAAATTACGATAGTAAGGAAAGTTCAGTATAATCTTAAAACTTAATATTTTTTTAATTTGTCAATGTGATCTCGAGCACAACTCCGCCGTCACGAGCAATCCATGCGCAGAGAACGGCACTGAAGCGGCAACGGACACGCCTATAAAAATGATTTCGCAGCCTCTCCACCCGAAGCGAAAACGGTTGGGGTTTTAGTGGGCTGCCACATATCCCGGTTCCTCTGCAAGACTCGAATGTCATCGGAAGATTGGCCATGTAAGACAAAAGTAGCAAGTTAAAGACAATACCTGATATAGTCGGACGAAGTGGTAAAATAACAGAAATCCAAAATTTTACAGCTCGTTACTCAAGTGAAACGACTTTAAGAATACAAAGTTTCCAATATATCAATAGATTCTTGCTAATTCAGACCATAATGCAGTTATGCTGAGCTCCTCCTTTATTGACAAAAAAATACTTTGACGTCTCCTGTTGGTCTAGTTCCACAACCATAAAGAGCATATTTATTTTTCTTGATGTGCTGGAAAGAATAACACTTCGAACGGGTCGATCGGACGAAGTTGAGCTTTTACGTCCGTATTTGTGCCATTTATGCGCGTAACTTTTGTCGGGTTCCGTAGCTTGTTTAGTTCAGTTTATATATTTATTTATTAAAACATTTAATAGCCAATTACATTAATTACTAAAAATATGCACATTTAATATATGACACAATATTTTGTATTCCAAATGTCTTTATGACAGAACTACATAAATCATTAAATATTGATAACTAGCGACTATGTTCAAAACTCAGTCACTCTGTTTTTATCTTTTAGAATCAAATTTCATACATGAATATGAATGACTTAAGCCTTTACTCATTTGATATAGCATTCGAAGTGCTTAATAAAATATCAAGTATATTTGCATTTCTATTGTCAGAACTAAACAAAAAACTTAGTCCGGTAACGATGTAGTCAAACCCGACTGGCGCCCAAGAAGATCGATGATACGGGTAAAGCGGAGCTCACCCTTCATCATGCATCAATGTACTGACTACAAAAGAGCTGATACGTAATGCTACAATCTTCATCATTTCAATACATCATCATTTCAGACCACTTTCATACGAGTATTAAGCAAAAGTACATAAAAAAATATAATTCTATAGCACTTCACTATGATTTGGAGGAATACCCTTACTCAACTTCCATAAAACAAACATCATTTACAAGTCGAAAATTATATTTTCATACTAACAAAAGCTTCCCTGAAACTCATTTATCACCACCGTTGAAGCTAAAATTTAATGACAAGGAAAATTAGCTTCGTAACATTATATATATTCATAGAGATCAGAATAATTTAAGGTAACGTCAAACTTGGCTGCTACCTAATTGTACATCTTATTAACATCGTCGAGATTACGGGCAAGTATCTCTGTCGACATTTAAATATAGTACCGACACTGAGTACAAAAAACAAGACAAGAGTAATGAGACATTATAATTGTTCAATTAGTTAAAACAGGAATATTAAATGTTTGTAAGCATTACTCAATCGATTAAGTTTTAACGTTGTAACATTTAATTTCTGGTGTTTAGAAAGATGTACCTATGATCAAATTGATCATCGCAACCATATAGTACTATACATATAAATTTGCGAAAACGAAATCGTAACGAAATATTTAAAAGATATATTAATTTAGTAGATATTTCTTATACTCAACTATTAGTCCATTTGCCAATCAATATTAATTGGTAAAAAAAGGAATTACTAAAAAGAATAATCTATAAAATATTATTGATGATTCTTCTAGATACAGTCTAGTTAGAAAGAATGTGACTAGTGAGATGACGTCTGATAGAGAAGTATGGAAGGAGAAGACATGCTGCGCCGACCCCAAATAAAATTGGGATAAGAGCAGGAGGATGATGATGATCTTCTAAATAGAGTCTACATTTCGAACTGGAAAAAGTACTACCAGTACTACCAGTTTCACATTTATCACAATGATGGAACATGATGATTCAATTGTTTTTCTTTAAGTAGACTAATTTTAATAAACAAAGCAACTTACAGACACGTACTGCTTACTAATCCTCGCTCGCGAATTCACTCGTGTTTTAGGGGGTTGTCTCTCATTTGATAGGCAATAATAGAAGCCTTTGTCCTTTCTTGGATTTCAAATGCTTGAGTGCTTCATAACAAGTTATTAGAAAGACAGATATAGCTACTTTCATACTTATAAGGTTAGTATAGATAAAAAAAAATTAAGGGAAAGCTATGCGAGTAACGAGCGTTATCTATAGTTAATAAAATCACATTCGACATAAACACGAAAATCCTGTCACTTGACCCCGACGCTGACACTCCCCGACCTAACGCGCACCTGGACTGAATGAATGAGCTCTTCAAATGTTCTATATATGTATGTACGTATTACACTCTAAATTGTTACACAGCTTTTAATAGACAAAGATAATGTTGGCAAAATTTATTGCAACGAGGTAGCTACTTTAAGCCACTTTATATTAAATTGCGACAAAAATTAAACCAAATGATTTCGTAACTCGTAGCTGTAAAAATATGTCAGGCTAGCGATGATTAAAGAAATGTCAAATTCAATATGAAAAGAGCTATCGCTGATTTAATCTGTGTCCATATTATTACAAATGTAAAACTACGAATTTGATGAAATGTGGTAAGCAAACTTGAACTTCAAACTACTACCAGGCTACTTTTTTTGCCTAACACATGACAACCACCCTTAAACGCGAACGAAGCCGCAGGCGACTACTAGTTTTAATATAAAATAGCTAAAAAAAATCATAGGTCATCTGATATTAAGAGGATACGATATTTTCTGTCCATTGTGCTTACATTTAATCTGACTGATTCACTCTTCGAACCGGAACACAACTTTAGCAAGTATTGCTGTTTCGTAGAATATATCACGAGTCGACAGTACTTATTTACAAAGTATATAATAAGTAATTTTTAAATTAAATAGAAGTGATTTGGAGAGTGGTATTCAATTGAGGCGTTTTTCAAGAATTGTGTTTCAACATTATGAAACAGGTATATTTCCTTTCGAATTGTGAAATTTTAACAATTTGAGGGTGTTAAAGTGCAAAGAGTGTACTTAAGTTAAAGTCAGTGAAATAGTTGAGAGCCGTAGAGTGCCAGTGAAGCACACTCATTTTTGGTTCCGAGGTGTGCACTAATTTGTAGTCATAAATAAACGTGAAGCAGCCGATTTACACAAACAAATAAACATGTACAACATACCTATAAGTCATTTCATAACAACAATAAACATACGACGTAAGTACTTATGCAAACCGGCTGCCAATTGTTTGATTATCAATTTCTAAATATGAATATCTAAATATTTTACTGTTTTTAAGTATCGTTTGTCTGGTAAGCTACCTGCCTACACTTGACTAATACAGACATTATAAGGAGAATTTACGTACATATTTACAACGTTTTTACGGACTATAAAATAATCAATACCACCATAAAATACATAAGCGATAGTTTTTGATGTTATGAGCTAAAATACCAAGTATGCATTGAAAACAAAAGTTATTCTTTTGTTTTAAAATAATTCGTTATTTTCGTTGGAAATAAATTTAAAAATCGAACGAATTTAATACCAATTGTTAAGATTATATCAATTAGAATTATTTTAAACATTAATAAATAAATAATAGCTCCATGTGCAATTGAACCCAGCAACATATGCAAAATTAACCGATTCAAATGATGTTATAACTTAAGTTTGTTGTTATATTTGCTAAAAGCTTGCACCAATGCATGCGCTGTTATGAACATGACATAAGCAAGAATGCAATCATCGAAATAATTGTATTAGTAATTTTAAAGTTGTTGTTGTTATTTTAGTTTTAAGTATTTAGTTATTTATTTAATAATATAGGTATTTTTATAAGCATTATAATCAATTTTATTATATATTATCCATACATTGTGCTTGTTTGGGGTGTTTAGTAAAATTTTGTTGTATTGCTATAGTTGCACATTTATTGCTACTATGATATTTTATTTTTACCTCCGCGATAAAGCGCATCTTGGTAGTTGGCCGGTTTCGGACTGAAATTCTAAAAGTTTTATAAGTTATATGCCAAGCACACCTGTGCTTCAAATTTTAACAAATTGCAATGTTGAACTTTTCTAATCGTAATATAAAACGTCTTTAATATAGTACGTAAATTGTTTTAAGAGTAGTTAATATCGACATCTATGACCGCAGATGTTTTAAGTCCCTATTTAAGGGTGAGACCGAGTGGTATGCTACGACGGTAAATGCCACGACGGCGACGACTATAGGCTTACATGCCATTTTATATATAATACGAATTATATTTATTTTAGTACTGATAATAATTTATAACTATCAAATTCAGTGTTTCATGTCTACCAGTTCAAAGGCCAATTTTTTTTATAGGGCATAACTTTATGACAACCTTTTTTGAAAAGAGTTAAAAAGAGAGATTTAATAGTGGAAAAAATATTATCTTAAAAAAAACAATGACATAAAATTTTAGTATGCCGTGCAAATAGTGAATATATTAAGCCGGAGACTTGATGATGCGGCGTGGGTTCTAAGTGGATACTCCGTTGCTATATAGGTATTGTTACAAAAATATATTTTTGTTATTTACGGAACTCTATTCTTTTCGAATTTATTTACTCATTTCATTGAATTACAAATTCTTTAGACAACCATTAAATTGTCGATATTTCCTATCTGACGAGCTTTTCTTACCGACGTGATTATTTTATGAATTTTTTTACTTGGTGGTAGGGCCTTGTGCAGGCCCACCTGGGTAGGTACCACCCACTCATCAGATATTCTACCGCGAAACAACAATAGGCAGTATTGTTGTGTTCCGGTTTGAAGGGTGAGTGAGCCAGTGTAACAACAGGCACAAGGGACTGCATCTTAGTTCCCAAGGTTGGTGGCGCATTGACTATGTAAGGAATAGTTAATATTTCTAACAGCGTCATTGTCTATTGGTGATGATGACCACTTACCATCAGGTGGCTCATATGCTCGTCTGCCAACCTTTTCCATATATAAAAAAAATAAGAACATTTTGAATATTTTTAACGTTTAAAAATATATATGTTTATTTTGAGACTATTCCTTATATGTGGAGATATAAAAACTTGTAAACTCAGTTATATATACAGAAGCCTCGGAGACTATTAGTAGTAGCAGGTGGTCTAGTCAATATTAAAAATGTTATTTCTAGTAAGGTGAATATGCGATCTCATTTCTAACACCCTCGTGCAGTTAATAGAACGGCAGGTGCAATTCTACCTCCTTATTATTAATATTTTATTTAATGATCTTATTAATTTTATATTTATAAACATATACAACCTTATTATAGCTAAGAGTTAGGATCAGTGCATTATTGATCGTGTAATAACGATAAAACTTATGTACATGAAACTAAATTCCAGTTTTCATTTAAATATCGAATAAATTACTATAGTACGCTAACTGTTTAGTTTCATAATTGTTTATGACTGTCCGTTAATCTATAAAATATGTGCATACAAATATACATTTATATCTGATTCCCATCAAATTCATCAAAATACGCTTTTCGATAACACTGATAGATTGCCATTATAAATGTAAATAGAAGCTTAATTATACAAAATAATGATATTATTTTAATCTAGTTAGAACGTGTTGCCATTTATTTATTTAATAATATCGGAAAACCAGTCTAGTATACCGTAGGTACAAGTGGATATAGTATATTAAATTAACACACAATTTCATGTTCATATTACAAATAAACACTGTACTTATGTACTACAACTAATTATTTGTGCACTGTCTTCTGGGTTGGAACAACAAAAAATAAAATATATAAAAATAAATAAAAATCAAAATAAACTTTATTCAAGTGGGCTTTTACAAGCACTTTTGAATCGTCAATTAACAATTAAGTGAAGCTACTACCGGTTCGGAAAGTAGATTCTACCGAGAAGATCCGGCAAGAAACTCAGTAGTTACTCACTTGGAACCACTAATCTCCCACTCATCAGATATTCTACTGGCAAGCAGCAACTACCTATTAATTTAAGTATTGTTGTATTCCGGTTTGAAGGGTGAGTGAGATGGAGCAACTACATCCAAAAGGGTAACAACACCTTAGTTCCAATTTGTTGGAGCATTGGCGATGAAAGGAATGGTTCAAATTTCTCACGGATTCTAAATCTATAGCCAATGGTCGGTGACCAAGTATTATCAGGTTTATGTGTTACAAGTTCACCTGCCAATGTTTGCCCAAATTTTTCACTTCGTTACAATTTAAATAATTCGTTCTTAAGAAAATTTACAACAATTTTAATATCTTTATATGTATATAAGACTACAGAGATTAACAGACTGTCGCAAACAAAAAATAAACTAATCGTAGTCCACGATTGATGGATAAGTTTTCTAAATCGTAAACCAAGAATTTCACATGGTGGACTGAGTGTGATATAGGTACAAACTTTGGCTTCTTAACTAAAAATGATTATCATAATATTGTAATATCAAATATTTAAAAAACAGAAAATAATTAATATCACAAATGTATTTGCCATAGAAGCTTAGGTCATTTATGTATATTACAAATAGTAAGGGGCCTAAAATTGTTTCTTGCGGAACGCTTACTTTTGGCACAGACCCAAAACACTTTATTAAACTAATGGAAATAAATTTTCCGTGTGAGGTACAACACTTTAATGTCAAGAACCTTCTTACTGTGTAACGAAATAACATTTTAACTTAAGCAAAAGCCTTTCTTGACACATTAAATCAAATGCTTTAGCTATATCACGGATTACACCAGTGACAGTCATATCTCCAAATGTTGATTTTAGCATAAATTAATTTGTATGTATTAGTATTTAAGCTAATTAGAAAGTGGTATAATAATAATATTATGATAAAGTTCGTTACATTTTGCGTTGTATAAAATAGGTGTTTAGTATTAGGAGTTTTATACGCTTATTTTGCATTGATGTGTTTGACTTCGATTTTTACGACATTCAAATGTTAGTTAATAAGGTCACGACGTTTCAATTGGCAATACAATTTTTATAATATGTATACATGCTGTTTATTTTATACGTGGCACTGATTTTATCACCGGAATTCTTATACAACTAAATATAAATTCTGCTTCAAAAGTGTATTATACTTATTATTATACAGTATTAACTACTTACAAAAACAATCATATGATACATCTACAAGAACACATATGATACACCTAACGATTTTTCACTTCACCAAGCATGAAATGAATTATACACACGGCAATTCGGTGGCGCTTACTCGGGTTTGAACCCACAAATATAGGTTGAAATGCACGCGACCTACGAGTATTTTGTATCTCGACTTTTATTGTATATCGACTTTATATATTTCCAATATCTCGTTGAAGGAAAACTTTACGTTGGAATGGTCAAAGGTTAAATTATTTACAATTGATATATTACAATATAAATTATGTAATTCACTGAGTCCGTCAGTTATTCGGATCGGCGCACAATATTCACGTGAACGCACAACCGCCGGGAGGTCTCGTTGCCAGCAAACCGCTTTTCTTAATTAACAACACAATAGTAGTACGCTATATGTAATCACTGTAGTGATATTATATTCGATCAAATAAATATTACGTTAACCGCATGTAGCAATATTTGTGTGTATGTTAAATTACATATGTTACGAACACGTTCATTAAAATTAAGGTAAAGTGGTGTGCCGCAGTTTATAACAACATTTAATTAACAAGTAATACAAGAATTATGTTTAATTGGCTTATTACTATTTAATTTTTCCCTCCATTATTATGTATACAATTGACACGTTTCGTTCTATACAAACTTCATATTTTCTACTATAATAACCGCATAGTTAGCTGGCTAGATTATATACAATAACTAAACACACTACCAAAATTTTATTAACGCGTAGCGAGCCATGTAAAGTAGGGCAAGAAAGCCGCAACTTTTTGTGGCGGAAACAAATTCTACTGGGGTAGCATTCGGGGTGAACCGGTTTGCGTGGTAACCCTTTAAAAAAATATCGTAATCACACGAGTTGGGGGAATTCCCTCGTCCGTACCGTTGAGTGATCTTGTTCTGCGGCACATCTTGCTGGTATACACACACATCTTGTTGCTATCCTCCTCAAAGCCGCCTGAAAGAGGTAGAAGTATCTATAAACCTACTCGAATAAATAGTACACGTTCCCGAAACCACAAGCTTATTTGATGTCATCTCATGATTTAGACTCAGCCGCCTTTATAACAGTGGGAGTAATCCTCGACTACCGCTACCGTAATTACACTATCTTATAGACTCCGTATATAAGTAAATCTAAAATAAAACTCCGTTAGGTTGGTACTCGCTAAGCCACTTAATCTCAGAACCCACGCTGCATCATCAAGACTCAGTCTAAATATACTTCTTGCATTGCATACTTACTTTTGTTTTTTTTTTTAATAAAACGATGTAAACAATTTTGTGTAAAATATCTTTTCCTCTGTTAAACTCTATTCAAACATAACTTGTCATGGAGTTGAGCCTGTACAGATATATATATATCATCGAAATAGATGGTTATTGAAAGAATTTAAAATTTAAGGATACTCAATAAATAAACACGGAGTAAAATAACATACGCACATAAGAGAAAAGTAAAGGACGGCATGGTGGAATAAGAGCTGCGTCAAGTCTAAGCCTTTACCACCAAAGCGCCACTATAATATGTTTCACATACAAGAAAAAACAGGGTTATTGTGTAACCACTCATTTGCTTTGTTTTATGTAATTGCGTGACCGATTCCCTTGTCAACTGCGGTGACATATTATATATTTTATATTTTCATTATTAAATTATAAAAACTGTTGAAGGCGATATCAACAGTGAATATTGTTCTGACAGAAATATCTAACCTTTTAAAATCAACTCAAAGATTCTGTTAAAGCTGATATTTATTAATGAGATCTCCGTGGTAACTGGAAACGTTTCTTTGTGTTGCTATCTATTGGTTTTCTTGAAACATTTTTGTTTTTTTATTTTTTTATTTATATTCCAGTAAAGAAACTAAGGCATCTTTAAGAATAACGCTTAGAATTTAAGCAGAGTTTAATCTTATGTACACATTGATGAAAACGTTTTCAAATAACGTTAGCTGTTATTAGAAAATAACTACAATTGAAAACGAATTGAGTGACTTTCATAAAATTACAGGCTAGTAATTCAGTCAAAACGTTGAATGAGTGTAATCAACTACGCTTTCAGCCTTTTTACACAGTCTTTACCTTCATATAAGCTTTAAATTAAAGAGATGAAAATTCTAAGGCATTTTATTGTTGGTAGGGCTTGAAGATCGTCTGGGTTCCACCCACTTACCATTTATGATTCTGGCAAATAGCATTACTTTTTATTGATGTGTTCCATACAATTACATACACAATCAATATATCATATAAGATCACGTGGTAGGTAGAAGTAGTTATTGTGTCAATGGACGTCCACTTATCATCAGGTGATCCATTAGCTCGTCTGCCTTAACATAATTTTTTTTTTAAAAAAAAGAATATAATAAGGCTATATAACCTTTTTGTAAAAAGATATGAAACGATATGAAGCCTGACGGATGATTCTTATTGTCTGGGACTTATTCTAGCACGTCATTCCTCTCCGATGAGTCTTTTCTATGTATTCTTAGTTTGATCGGTCGGTTTAATTGAACTTTATTCGTCATTAAGGCCAGGCCTATTATGTAGATTTGACGGCAACTACATTTTATTTTAAACAGAGCATATCGTATACACACACACAATACACAATGTATTTATATTTAAATAATAAATAAATATGTACACTATTTTTAAATTCAATTCAGTTCAAAACATGAGGAAATAAACTTCTTTAAATTATATACAAATAGAATTAATTTATATTCAAATACCATAACTTCGAAGTTAAGCGTTAATTTTATTGAGGTCAAGTTAAACGAGACTCGTTTGTCTGAAACAATTTCGTCACTTGCTTTGTTGTCCATAATAGCGTAATAAGAATAAATACTTAAATAATTAGATAGAAAATGTTCTTAATTATGTAAGCAACCTCTCTACAATATTTATATTACGTTAGTTTCCGTTACTCAAAAATATTTTTTTTAATCTCTTCCTTTTATGATGTAGGTATTGTTACAATTAAATTCTATTTAATTTTTCTTTCTTTCCATGCCAATATAAAAAAATAAGATAATTTTTAACTGATGAAAAATAAAAACGAACGAAATAATGACAATACCTGACAAAAAAGAGAGGGCAACAAAAATAAACATTAAACATTGTATGTTTTTCCAACGGTTGAATATGAAAACGCAAATGACAAACAAGACACGCACCTAACAACTCACGAATTATTAATATCATATTGCGGTCTGTTTATGTAAATGCACCTCCCCATTGTTTTTCATACGACTTCAGTAGAACAACAGTACAATCATGTACACATTTGTAAATAAATGTTGATAGCTTATGTAATCCTACTGAATATTTTGTCCAAAAAATTCCTACAGTAATTATGGAGTCAGTGTAACACTTAAATTTAACTGAAGTACACCGTTTCACCTGTAAAAAGAAAACTCTAACAACACACGGCCGCACTCGTCGCTCGGTAAATTCTGTAGTCAAATTGAGCTGCAGGTTGACCTGACTCTATTATGCAAGATTGCAAGTGTTTGTCTTGTACAAAGGGACGTAAAATGAAATGACCCAGCTTTTAATTACAGTCGTCTGTTGACTTCGGGCTTTGTATACAGCGTAACGAATACGTGTAACTAACGTGTAACTGTCGATATTACAAGTTGAGGTTAATGCGATTGGTTGCAGTGAGTGTAAGCGTGGCGGCGACCGGCTGGCGACGCCGCGGATGTCGCTGCTCGGCAAGCCGCTCAGCTACCGCGCCACGCGACGCGACGCGCGTTACCGACGCCTTCAATCCAAATTCTATAATTTCCTTGAACGGCCGAGGGGTGTAAAGGCCGTCCTATATCATATGATTGTGTGAGTCAGATCATTAACCTATTGTATGCTTTTTATCGTTATACTCGTTTCTTTTGTTTCTACCACTCGATGTAGATTACTATTATTGTCAAGCCCTATTATTGTTCAATGGTCACAAGTCACGTTAACAAGGCCTTCTAAAATATAAATCAATCTATCTATAATTTCCTTTGTATTCTTTACTATGTTTGAATTACAATCATTTTTATTTTTTATAAATCGCTTGCACATATCTACTTATACTTTAATAAATATATTTTTAAAGATTATAGGTACATATATTTTTTTCTTTATAACTATCATGACATAAAATTATAATTCATTGCATTTGTTTTTGTTAACACGATGTATACCTGTATTAAAGGAAAGTAACGTCAGCCTTAAATCAATAGGTTCTTGATGGTGTTCATGTGTTTGTCGCTGTCGGTGTTCTCAACAATCGAAGAATACGAAGCGAAGGCTGGAATCGTCCTTTTCTACATGGAGACAGTAGTCGTCGTATGGTTCGCAATTGAATTTTTTTTAAGGTACGAAACTTATTATTATGTGTATAATAATCTATGGACAATATTACATAGCTCTCTCGACCGTGCAGGCCTGGCTGTAGTGCACACATCAATTATTCCAACGCTAAACATAACTACGTATTGTTCTGTAGCAGTTTGAAGGATAAGTTAGCTAGTGTCATAGCAAACGCAACTCACGACAAGTTCCCTTGGTTAGTGGCAAGTTTATGGTGCTAGGAATTATTTATTGTTATTTCTGTATTGCAATATATGTCCATATAATACCTAGTTAAAAAATAATGTATCCAGTGGTAGATTTGATATTTAAATTTTTATAGGAAGCGATCTTATATTTTAAAATGAAAATCTTTAGCTATAGAATACGAAAGCGACGTGGATAAATTGAACAATTTGTTAAAGTCTTCTTAATAATAATTATTAATAGCACACAGCGTTTCAAATGGCTAGTAGCTATTAAGACAGAAACGCAATAGCAGATAAACCTTTAAGAGCTTTCGCGCGTCAGGTAATTTATCAGTACTCATTTCAAATACAATATTTAATTTTATGAAGCATATCATATATAATAACGCACGTGTATGGAAATTATACATGGTGAATAAATACACGGGCCATACGTCATGTACACTCTGAATTCATAATTATGCCCACATACCTACTCGTAATATTATATACTATGCCTACGTCTACGTTACGTGTTCCTTTCAAGTGCGCCAAAGAGACTCACTAAGTAGATTTAAACAAACTTTGATAAATTACGTTAAGCGTGCGGTTAAAATGTATTAAAATATTAAAAACAATAAAGGAAAGTAACCGTAATTGATAAAACACTTGATAACCGAAAACAAAATAGGCTTTATTGTATTACTACGACCTTATTTCAACGGTCATTGCGTAATTTCTACTGAAAATAATCAGAAAAGAATAACTTAATAATACTTTTAAAGAACAGTAGAAATATATTATAATAATGACATTATATTTATTTTACAAATGATATTCGATAAAATAGTGCTTTTTTAACAGGTTGTGGTCGTCAGGATGCAGGTCTCGATATCAAGGCTCGATGGGTCGTCTCAAGTTTTTGAGGCGACCTTTCTGTATAATAGGTAAGCTAAAAAAAATTCTAAATTTACTTAGCATTTGTTACCCATTGTTTGAAAATCTTTCTTTATGTTTGCTAAGCTAAAAATAGAATAATGTTTGTCCTTTACAAGTTTTAATATTACTTTATTTCAGCCTTCACATTTCGAAGGCCCCCCTTCGAGTAAGTTTCATGCGAGGCCATCGCTATCCTGCTCTCTAGGGAACTGGCCGTCTCGAGAACGTACCATAACCGACAAACATTGCCACACGATTCGCCCACTTGGGCTTATAATGTTACCTAACCATAAAATTACGTGACGGTCGGACAACACAACCAAATAATACTATTTTATTTGATACTTAAATAATAATACGCTTATTGTACAAAGGATACGAAGCAAAAATGCTCCATCATACAAAAAATAATCCTATAAAATTCATTTGGTAACATTTTAAATATTTAACATTAATCCATTATGACAAAAGTCACTGCATGCTCGCCCTTTTATAAAGTTTTGCTAACAGTTTTGTTTCATTTATATTGTTTATTCTTTAATGAGTATATAATAATTCTAATAAATTTAACAAATATAATATTCATAAATATAGGCCTCATATAATACAGATAGGTACTTAAAAATAATGATTGTATTTATACTACAGATAATCGATAAAAAGTAAATAGTAGTAAAACTTTTTCAATAAAACTTATACCGCCTCAAATAAAAACATAATTTGAAATGATATTCCAACGATTTGAGTTTAGATTTCAGTTGTTTTATTCAGAGGTAAATTACTCCATTACTTAATGTACACATTGAAGGGTGTTTAAATAAATTATTACGAGTTTTAATTTATTAAGTGACTCGTATCACTTTTAATTTACTTCGTTAAATATACCATACGTGTGATACGCTAGGAAAATGTGACTACGAATAATATTTAATTAATTAATTTCGAATCAAAATTTACTAGGTAGCTGATTAAACAGATGTTGCCATGTTTGATAAAACATTATCTTAGAAAATGAATAATTAATTAATTCAAAATAATGTTGAAATATTTATGTTTATTTTATCAAATGTAAATTCATCTAATAGTCACTTACTAAATAATACCAACAAATAAAATATATATCGTATTTAATGTTTGAACAAAATTAAGATCATTAGTTTGAAGGTTGAATGGAGTGCGGAATTAAGGAACAATTTTGACAATCTTAATTACCTCCAATCAAACACGTTTGTTGAGCAAGACGGCTATTAATGGTAGGTGAACATCGTAAATAAATTACGAAAATAATTATTAGGGTAAATAAAATAATTTGGTTATATCAAACGTTGATTGACTTTAATTGTAATTGAATTATTATCATGTTCCTAATACTTAATATGTTCTTGTACATTGTTTCGTTTATTATATCTTGAGCTCATAGTTCGCATAGTTTTTTTTTCAATGTGGAGAGGCAGTGACCCAGTTAAAATCTAAATATTCAAATCTTTTGTTAGCTTTCATTACCAAAGGTAGTTGTCCTCGAAACTTTAAGTATCTTCAAGCATATGCCTATGTCTTAAAGGTTAAGATATACATTTATACTTAGTAAGCCACGACATTGCTGAAAGCGATATTGACAAAAATAAAAATAGACTTGTCCCGACTACACTGTATAAAATTCAACACACAACATTTTTCAATTCAGATGAGATAAAAAAATATAATTATTCTTTATTTATATAATGTAGTGTGTAGGTATGTAACTAAAATTCTCCTAAGCAGTTTCGATGATTTTTTTTGTATATATTTGCAACGGTGAACTTATGTATTTCTCCATTGACGACATAGTCTTATCAGCTGAGTAGATTATTGTATATATACGAAGATTGAAGGAATACTTGGTATAAAATTAAATAAAAAAGTTATTTCACCGAAACGAGGTCGGGATTACCAGTCCTAGTAAATATAATAAATAAAAGATTACGCACTAATGAGATATAAACAAGTACTACCTAATACAATAAATATTGCGATAATCTATCCGTCCGTACTTTGGTAAATAAACGCCTTGAGGCACGTCCCACGTCTTTTTCCTCCTTCGTTAATACGCTCTCTATAAAACTATTATTCCAGGGCTAAGTGTAAACAGCAACACTATTGACAGTGACGTATATACAATGAAAGCTATATCAAACGATGTATGTTATTTTGAGTAATTAAATTTTATTTTCTTTGACAACAAATAGATAATTTGATATAAAATTATAGTTCTAAATAATATGAAATCTCCCAATATGGTTTTTTTTTACGCAAATAATTTGAACATAAAAATCTTTCATATAAATTATTCATTCTGTAAGTGCACGGGCCTGAAATTTTCACTCTGCATCCGTTGATATAGTATATTCTTAAAATATACGGAACGTACATATACGGATAAGCGTATTTTGAATAATGAACATCGTGTCTTGTGCAAACAGAAAAAAATATTAAAGTTCGATTCGGATAATATTTTTTTCCATGAATCTGAAAATAATAAAACAAATGAACACAGGTTGTGTTAATTATAAATGTACATACAATTAGTTTTTATCGTTTCTCTAACTTTTGCTATTTTTTATGACCTTAATGAGGTACTATTTCGTCTTAAAGTTGATTGGCTGAAATATAGAATACCTTCGTGTTAATCTCTAAAGAATATTTCCTTTAATTTTTTCTTTATTAAATATTTTTAATACCAATCAAATATCATCCAGTCATATGTATACAGATGTCACCACTATCCTGGCATCGATGGTGGTGCTGGGTATGGGTTCCTCGGGCCAAGTCTTCGCTGCGTCAGCACTGCGAGGATTACGCTTCTTCCAAATTCTTCGTATGGTGCGCATGGACAGACGTGGTGGAACCTGGAAACTCCTTGGATCCGTTGTATACGCACATAGACAGGTGAAATATGGAAAAAGGTATTTAAACTACCTTTTAGGAAGACTAGATTTTTATTATTTTTATTATTATTACAATTATATGTTTTTACGTTTCGAAAGTAAACCTAGTGACGATCGTCATCCTCCTGACCTTATCCTAATTTTATTTGGGGTCGGCGCAGCATGTCTTCTCCTTCAATACTTCTCTGTCAGACGTCATCTCACAAGTAACATTCTTTCTAACCATACCGTCTTTCACACAATCCATCTATCGTTTCCTTGGTCGTCGTCTACCTCTATATCCATCCACATCCACGCTGAAGGCCTTCCTCACAATATGTTCCTCGCTCCTCCGCATTACATGCCCATATCATGATAGCCGCCTTCCACATAACTTCTCGGCTATCGGTGTCACTTTCAAACTTCCTAAATGATTAACTTAGTAAGCCTAGTGATGAATTAATTTAAAAAAAAAAGAATTGGAAAGATACTTAAAATCTCACTGCACTAAATATCGAATGATAAAGTTTAATTTATTTAAAAAATTGCATTCTAAACTCGAATGGCTACTTGTACGTCGACTTCAAGAATTTTTCAGTCAAATTTATCAAATAACGACAAATGTATATAGTACGACAAATCTTAGATGTAGCCTCGGCAAAATTCGCAAAAGCGATCACATCCGAATTAAGTACGCGAAATAAGTATCCCAAATTATCAATATTTATTTTTTATGCGAATATGATCTTTCCACAAACGCAATAGCTTGTAATATCATATGTACTAATATGTTCGTCAATTTGAAACGACGATTTACATGCACTTGCTTTCTTGATTTGAATTGACGCGAGAATCTATTGCGACGAATAGCATCCAATGACGCGATAGAAAGCTATTGCTATAGGTTGTATAAATCGGCAATCATCGGTTTTATTGAAATTGCCGATGCTAAATCTATACCTTACTACTAACCGTAACCGTACTATACTTAAAAATATTAAATAACGTTCGTTGAAGTTATTTTGTGAGAGTGATATAATAATTTCGTAATGATCATAATGGAAGTAAATAGTAACAAGGAGAAGGATATAAAAACGACAAGTACACTAACAAAATCATAAAAAGAATTATTCATACGGAATATATCCTTCCTTCTCAATCTTACACAATTGCAGAATTAAAATGACCGTGTTATTTGAAAAAAATATTTATACAATATTAATAATTACTGTTTTCAGGTTTGTACATTAGATATCACTATTATTATACGTCACTAATAACTTACATCGCATAGAAGCACACATACAAATACAATAGTTTAACTCTGACCTGACCTATTACATACATGGCAATTGGTATTTTAATGTTATACACAAACCTTAAAACGATTTCATAAATGTGTGTAAACAGTGAATTAATATTCAGCTATTCGTAACTACAAGCACGTTACGGTAATCGATAAATGCAATCTCTGATTATAAAGCGGGTTAAGATAACAGTTACCAAGCCTTTAAAACCTTTTAGTGAATCAGATTCGTCAGTGATAGTGTAGTAATTATTGTATTTTATATGAAACATATATGTATAACTGAAAATCAGTGACGTTACAACCTGCAAATCACTACACAGTATAAAACAAAGTCGCTTTCTCTGTCCCTATGTCCCTTTGTATGCTTAAATCTTTTAAACTACGCAACGGATTTGGTACGGTTCTTTTTTATAGAAGGAGTAATTTTGAGAGGAAGGTTTTTGTATATAATACAAGGACGAAATAGTAAAGAAACACTGATCATTTTAGAAGTTTGTAAAGTTGTTGTACGTTAATATACAAATTCCGTAGTATATTTAGTAATAGTATAGTAGCCGTGCTAAGCCGGGGCGGGTCTCTAGTAACTTGTAACTGGGCTGCTCTCCTTAGTGACGTTTGGGAGCTTATTCCATCACACTGCTTCAATCCGGGCTGGTGAAATT
Organism: Vanessa cardui; assembly: GCF_905220365.1. Taxonomy (NCBI): domain Eukaryota; kingdom Metazoa; phylum Arthropoda; class Insecta; order Lepidoptera; family Nymphalidae; genus Vanessa; species Vanessa cardui. The sequence continues at coordinate 14,836,158 of NC_061123.1, forward strand.
GGCGGGTATCTTAACGATGGTTTATTAATAGCCAACATCGAAATATACACAAATAAAGCATTTTATAATTGAGTAGTTACTCTTGGGCTTAGGCTTCATCATCAGCATCATAGTAAAGCAATTAACTATTACAAAGTTTATGTATTCTTAGAATCATAAATATCAGCGCCAAGAATATATTCAGTGGATTTCTATATACTTCAAGTAATACCTTTACTTTCCCATACAACGCATTAAAATGCGAATACAAATCTCTTAGATATGTAACGCGTTCAAATATTCTATGCGCGTAGCCAGTTTTCTTTCGTTTGGATTCCCAAAAGATTTAAAGGATACAACCCTGCAGTGCTCAATCGATATATGTTTACAGAGGAGTTGTTCGCCGCTTTTGTTTATTTAGTTTTTGTCTTAAGGCTTACGAATTATAAACAAAGAAAAAGTTTACACAATACGATTTTAAATTTAATCAAAAATATCCAGGAATGGTTCATTGTGAAATAGAAGTGCAATATCGGCTAATAGAAGAAAGCGGACGAAACAATTACGAAAGAAAAGAAGAAAGTGAAGTTAATACTTCACTTTCTTCTTTTCTTTCGTAATTGTGCTAATTCCAATTTTAGTTTTATTTACCTTTACAAAGCATCGTAACATATACAGAAAAAATAGTACTGCTTTTTTTTAAGACATTAATTCTAATTGTTCAATAAATAGCAAGAAACTTAAATTCATGTAGCGTTTTTACCTTTAAAGGAACTGATCTGTAGTAGTGGGAATAATATTTACATAACCTAATAGCCGGCAGGTAAACAGACACATGTTATTGAATATTATGTTAACGCTAGTCTTTTATAAGCATGAGGAAACTAAATGGGGAACTTAATGCGTTACATAAAAAGTTTACGAGATCTTAAAATAATTTCGTACTTCCTTTAAATTATTTTTATATTGAGACATTTTGAAATATCATTTTATAATACAAAACTATCATAAATATCCTTCTCCCTGTACTTTTACTCCCAAAAAATATATATTACGAAGATTTGTCCATTATGATTTAAAAATTAAAAGCACCTCTAATATAACTGACTATAAATATACTAGAAACTTCATTTATACTTTTCCACACAAAGAAAAACCATTCCAATCTTTGCACCGTTAGTTTTAAATAATCAAAGTACTATGAAAAGTATCTTGAAGAAAAGTAGGTTTAATTTTAGATTCTAAATTGACATGGAAAGATCATCTAAACTATTTACAATCCAAAATAACTGTTTACTTACTGGCGCATTGCGTAACCCATCCCGATGTATATACCACATAAAATACGTATCATCATTTAAAATTAATTAGTTAAACCATTATTAAGTAATACTCTCAAACAGTCTATCTTTCAATTTAATAAATAACGAAAATGCTAACTTCATACACATTCAAACTACATTCAAAACAAAAAACAGATCAACACAACACCCGAAACAACGCTAAATTGAATTTCAAAAGACTAGAACCAAATATTTAAAAATACTGTTTTAATTGAAAAAAAATTAGAACGTTATCAATATAACTTTAATTAATTACCAACTTAATCTTATTTAAGTCGTAGAGACTTACTTTTTAATGTCGTGTACATATTTATATAGTACATTAAATATTTTTTACTGTCTTTAAAAATTCAAGATGTAATTTCGCTTTCTTAAAATCTAAATTTCGTCTTCTTTGTGTCTACATTACACATCATAGGTCTTTTTAATTTCATCATAACAATTCACCAACCAGGATATTGCCTTCTATATATGTAGATGAAATGTAAATATATTATTATAACTTACAGTAGTCGTTTCATTCGTAGTGAACCGACCGTAACTTCGACTATTAGTCAAATGGTTTATTTCTTGCTTCCTATGATGAGTAGACAAGCGGAACTGGACGCAATTTCCGACCCTAGGCGAGTAGATATAAATACAAAACATGCCTGAACGCAATACCCACTCACAATTGGCTCAGGTTAAAGTTGCATGATCACAATGCAGAGCAAATAAACCGCTACCGGCAGCCGCATTTTCGCCCCTTTTTCAATATTGACTTACCAAATGGGTATCTCGTACCAAAACAATCGCGTTTCGAATGAAAATCAATACTATATTATATTTGAAAATGCCTCGAACACTGCGTGTAATTCTGTTGTCCTGACTATGTCCAGTCCGCGTTATTATGAACTGGGTATAGTCATCATCATCATCATTATTATTTAGTTTAACGAATAGCCTCGTTCATTTGTCTATGATGGATTACCGAAATTAGTTGTTCTATTTCCAGTGTGCGTTGGTAATACTTAAATTGCAGATGTTAAATATTTCCTTACAAACAATGACTTAACATTTTGTTATTGTAGAAGTTAATTTTGAAACAAAACATAAAAATCTTACGTAAGTCCCGAAACAAAGGATCATTCGAACGAGTTTCATTGTTCGCTCCGTCCGTCTTTCGTGACAACGATCTGTGGGTTTCCATTTTATAAATCACTGCCATTATTTCTTTCAACGTGTGTAATGTGGTAGAATAATCCTTTACACGAAATTTAACAGATATGGATTTTTTATACTATTTTATTATTTTCCTTGCTTTTGATCGGGAATATACTTTGATGTATTATTTAATATTTTGTTTAAATTTGTTTGTAAAATGAACCGAAACGAATTTATTACTCCATTATTGTAATTTATTCCGAACTAATTTATAAATTATAAACCGTTAACAGGATATATACTATAGTTACTTAATCGTCGAGACTTATTTATTTGTATAAAAGTATGAGCGCTCAGAAATTCCACAGAAACTATAGTTAGATTAATATAGTTTTTCTGAAAAGGAAAATTAGGCTTTTCAGTGGCAAATTATATTATGTAGAAAAAAATCGTTACTGATAAAGAAATCGTAACATAAAATAATGGATATGTCTTCGTTGTTAATTTACGACTAGGATATAGGCTACTCGTGTAAGTTCCTACTATTAATGATATCTTTTTTTTCAGGAACTAATAACTACACTTTATATAGGCTTCCTGGGACTGATATTTGCATCGTTTTTAGTTTATTTGGCAGAGAAAGATGTTGCTGATACTAAGTTCAAAAATTTTGCAGAAGCACTCTGGTGGGGCGTTGTAAGTATTTTATTATTAAAAACGTTCAACGTAAAATAGACTTTACCATAGTAGCCCTTAAACTCACTTTTAAACAGTCAATTTACAAGAATAATTAAACGTAGAGCTTTCACTACGGTTTCGGATTATAGATTATGCCGAGAAGAACCGGCAAGAAACCCGGTAATTACTCTTTTACACGGATAAATTAATTTATTATTTAAGCTGTATGTATACCCTCCGCGGTAATAAACGAATACAAATTTCACGCCATTTAGATTAAAATAGAATAATTTTGTTTATTAGTAAACACAACACAATGCAGAAAATAGTAAAAAAAAAAGGTTTGGTATGCCAGACAAAAAAAATGAAACAAAGCAACAACTATATGAATTGTATACTTTGAAAAATTGATTTTGAAAAGATAACCACTCAGCTCTAGTCAATGTTTTCACTTCGACGCTGAGTTTACAATAATTGTATTTTTTGTTGAATATGTCATATTTAGTGACTAACTGCCCCACGTGGTTTCGTCCGCTTTCATCGATACAGCTCCGCCCTTGAAGGTCATAGCGTGATTTTATACAGTCGTTAACCTTTGTGAATAAATAGGTTATATATGTATTCAACGCGTTTCTTTTCAAATTAGACTAATTAATACATAAAAGAAATATATTTATTAACGGAATTATTGTTAAACAATAAGCTATATTTGGTTAATAATGTTACATTCAATGTCGATTATCATATTAAGTAACAAATTTTATTTTATTTATAAAACAATACTTGTTAAGCCTTTATTTAGCAAAATATTTATGCTGTATAAAGAAAAATTATAAGAAAGGTTCCAAAATTTTCTCATTATATTTTCCTTAGATAATTAGTCGTAATATTTATAATGAAGAATCACATAATTAAGTTTCGTGTCCGTAACTACAGCATCGAAATAATTAATTCGGCTCATTTACTTAGTTTGAAGCAGGTGTTGCAAAATTAATCTAAATTAAAAATTGCCTCCGAATTTTGTTTTAATTTTATATTTACACTAAATGTCGACATTTGAAAAAAAGTTGTATCCACTTTATATTAAAAAGCTCAATAGTTTAATGATTGAACGCCCTAATCTAAAACTGTCAACAATACGATTCGAAAAAAAAAAGCATTATATAGCTCGTTTACTGAGGGAGCCGAGCTGTGGGTAAACACTTGAATCAATCTGGCAAACTGTAGCCAAGTACTCGTCATGGGTATGAACTGACGCGTACGAGTATAATCCAAATTAAACGCGAGTAAGTTCCAAGTGTACTATTTGCTGGAATGTCAAAGTAATCACAAAACTTTGATTGTTTTTACAAATAATCCTGAATATGTCCGATAAATTGAGTAGCGTAACTAGAAATTCGATCACTACTAATAGCGTTATCGTCGCCGCAGATCACACTGTGCACGGTGGGGTACGGCGATATGGTCCCGCAAACTTGGCAAGGGAAATTCATAGCCTCCTTTTGCGCACTTCTCGGAATATCGTTCTTCGCTCTCCCTGCTGTGAGTGTCATTAATAATTACCCTAATGATAGATTGATAAAATAAAAATGAGTTATTCAAATATTGTTTGTACCAGTAATTTAGAATTTATATTGAGAACAGGGGCGTAGCTATCGTAGGGCAGGTGGTGCAGTGCACCAGGGCTCCGGAGTTCAGGGGGCCCTCTAAACTAAACCTTAAGTTTCTAAAGCTAGAAAAACATGACAACTGTGCACAAGATTTCTTATTTGGTATCTACAATTTTAAAGGGCAATTATTAGTTAAAGAGGAATGGGAAAGAGGGGGAGAGGGCCTGATTCTTTTTCTATGTACCGGGGCCCTTCCTCACCTAGCTACGCCACTGATTGAGAAATAATACAAGAAAAAACAAGTAATTGAATAATTATAATAAAGTATCTCTCAAAACAGGGTATTCTAGGTTCAGGTTTTGCTTTAAAAGTACAACAACAGCAAAGACAAAAACATATGATTCGGAGACGGCAACCAGCCGCGACCCTCATCCAGGCTTTATGGCGGTGCTACGCGGCGGATGAACATTCTATGAGTGTAGCGACATGGAAAATCCATCAAGTGCCACTTCCCAGTCCGCAAACAAGGTACGTAATGTTGCGTGCGAACTTTAATTACAATAACAATTAATTCAGTTGATTTATTTACGTTTTCTAATTAACGAAAACATAATAACATTTATTATTTGATCAATCAATAAATTAGTTCTTTACAGTTTGATTCATCAGTCCTAACATTTCAACTTAAAAATAATTAATTATACTATTTCGTCTAAACTTCAATAGTTACACTATAGTGTTTTGTTTTATTTCACTGATTGCTTTATTCGGCTTAAATCCTATGCTCCTATTAAAAACTTGCGACATGATTAAATCCCCGCCTAAGTGTTCCTCTGCTAAGTAAAGGCTTACGTCTTGTGTCACGGAGAATATACGTAGCTCACAAGACCACGCTATCCCATTGCGGGTTGTTGTGTGTACGTACGAGTATGACAATTTTTCATTCGACAATAGAGAAAATTCAGTATATTTTTAGGACCATTATACAATATTATAAATACTTATTAAGTACGTGAAAAGCGTCAATAGCCCAATGGTTTAAAAAGTCACAGGACCGATCCTGACCCTTTGGGCTATTGTCGTACCTCTATAGTGACTCCAAACACAAATGATAAGCTTATAAGAAGGGGTAAAAAGGGAATATTCGTAATTCCTCAATTATATTGGCGTATTTCTATAGTAACGATACTTTAAGAACTTAATGTTATTTATTTGTTCCCACGACCTTTACAACTATCACCTAAGCCATCTTGGCTACGCTCATGCAAACTATAGCTCAGCGCGGATTTAACTCGCACTGGTTACGTAAATTGAAGCATATTAAATTCCCAAAATAATCATGACTAGGTAACAAATTGCTGGATATAGGTAGCTTTGCGACAACAAATATGAATATTACGACCTAACATATCAATTATATTAATAGTGCTAATATAATTAATATGTTCCTTAAATAAGTCATATAAATATTTATTTCTTTGATATAATATTGAAAAACGTTTTGGTAAAGTTTAATAAAGTTAAATATATAATAATTTTTAGTGTAATCTATTTTGACGTAGTAGATTTATTCTTGGAAATATTTGATGATAGCGTTTTTATATAAAGACACTTCGTTTGTTTGTCGTAATCTTAACTAAAAACGAATGACCGCTATACACGTTTGACAGTCGGGTTATGAGTGCATCATTCAAGAACAATGCTTCCTTTGTGTCGCGGTTGCCGACGATTCGCCGACACAAGAGTACATCCCTGCACTCCCCCGCGCCGCACTCCAAACCCGCGCATCGATACGACGTCAACGCCAGTGCAGAAAACCTTGGTAAGCTTTTAATGTCAGTTTAATCACAAATTACGACTACAGTCTCCACTGATCAGACTAAGTGTCTCATTAAGCTAACACATTTTTTTAACAATATTTCGTTGTATTTTCCACATTCTCACATAACAATAACTACCTGCAAAATAATCTTAACCAATTTAAAATCATGTTAAACATTCTAGCGCACATGTTAGTGGATTATAAACGACAATTCGAATGTATTGCGAATATAGCTGCACTAAAACTGTTTGATTAACATAATATAAGTACCTGTATACTGATGCTGAACAAACGCTGTATAATACATAAAATTAAACCTGAATACATTAAGAACCACATAATTATTAAATACCATTTAAAACGTCGTCATTCAAACATAATTAGGTACATCAAACTATGTGACAGACTCAAATCACCATAAAATATTCATAATGCTGCCATTCGATTAGGCCTTTTTTATTCGACCAGTTCGAATGTACCATGGGAAACAAAATTATAATATGTATCTATATTTTAAGATTAACATAGACACTACGTCAATTTATTTCAGATATTAAGATTCAAAATTAAGCTGTCTTGATAAAGCGAAGTATGATAGTGAGATGAGTATTATCCTTAAATTGGTAATGTTATAAATGGCAGTCCTTTTTACAAACGACTATAACAGTGACGATATACTGCATCAAACCACTCAACGTTCCAAAACAATAACACAACAACGATTGATTGAATAGTAACAAGCTAGACACGAACAGCAGCAACAGTTTGACTCGCGATCGTGAGCCACATCAATACATACTATATATCTAGTGCTCAACAATAATGTATTTTTTGTGAAATGGAGCGTGACATGATATTGCCCTGTTTCGTAGATAATCGTACACCGAGCGGGGACCATGCGTGTTGTCTACTCCATTGTTGGAAAAGCTGCTTTCAAGGTTCTATTCTTCATCTTTTAGACGGCACTATGGCATGACAGTTACAGTCGAAAAACTTTGCTGCGTTTCTTATTAATTCTTATTAGTAAAAACTTTTCAGAAATGTGAATACACGAAAAGCGAATATGTAAACGACGTAGCTCCATTGATACCGGAGAGAATATTCGACTTCCGGCGATAATGGCTGCGTCTTTTAGCTCAAGACACGATTGCTGATATCCTACCTTCTATTTCTTTCTTTTTTCACTTTTTAAAATAAAAATGCACCCGCGTAGTTAAGATATCGCTTCGATATTACATGAGAACATTGCAACAGAAGCTTCACATACCTTACGACGAAGTAACAAAGCGGCTTCTAAACTTTATAATCGCTTCCGCGTAAGTGCTGAGATAGACCTGTCGTTGATACAAGGCAATATGCAAGGAATGCATAACTTGCGTTCGTTTAGCATCATAGAGCGCGGTTCACACTAACGATTTTTTGAATTTTTGAATATATACCATGCGACGTAGCGTACCTGATATTACTGGAATGGCTTCATTTTAGCTTATCTTTTTGTTCGATTCAATTTATAAAACATTAAAACAACTAAGTAAATAAACACCGCTTTGCATTTGTTATGCATGTGAACTAGTTTATAGGAGACATGTATAAATTACGTCTATTCAGAGATAGATAACATATGTCAGTATACCGCATTCTTAGGTTTCAAAACTGTGTCAGAGTCTGCCTGTCTTAGCTATGTCTTAGGTATCTTGTCTTTTGAACAGGCAAGTAAATGAATAAAACAACTACTAAAAACATTATAGTAATTTATGTTATAACATCTAAAAATCCGAAAGGACTAACAAAATAAACATTTAGGCGAATGATACGATCGAGTAATTTACCCTAAGACAACCTTCAGACAAAGTAATTGGAAAAAAAGTGGCCAATCGTAAATCGGACTTGGGGATTTTCTATGGCTTTGAAAAATATAATATGGTAAAGAGAGAAAGGTATAAATGGGTTTAGTACTCTCTTGGTACAGACATTTAATTAAAAATAACGCATTTTAAGATGAGTGTTTGTTACGAAAATAAGCTACGTAAGCTACGAGCAAAAAGTGAGAGCGAAAAAGTTTTGGAATTTTAATAGGCTTGTGTGTGGAGTGAGACGTGATAGGAATGAAGTAACTGAAGTTAAAATTTGAAACAGGAATGAATGACAAAAGAATGAAATGGGATAAGAACCCCGGATATTCGATCAATCTCACAATGAAGATGTTTTCTTAATTACAGTACCATTTTGGTAATATTAATTAAACTTATATTTTATTATTATTATCTTATTACCACTGTCACGTCTGTCGAAATAGTGTTATTTAAGAGCAGTATTATTATCAGATGGTAAAACTTAAAAAATATCAAATTGCCCGTAAATATTTATTGTAAGGACAAATATTATTTTCATTAGTATTCTTATGAATAACTTATTGTCTTACATCTAATATCTATAAATCTATTTTGTCACGACGTCGTTTTGAAATTAAGTTAATAAACTATTCATAAAAAAAATATATTGCATTCCATTGCTACTTAACTTTAAGCAACAAATAATAAATGTTTGAAAAACTAACTTCTGTATAACCTCATTGTGCAAGTAGAACTGACTGAAATGAAAGCTTTCTTGAATAAAATATTCCATAATTTGGAATTATGAAGGAAGACTATTAGTTAAATAAATTAGGAGTTTTTAAGGTTAATCGTTATAAAATATGACTTTGTTTACAGAAAAATATCAAACACTATTTTATTTGAAATTGACTTTACTTGGACTAGGATTTTACGTGTTTGCATAGAGATATATATGTATTTTCCGAATAGAACAATGTCTATGCCAACATGTAGCATCTGTTTTATTTGCGCACAGCCAGACCAGTAAATGAGCCACCTGATGCTAAGTTATTACTTCACACATAGATATTGGCACTGTTACAATTTTAAACCATTTCCTATACCGTGCCAAGTTGATGCCAAAAATGAGATCTATGATGTTACGTCCCTTGTGCCTGTAATTAAATCGGCTCACTCACCCTTCAAACCGGACCACATCAATATTGTTTAGCGTTAGAATAATTTGTAAGAGGGTAGTCAGATGGGTCGGTAATAAGACCTATTAACGGTAATTATGCTAAGCACAAGCAAGGAAAATGGTTGTTGGTTTTGACTGTAGAGGGAAATGTGCGGGTAAGAGATTTGTGGTACTTGACGGTTAATGGCTACTTCTGTTTTAACATCTTAATCTTGCCCTAACAATTCTCACCACGAGATACAAATTATTATTGTCATTTGCGTCTCGCCTTTACATTCGCCTTCAAATAAGTCTCAATATCTGTATAATGTATTATAATAAAATCAGAACAATACAATATATCGACTTCGTTCTATTATCGTGAAATATCGAACTCCACCGAATAAAAATAAAAACATGGTAAATATCCCGAAACTAATAACTTTAGTAATCGACTACATTGTCATTAAAAATACATTCATTATTAAAAAAAAGTAGAATAAATAAATTTATAAATCAGAATACTTCTTGATAATGAATAAGTTTTTAAAGGGTTTTGAGAAGATATTAAATTTCAAAAACAGAAATTTTATTGATCTGATGTCAGGCATATCAAAATAATTGTACTTATATATTACTTCAATATCTTTAATACAACTTGATGGAGTAAATAGACAATGATAAATAATTATATGGACAAAATACGCGTTGATGAATAATATAAAGAAAATAACGAGCTGAGCAAAAGAGGGCGCTGACGCGATCACTGTGGTTGGGTTTGTGATTATGCCGTAACATACGAAGGCACCATACGCGGCACAGTGAGTAACTTAGGATCGATATCGTGAATGCAATGACAGTTATAAAGTAAAAAAGATAAAGTAAGAGCCATAAATAGGCTAAGACCCCCCTCTCTTTTATGACGGGAAGCTCATTCCACCATATTAATGCAAATATCCGGCTAGGCGTTAACGAGAATGACACTAAAACTGAAAATTCTATTAGATTCGTCTTTTTTAAAATATTTCCCTTTATATAACTGTCTTGTATAAAACGCTAATTTTGAATATTAATAACTGAATTCATAATCAATTCCCTTACTTCGACCAACTCTAAAACTTTAGGTATATACTCATTTCGATAAATTTATTGAAGCAAAATCATTTCACTAAAATTACTTTATGCGGTTCAATGATTGAATCACGAATATTTCAGAAATGTTTTACAAAGAAGGTTTACATTTGATATTTATTTAATATTAAACATTATCGTATACTGCCTTCCTTCATTTGAACATTAAGGGAATCAAATAAAGAAAAAAATATGGATTTCAAAACAGGGTCACAACTTGACCATATTAGTAATAAATACAGATTTAACATTTAATATTGAAGGTTTATATAACTATGAATTAAATTCTATTAAGCATTAATCTCCAAAGTCAACGATTACAGACCTGACATTTATTTGATTATCTCGTCTACACTCTTTATTGGCTCTCGTGATTGGAAGGGATGATGCATGGGTCGCTTTAGTGTATTGCCGAGTAAAATGTCGTCATCTCTAATACTGTGCAAAGACATTTATTTTGTTTCCAAAATATATTGGTCGGATCTATGGTTATATACGACAGCTCAAAGGATAAAAGAAGATTTTATTTTTCTTTTTTCTTAGATTGAGTATTATTACCATTTCCCATTGGTTTAAGACTATAAATAATAATAGGGTAACACCGTAACAAAACAGGAACAGATTTTCAAAATGAATAATAAACTTGATGAAATTTTTATTTACTGGCAACACTGTGTGACATGGTGATGAATTCAGTTCACCACAAATTTTAGTTTTCCTTTGAGATAGATTTTCCTCACAGTACCTATAAACATAGATATGTCTTACTTCTGGAGTGTGATTTGATAATTTACAGGATAAATAGCTACATTATAATTTTCCTTTCTTTTGTAATCAAACAATCAACAATATTCTAATTTTAAAATTCTTATTTTTTTTTGTACAAAACATTTCAATGAAATGAAATCATGGAGTTCATCGTTAACAGTAAAAGTTTTCAAGTAGCCTTCAATATTAACTTCTAAAATGATTTAAAAATAACTATTCATTGAATTTAAAAACCTAGTATATGAGGAACTATTCCTATTTCAAAAATTAAAAAAAATATAAACTTAGCGATTACGTACACCTGTGTAAGAAAGAGATAACAAATCGATCGATAGTTTGCTTAGACATTAAGTGGCAACCACTGCATTGACCTCATTATTTAGGTGTTTCTTTACTGCAGTATAGCGGATTAGCAAAGTTAATGAAATATAATTAATATATGTATGTACACGTTAAACGTTAATGGTTATTAATTATATGCAAAACTTTGCAAATGTTTCAGCGTTACTAATCACATACAAAATATTTTTGTGAATCATATAAATATATGTATAATTATTCTATTACATTTTTTCCATACATTTTGTAATGAAACTTATTGTTATTTCTAATAATAAACGTTTTAAATTAAATCAAACTTTTATATTATTAAATATTAGATTTTAATAAAAGCGTGTCTATTTTTATCTGTTAACACTTGATTTAAAAGAATACGTTAATAATTTATAACTTTTTAACATTATGGCTTTTTAATATATGTCACATTGCGTCTTCCCTTTTGTCGAACCCTTTCATATGATACCCATATCAGAGAATTACTATGGAAATGATGAAACGTCATTTTGTAGCGTCCATCATATTGAATTTAAAATGACGTCACTTAGTTAATCGTGCTTTGTCACGAGAAATAAATGTGAGTGCTAACTTTCAGCTCAATCGAACACGAAATGGGTCAAATTTAACTTGAAAGAAATGATTACGAACACCGAGACAGGTGAAACTTAATAAAAGCTCTTGAGATAAAAAAATAAAACAATTAAATCATAATATATTATGTAATTAAACACTCTAATGCTATGTATGAATTATTAAAAACAAAAATTAATAAATCTTATCAACAAACTAAATTAAATATATATAAGACAAAACAAGACGAAAGCATAAGCAAAAGTGCAACGCGCAAACCTTATTAACCTAACATTTTTACTTCGAACAATAACTGTGTTGTGATATAAAATAGTATTCCTTTGTTAGTAATTGTTTTAGAAACCAGTCCAAACTTCATTTAAATATATTTCCAAATTATTTTCATTGTAGCATTAACAATAATAAAGATTTTTATTCAACATTTGTCTTAATCAGACACAAAAGATACAACAACAGAGTAGGTCAGCCATATTATATATAAGCATTTGTTCAATGCATAATAATACACAGACAGCGTATTGACAGGCAGACGGGCGTATTTGACAGAATTCTGAATCGTATATAAAACGACAAGAAATTAGGTTGTATAGCGAAAATTTCATTATGGCTTAAGTAGGCATCCGCAACAGCATTTGAAAACTTTACCGGGGACCTCATTAAGCTGGATACATAATAGAATGGGTCCAGTGTTGAAGTGAGCGTATGTATGCGTTGGCAGGCGCGACGAACAGCCGGTCAGGGCGCACTCGACCCGTCAACCCTTCCTACAGCGAGGACTCAGTGGCCGAGACGGCGCTCTCCAAGAAAAACTCCGACGGTAAGAGCTAAAGAGGCAAAGAAATATTTCCATCTAAAACAAAACCTCTTCGTCTAACGACATGCTCTCACTGTCGCTTCCGAGTAGACATTACTATAAACGTGATTGTATGTACAGCCTTGCGTTAATAGCGTGACTGTAACGCTAATCTTTCATATAATTGGAAAATATCTAAAATAAAAGTTACTAAATTAATAAGACTAAATTTGACTAATTATTTTTAAATAAAATTAAAAATATATCTCAATTCGACAGTCAACTCATCCCTATTCTAGGCATCTGTACATATTGTCTTCCTTCGTGATGTATATTTCTTAATATTATATAACAACATATGTAAATCCCAAGCGAACTGATAAATAATGTAAGTATATAATGAAGAGGTTGTTATAAATCATACCATTCTATCATTGGCTTGTTTAGCATCAGTAATTATTTAATTATTGGCTGCATTAAAAAGAGAAATCATAAACATAATCAAGACTAATAATTATAAGAAAAATTATGAAATAAAATTAACTACATATTCAGAAAGAATTAACTATTATATATAGAATGAACTACTTATATCATTTTCGTTAATGAAAACTTTGAATAAAGTTTAAAAGAAATCATTTAAAACATTATTTATTTATTGTATTATTTGCAGGTAGTTAGTGTTAATTTATAACTATTACACGTAGTTTAACAAATATGTTATATGAATTAAAAAAAAACTAGGATTACTATACTACAATACAATTGAAATAAATTAAAAAATCGTGCAGCGTAATTTGAAAGTACATTATTTAACTAGACATTTCTGAAGCTGGAATTGTGTGACGAAAATTTCAGCTCAAACGCTTGGTGGCTTGAAATTCAGCTGTAAATTTTTGACACTTTTGAGCCACAGATACTACTTAAATAAGGGTGATTTTAAGCGGGAAACAAGCAAACTTTAGCAAAAAAAAATCTGGCACATTTCATATTTTAATCAATCAAAGGTTATAAAATCATAACATGATAATTAAAATAAATTATCGATTCGTTTTTATAATAAGAAACATATTAGATAACAAATAGAAAAAAGAATACACTTAGATGCTTGATAAAAGTTATAAAATGTGAAAAAAAAATTCTAATTAATGTGTGATATGTATATTCATTGAAAACAATGAATCTGAAGTCATCATTAGCCGGGCTACATTGGCTTACACGAACAAATATAACACCACTAGTAATCCATGGCGCTCAGAACGAGTAAATTCTTGACCATTTTTTCTCCATATAAACAGAATTAAATTTTGGTTCGACTGAAACCACAACCAGCAGCGAAAACGTAAATTATTCCATCAGATACATATAACTCATTAAAAACCAATATGGAATAAGCAGTTTATATAATTAGAAGTATGATTTCCTACTATCATATCATATCTATGATTTTACGAATTATAAAAATACTAAAACATTTGTGTGTTTTATAAAATAAAAACACGTACCAATTGTACGCTTTACAACTTTGTCATACACAAAAAATCTCGGTTTTATTTTATTGATTCAGTATTGTCTTTCAAAAGTTTATATTCCACTTATGAATTTTAATAAAATACTAATTATAAAACAATATAGTTTAACTGTTTAACTTTATTTTCTATAAAAATAATTAAACTGGCTTTGAAACATTTTTAATCTATTATCATAAGGATATCTGGACATATTAATTACACATTTATTAAACCTTAATTTTTAATCATATTTATTCAAATATAGCAAATAATGCTTTGAAGTTATTTATAAAATGATTGTAGGAATGTTCTAACAGTATCCAACGATAGTTAGTAAATACTGTCATCATTTTGTCATGTGTACCTACTTTGATCATCGAGATTTTAGAAGCTAAGAATAATGTACGGGTACATTATTGTAAAAACTACAAATAGTTTTATTCAGCCGTTTTATTACATTGATTAATTCTTTATATAAAACTATACGAAATAAAAATGAATAAATAATTTAAAATTTAATTATACATAAAATTATTTTATTTATTCCATTTGCTAACAACAATAAATTGTAATCTACATCGTAACAGCAACTAAAGAGAATAATTTCCGGTCGATCGGTTGGGTGAAACTTGTATAAAATTTTGTTGCCAGATATAAGCAATTCGAACTAATACAGAAAGGTAAATAAAACGTTTTTTGCAAACATTTAACATATTTAGTTAAAATCTATTTTGAGAGATGTTTTTACCTACTTCTTAAAGTAACACAAAATTATATAACACACTGAAAAAAATGTAATACAATTAACTGTATAAATAATATTTGAATTAGCTAAGAGGTTGCTTTAAAATATATAACAATCATGTATGGCTAATCAATTTAAAATAGTAATTGCACTGTCGATAATACTTAAAATATGCTAGAACTCATTATACTAACGAAAATGTTAAAATTAAAACCAGAACCTTTCCAATCTGCTTTTGCTATATTGCTTACAATAATAGCTTGAAAAATATTTACGCGTTTCGACATTTCCTCGTGCTCTGAACCAAACCGAAAATGTACAGCGCTATTAAAATGCCATCGTGGTATTAAATACCCCTATATTTTATATTTTTCTATTTACTAACCTCATGAAATACGATAAATATAATATATAAAAGATTAAAAGTTCATTAAGTAACTAAATCATAATGGAGAATGTAATCTAAAGTTACATATTTTAATAAATTGTGTTAATTTATTGATGATGCATTATACTTAGGATTTATTCGTTACTTCTCTTGCTTTTAATATTTCATTTATGATTTTATTTAAACTTTATATATTAACTAATACTCTTATGCTTATATAAATTTTATATTATGATAATGTTTACAATTGAATATTTTAAATTTGAAATAAATAAGCAACTTAAGACAACATTTTTATGAATTATGTAATAATTATTTTGTAAGGAAATATATAACCTCTTTTGAAATATTATAATATCAGTCATTTGATTTGGATAAAGTTATAACTAGCATCTATATTACAAGAGTCCAAAGCTCGCCGTGCGACGTCCGCCCGCGCCGCCGTTCCAAGTCCATTATCTTGTTTCAGAAGTTTAATTGAATATTACGTTTTGATGCAGACGAGGACGAGGAGCCGCGTTGCGTCACGTTGACACCGCGTCACAAAGCTGCCATTCGATTTATTAGAAAGGTACGTAATCAAATTATGTTTGAGTTACTTTGTTTAAAATTATTTTATAATTACAATAACACTTTACAATTGCCAGGGAGTTAATAAATATGGGAAATCGGTAAAATAACGATGTCATAATGTCGAGTGCACAAAGTCGACATTGCATCCAAGCATGAATTCGCAATGCTAGGTAATTAAATGGTGAACTGCGTTCGATTAATATTGTGCAGTCAACTTTACAAAACTAGTTGTAAGCTATGTTGGATTAAATCATTTTATTGCGAATTCCTAGATAGTTCAACTGAAATAGATAGTTTCCAACGGCACTAATGATCTACGGTGCTCTCAAACTGCAATGTTGACTTTGGTGCAATACACAACGAATTATCTATGTACAAGTATTAAATTAATGAATATTACATTACAATTACGATCGAAAGAGATATTATAGTATATTATAAGTAATTCGTTATAAATGAATATACAAAATAGTAATAAATTTTATTCTTAATACTCATAAGTTTATTTCTGCTCTTGGTTAAGAATATGTAGATGTAGATGAAAATATTATTTCTATGCAAATGTACCTAACTAAGTTAACATACATAACTGAGGCATGAGGCTGCTCGTATAACACTCGCAATTATGACATTTGCAATACTAAATATTTTCTTTTTTTTATATTTGCTTCCAATATTATGAAATTATAAGCCCTAATGTATTTCTCTATTAACGAAATTATAAATTTTCCGTAAAAGAAATCTTTGCCCTTTGTTAATGTAACGACACGACCGACGCATAAAATCATATGTTCTATTGCTTTTAATGAACTTTTCCAATATAAATAAATTTACAGTTTTCGTTTTATAATAAATCCTCGCCTTATTACACCGAAAAATTAAAAATAAAAATAACCTTATAGCATATATAAACCGAATGCGTCGGAAATATCGATTGACTACGAGTTTATACATATTGTTTGTTTTTAATGCTCTAATTTACTTACTGCTTAATCTAGCTAGGTCAATATTTAAAAGTTATTTCAATGACGTTAGCATAAAAATGAAGAAATAAGGTCTGATATAAAAGGAATTCAGTTCACCTTCTAACCTTTACATTATTAATAAGATGGGTGAAAGAGCGAAGTGAAGTAGTCTTCGAGTCGCGCTTAATTATTTAGCTGTTTACAATGTCCAAACTTTATAGCTTGACCCAAGTTTTCTTTTGAACCTTAGTCTGTTTTCGGTACTGTGATACGTGATTGCTTTTTTATTACTTTTCACCCAAACCTGGGGCTAGCTTCGTTACAATTTCTACTTACGTAAGACCGAATTTGCGCCAGATGTTTTATAATTAGTATACGGATTAAAAAAACAATCTCGCATTTTTAAGACATTGCCAATAAATTACCTATTTAAGACCGATCGATCGATTTCTTTTTATACGAGGTGAATAAAAAAGAAATCATGTATTAAAACGCAAGGTTAAAACATTTGAAAGATATAAACGTAGGTTTGCAAAAATAGAACACCAATGAAATTATTATTTATAGACGAGGAAGTATGAAATTGTCACCTCGTTATGCTTAATCGAATTTAGAAATAAATTTATGACTTTATAAGTGCGTCTTGTGGAATTCTAACAGATGAAGTATTTTGTCGCCCGACGTAAATTTAAGGAAGCATTAAAGCCCTACGACGTTAAGGATGTTATCGAACAGTATTCCGCGGGACACGTCGATCTGCTGGGGCGAGTGAAAAACGTCCAGACTAGGTAGTACACTTCAGGGTTACATTTCAGGCCATGACACTCTATATCTATACGTATAATCGATTTGATGGAAATCAATAGTAAATTATATTCTGATAATCATAAATACAGCAACGCTTAAATCTGTTATTACATAACAAACACGTATTTACTATTGATTTGCATATCTGTGTCGCTCATTCGTATGGATTTAGCGCCCCCTTCTCAACACTATTCTACGAACCCTTAAACATTTGCACTTTAGTTTATGTACTACTCTTTGAACCTTATACCCTTTCTTGTCTGGATTATACTTTTAGAACTCTAGTTGAGTAGAAATATTTGCTTAAACTCTACAATACTTTACAAATATTTTAAGTAGCTCAATTTACGTAGTGGTGTGATGTTATATTTAAGTATCGTCCACTTATACGAGAAATCTATTTTTAAGCTCCGCTGAAAATCTTCGGTAACGTTAAAACTAAACAGTATTATATATACGTTTTGTTTTATATTATTACATGAACGTTTTCAGTGGATAAATAATTCGTGTTTGTATGAAAATAATTTTAAAAATTATCATTTGTCACATTAAGGTAGTAGACATGTCTTATTGTCGCAATTTATTCGTGAGTTCGATAGCGTTTATTTTGTAAGCATGACTTAAAAAAAATTGCGAACGGATTAAAATTATCCTGTAAATCAGAATACTCATATATTTCAGTTATACCATGTGTTATAAAACAATCTTTCATCGGCTTGTAAGTAGGCACAAACATACCGTATCGCTCAAACTTTGACATCTCGAGCTAGAAATAGCATGAAACTCCAAGACCAAATGGTCGAACTTATATTGTATCCGACCTCTATTTAGAACAAATTATGATATAATTTAAATCTTATATGGTTTTTCTTAATGTAATTAAAATGTCTTAAAAATACAAACGGAAACATATCTAAAGTGTCCTACTCTATGAACATCGTATACCTAAATAAGGTAAATCCCGATAAATAAATTCGACATGAGGATTTTTTTATTTCCGTTTAGCTCAAGTATTTTGTCGCACGCAAGAGATTTAGAGAAGCCTTGAAACCTTACGACGTGAAAGATGTGATAGAACAATACTCGTCGGGGCACGCCGATCTTCTTAATCGTACCAAGAACCTTCAGTACAGGTGAGATACGGGATAAAAATACTTTCACCAGTGGTCAAGTTTGGACATGACGTGCCAACTACTCTACTCCGGTTCACTACACATGTTTCAAGAATTCTTCATTTAAAATGAGTTGGGTCTACTTATTATTTACTCATTTAAATATGGCCGAAATAAATGTCTTATACTGATAAGAATTTATCTCTTATAATATTTGAAGAGAAATATATTTGTAAAAAAATGGCTATAGAAAAATAATAATACTAAAATTTCCTATAGCAAGTATTTAGATTAAACGACTACAATATATAACTTTATTATATGTCATTGATAAGTTAAGAACGAAATAATGAAACAATTTTGTTTGTTCCTACTTATTTTTAATAAAAGGAATCCGTTTTCTTTGTTTTTGAGCATAAAAAACATTTTTCCATCGTGTATTATTCCATGAAACCGTAATTTTCCGTTCACTTGTCTACAGATTTAGCTTCTTTTTACAGCACAGCTTTTATTTTTATTTACAAACACGAGTTAACTAAGCACAGTAAGTGTAGATTGTTACAAACTATTCAAGTCCGCTTTGTTCGTCGCACTTCCTTTGCACAAAACAAAATATTTTTTGCAAGTTTTGACAAATAATCACAAAGTATGATTAATTTAAAAAAAGAGTAAAAGTGAAAACATATTACGTCACTGTTAGCGTAAAAGGTCGTAAGTAAGTAAATAATTCATAATTCAAATTTGATACGCCAAATTACGTACAACGCAACTCATATTTGTTTATTTATGAATTTAATTGACTCTGCCCCGCGATTCCATGCAATCTACTGCCATAGAGTTAATTAAGGTTTTTTTTTAAGTTAAAGAAGAACTTTAATACGCATAAAGAACCATACAGTTGACTTTGCATGTAAGTTATAAACAAAGTTGGTTTCAATGGTAAAATCTGTGACAGTACATATCCACGTTGATCCAAAAAAAATCCAAAAAGAAAAAAAATTACAAAAGAATGTACATTTTTTTTAAGAAATCTGAAAATTGTACTAATACAACTAGATATTATTAAGACTTTTTACTCTGACAGTGGCTTTTGCTATTCTAAAGAATTTTAAGCAAAAAATTGACACTTAATTTGTAACACAATTATTGTGAGTATTCCATTCAGTAGGCTATTATAAGAACATATTTTTAGTATAATTATTGATATTACCGAAACCAAATCAATTCTAAATAATGATTGCAAATTTAAACTATTGTTATTGTTATCATTGTACAGAGAAATCCGCTTTCAAGGAGCTCTTGTTTTGTGGTTAGTTTTGGCATAGAAGAGTAAACAAATGTTATTATTGCCGATGTTTTCACGTCTACTCAATCTTGTTCGGATTTCATAATTATGGCATTTATTATTTAACAATGTAATAAAAACGATGAAGTACTCGTTAAGACAAAAGTAATATTTTTATTATTATTACTAATATATATTCTACAGGTTAGACCAAATCCTTGGCAAGCAAGGCTCAAAGGCTAAAGACGTCTACGCTTCTAAGATTAGCTTAGCTTCCAGAGTAGTTAAAATTGAAAGACAAGTAAGTGCTTAACTTATTTTATTTTAATGATATCCTATCGTGAAGACAAAACGTGATCTTTAATATATGTTTAGGTAGATGACATAGAGAGTAAGTTGGATCATTTATTAGAAATGTACGAAGAGGACAGACGATCCATACGAGGGATACGTAATGATTTAAATGGAGGTGCAGAAAGCGGTACATCTGGAGACGTTCAGCTCCGATTACGGCCGGCATTGACGGAGAAACAGTATTCAGAACCGAACTCGCCCGTGTCACGTACCTTCGAACAACCCGTTCCAGTCTCAGCGCCGCCGGTTCCGTACAAACGGCCGATGAACCGAGGGTACTCTGATCTAGGGACCAGATTCATGAAAAAGAAAGTCATCGTTAAGTAAGCGCCTCTACGATTAATATGCATGAAATACATTTTTCTATTGTGTTTTGATACATTGCAGTACTCGTTACGTGCGTTTTAAATTTTTGGATTTTTAAGTTAGTGGAATTCTATATACATAACGCGTGCATCTTAACCGATGATTGCGTGTTCAAACCCAGGCAAGCACCGCTGATTCATGTGCTTAATTTGTCTTTATAATTCATCTCGTGCTCAGCGGCGAAGGAAAACATCTCATCAACATCAAAGGAAACCTGCACGTGACAAATTTTTTGAAAATTCATTTTCATTTTCGTGAAATTCTGCCACATGTGTATTCCACCAACCCGCATTGGAACAGCGTGGTGGAATATGTTCCAAACCTTCTCCTCAAAGGGAGAGGAGGCCTTTAGCCCAGCAGTGGGAATTTACAGGCTGTTTTTGTTGTTGTATATACATATAATATGACTTAATAACCACTACTACTATACTAATTAAAATCCTTTACTATACTAATTAAAATGAGCAGGCAGTGTAATATATCTATGTTTTTAGAACAGCGTCAAGCCGATGCGAAGAATCGCCGAAAGACGACGAAGTGGTGATAGTGGTACCAACGGATCGAGAGGACACACCTCCTCGTATAATAACTGATAGTTCAGGTATACTGGTTATACTATTTAGACACAATAATATATACAGGCTTCTTAATTCAACGTATACTCTTATTACTCATACAAAATTAATATATATAACATTTTCTTAATCATTTATTTGTATAATACTAATAAATAAAGTCTTAACAAGAAACTCACATCTTTACAAAACAGTAGAACGTTACAACGCAGAATCTTTTGCAACGTTATTGTAAGTCATGAATATTAACGCGTTAACATGCTTTTTAATACTTCATCTTTAACGTCGAGTACATGCTACATTATCCTCTTGTTTCATGAGGTTTATTAAAATTCATAAAGAAACCCGTACTATACTTTACGGAATATTTGTATTGTCTGCATTGGAGAAGATGATTTCACGTTACTCGTTTGCAATAGTAATAAATCTGAATTTTAAGATTACCATAAAAGCTTTGTATATTATCTGTCAACATTTAACCTATTAAACGTCGTTGCCATAGGTATAAATATGCGAATATTACAAAATTGCAGCATCTTATGAAGACTATTCGTCGTCGACTTCTCTCTGACCGAGGTCTTGGGACAGCCCAATTCTTATCGGCCGTCGTCGGCTGCGTGAGTCCTGATCCTTCCCCTTTTGATGTGTGGAATGTGTTCTCGTATTATAGTATCTCTGTGCCCTTTGCCCTCCCGTTCGCTCCTTATGAATGCTCATAATTATGGTGTTGTATTTAGATTTACGATATTTCGCATTTTGTCTTTTTTTGAATACGTATCGTTATATTATATTATTTACGAAAAAATAGTCATATTTTATACGTATGTTAAATTCTGATTGAATAAAATTTAAAACGTCATAAAATTAATTTCCATGAATTAAATTGGTGTTAGTTTGTAGTACGTACCAGTAAATACTGAACAGTGGTACTTTGCAATTTTGTTTAGTTTCATTTCTTTACCTCTATGAAGACGTTTTTATTTCTTTATTTTAGCATGTTATGTAATCTTGTTAAAAGTAGTGATTGTGTTACTTATATAAAAATAAGTTTTTTGTTTTATTGGAAAATGATGTGACGAATGTTATGCTATTGAACTTATTCATTTTTTATCCGAACTTGACTCATATATAACATAAAATATTAAAGTTCAGTTGATTCCAAAGAAAAGGTCACAAAGATAAATTGCATGCGCAATAAAATGTTATCATTGTAGGAAATATTTCTACTCGGCGACCGTTGACTCTCGGAGCTTTTATTAAGCAATGAGAGTGAACCGAGCCCGTCTGTACGAAATTTCAAATACAGCAATAATAGGATAGAAAGAAAACATTCTCAAATAATATATCATATGCGAACGTATTACATTCAACTTCATACATAAAAACAATTACATACATGAATATTACTATTAGTAATAAATGAAAATATTCATCTATTCTAGTTATTTAACATAGTTTTTTTTAAATTTGATGCCAAGTCGTAAAATTGCAGAGGTATGTGCAAGCTGTTCGGTAGAAGTAGAGACAGAGGTGGATGCGGGCGGCTCGGGGAGCTCCGCGTCGCAGTCGTGGTGCGAGGGGGAGGCGGTGGACGAGCGCGGCTACGGCTCCGGCGACTCGCTCGCCGAAGACGCAGCCCTACTCGGCGACGCGATGCAGCCAGAACACACTCCGCGCATTATTCGGGCCCAGATTCGAGACGTGGCCGTCGATCTTCACCTCCTGCGACCCGATGTATGAGGCGAGCGTCGACCACACAGCCCGCTCGAAATCGACACGATAGTGTGTGCTCTGTGTTAAATTATTCGCACAGTGTTTATTCCTGTCACGATTTTTTAATGAAGCTATTGAGCCTACCTATACATATGAGGGCATGAGTCTGGTGCAGTGCGACTGTAATGAACTTTACAACGATTTACATATATAATGTGGTTAATTTAAGTAATTGATTCCACTCGTTTAAGGTATTGTATAAAGACCAAAGACTCGATATAAAAAAGTTTAAAATAGTAAATACGCTTAAATTGTCCTATTGCTTATAAATAGCTTACAATACCTGTAGACGGAGGCTTTTAACTTTACATAAATCTAAGATGTAAATATAAAATAACGCGATAATATTACATTCGAATGAAACGATTTAGTTTAGTCAAATATACGCTTGTCGTAACCTAACTTCGAATAACAAATGGCGATGTACCTAACATTGCTAAGATTAAAAAAGATATAAAACTTTTTGTAAAACTATCACTGCAAAAATACAAAATTTAAATTTAAATTTAATTCGCAACTTTATACTCAGTATGGAATTCTTAAGCGACGAAACGTTATTAATCGCTAAGAAACGGTAGAAGTATAAAAAATTGTCACTTTCATCATAACATAACGTCGTAACCTCTACATTTTATTTAGCTCGATAACTTAATACATTCATGTTAACAACTGAACTGTGATACGCTTTTCGAGTTATTAGTTATAACGGCACTAATAAGTAGAAATAATAAATCTGGAATTGCGTTGAACTTAACATGTAGCTTTCTTAAATTTGCTCCGTCTTGCACGTTTAGTTTTATTACATAAGTATGTGATTTTAAGATATTTTTCAAAAAATCTAAATCAGGCGTCGCTTTAAGAGGATATTTATTTAAAATTATGTAGGAATTTGATACATAAACACTTCTCTTTGCAATAAAACTGCATCATTAATTTAAATAAGAAGAATGAAAATTACATGAAAAGATCAAGAGAAGAAATTCTAAATCTAAAAAAAATAATGTTTGGATACATCAGAAATATATTCCTAAAGTTTTTCGTCCAGTCCATGATTGTTTCATGTCAAAGTATTATTATTTCATGATTGATTATTTCCAAATTCTAATACTGTGTATGGTTATATAATTACACTGTTCACGAAAAAGACCAAATTTCTGACTTCTGCTAGTGTTCTAGATGACGATAATTAAAATTAACTTGTTTTTTTTCGGGACCAATGTTACCAAGGAAATAATTTAAAAATGACATGGAATTGAGTATTATGGCTACTGTATTATTATACTTAACTTCAGTAGGTATTGCTACGTGTATAACACGCAGGTCTTCTTGTGTCGACATAGACGAGAATAATGCAAAAGAAACATAAAACAATCAAACTATTTACGATAGACATGATGCAGATTTATTACATGTGAGCTTAAAATTTCTCCTTTAAAAATCCTAACCTTGAACCAATTTTCAAAAGTTTTGGACACATTTCTTAAAATGCAGGGTAAACATTTGCCTAACATTCAAAATAATAGTAATTGTAAGTATTGTATAAATATGTATAAGTATTAAAAAGCGTTTAATAGCAACACACGCAGCCAGTTTTACTCTGGTAAGAATATTTTAAATTTTAAGGCTTTTGCCTACTTCAGCGAAAAACAGATACAATGGGACCTAGTTCTGCCTATTAATTGTAATTGTGGTAAATGTCAGTGATGTAAGGTGTGCGAACCGAAGGAAAACTCCTATTATAGATTATGTAGAGTCAACAGTAACTTCTTACTCAGTGGTCCAATGTTATACCTACTTTATTATTAGAACCACATACCTTCAGACAATTTAAATTTAAACAAATTATCTAATGTTTCAATTTTAAATAATTAAATTCAATTTTAGATGCAATTTGTAAATGAACCAGTTGAATCTATATTTAAAATTTTTCAACTAAGAAAGAAATTTAAATACGAGTAGTGTGACCACAGTAAGCATTATTCTTCGAATCTATAAATAAAGTAGTCTGTACTCCTATCTACACAATTATTTTTGTGATCAAGTATTTTAACAAAAATAACCTAATATATTTAGATAGCTCTATTAGAAAAGAATCACATTTATCTACCTCTAAGAAAAAGAGGAATTGGTTTTACAAGCTTGATTAGAAACCAAAGTAATAAAAGCCTTTTGTATCGAAATTATTGATAATGAGAATATTTTTTACAGAAAATGTTCCTCAAATTTTACAACAATGTATTGGTTATCTAAATAGTCACCTCTGCTACACTTAAAAGCAAATTTTATGGCTTTTTTATTACATTCAATAGAAAAAAAAGGCAATAAGTGCCTACCTAACATTATTAATTGTTATTTTACCTGATTACTTAATTTTACAAACGACCTAACTTTTTCTCTGGTTCCTTACAAATTAAGACAAAGAAATAAGACCTATAGATAAAACTCGTACAATAAATTTTACATAAATAAGTAATAAAGTATTCAATAAATTTATATTAAAATGTGCTTAGCATAGAAGACGATTTTTAAATTGTTACATAAATTTAATTACATATTCCAAATCACTGACTTGTCTATTAGCAATATAGAATGTAATTACATATTATTAAGTTTCAAAAATTTTAAATGCAAATTGCCTCTTATGGTACTTTTGGCACGTAGCAGAAAGTACCCACTATTTAAAAACGTTTTTTCATCTGTAAATAATTTACAAATGATTAAATAGAATTAATTACAGATACATCATTACGTAATTAATACAAATTTACCATCAGAAATAAATCATGTACAAATAAGTAGGTACATTTATAAATATTCGCATTTTAGCTGCATAATTTATTACGATACGAACAAGATATAGCGCATAAACTTTTGTTATATAATGCTGTTATTAAATTCTTTATATTTTATTTGTGAAGTTGATTCATATTGTTAAATAATTTAAGCAATTTTATTATATTTAATTTTTGAAATTGTTATGTATTCTGTTTATTTGAATAAATTGATTAATAGTCAATAAAATGCTTTTAATTAGCCGACTTCGAGAACGGAGGAGGTTAAGACCTAACGGTTTTTAGTAGGGCTGTCGTTGGCCATTCGTGTACAAAGCTTGGCAAACAACATCCTCATCAATACACATAGGCATACTATGTGTATTGATGAGGGTGTTGTTTGTTTGTTTGTTCTGCGAGATCGAAAGAATAAAATGAAATGGATAATGTCTATAATTTAGTCAATAAGTGTGTCTCGTTTGCAATGACGTAGCTAGGTGAGAAAGGGCCCCGGTGCATAGAAAAAGATTCGGAAACTCACCCCTTCTTTCCGCTCTTAGTCTTTAACTAATAATTACCCTTTAAAATTATAGATACCAAATAAGAAATCTTGTGCGCAGGGTCGTGATTTTCTAGCTTCAGAAGCTTAAGGTTTAGTTTAGAGGGCCCCCCGGGGCTGGGGCTCTGGTGCACTGAACCATCTGGCCCTACGATAGATACGCCATTGCTCGTCTGCATAATAGATTATCAAATTGAACAAAACAAAAAGATATCAAATAGAAACTGTATAAAGTAAAACAGAAGTTTATCAATAATACTGTTTGTTATTTTGTCCTATAAACGTATATAAACTGCTAACATCACTATAATATATACTATATTAGACTTCTAGTTATATTACATTTATAGTTATAGCGGACTTTCAATTCTGCTATAACTAGAAATGAAATGCTTTCTTCCTCGGTGTTCCTTCAGCACTACAATATGTTCTTATTGTGCGAGACTTAAAAGAGTTTTTCTGAAAGGCTAGGCTGTGCCCCTAGCATTGCTGTCTTTCATGGGCGACATGACCTGAAAAACAATAAAAAGGGTTTCGTTTCTAGATAATACTAACGGTTAAAAATAGATTTAAATATCAAATCATATGTAAATTTAATTAAGTGGTCCGAATATAAATTAAAATTTTCCGTTCTTTCGTGTTTAAAAACAAAAAAAATATTACTTTTATTTAAAAGGTAATATAAAAATCTTATGTCCACCCATGTTATTCTTATTTTCTACGGTATTATAATAAATGAACTGAAACATTTGCATTGTAAATTATTGAAAATATACGAATAATCGATTTAGAAATATTATGAAGTAAAAACCTAATTAGGACAAGATATTTAAGACTTTAAAAAGATGTTTTATTAATCTTTTTCACCATGCATATTGCCACAGAGAATATTAGTAATTTATACTATCTGTTATATTCTATAATGTCTATTAAAGTTGACATTTACAAGTTGACAACACGAATTTTGACATTTAGTGAAAGCTTGACATGGAAAGCTATTAAATACTACGAAAACATTGTCAATTTGTTGTTAAATATTATTATTAAAAAAAGGGAATAGATCACTCATTTACTATTTGAAAATACTATTTGAGTATGAAATAATATTTATACATAAAATGGTAACTAAAATATATTAAGTAGTAAGATAAATATATAAACTAACCGTATAATTCACTTCGATAACAGTTAAGCTGTTACTGTAAACATAAATATCAATAATGCCTAGTCCATATGAAGAAGAACGTGTTTGGGAAGGACAAAATCAATATGAAGTAAGTGTGTATATTTTTATAAACATTTCGATGCGTGAATGCCGAGCGAAGGGTTCGATTGAACATCCCAGCTATCAAAGAAATTTAAATATAAAAATATAACCTATGTAATTACTTTTTTTTTTTTCAAAAAAATAAAAATGTTGGAAACTAACAAGGTGATGCAGGTGCACCTGAAGATAATACTGCTAAACATTATTTGCACATATAAATAATCTACACTTACAATATATTATTTACATGTAAAAAAAATATCTGTCCAGGTTTAAATGATTTCCTTGTTACAGGATGAAGGAACTGAAGATGTTATTGATAATCCTGAAGAAGTTCTACAGGAATGCCTTGAAAAGTTCAAAACTCCTGACTATATCATGGAACCTGGTATATTTGGCCAATTAAAGAGATACTTTCAAGCTGGAGGCAACCCAGAGCAAGTGATTGAGCAACTGTCAATAAACTATAATGCTGTTGCACAGATGGCCAACTTACTTGCCGAATGGCTTATTTTAGGAGGTATGTTAAATGTTATATGTCTTATATAAAACAATAGTAGAGTGTTATCAAATTGCTGTATATCATAATTATCATAGAAGCTTCTAGGCAATTTTCTACATCTTAAAATAAAAGTAATGAGACAATTATTTTAAGGCTTACAGTAGCTAAATTTAAATATTTCTCTAAAGTCATAAATATGTATACATATATTATAAAAACTTTTGAAACCACACTACAATCAATGAAAGATTGAAAGTACAATAAATTGATCACTTCGCCAAATTTATAATTTTATTGTAATGAATGAATATAAATATACAGTTTATTAAGATTATTTACATAATTTCATTATCAACAAAAACTGCCTACCATGAATAGGTACAGATAAGTAGTATACATAGGTTATTATTTAAACATTTAAGCAGTCTTAGTGTAAATAATGTGTTATTGAAAATATATTTCTTTTAATACAATAAGTATTAACCTTTTTCTTCAGGGGTTAAAGTAACAGAGGTACAGGCCATGGTTGAAAATCATTTGAAGGACATGATATTAAAAACATTTGATCCTAAAAAAGCAGATACAATCTTCACAGAAGAAGGTGAAGTGAGTAACAAATTTAATATCTTCATAAATGATCACTACTATAATATCTAATACACTTCACTTCACTACACTTCTATATTTATTATTAATTCCATAGACACCGGCTTGGCTTACGGAAATGATTGAACACCCAACTTGGAGATCTCTAATATACAGACTAGCTGAAGAATATCCTGACTGTCTTATGTTAAATTTTACTATAAAGGTGAGTAAGTTAAAGTGTTCAAATTATGTGAATATGTTTTACTCAATGGATAATCTATACTAGATAGTAAGTGGTTCCTACTGCCTACAGATATAGTTGTTTTAATAATATCAGGAATATTTAACATTCCTCACATCACCAATGTAAGTAGGGGGCTTGCGCAAGGTCATACCACGAATTACATACCTTAAGACCCTAACTTAAAGTCCTCCTAATAATCAGCTATATAACAATTAAATGTAGGCAGTCTTATTTTTATATAAATTTATTTATTTTCAGTTAATATCTGATGCTGGTTTTCAAGGAGAAATTACAAGTATATCAACTGCAGCCCAACAAATTGAAGTATTTTCTCGTGTTCTAAAATCAGCAATTGTTGGATTTTTACAAAGCTCAGATGATTGGCAGAATAGTGTTACCGAATGTGCTGTATGTATAAAAATTCGATGAGTATACTTAGTTAATTTTAAATGCTTCAAAAAAAAAATTGTTTTTTGAGATTTAACGTAAGGATTGGAAGGGACTTGTAGATTGTTGACATAAGTTCTGTCTGTTTTTTGCTTTATATTTCTGTATGATATTTATAAAATGCTTAATCATTGTTTTATAGAAAATGGTATGCCATGGTGCTCATACTTATGTGTATAGCCAAGTCATAGTCCATATACTGTCACAAGAACCCAGAGGTGGAGCAATTATGAAGAGACTTAGTCAGGAAATAACTCGATGTGCACAACAGAGGTAATAGAATATTTAATTAAAATATCCATTATTATGTCCAAGAGTGCAATTTGATGGAACGGGCTGGACTCAGAACATATGTTTGGTTAGTAGTTTTGTAACTACTACCATCCAAATTGAAATCATAATAATATATTGAAAAAGATTAGAGGAAACTGCACAATATTATACATACGACACTGGAACCCATTGAATGCAAGAAATGTTTAATAATGTATATAAATGAAATATATAAATATAGATGTAATAAAAAAACGTTAATCATCGGCGCAGGCGCCACTACCTTCGTTTTATACTCACTCTTATGACTCAATGAATCAATGAAATACAAGTTCACTAGTTTCAAAACAATCCCATCCATCTGTGTATATCATGATAAATATGCATAAACAACCAACATATTTTAAGAATTTAATTTAAATTTGTATCAACGATATAGCTGTTTATTTTTTTTAATGCAAGTTGTAATTTTTTATAATTTTAGGAAAATATCTAAAAGACTTAATTATTTTTTATTTATTTATTGGGAAACAAACAGTACAATAACCAATTAATGTATTTATTTTTGTATGAATTATTTTCAATTGATTGGTTGTAATACTTTTTGTTTCCCAATAAATAAATAAAAAATAAATTTTTGAATGTGTCATGACACTGGTGTATGTGGGGCTGTAGCGGGCACGACGTGACGCCGATCACGCTGGCGCTGACGCCGGGCGAGTCGTGGCGCGGCGCGCGCACGGCGCTGGCCGCCATGCTGTCGCGCGGCGCGCTCAACCCGGCCGACATCTCCGTGCTGTTCCGCGCCTACACGCAGCCCGAGCCGCCGCCGGTACACTTGTTAAGGATACCGCACTTTTTAGGTATATGACTATATGTATTCCTAAGTTTTTTTATTTATTATTTATATATGCTCTTTCCGGTCGTGTTGAATTTGCCGTCCCTTCAAATTATGAGAATGGGGGATAGGGTGCACCTGTTTGGTGGTTTGGCGCACTTTGGCTGATTCAGGACGACATTATTGTTCATAAATTATTCTGTTAACTTTGTAACCTGTAAGATCACGAAATCCAAGAAATCCTAATAATAATTAAACTTTTTTGCTTATCTCTCTCCACCTGAGTTTTCTATACTTCCAGTGCACTCCATACCATAATTATTATTTTCTTAAATATAAAAAAAAATATCAATAGATATACCTATTTTTTATTATACTAAATTACTTTTTGTTAATAATTAATAATCAAGTAGTTTTATGTTGTTTATAGAACTTCTCGTGGACTCCTTGTTTAAATTGGGAAGCAAACTAAATCCAGAACACAAATCAAAATACATGTACTTACTGGCGTACGCGGCCAGCGTGTGCGAGGGCGTGACCCCCGGCCGACCCGTCAAGGACGAGCTCAAGGCGACCGTGCAAGCTATCGAGAAAATCCATGCTGTGTGTAGCAGCTCGGCCAGCTCGAGTGAACTGATATCGGAGCTGCCTTCCCTCTATCATTGCATAAGGTGTGTTATATACTTCTGTAACACTGTTTTGGAAGATATGCGATTTTCGTTCATAAAACATACTAGCTGGATTTATATTTCGCACGAGTTTTGTTTTGGGATACGACCTTCTGGAATTGAGAATTGCTCGGTCCGCTCCCTATCAGTAGAGTCGGCAAACTCGCGTCGATGCTTACGTTACTCATTTGTCAATATGGATTATTGGTGACATTATACTACTCATTTATTTTAGATATTAATAATCGTCTGATTATGTTACCGATTAAAAGTTAATAATAACATGTTTATTAAAATAAACCTTATAAAATATCGGCTCCAATGTGCTTATACTGGAATAAAGTATGTTTAGATTTTAGTGGAGAAATGTTAAATTTTGAAAAGTTTTTCAAGCGAAATTTTTGTTGCAGTTGAACAAACATGGAACACTCATACTTGCTTAGACATAATCGACTTTCAATGTTTTTTTCTGAGCCGCCTAGCTATTGATCAAAAATTCTTTGCTAACGCTCCTTCGCTTGATAAATGACGTTTGCGATGTATTTTGACATTTTCGTGGAGGGGTTTATACCGTCAATTTTGTTCTAACTCACCGGTAGATGGCGCGGCATCACATCAAATAATATACTTGGACTTCTGACAAGTTTACCTAAAATCGTATAAACTTATTTACAGGTTTCCAGTAGTTGGTATGGGTGTGCTTGTGTGGGTGGAATGTGTAGTGACAGAAAAGTCATATTTCAAACTGTGCACTGAACACTGCCCTGTCCACTTGGCACTGCTGGATGAAGTTGCCTCGTGCCACCCGCTGCTTCACCACAGGCTACTTAAACTATTGGTTCAACTATTTGAATCTCCACAAGACGAATTAGAGATTTTAGTTCAGGTATGAAAAATATTTTACATACTTTACATACACACACACACACACACACAAAAAATACCAATACCAAAGTGATCTAGAAGAAAGCCCTACCAGTTAATCGTAAAAATACTGATTTAAATATTGAAACATTATAAAGTTAAAATTAACCATTTTTAAATTTTAGAATGTATTGCTAACTTTTGTTTAAATTTTCAGCTGGAGTTGAAAAAAATGCTTTTAGATCGTATGGTGAATTTATTAAGTCGTGGTTGTGTCGTGCCGGTCCTACAGTACATCAAGCACTGTTGGCAACGTGGAGACACAGACATTTCACTTATAAGATATTTCATAACAGAGGTATCTATTTATTTCTAATCCTACCAACAAAAGTTTTTGCACACAATTGGACTAAACTGTATAATTGAATTTAATGCCAGAAAGCATTCTCTACCAATCTATATAATACATATTATAAAAATAAAAGTACTTCTGTCTGTGACAATTAGTCAAAAATAAAAAAATTATTGACTTCATTAAAATAAGTAAAATTGTCTCCACCTAACACTATCTACTTTAACCTTTTTAAGATACCCTTAAATAAGAAGAATTTTTAAGGTAACTGAAGGATTTGCAGCAAACACATTATATTGAAAATATTCACTTCATTTATATTAATATACTTCTGCCAGGTACTTGATGCAATAGCACCACCCTACACGCCAGAGTTCGTCCAATTAGTTCTACCTATGGTTGAAAATGAAGAAATAACAGGAACTATGAGAGCAGAAGGTGAAAATGATCCAGTATCGGAATTTATAGGTAACTTTTTGAAAACTTTATTAATTGATTCCATTATTTTGAAATAATTCGTTGAACTAGATTTAAACATTTATTTTAAATAATTAAATTTCTAAATTTTAAATAATTGAAAATTTTTGTTTTCAGTTCACTGCAAAGCACATTATGTTGTTGTATGATAAGAAGAAAGAAGACTTATATTTTTTCAAAACAACAATTACGCTTTTTCAAAATAAAATTAATTTTACTGTAATACAAATATGTTTCCATTATACCTGGTTGTTCTTAAATTACGAATCATGCAAATATGTACAAGTTACTGAATGTAATTGCAGTAGCAATATAAAATGAAACTCATTCAAATATATTTTTAAACAACATTTATTTTTCCTCTATCTAACTCCTTATTAAATGCCTCTAGAAGCTTTCCTCTCGTAATATCTTCTCAGAGCTTCTTCAAATACTTCTCCCACTGTTCTTTTCTTCCAGATGTCAATTTTAACTTTCGGTTTTTCTAACTCTTTCTTTTCAACAGGTAACACATCTTCCTTAGGGCTGTTTGAGTCATTTTCTTTAGTCTTAGGTTTCTCAATGTTTGCGACCTCCGCAACAATGTCTTCTTTTTTATTACTAGGCTCCTCATCACTAGACTCATCGATAGAAAAATCGGAATCTGCATCAATATTCTCGTTTAGAGCTTTGGATTTCTTAAATGTTCTGATGTCATCTAAATTTGAGAACTTTATTTCATCACCCGAGTCTTCAATTTCTCCTTCAGATAATTTTACGTCATTTGACACTTTCCTTTTTCTGTAATTTCTTTGCTTTCCTTGTTGTAACTTAGTGACTGTCTCAGATGTTTTACTTTCTGTTTTCTCAGTAACAGTTTCTTGTGTTTCATTTTTATCACACTTAGTATTATTTTCACTGTCATCTAATTTTTTACTTCCCAATTTTTGTTCATACAAATGTCTATAAAATCCACCTAAAAAATAATAAATGTTTTATTTAATTAATGTCTACAACAATAAATAATCATTCAAATATGTCTAGATACTAACCTAAATCTCCCTGTTTAGTAACATCTCCCACACTTTCTAAAAATTCTTCATATTTTTCTTTTTCTTCTTCCTGTCTTAATTCTTCCAACTTCTTCTTATACGCTGATGTAACAAATACTTCTTTGTCTGCAAATTCGTCACCTTCCTTTTCTCTCTCTTTCTGAATCTATGAGAAAGGAAACACAAGAATTTATTTTTAATACCTAAATTATGGAGTGTAGAATCAACGAAAGTAATATTTACATTTTTAAAGTTTCTCTCAAAATTAGGACATTTAAAAGGTTTTGCTAAAGCTATTGTATGATAACTTGCTTATATCATATTTGATCAATTTTGTGACGAAATAGCTGTCATATATGTGCAATAAAGGCACAAAATTGATATAACTTTATCTACACACTAACTATTCTCATTTTACTCCTATGGACTATTCACTCATTAATAGGTTTAAAAAACATTAGCCTGTGTATTTCCCCGGGTCTCAAATTTCCCATACCAAATGTCATGTAAATCAGTTCTGTGTTAATAATGTAACTACAGATGTAATGTGAGATGTAATGTAAGAGATGTTTAGTTTTTGTTGTAAGTACATACAAAAACAGGTAATGATCATGACATAAATTTATTGATTGTAGTAGTAATATCATGTTAAAGCACTATTTTCCTACTAGTTGTCAATTATTAAATGTCTCAAGTAATTTATTTAAAAAAAATATAATACATCAATGGCATTACCTGGCGTTCTATTCGTCTTTCATTTTCTAATTTCCTTTTGTTAGCAGTCTTAAGTAAATTCTCGATGTACCTCGGCTTTTTTTCATCTTGTGTTTTTTTTTTCTTAGTTAGTTTTTCTTTGGACATTGAATCATATATTTCATCATATTGATAAACTGTAGGATCTTCTGTTAGAGCTTTTTCTTGTGCAACTTTGGACTGCAATGAAATTATATTTATAACTATTTGGATTTGTGTTCTAGGAATTCAGAGTTTTATATACACATTCAAATTATTTATTTATTTAAATTTATTGTTAATTTTACAACTTGGTGCAAATTCATTTATGTAGCTACAACTGACTCCTCAAAATTAAATGTACAATTTTTTCACAAATAAATCATGATTTATTCTCTTCAAACAGATGAAACTCAAGTGGCATGATCTTAGAACACATATTATATAGTAATTTACTGTACTATGGATGATATTACAATACCTGTTGATATAATAAAATACTACCTGTCTGTTAATGTTAGCACTTGGCTTCAATAGAACTGGTTTCGCTCCTCTATCATCATCAGAATCTCCATCACTACCAAAAACATTACGAGTTGCTTCGAAATTTAATTTAGATTTTTGATCACGTACTATAAGACCATATCTGCAAAATTATACATATATTGTATTGCTTGATTAAGAAGTTCTTATTAAATATTTAATTTTAAGCTTACTTGTTTTGATTAGACATGTTACATGTATATATAATTACTATGTTACATATATTAATTGATAGAATCGGCCTGTTTATCTTGTATTTATACCATAAGAGTTAGAGTATACACAATAACTACTTTTTGTCACACGTATTTTGACTTTGACATTTTAGGGTCAGAAATAGAGTTCAATTCAATTCTTGGTTTAATGGCTTTTAGTTGTGCCGACAAGGCACAGATTATTTCGCCAATGTCACGTAGGATGGAGAAGACACGAAAGAGATTGATTGGTACAGTTGAGGAAACAAACTCAATTAAATTTTGAAGATTAGCATAGTCGTAGTAATTTCCTTGTTAATCCTTAACCTAGAACAACACAAACATTAAGGGTTAATGAAAAGGTACAGTGAAAATAATTGTTAGTACTCTAAACTAAATAATATACTTAAATATCACACTCAATTGGACTATTTACAACTTAATTTTATTGCATTTAATATATTTACATAGAAAAGTACAAAATGGACTAAACACAAACGTCAACAAACATTCAACATTTATAGGGCGAGGGACTTTAGGAGGGAGAACATCATATATGGGATGAAGAAGTTTAGGACAAAGGAACAGGATATGGGTTGCGGAGCCTTCGTCTAGGCCACATTCACACAGCGAGTGATCTCGAACTCTTATCTTAGCTAGGTGGATAGGTGTACAGGAATGGCCGAGGCGTAATCGACAGATAGTGGAAATGACCCAACGATCAGCGTGCCTGAGAAACGAAAACCAAGGACGCCTCGGAATTTCAGGTTGTAACGCCGAGTAATACTTACCCTTAACCGATTTTGATGAAATCCAAAAAGAGCTCCAGGATTTAACCATTTGAACCTTCGCAAGAGTGAGCAAGTCTCTAGCGGAATTGACAAAATGCTCAGATGAGCCAGATTGAATAGCAGTCTTTGCATATGAGTCAGCCATCTCGTTTCCAATAATACCGGAATGACTTGGAATCCAGACGAGCAAAACTTGTAGACCCTGTTGATGACAGGACAACAGGGCCTCTCTGATCTTAAAAACGATAGAAAGTCTTAATTTGCTACGAAAAGGATTTTCCTTAATGGCCAACAGACAGCTTAAAGAGTCAGATAAAATAATAGACTGAGGTATGTTGTGCGATTGGGCATACTTAATAGCTTCCAGTAAAGCAATGGCTTCACCTGAAAATACAGAAGTTTCTGGGGGGCATTTAAAAAGGAGTGCTATTTTATATTTTGGTATCCAACAAGCTGCGCCAACGCATCTGTTGGGTGAGAGTTTAGAGGCATCAGTATATATAGCGAGGTGATTCGGCCAATTTTGATGAAAGATTCTTTGAAATTGGATAGCAGTATCAGAAGAACCTTTTATAAGACCGAGATTTGTGATAATAAGAGGATTATATAAAAGAGCATTAAATGAGGTGGAAAAAAGGGGATTAGAAGGAAAAGTGGAAAGGGGATGGGGGAGGTTGGTGTACTTGAGGAAACTGTTTAATAGGAATGAGGATTTCGAACTGTCTGGGTTGTAAAGGTGGGATAATTTGTTTAATCGAGGCAATAGAGGATGGGAAGATAACTGTAACAATTTGATGACAAAGCGGTCACATAAATATTGCCTCCTTATATGTAGAGGAGGGTCAACGCACTCAACCTGCAGAGCATTAGTAGGGGTGGATTTCATCGCACCCAAGATTATGCGCAAACATTTGTACTGAATTTTGTTTAATTTTTCTGAAGCAGATTTATTGAAGGGATCTAGAACAAACAGTCCATAGTCCAAATGACTACGAACTATTGCGTTATAGATCAACTTCAATGTATAAGGGTGAGCTCCCCACCAAACTCCAGATACTGCTCTAAGGGCATTAATTGATTTTTCACATTTCTTGGTTAAATGGTCAGAGTGTGAAATTCCGTTCAGTCGTTGATCGAGAATAATACCAAGAAATTTTGTTTTGTCTACAAAATTGATACGTTGACCCTCATAAAACAAATTAATAGAAGGTATATGTCTCTTTTTAGTAAATATCACTGCTTGACTTTTGGCCAACGACAGCGATAAGCCATGGTCACAGAGCCATTGGTGTAGGTAATGCAAAGCAGAGTTTAATCGAAACGTTAAATTTTCAATGGAGCTAGATCTAAAATACAAAACAGTGTCATCAGCGTACTGGAGTATGTTGCAAAAATTGTTAACAGACAAATCGAGGTCATGGGTGTATATGCTATAAAGCAGAGGACTGAGTACTGAGCCTTGAGGAAGACCTTTCCAGACAAGTCTGGGGGGAAGAGAGTGATGTTGGTGTCTTACCGTTATGGATCTGCAAGTTAACAGATTACATATGAGATGCACAATCCTCGGTGGAATACTCAGCTGTTGCATTTTCTGCCTGAGTAACGGAAGAAGGACATTGTCATATGCAGAAGATATATCAAGAAAGATTCCCACAAGGTACTCTCCTTTAGCAAAGGCAATTCGAATGTCTGTTGTAAGTATGCTTAGACTGTCAATGGTGCTCAACCCCTTCCGAAAGCCAAATTGAGAGGGAGCAAGTATATTTCTGCTTTCCATTAACCATTCCAAGCGGTTCTTCAAAAGATGCTCAGTGATCTTTGCCA
The DNA here is from genome assembly GCF_905220365.1 of Vanessa cardui. Lineage (NCBI taxonomy): Eukaryota > Metazoa > Arthropoda > Insecta > Lepidoptera > Nymphalidae > Vanessa > Vanessa cardui. Next base: position 14,874,762 of record NC_061123.1, read on the forward strand.
GGGTTGACGATAAAGCTATCGGTCTATATGAGTTGCAATCTGAAGGGTTCTTACCCGGTTTAAGAATCGGGACAACAATTTGTGACTTCCAAGATTGCGGGACGATTCCTTTGATAAAAACCGAGTTAATTATATTTAAAAAACAAGTTTTCGCTTTATCGTTTAATTTAGATATAAAAGAGTAAGGAACGCCATCTTCCCCAGGAGTAGAATCAGATAAACCATTTAAAGCACAATTAAGTTCAGAAAAAGAAAAGGGGGCATCCATTTCATCCAAAGTAGATGCAGGCGTAGAATTTAGAAAACTGTCCTCATAAGGGACAAATGGGGGGGCAAGCTTGTCAGCGAAATTGTTAAGCCACTCAGAAGGAGTATTTGAGGAAGGATTGACAGAGTTAAGGCAACGGCGAAATTTTTTTAGTTGGGACCAAACTGCAGAGGAAGAGGAACGAGGACTCAGGGATTCACAAAAATGAATCCAACTGACTTTCTTCTTTTTAGAAATAAGCTGTTTAAATTTTGCGTCGATTCTCTGATACCTACTAAAATTATCCGTTGACATACACAATGTGTATGAAACTTCAGCCTCTAGCCTCTGTTCAGATAATCGCTTGCATTCCTCATCCCACCAAGGGGTGGAAAGCAAATGAGTTTTTGAGATACGCTTTTTAGGGAAATGAAGATCAGCTGCAGTTAAAATGCCATTAAGGAAAAGATCATAGCAAACAATTACATCTCCATAGTCTTGTGAAACAAAGAGGTTGTCGATCATGGTATCAACAGACTCAGCATATGCAGACCAGTTAACATTTTTTAACTTATATTTTAATAAGGGGTTTGGATTTATATGGGGAATGGATCGGTGATTTAAAGAAAGGACAATAGGAAAGTGGTCACTACCAAAAGAGGAAGAGAGGACATTCCAGGATATTTGAGAAGCGAGGACTGGAGAGGATAAGGATAAGTCTACAGCGGATTTTGGGTTTTGGTTAGGGTATACTCTACGAGTTGGTGAGCCATTATTGAGGATGCAAAGGTTTGCATCATCAAATATGTCCATCAACAAGAGAGCAAATGGGTCACAGAAATGTGAACCCCAGGAGGTGTGATGGGCGTTGAAATCACCCATTACAAGGATAGGACTAGGAAGACAGGAAATGATGGCAGAAATATCAGGAATTAAAGCTGGATTAGGATGAGGAATGTACAGGGAAAGAAAAGAGATGTTCAGGGCTCGGACAGCAACAGCATTAATATGCTGGTTGGGAAGGGATAAGGGAATTTGGGAAAAGGGGAGGGAGTGCCGTATAAAAATGGCACTCCCTGCATAACCATCATTTCTGTCATCCCTCAAACAGGAGAAGCCTGGGACCCGGAATCGGGATCCAGGGATCAACCATGTTTCAGAGACGGCAATAATGATAGGTTTATGGAGGTTAATCAGTGAGAGGAGTTCATGTTTTTTAGGACGGACGCTCTTGCAGTTCCATTGAAGGAAGCTGATTAGGGCCATTGTGAAGGATTGAGAATAATTGACATAAGTCTTGAGCAACGTTGGACGGTAAGGGGATGTCGTTACATGTTGAAATAATACTAAGAAGTATTTTTGTTAGCATTTCTAAGAAGTTAGGATTGCTATTAAGAGGATTAGGAGTGTTTTGGTTGAGAGCACAACCGTTAGGAGCAGAAGAGGGACAATTACTAATGATCGACTGGTGGGCCTGCTTATCATACCCCTTACCAAGAGATGATCTTGGGCGAGGAGTACTGATAACAGTCTTCCGATAGGACCTATTAGTTGAAGGGATAGGTTGATTTTGGATATTTGGAGAATATGAGGGAGGGGTAAACATCTCCTTTGCAATCTCTGCATAGGATCTACGAACAGGAGGGAACCGAGAGGATGCTTCAATATAAGATATGTTATCCTGAGACATAACTATTTTAATTGACTGTTGACGGGAAAACTCAGGACAGTCCTTGTCTGTTGTATAATGGATACCAGAGCAGTGTAAGCAAGTGGCGTTATCCTTACTTACACTACAAGACTCACCTGTGTGGGATTTGGCACACTTATAACACCTAGGTTGAGATCTGCACTGTGTTTTAATATGACCATAACGACAGCAATTAAGGCATTGGATGGTCGGAAGTTTGTAAGTCTCTACTGGAAGGGATGTATGGTAGGAAAAAACTTTTGAAGGAAGTATTTGCCCTCTAAAAGTAATAACAACAGATTGGGTAGGAACCCATGTTGTTACACTGTCATTAATTGTCTTTCTATTTAGTCTTCTTATTTTCATTACTTCACCACATCCAGTGGGAAGTTCAAGTGACATAGCAAGTTCTTCCATCGTCCAGTCCACGGGGATACCCTTAATTAAACCCATTCTGGTTACATTGAAAGTCGGTACAGTTGCTTTATACTTGCACATTTCAACGATAGGATTTGCCAGAAATGAGTTTGCTGCTTTAGCTGATGAAAATTCAACAGAAATTTTGTTTCGACCTATATTTTTAACACCATCATTAATAATTCCTTGAATTTTATGGGTGTGCAGAAATTGTCCAAATTTAATTGCTCGGATAGTAGTTCCTGAGGCTGGGTCAGACACTTCCCGGGACACTTGAACGATGAAAGGGCCTTTGTCATCGTCAGAATATATTTTAGGGCCTTCAGAGAAGGATGGGTGAGTGTAAATTGTTTGAATAGAGGGATTTGCCGAATTTGGATGAATTATTGTTTTTTTAGGATTAGTATCGGAATTAATTGATTCGTCAACTTGGCGTTTTCGAGAAACAGGAGTAGAGGTAGGACAAGGCGTATCAGTATTTGTTTGTAATGAGCCACCCGGATCCGGGGGTTCAGGCGGAGGATCAACCTCCATTATAAAACTTACAAGCTAAAAATTATTAATATACTATAAATACTTACAAGATTTAAAAATATTAGTAACACCACTTAACCCAACTACCAACTAAAGCACTATTAACAATAAAATATACTACAAAACTAAACGTAAACACTCAGAATCTCTAAACACGTGTGTTAACCAACGCTAACGCAAGCGAAAAAAACAGAAATAGAGTTGTTCGCTTTCAATTATTATCGACGTGGTATAAGATGAGATGACTTGGATACAATCGTTTTTATCGATACCACTTAAGGAGCTTGATAAAATTTTCTTTGAAATATTTAGTTTAGCCGCTGTAGCTGAAATTGGTCAGAACGTTATTGGACAATATCACATACATTACTCTGATCCCAATGTAAGTAATTAAAGCAACTAATGAACTTTCTACATCGACTCGGCCGGGAATTGAACCCGGGACTTCAGAGTGGCGTGCCCATGAGAATCGGTGTACACACTATATTCCAAATCCTCTCCTTAATGGAAGATTCTCATATCTGCAAGAAGTTAACATTTTCCTTTTTTTTTGTTTTAACTATCTTTATTAGGTTCACGATTTTATTACTGTTGTATTATATGTATTTTTCAATGTTCAGGCAAACGTTTCAATTCAAGCATAATCTATTTTGCATAAATAATAAGAATTAATATTGGTATATGATTTAAAATGCAAATTATAAAATTTTCATTTATCTACAAAATCTTAATCATATAGTTTATTCTCTATTTTTATAGAATGTAGAAAACAATATGTTTAAAATAATTGTAAATCACTTTTAGTCAGAAAAAAATATTTTTCTATATAATCTCCAAATAACTGTCAACACCAACGGCAAACAGATTTACACTTACGGCAGTGACATCATATGCCAATGTGAAAGACTGCAGTCTGCACTCCGCAAAGAAATAATAAAAATTAAAAACAATAACTAGTTGTGTTGATATATGAGCATATGAGTCGTTAAAATGGATATAGTAAAGGATAAAATACCTAAAACTGCTTTGGCGTTATATATTAAATTATATTGTAAAAAGAAAGGAAATAAAATAAAGGTATTACTTGGATATACTATTCATATTAATTTCAATAAATTTTAATAGAAGATTCTTAAAATTTATACATGTATTAGTAGGTTACTATGATCAAAACATTTTATTTCAGGACAAATATATTCTTATAGAAGCGACTAAGTCATGGCTTTCATTGAATAAATCGGACAAACAACTATTTTTGAAAAAATATGAAGAATATCAGACTAACTTTAAAAAAGCTTTTGCCAATTACCTTTTGTCTGCAGAACCTTATTTAAAAGTCAAAAAGAAAAAAGATAATGCCAAAGCTTCAACAAGTGTGCAGTAATTATAATCTTTAATAAATAATACTACAATGTGATAAGTCAAATTAAACTATATCTTTTAATATTTTAAGAGGAAATTTATCATAACTTATAACTATTATAATATTTAATAAATCCTAAAGTAAGAATAGGACAGATTATTATCAATTACTATATTAAAAAAAAAAACATTTCCAAAATCCAGTATTGAAGAACACAGTACAACTCAACATGTAGTTAATGAAGAAATAGAATTAGACACTGATCCTAAGCAAATAGATCAAAAGAGTATTGAAATCAATAATTTTGATAACACAGTATCTTCTTTACACACTGGAGGTGATCACAGTACTAATGCCCCGTAAGTACATATAAAATTTATTATGAGACTCATTGACCAAAATAAATATGACCAAATCTTTAACATAGAAGTTTACATACGCTCAGTGTCTATAACTGTATTAAAGCAAAGAATACTATTTGTTAGTACTCTTTCTAGTCAAGTGACCTCTCAATTTAAAGGTAATGTCATATTTGTATTCCTGTTGACCAAAATCAGCCTCTCACTTTTAAAAAGAATATTTAGAGCTTGCTCCAGCTGCTTTATTGTAGATGTATATGTATGAGAGTTTGAATGTTTTCTACCACAATGAAGCTTGTGATAAACATAAATTAACCACATTATTTCAGTAGCTTAAAATCATCAGTTAATATTCATCATTATTTACTGCTTGTTTAAATAAATGAATATTTTTTTATCTTAAAATTTAATTGCAGAATATTGGAAAATACAAACAATACAAATGGTTTAGAACAAACTGATGAATTATCAATAGAAGAACCCACTCCTCCAAAATTCATGTAAGTTTCTGAAAAACACTTTACCGGAGTAAATATTAAAGTTATGACTAAAATCTGCTGAATATATTATGACTGCATGGATTAATACTTTTCAGTCTTCTTTAGTATCTGATTTATTAATTTTTTGTAAAATTAATGTAATTTATTTTAAATTGAGTTTTTCATTATTATTAACTAATAGATAATCCCTCTTTTTAGAAATGGTCAACAACTCTTTGAAATAATAAATGAGAATAATAACAATCTGTTATGGAATAAAATAAGTGTCACAGAGAAAAAAAAATACCATAGTGCTGTACTACTAATCAAGAGGAAGTATCTTATAGAATATAAAAACTACTTAGAGCATTTATCATCGGAAAAGTTGTATCATCATTATAAAAAAATGAATAATTTATATAACTCCAATGATGAATGAACATATTGAATCCAATTATTTAAGTTCTATTTTCATAAAGATAAATAAAAGATGAATGAAGTATGATTTATATTATTTTATTCGATCATATAACTCCTAATATTTTATAATAAAATACTTGTGGAAATAAATTACATTTTATGGTTAAGGAATACTTATTTTTATTACTAATTCTAATAAACATTATATAAATAAACAATGTGAGATTTTTTTCTAAAGATACATTATCTACATGAACCATTAAAGTAATTATTTGCCACAAATAAGTCCAACAGCCAGACCAGCAACAAAAGATGCCATAAATACATGTGTTTCAGTCGCACGGTAATTGTCATCTCCAATAAAATCATTGTACCATCGTTTAGCTTTGTGTTCTTTTTTCTTCAACAATCCCTCAGCTTTATCAATCTTACGATCGACAAACCTTTCAACCTATAACAAAAAAAAATTTAAAATATTTTTGCATACAAAACTGTTTTCTATGTAACATAAAAATTACTTAGATTATAGCTAATTTAGTTTTAGTAAATTTATTTCATAACTCATTGCTAATATTTTTATGTCACAATTTAAATATTTAGCTATGGCATATTGAGAAGAATAGTCCAGAGTAGGTAAAAAGCAACAATTATTTATCATATAAGAATTATTTTCAAACTTTAAAGAACTTAATTGTATGTGTACTTAACTATTGTTAACCTAATTGTGTACTTTAGTTTAAATGCTGTATATTATTCTAATGCATAAAAAAACTTTACAAGCCCATTTCAGATATATTTAGTTACAAATAGGTGTATATGTTTTTAAAGAATTTAAAATTGTAATTGAATCACTTCTGTATTTGACCCAATAAACTGAAATTTTGATAATTTTAATGTTTTTTTAACTCACACAACAGAAGGCAAGATATATTAAATTATGATGAAGCAATGCCAAAAAAGAAGCCTCCTGTAAATCCAGCTGAATAATAGGAATTATCTTTGACAAATACTATAACCTGGAACAAAAATTGATGCTTGAATTGTATGGAAAATTAGTAAAATAAAAATTAAAAGTAGTATAAATGAATGCAGCAGTGCAACTGCTAGCCAATGTTTGGTCAAATACAGACGTGAGATTTTCCTACTTTGTTAAGACTTACTTTATCAAACCAGTCTGGAGATTTTCCAGTAGTTTCCTTCTCAATTTTATCTGTGATTTTATCGACCTTTTTGTTGATTTTATCCCAATTAATATCAATATATCCCTTTTGGCTCGCAATGTGTAGTAAAATAACACCTCCGCCAATACCAACAGCTGCCAGTTTCCCAATTTTCATAGTAATAAAACCGGTTATCCTAAAATTCATTTAAAAATCAGTTTATTGTATTCGAATCTTACAACAAAACATAAACAAAGGCGATGAGTAATGATTATACCATCCTGACGCAGTTCCTAAAATTAGCTGCTTCGTTGCGGAAGTTTTTCCAATATCTCCAATAGCTTTTTCTATAAAATTTTTCGCATCGTCGACGATTTTTTTTGCCTCTTCAGATGTATCGTCCTTTTTGGGCTTAGCCATTTTTCTAAATTTAATTACCTATTTTATTAATAACACAATCAAAATTTATAACTTAATGGTCACTCGTCACTGTTCGACTCAAAGACAAAGAGCTATGACTTAAGAGTATGAAAATTATGAAATTAACTTCCTAGTTTCTAGAAAAGAAACACAGATGGCACCTCCTTGGCGATCGTTAGGTACCATAAATAACACCGCTGACACAGATTATTCAACATTCTTAGCCTATTTGAGCAATCGATTACGTGAACAAAAGACAGAACAGACTCGATTTTCTATTAAAAAAAAAAATAAGATATTTAATGTATCTATATTATTATTATAAATGTGAAAATAACTTATCGTTATTATTTATCGCTCTTTCAGGATTAAGCGGCTGAACCGAATTTAATGAAATTTGGTATTAAGAAAACTTGAACTTGAAGAAAGGACCTAGACTACTTTCTTAGGCTAACATAATTATGACAACCAACAATCGAAACAGCGAGCTCAGCCGCGTGCGACTACTAGTCTTTTATAACAGATATAACGTGTATCATTATACACGTATTTGTTTTATGTGTATGAACATAAGGCTCCTAATAATAATAACCGAATTACAACAATACATAACGCTATAAAATAGATAGTTTTATGTAACAACACTTGTCGCCCCCGGATTCTCTCGTTTAGAGTTGTCAAATTTTAGGTATAAAAAAGTATTTTTTAAAAAAATTATTCTTAGAATATACTTCATTCGATATCGTTGTGAATCGTAATTAATTTATTTTTGTGTTGACTATCGCATGATTGGGCTGTACATATACTCAACTGTTAAAAAAAAGAGTATTGGCAATACTTAATTGACGTTTGTCACTGTCAGTCGTAGATGATAGATATGTGCTGTCAGTTCAGATTTAAACTTGGAGTGTTTATCTATATTTACCAATAGTTAATTGGATAATGCTATAAGCCATTAACTCTTTGTATTTAATTTGACTCGGCCGGCATATACCCACATTATTCATAAATCTTTAGGATAAACGTGTAGAATTATTGTTAATGATTAATAACAAATATAAATAAATTTGTAAAGACAAATAAAAGGTTATGCCGCACTTAAAAAGATGCACACATTTATTTTTAAAGTATAATCCTATTTCATTACTTGGAGTTAAAAGGTCTAAATGTAGCTTAGGATTGTGGGTTAGTAAGAAAGTTACATTTCTATTGCTAATTTATAAGGCTGCTCATTTCGAGGTTCTGGCTCAAATCTCATATCGGTCCTATAAGAATTTTGGGGTTTTACTATTAAAATCTGTAGTGGCTCCAAGTTCAGATTTCGATCATGACACACTTCTGACCACAGCCATTCTTTACGCTTTGTCAATATAGTTGGTAATTTATGAGAGTGGGGAATTAGTAAATACATCTGTTTTTTTAATAAACTTGTGCCTTTCTGCAAATATGATATTTGACCTCACAAAAGTTCCCATTATTTATGTTATCATAATTAAAATCATTTTATAGAAAATGCCTGTTTTTTTAAATGTCTTGTTTTTGCTTATAGAACCAGGAATTGACAACTGAAATTAAATTGAAGATTGAAAATCATTGGACGAAAGAGGTTTCACATAATGATAATTGTAAAAATAAGAAAAAATATTATGTTCTTCCCATGTTCCCTTACCCCTCAGGCAATCTACACATGGGCCATGTCCGAGTGTACTCAATTTCAGACACAATAGCACGATTTCATAAACTTAACGGAAAACATGTGATTCACCCAATTGGCTGGGATGCCTTTGGCCTGCCAGCTGAAAATGCAGCCATTGAACATAATATCTTACCACATATATGGACCGAAAGTAATATATCAACAATGAAAAAACAACTGTTGCAGTTGGGATTTAACTTTAATTGGGAAAAGGAGTTCAGCACTTGTGATCCTAAGTATTATAAGTGGACGCAGTATATATTTTTAAAATTATTTGAAAATGGCCTGGCATACCAAAACAAGGTAGTTTTCAAAGAAAAATTGTGTATAAAGTGTGTAAAGTTCTAAATAATCAAATTGATTGTAGCTTACTTTGATTTTTAGAATAACCTGTAATAATGTAAAAAAATATCTTATATCAAGATGTGATAGAGATTCCCTTCATATGCTTGTTTTAAAAATTTTCAGGCTGAGGTGAATTGGGATCCAGTCGATAAGACAGTTTTAGCCGATGAACAGGTAGATGAAAATGGCTGTTCATGGAGATCAGGGGCAAAAGTAGAGAAAAAGATCCTTACACAATGGTACATCAAAACAACAAAATATGCAAAAAAATTATATGATGGTTTAAATAATAAAAGTCTAGAAAACTGGAAAGATATTATAAACTTGCAAAAGCACTGGATAGGTGAATGCAATGGCCTTGTTGTAAGTTTTACTTTAAAGCTAGGCAATATAGAAAAATCCTTTGATGTTTGGTCTCAAGACCCGTACAAACTCATACACGGTCAATTTTTAACCATCAGTTCTAGCAGTGTGTTATTACAAGAAATATCACCATCTGAAATAAACAATCTGAAATGTTACAATCCAATAACTGGTAAAGATATAAATATATATGTCTCGGACAATGTAAACTATCCTGAAGGTAGAGATGTATATATTGCATGTCCATCCATTGACCCAGAAGATATCAAGCTGTCACAGTCATTAAACATTGCTCTTCCAAGTGAAAGTTCCTCCATAGACATAACTTCAGAAAATAATAAAGCTATAGAAATAGCCCAAAAAAAATGTGGTGGCTATTTTGTTAGTTCTAAACTAAAGGATTGGCTTATATCAAGGCAAAGATTCTGGGGTACACCAATACCAATTATTCACTGCCCTACCTGTGGAACTGTACCAGTACCATATGAAGATCTACCAGTTTTACTACCAATAAAGAACTCTTCCGATACAAAAATATCAACTTTGTCAAGCTTAAAATCATGGTCAAGTTGTAAATGTCCCAAGTGTTTAGGTGATGCACAAAGAGAATCAGATACTATGGACACATTTGTTGATTCTTCCTGGTATTATTACCGTTTTTTGGACCATGCAAATGATCAAATGCCTTTTGACAAGGAAAAATTGGTTGGAATCACTCCTGTTAATTGTTATATTGGAGGCAAAGAACATGCAGTACTACATTTGTACTATGCTCGTTTTATGAGCTACTTTTTACATTCTCTAGGTTTGACTCCAATGCCTGAACCATTTAAAAAATTATTAGTTCAAGGGCTAGTTATGGGGAAATCTTATAAGATTAAATCTACTGGGAAATATTTGCCCCCTGAAAAGGTTGAAAAAGTTGGCGAAGAATATATTGTCAGAGACACAAAAGAGCCTGTTTTAGTACAATGGGAAAAGATGAGTAAATCTAAATATAATGGAGAAAATCCTCAAAGATTGTTATCAACATATGGATCTGACACAACTCGTCTCTTAATGCTCGCTGATGTTCCACCACCTACAAGTAGGAAATGGTCCGATGATAGTAAGTATTTATGTGTGTAACTTATTTGACTAGTGCAATTCCATTATATTGACTTAGATGCAAGAACTTTAATACTTTGCTGGAGGTATATCTACTTCCGTAGATTTCACTAAGGCAGTATATTACATTCATTAGACATCCAAATGCACAACACACAACAGATCCTATGAGATAGTGGACAAAAAAATGTACACGAATATATTAGAATTCCAAGAGATTGTGTCAGTCGATATTGGAGTTAATCGACATTCCGACAAAAATAGGCCTTTTCATCCACTCCGACCACGCTGATCTTCTTTCTTAAATCTTTTTTCGCATCTGTTGTTGTATGTGTATTTAATTCATGCCATGTTACATATTTTTCTGTTATCAATGAATTAATAATTTATAAGTTTAGTTTTTCACACAAAATATTTTTCTACTTGTGCTTATTATTCACCAATTATTTTTCGACAGCTTTGCCTGGCGTTTTAAATTGGCAGCGCAGATTATGGATGACGGTTAAAGATTTTTTAAAGCATAGAACAGAAATTGATGCCACGAAAAATAATATTTCTTGTAAAGAATTTGAAGAAATTGAATCAAAGTTGTGGAATTCAAGAAATTATTTTACAGCAACTGCAACTTATCATTTTAAATATACTCAACAACTCAGTGTAGCAATATCTCGTTTACAAGGCCTGACAAATATACTGAGGGTATGTATTTAAATGTTGTAAACTAATATATACAAAAAGCAATGTTGTAAATTATTGAATAACATATATTTTTTATTATACCGGCAGTTGTTGATCTCTACGTAACTGCTTCTTTATATGTATATAGTTTAATATTACTTTCAAAATTCCAATAGCTAACAACTTCTTATTTCAGTAACATTTAAAACTGTTTGTTCGTAAATGGAAGGGGACAAACTCGTGGCGGTCACTGGACTAAGTTAGTTACAGGCTTTTTCAAACACAAACACAAAAGCCAAATAAATAACATTTGCTTCTTACAAAATCCATTATTTACAAAAACATGGCGCTTTGAACGTCGAGGAAACTGTTATTATAATTTTGGTAGTAAAATTTTATTAAATAAAATTAGTTCGTGAAAAATTACTGTATCATAAATAAAGACATATTATTATAATATTAATCCAGAAATGTTAGTTTTACACTATAACTGAGTTATTACCAAATCGCAGGAAATACATATATCAAAGATTTGATTGTCTTTATTCCTTCTTTGATTGTAAAGCATAACCACCACCGTCGGTTCAGAATGTAGATTTGGGAGAAAACCGGACCGAAAACTCACTTACTTTTTTCCAGCATTTGATATACATTATTACCAAAGTTATATACGTCAACTAGTAAAATATTGTAATTTCAGAACAACGTACCCGTGGATGTAATGACAAGGAGTAAGGAATTCGAACTGGCATTAGCGGCTCTGATTATAATGCTGTCCCCTGTGACCCCTCATTTTTGTTCTGAGCTCTGGGCTGGTCTTGTATCAGCTCCTAACAGAGTATCTGATGATTTGTCGTCATTTAATTGGAATAAAGATGTATTAGAGCAAAACTGGCCAGTTGTTGATCAAGACTATCCATTATCTTTTCAATGTAAAGTAAGTCTCTCAATTTCTAATTTAATAAAATTTAATAAATCAACGTTATATTTTCCTTATTATATTTGTTACGATTTCTACTTCATTTTGCATAGCATGTCAGTGTATTTACGTTGATGGTAAGTAAATGCCATTGTATAGAGAAGTAAAAATAGTAATCTGTTAAATAAATGTATCTGTGTGTTTGTATATGTTTCTGTCTGTGCTTTCATAAGTTACATCGCCATATCGCCTTTCCTCGATTGATTCTCTTTTAGTATTGCCCATATTCGCTTCTGTCAGATTGGTTCCAAAATGTACTTACCATTTTAATTATTTATAGGTCGACGGAGCTGACAGGTGTGAATTAAAAATACCAGCTGTTGAATTAAACGACACATCTTCCGAAAAAGCCCTAGAAATTATGCTCAAAGAAAAGACTGTTGCAAATAGATTAAAAAAGGGCATCCTGAAAACTAAATATGAATTGTATCCAAACTGTCGTGCCATTCTTTACATTTACACAAATAGAAATCTGCAATCTAAACAAAAAAAGGAAGAAGATAAACTGCTGAGATCGCAGATGTAATGGTATCGTTGGTTTACCATATGTTAGGATTGTTCGAAATGTTAGTTGATATTGTTAATACTATATAAAAAAAATGTTTTGAACATACAATTGAGAAATATAGTTTTTAATTTTAATTTAATTTTAAGCAAAAAATATTGTAACAGATATAAGTGTAATAAATAGGACCTAAAAATTTTTTCGTTGATTTATTTTCTAAACCACCACGGTAAAAAGTAATAAAGTATCTACTACTAATGTTAGAAAAATCTCAGCAAAAAATACGAATGAGATTATATTTTTGCTATTGCAAGTCGATAATTTAAAGTAGAGACACGTGCTTATATTGGTGGACGGATCTATAATGTATATATTTTAAACTTGTGTTTTTCCTTTAATTTTATTTGCTTTTAAGACCTGACCGACAATTTTTTCTAAGGTCGACAGGAAAAAAGCTGACCATGACGATGTAAACGGTGCATTATTACAGATACACGATTCGTTCAATGTAAATAATTTGGTTTTGAATGCTCAAAAAACAAAATGTGTAGTTTTTACCCTACACAATGCTAGAAAGCAAAATTATAATATATCTTTAAGCGGTGGCCGGCTTGAAGTAGCCGATGCTACGGTGTTCTTGGGAATAGAATTGGATTCAAGACTTCAGTGGAGTCCCCATTTATCACCCCTAACAGGAAGACTCAGCTCCGCAGCATACGCGGTTAGAAAAGTTAGACAACGAACTGATATTGAAACCGTTTAGTTTAGTTTATTTTGGTTATTTTCACAGTATCATGCCATATGGTATATTACTTTGGGTTAACGCTGCAGATATTTAATCTGTCTTTATTTTACAAAAGAGAGCAATCCGGTCGATTTATAATCTTGTTACTCACAGTATATGTATATAACAATATATAACAATATTATGTATATTCACAGTAACATTGTACGATAAGTAAGTTATATATATATATATATATATATATATATATATATATATATATATATATATATATATATATAAGTATGTAGAAGTAAGCTCATAAGCGTATAACGCCAAGTGTCCGACTCCGCAAAGTCAATAAATCCTTATTGGGGCAAGGTATATGTTTCTATAATAAAATTCCGCAGACATTATTAACTTTTCCGTTTCGTAAATTCAAATAGTTTATAATAAGTACATTGGTAAAAAAGGCATATTATTCGATACAAGGTTTTATAGATGATAAAAAGCACGGAATTAATATCTTGTGACTTCCAGGCATACATATATAATTGTGTTTAACTAATATGAATGTTTTTTTTTTTATGTCAAAAAAGAGTAACTACTGAGTTCTTGCCGGTTCTTCTAGGTAGAATCTACTTTCCGAACCATTGTTAAATGACGATTCAAAAGTGCGTGTAAAAGCCTACTTGAATAAAGTTTATTTTGATTTCGTTTTTCCCCCTGTATATACAACTTAAAGCGTTAAATTAAAATACTATTTTTAAACAAATATATGTCCGACAAATATCTAATGTGTATTTTGGGTATGCAAATATTAGGTATTTGTCGTATAAGTATCCTATATATGTATATTACATAGTTCAGAATCCAAAGTCCTTTGCACTTGATTATTACTATAATCGTACCATACAATTTAAAAATTGCGTTTAAATTCAATAACGGTTAAAGTTTACAGTGTATTTGTTCCGTCATACACCCTCCTTGGAAGCGGGGTGTGGTGGTCTTCGATGGAACACTACTCACACCAGGGCACTTATTGTACTTAAGAAGGATATGATAATAGTATCGCTATTTTATGTAATCTTTGTTTGAACATCAAAAAAAGTGAAAATTAGGAAGAAAAGTGAATGTAGATAGAATTAAGATCATTGAAAGTGCATACCCATTAAATAAAGTGAACTGCACTTCTCGCTACATGTGGTACAAAAATTATCATTTGCACTAGAAAATATCAACTGGCACTGGAATTACAATACTGAACTACCAACAATTGCTTGAAGATTTATCCATGATAAGCATACATATCCCACTAATATCATTGTGTCAAAGATACAATAAGTCGAATGGAGTTTAGTTAGTTCGGTAAAAGCTATTGATACGATATTAATTGTCAGTTTTCATTAAGGTTGAACTGAATACTCGTTTCGGTATTTTTTGTTATTCTTCATAGTTTCGCTATAAACTCTATTCTAAGCTAAAGTTATTTTTGTTAATTAATTGCAGAAAGATAACTCTTGATGTTAATTAATAACGTTCTTCTTTACTCAAATTAAGGAAAGAATATATAAAGAGATACATAATGAAAATTAAATCACAATGTTCCCGGTTCCAGCGTATTCCTATTTCCTATTCTGTCGAGAGCGAGTTTATATTCCCGCCAAGGCCGCCAATGATTTCTTTTTTTATAATGTTACCCACTTCAAAAACCATAGCGACAACACTATCATCGACTGATGAAATAATTCTGACCAACAAACTGCTTTTTAAATGTAACTTTGTAATTTTTGTTCGAACGGTCTGAAACTTTCAGCGTACTAATTTACGTTACGTGAATACATAATAATCCTAAGATTAGGCAAACGAACTCCCATCTCTTTTTCTAGTTTTCCTTATTTATATCTGTGGGTTTGACTACTTTTTTGTCTGTCACAACCGTAAAGCATAGATAAAATAATTTATATATTGTGTTAGAAAGTTGGAAGTAATAAAAATATTGCTCAGTACTTGTCATTTGAAATTGTTTAGACATTTAAATTTACGATAAAAGTTTTGTTTTGTAGTGTAAAACTGTTATTATATGTTGAGAATATGCCTGGAAATATGTATTCTATGTGATAAAACCCTACAACAAAAATGCATGCGAAAAAACGTTATTTCTTTCTAATTATATCTTGTTTATTCGGAATATATTGCTTTTTCAATGGTTATAACTTGAGTAGTAAAAATATTAAAAGAACCCGTAAGGATCAGTTGCCCGAATTTGCAACTATAGAAGAATTAACAGAGTCACCTTCAAGGCAAAAGAGAAATCCCCAAGCAACTATAAAATCATGCAGAATGCAAACTTGCTTTGACTTTTCTAACTGTGGAAGTGATCCCAAAGTGTATGTATATCCTACTGATGGGCCTGTAAGTGCTACGTATCGTAAAGTTCTATCAGTAATAAGGGAATCAAGATATGCCACACATGACCCAACCGAAGCTTGTTTGTTTATACCTGCAGTTGATACTTTAGATGCAGATCCTTTGTCCCCGGAACATATTCAAGATGTAGCATCAAGACTCTCGCGACTCCCTCATTGGAAAAACGGTCGTAACCACCTAATTTTCAATTTATATGCAGGGACTTGGCCTGACTATGCAGAGGGAGCTTTAGGTTTTGATCCTGGTGATGCTATAATGGCTAGAGCTAGCGCATCTGAAACGATTTTCAGGGATGGATTCGATATTTCCTTACCTCTTTTTCATAAAGAACATCCTGAACGTGGAGGCGCTCCACCCGCAGCTACAGGAAATCCATTCCCGGCTCCTCGAAAACATTTACTTGCTTTCAAAGGGAAACGCTATGTGCACGGGATTGGTAGTGAGACAAGAAATTCCTTATGGCATTTGCATGATGGTAATAATCTTATATTAGTAACTACTTGCCGACATGGAAAATCTTGGAAAGATTTAAGAGATGAAAGATGTGATGAAGATAATAAGGAATATGATAAGTAAGATTTCACATGTGAAAAATGATTTATTTTTAAAGACAAATTAAATATTAAAGTCCATATAAATGCAATTTTATATTTCAATAGAAATGTGGTTTTTTTTCTTATAGATTTGATTATGAGCAGTTATTGGCGAATTCAACATTTTGCTTAGTAGCTAGGGGAAGACGACTTGGATCATACCGATTTTTGGAAGCATTAGCTGCAGGATGTGTTCCAGTTCTACTTAGTAATGGCTGGCGATTGCCTTTTGACGAACGAATTGATTGGCGTCGTGCTGTAATTTGGGCTGATGAGCGACTTTTATTGCAGGTAAGGCAAAAACACTTATAACATATACATTGGTAAAAAAGCAATTGTCAAAAGTCGAAATTGTTCTGTTACAGGTTCCAGAGTTAGTACGATCTGTTTCTCCTGAACGTGTTCTTGCTTTAAGGCAACAGACACAGCTTTTATGGGAACAATATTTTTCATCAATTGAGAAGATAGTGTTTACGACAATAGAGGTAAAAAAATATGAAAAGATTTAAAAAAGTAATTTTATAACAATTAAACCTCACACCAAATACCTAACAAGTATAAATAATTCTAATGGAATATGTTGATTGCAGATAATATTGGAAAGAATAACAGCTCATCGGTCATCAAGGCAGCGTGAAGCGTTGATCTGGAACGCTTCACCTGGTGCCCTGGGAACATTGGCAACATATGGTGACTCACGATCTCACCTGCCGGTGGCCGTGCCCGCCCCGCTCGCCCCCGCAGCCCCCTCTCCTCCGCCTAGCCCGCTCCCCGCCCCCTCCGTCCCGCTGTCCGCGCCGCCACCCACACCAGGTGATGCTTATACCGCATTATTGTACGTACAGGCTACTTCACCCGCTCTACACAAACTCCTTGCAAATATAGCAAGCAGTGAGTTCTGCAAAAAGGTAAAATATAACTATGTATTTTTTTTTTAACATATTAATAAAATTTAATGACATATAATGTAAATTCTCCTCAGGTCGTTCTTGTATGGGATAGTGAACGAGCAGCACCAACACTAAAATCCCTTTCGCGAATGGCCGGAGACTTGCGTGACCCTTTGCCAGTTGTAGTCATAGACGCAACAACACACTACCCAGGGTACTTCTAATTTCATACAGATTGGAATTTGTAAAAAGCAAATATATAGTTTATCGTTTTATTAAATTCTATAAATTAATTTCCTTCTAAGGGAAGGCGTATCGGCGCGATGGCAACCGCTCTGGGCAGTCCCAACGGCCGCCGTCTTCTCCCTAGACGGTGACGCGCCACTGCTCGCCGAGGAATTGGATTTCGCATTTCGCGTCTGGCAACATTTTCCCGAACGAATCGTCGGCTATCCCGCGCGAAATCACTACTGGGACGAATCGAAGGTACGTGTCGGGGTCACCGGGAGCCGCGCGCTCGCACCGATACCTTATGTTTTATGTTTGATAGCACACCTTGGGAATGAAACGATCGCCTCCTGGCTATTTCTAATCATATACTACTATGTACCTTATAAATTTGACAAAAAAAAAAAAAAAATAACAGAAAAAAAAGACCCGCTGAGTTTCTTTCGCCGGTTCTTCTCAGGTCAGGGTGTTCCTTTTTCCGAACCGGTGGTAGTGTTTATTTGACAATCAATAAGTAAGTGTAATGCTTTTATATTGAATAAAGGAATTTGAGTTTGAGTTTGAGTTTGATAGCGACCTCGCGCCTCGCGTGCGCAGGTGGCGTGGGGCTACAGCAGCAAGTGGGGCGGCTCGTACTCCATGGTGCTGCCGGGCGCGGCGCTGGTGCACCGCGCGCTGCTGGCGCTGTACGGCGCCGCCGCGCCCGCGCTGCGCCTGTCCGTGCGCCGCGCGCGCAACTGCGAGGACATCCTGCTCAACTGCCTCGCCGCGCACCTCACGCGCCGCCCGCCGCTCAAGCTGGCGCAGCGCCGCCGCTACAAGCCCGCGCACCACCGCTACCGGTCAGTGCACCCAGCCTCACCACTACTTTGTATGCTCTCATGACGTACCCCCCCCCCCCCCGCCGCCTGTTAAAATCATTTGAATAGAGGCATGAGAGTTTACTAGAAGACTTTAACTTACTTTAGCCAATTTATTAATTTGACATTGAAAAATCTTTCTCAGCCATAGGGATCGTTCAAGAATAGGATCTTAAGAAAAACACACCATGGATGAGACCCACACGTTATTTTATACGACGTTCATATCACTTATTTTCCAGGTCGTCGTGGAGCGACCCGGAACATTTCGTCCAGAGACAGTCGTGTCTGAACACGTTCGCGGCGGCGTGGGGCTACATGCCGCTCGTGCGCTCGGTGCTGCGACTCGACCCCATTTTGTTTAAGGATCCTGTCTCGACTCTGAGGAAGAAATATAGAAAAATGGAATTAGTAACTTCGTAAATCCCATTTGCTTATATGTATTTATTTTCTAATTAGAATGTTTTAAGTTTACATTTCCTATGCATCTCATGAAACATGCCTATAAAATATATTTTTACTTTGTTCTAGTCTTAGACATAATGTATCTATATAGATAATTAATACGTTTCGTTAAATCTAATACCTTTATAGTAAGTATTTTGTTTTACACGACATTGTTTCAAATAAAGGACATTACCAAACACAAATCTCGAACTTTGCGTATTATTTTTGAAATAACTTATGAGGTAAAAACCCAGGCATTCGAGTCATTTGACCATTGCATAAGCATATGGTCCGGCTAAAACAGCCATGAGTCAATGACTCAATGACTCTTGTCATAATTTCCGTGAAGTATGTGAATAGAATCATCTAACAATTATAAATAAAAAAAAAAAAACAAAAATCGGTAGTGTAAAATCATACCATAATTCATTAATTGAGGCCTGTCAAAGCTTGAGTTAAAAAATAGCTACAATTTATATAAATCGAAAGAATTACGAAAGATGTTGATCGTTGAGATCGGAATCACTTGCTTACGGATTTCCGCAATCTCGCTTATGTCAACACAGTTTTCAATCGCTACCATAGTGAAGAAATGGAAGCAGTGGAACAAGTATTCTCATTGTTTTATAATGACTAGGCGATGTGCACTATTTTGAATATCATAATATATAAGAGAAAAAGGTACTACTCAAACAGTTCTTACCGTCTATTTTTTTATAAATGTATCTTATTAGATGAGTTATATAAAAACGATGCCCTAGAAAATATGTCAGGTATAACTGTTTCTCAAAAAAAAAAAATTATAGTCTACTATAAATTTACGGATTATGCGTCTACTTTTGTTACTGTGGTGGACAGCTGCAAGTGCAATCGGGTATCTAATCGTTTCAATTACATAATTTTAACTATCTGACATATTTTTTAACAACTTCGAATTTATCACTAGTATTCGTTTTTCCTTGGGGGATGAATCGAATTATGTGGAATTGAAAAACAAGTTGGAGACGTATAATAAATGCGAATATATAGAGTTTACTAGCCGGATTTCTGTCACGGCCGTCTCCCCAATTGCACAGTATTTATAATCCAATAAAAATGGATCCAAACACGATCGCATAGTAAGGATCAGTTCAGGCGCAGAATCAAGGTCTTCTGATTATGAAAATTGTTCAAATTCTGAGCCAATATTGCTATTTATCGACTGAAAAACTACGCAATTTTGTAACCTATACTAATCTTAAAGGCTTATTCATCAGAATTTTCAACATAAAATACTAGCCACTAGAATAATGAGGAAGTATAATTTATTGGCATTTTGGACAAAACGATATTTTCCTTCGTCATCGTACACACATTTACACTTCCTCGAAATCCAACCCGTGAGCTACGCTTAAGATCTATCATCTATGTTTTAGACGATAAATGACTATTTGCACTTCTGGCCTTATAAGTGCCGCCAAGTATTTAGTTTCGATCCCAAGTCTTTGGGCAAATAGAGAGTTACTACTTTGTAGTAGTTAAGCGTAATGTTTGTGTTAGGTTAAGTTCATAAATGGACTGGACATATGCTCCGGTGCAAAAAGGAGAAATGGAGTAATGAAGTACGGAATGATATCGTTTGTAAATCTCGAAAAGATATTGTGGCCCTCTCTATCGAACGTACTATCGAACTATCCTGCGTGGAATTTCCACAGTACATTATAGTCTGCGTGTACCGGCCCCCATCGGGAGATTATTATTTGTTTGAAACCACTATGGAGGACATTCTTAAAAAGCTATGTAAAACTAATAAATACATAATTGTATGTGGGGACTTTAACGTCGACTTACTTAAAGAAACTACGTTAAGTGTTCGGTTGGTTGCCTTGTTTATGTCATTTAATTTAACTCATAGAGTTAATGAACCGACGCGAATAACCGACGGCACTTCTACGTGTATTGATAATGTGTTCTGTGACTGTGAAATATATGAAGTATCAATTATAAATAATTTAACTTCTGACCATTGTGGTCAGAAGTTTTCATTAAAACACAAAGAAATAAATCATTTAAAAAAAATAACATACAGGCCAATAACGGCTAACAAATTACATTGTTTTAAAGATATTGTGGCGTATAAATTGTCTAATCTAGATCTTACGACACAGGATCCAAATGAGCTTTATAATTCATTTTTTGAAGTAATACTAAAAGAATTTAACAATATATTTAAAATGAAATCATGTTATAGTAACACAAAATTAAAGTTTAGTGACTGGGCTACTGTTGGTATTTATAAAAGTAGAAATAAATTATACGACTTATATGATATGAGGCGGTGGAATCGAAGCGTAGCCTTTTTAGAATACGTCATTAAATATTCAAAAATTTTTAAAACAGTATGCATTTCTGCTAAGTCCTTATATTTAAAGAAAAAAATCCTGAATTCTGATAATAGAATTAAAGCCACATGGGATGTTATTAGTAGTGTTAGTGGAAAACACAAAAAGGAAATGATACCAATAGAATTGAACACAGGTAGTAGATACACGAGTTCTGAATTAGAGGTTGCTAATTTATTTGAATCATTTTTTGATAAAGTACCCCATAAAATAACATTTCATTTAAAATCATCTACATCAAATGCAGCTAGGTTATTAAATAATAGTGTTTCTAAATGCGTTATTGATTTTTCATTTGAAACGGTTTCTGCAATAGATGTCATAAAAGTATTTAAAACTATAAATATTAAAAAAACTAACGACATATGGGGCATTTCGGTAAAATTTTTTAATAACATCATATACGATATTGCTCCGTATATAGCAGTAATTTTTAACAAGAGTTTGGACACGGGTTCATTTCCTAACTTGTTAAAATGTAGTAAAGTTTTACCACTTTTTAAAACTGGAAACAGAAGCGATCCCGGTAATTACAGGCCTATTTCAATACTCCCATCTTTAAGTAAAATTTTCGAAAAAATTATTTTAAATCAACTTCTCGTCCATTTCGGTACAAATGCTATTTTTCATGGTGAGCAATTCGGTTTTAGAAGAGGTCGCTCGACAACTGATGCGGGAATTGCGCTTCTCAAACATATTTACGATGCTTGGGAGAAATCACAGAACGCTATTGGAGTATTCTGTGATTTATCTAAAGCATTCGATTGTGTAGAACACGAAACGCTTCTTTATAAGCTCAAATATTACGGTGTTAAAGGTAAAGCTCTTGATCTCATCGCTTCATATTTAAGTCAAAGAATCCAGCAAGTTTTCATTAATGGAATAAAGTCTTCTGGATCTACGTTAAAAATGGGAGTTCCACAAGGTTCAATTTTGGGTCCCTTTCTATTCCTAGTATATATAAATGATCTTCCTTTCTATGTTAAGGGTATTTGTGATATAGTGTTGTTTGCTGACGATACTTCGCTGATTTTTAAGGTTGACAGGAAAAAAAATGACTATGACGATGTGAACGGTGCATTATCACAGATACACAATTGGTTTACAGTAAATAATTTAGTTTTGAATGCTCAAAAAACAAAATGTGTAGTTTTTACCCTACCTAATGTTAGCAAGCAAAATTATAATATATCTTTAAATGGTGACCGTCTTGAAGTAGCTGATACTACGGTGTTTTTAGGAATAGAATTAGATTCCAGACTTCAATGGACCTCTCATTTATCATCCCTAACAGGAAGACTCAGCTCCGCAACATACGCGGTTAGAAAAGTTAGACAACTAACTGATATTGATACCGCTCGTTTAGTTTATTTTGGTTATTTTCACAGTATTATGTCATATGGCATATTACTTTGGGGTAACGCTGCAGATATTGAATCTGTCTTTATTTTACAAAAGAGAGCAATTCGGTTTATTTATAATCTTGGAGCTAGAGACTCTCTTCGGGATGTTTTTAACAGAGTAGGAATACTCACTGTTGCGTCACAATATATTTACAACAATATCATGTATATTCACAGTAACATTGATCACTTTGATAAAATCAGTGATAATCATTGTATATGCACTAGAAGTAAGGATAAACTTATAACGCCAAGTTTCCGACTCCGCAAAGTCAATGGATCCTTCTTGGGGCAAGGTATCCGTTTCTATAATAAAATTCCGCAGAAATTTTTAACTTTGCCGTTTAGTAAATTCAAATCGTTTGTTAAAAATACATTGGTAGAAAAAGCATACTATTCGATACAAGATTTTGTAGATGATAAAAAAGCGTGGAGTTAATACCTGTTGACTTCCAAGCAGGATACATTAATTGAAATAATTGTATTTAATTAACATGACGTTGTATTTTTTAAATGTTAAAAAAGAGTAACTACTGAGTTTCTTGCCGGTTCTTCTCGGTAGAATCTACTTTCCGAACCGGTGGTAGCTTCACTTAATTGTAAAATGACGATTCAAAAGTGCTTATAAAAGCCTACTTGAATAAAGTTTATTTTGATTTTGATTTTTGATTTTGAAACAGTTGACAATTTGGTACCCAAGGGATGGCACTAGGAGCCGAGGTCGGAAAAGGAAGAGATGGGAGGATGACCTGAAAACAACGGTTGGTCCGCTCTGGACGAGAATAGCGGCAGACAGAATTCAGTGGAAAGAGATGGAGGAGGCCTATGCCAAAAGGCACACCGAACTGAGAGATTTTTTGTAATTTATGGATTGTTTTGTGTTGAAGTGCTAGATTTAAGTTCGGAAAATAAAGGCTTTATTATTATTATAAGTTCATAAATAGCATTCTATAACCGATTTTCCCTTTATTGGAGAGGACAAAAGGAATATCAGCAACTCCATGAAATAATGTTAACTTTTTAAAAATATATAAAATCGAATAAAGAGTAATTCCTAAGCATTAACATATAGGCAAAGTATTCGTTATTGTAATATTTGAATATTTACGATCGACAAATAATGTATGAAACGATAGTTCATATTTATTGTTATTGTTAAAAAATTGCATACGTGAAAGTAATTGATAATTTTGTAATATTTTACACATAAAGTCTAACCTTTTGCAAATACGAAGTTCCTGGACATTACAGTGATGGGTGTTACACAATTTACATAATGGGTTTCCCGCTTCCCACTTATACTTGTCCGAACGTTAACTTATCACGTTGTTTATAAATTAAAAAACAAACCGCTTATTAAAAAAATGTAAAGATACTGTAATTAATTATATATACTCAAACTACTCACCGTGCATTAATAAGAACATTAAGATAAATATAAAAATATGAATTAAGTATCAGGCGTACATTACGGAAGAGGAAGAAAAATCTGTCTGCATGTTCCCGAAAAACTGCAATTCCAATTTTCTGGGCGAAAAATTTACGAAATCTTTTCATCAGTAGCGACGATAACAGAAGTTTTAGTCAATATATTTAAATCGAACGATATTTTAATTAATTTCTAGTTCCTGGTTAGTTAAACAAGTAATAACTTATTTACAATTCATGTAAGTATGTATTTGATTAACCAGAAGTTAAGAGCAAATGATTAGTTGCATAATTGGGAGTCAAAATAGGAATTCTGAACGCTCGATGGGGTCATCTAAGTGCATTAAATTGGTAGGTATTGCATAAGTAGAACGCGGCTGACATAACGAAGACTTCGCAACTAAGCGGCCTTGGCCTCGTAGCACAGGCGGGAGTGTTCGTGTAAACATCGCATAGTGCAGCCGACCGCGCGCGTTACTAGTACCTTGTAACCATAATACAATCGAACGTACTTAATTAATTATATCGTGTATTATTTTTACTTTATTTAAGAACTTAAACCACTTCAATTATGAAATATTAAGAAATGTGTGTAAACAGGGATTCCATGTAAATTGTGAAACTATTTAATTTGGAACAACTATTTGTATAAAATTTGGGTAAGGAAGACAACATTCGTATCAATTGAAAATAATTATTACCTTAAACAACTAATTAACATACTTACATTTAATGACTTCATTAGATTTAATATTATAGTTACTCGAACAGTTATTAGTCATTAATATTTGACTGAATCTATTGATAACATTTCCCATTTAACTATTTATTTATGTATTAGAATGATTTCTTAAAATGAGTGGTTGATGATAAAAATATTCATTGTTTTTAGTTAGGTACTTAATAATTGCCTTTATTTTCTTTCGCTGACATTATAGATTAAAGTTGTAAAATATGTATCTATTTCGGATAATATTAAAGAAGTGAATAAGTAAACTGCATATTTTACACAAATATTACAATGTTATGTATATAACTAAGGCTGCAAAAGACCAACAGCCTTTCTATTTATGACCTTAACTTGTGTTGGCGCAAGATTTTTTTCGTCAGTATGTTAACATGTACGCAATTACTTTGTAAATAATATTTTAACTGTTATAATCATTGTATTTTAAAAGTATGATATATAAAACCACAAAAGCTAGTACTATACACAAGATGTGTCAATATAAGATAGAGTTGATGTAAAAGACATCAACGCGCTCGTCATATTCGTTCGTAGAAATTTTTTATTTATATTGAGAAATACAAAATCTATAATTGTATATTAAAAAACAAGAAAAGGAAATGCTTAAGAAATAAGAAATATAAGTACACTCGTGATGAATTTATATTCGAGTTTGTTTATTAAATTAAAATATAAATATTTTATATTACTACCTACTCCAGCCATCACATCAACCACGAATCAAAAAAAGTCTCTGAAAAATCGAGCTAACACAAACCTGAAGATAAACGTACACCGTTTTCTTTTGAAGTTGGTTAAAACTTATCGATGCTTAGATTGCTTTTACTAAAAAATATTTGGCTTACTTACTTACCTGTTTATTTCTTAACTGGAACTATTGCCTCATTAATAAAAGAAATTGTGATTTTTCGTTACCGCATGAACACTGTTTTTTTTAAATGGTTTGCTTAAAAAAACTCTAAAAGTAATTGGACGTTTACACAAATATCGGTACTTCATAACTAAATGTAAAGGTTTAAGTTTAAAGAGGAACATTGTATATAAAACCTGTCACCAGGAAATATTTCTCTTTAAAAAGTAGGAAGGCATGTTCATGATAATGTTAATTTTCATGACTCTAGTGCAACCTTTTTTAACTACTATATTTTATGTATGAGTTGTATTATATGCATTTTTTAACTTAGTTCAAACTTAATTATCATTTTTAAATAAAACTAATTATAACGGATGAATCGCGTATATTAATTATTTTTAAACATCCCGACGTTTCGACCACGAACACTGCAAAGTGCTCGAAACGTCGGGATGTTTAAAAATAATTAATATACGCGATTCATCCGTTATAATTAGTTTTATTTAAATGTGTAATAATCGCGAAAATTTAAGACAACATTAATTATCATTATTTGTGTAAAATTAATAAATAGATTTTGTTTTTAAAATGTTAGATGATGGGAAATTCCTCTCAAATTTAATCATCTCTAGTCCAACTGTTCTGTTCAAAGTTAATATACTTCACTAAAGTTTGAATGTCATATATATTCAATGTTTAACTCTTATTATCTTATTCACACTAATTAGTGTCAACCTGAGGTATAATAATACGAGTATGTCAGCATTAGCCAGGAAAACTCTCTCTTCATAGATTTCCTCTCTAGCAATGTTATATAATCATCATTAACATATAATTTTACCATCTTGAACGTTTAATCTTTTAGCATATTCAAATATTTTATGTCGATTTGAGTAGCAGGTGCTACCAAACAAAGTTGCATGGACGATTTTTGATTTTAACTGAAAAAACGAGAATTAATGGACATTTTAATTGTTTTTTTTTTTAAATAAAAATATATAGAATCTTTTTATCCTCATACGTTGCGTATGAATATAAATTAATGTATAGAAGTTCGAAAATATATGAAGAAATAATATGATATATAAAATTAATAATAAGGTAGTATCTGAAGATATATAATGTAACTAAGAGACACAACAAGGGAAAAGAAATGGACATTGTGCCAACCTTAAAATAAATAAGACAGAGTTATGCGATTAATTATGACTACTATAAATATGGTTAGTTATATATAAAATATCAAAGAGATGATTGGAAAATTTCGTTATATGTATTATAACTGTTGCCTGTACCTCTACAGCAACAGTTATAATACATATAAATGATTTATATCAAAATGATTAGAAAGGTATGTAAATGTATATGTAATGTTTCTTTAACCAGGGCTTAGGTGACACGAGGAACAATAACTTTTGTTTGAAGACAAAGGTAAAGGACCAAAGGGTAATTATACAGTATAGGTGAGTGCATATGATTAGCTAAAAACAAATTAAATAGTAATTAGTAGACTTTAATATTATTAGAATACTTTACAGTTTGCCACTTCACTTGGTGAAGTAAGTTTGTATTTTACATAACGTTGAGTTTAAACCGTCAAATAGTGTGAAACATTCAGGGCCGTCTTAGATCATTCCGGGACTCTGTAGAACTCGCGCACTGAGCAATATGGAAAACGTTGATGACATTTATTTGTCTCTTATGCGTGTCCTATAAATCTTATCTTTAAAAGAGTACTTAATATTTTTTATTTAATAGTACATAGTAATATAAATATGGGTATAGACGGTAAGCAGCAAAATATATATTAGAAAAAACGGTCGACCACATGTCGCTTTTAAGAAATATCACACAAAACATTTTTTTTATATTATTTTATATATGTTATTTTATTTATATATTCTCATTTTATACTGAAATATTTAGTGAGAAAAACTTTGAAACTCATTTTAAAATACTATGGTAATCGCGTAATCAACATAGAAGAAATTACTTCTGCAATTAGCCTATGGGAGGTATGGTGATATCTTTTTATATATCTTGTTTTATGTTAAATATTAGTAAATTAAACTATGAATAATCCACTGCCGAGCTGAGGCCTCCTGTAACTGTGAGGTAAAGTTTTGTGGTTTATTTTACCACATTGCCCTGTAAACATGTGACATAATATCGGTGAAATTAAACACATGCAAGATTCCTTTACGGCCGAGCATGTAATTAATCATAAGCACATGATAATAAATTTGGCTTGCCAGTGTTTGAAGCCACAATCATCAGATAAGATGAATGCGCTATAAGCACTGCGTCATTCTCTCTTATAGTACCAATATCAGAGAAAAATATATATAACAATATTACGATGTAAGGAATGAGTGTTACGAGTTACGAGATAATGAGTTATAACTTTTATCACTTGCCTGAGTAACTTACATTCACCGTCGTAAATGGGACAGCAACATAAACTATTGCTTTGCTTTGATGGTAAGATAGTTATAGAGTGGACATATTTAACGGTCAGGTAGCAATAATAAGTAGTGTTAAGATCCAGTGTGTGTAAGTATATATTACTAGGCCCCGAGTCCATTTTTTCATTTCATTTCTTTTCATGTAGCACACGGGACTCATTTTTGCCCCAAATTGGTAACACATTGACAACGCAAGGAATACTTAATATTTCTTAAAGTACCAATGTCTATGACCACTTACCAACAGGTGGCACAAAAAGACCACTTGGCAGTCAGTGGTCTAATAATTTCCATTATTTTTAATATTTGCTCTTATTTAGGTTTAAAGGACTGGCTATCTTGAGAAGAAGATGGCTCAATATACCTCCTTCACTTTAGCCACATTTATAATCATCGTTGCTGTCGCACATCTAGTCACTTCGCAACCAGTTAGTATACATAATCGTTACATATTATGTGAACATTTTTTTTGCTACATATTACATCCAATTGGTTGTGAGAACTAAGATATTACATCACTATTCTATTTGTATTCACCAATACGCCATGATAATGAAAAAAATACTTAATTTTTAATAATATTGTCTTTAATAAATAATATTAGTTTAAACTTAAATTGATTTCTTTCTCTAATGTGAATGAATGCCATGAATATTACATATTATTTTCTAATATTTGTAGCCCTTAGCTGATGACTCTATTGGAAAAGATCGTGCCCTACGTGTATCCTTATTAAAAGCAGGAAAAAATGTTGCGACTAAACCGAAATGGGGATTCTTCGGTACAGTATTCAATCTTATTCTCGAGGTAAAATAATGCTTTGTTCTTTAATTAGTATTATTTTTATATGATGTTGAGATATTATGGTTTTTTTTTTCAGCAAATTAACGACACAAAAAGCGCATATGGACAAATATCGGAATTAGTTAACAACCAATTTGTAGCAGATAATGTAAGTACGAATTGTTGGACGATTTCCATTTTTGCTTTACTTGATCTACTTTGAATAGGTATGCAAAATAAAACACAATATATCATGCCTTAATATATACAAGAATGAGAACTAAAATAAAAATTTAATACAATACAATCTTGATTATTGCTTTTAAAAAAATTGGTCAAATTTTTTTAGAGAAACATCGTCAAATAACATTTATGTCTCGGAGAATTTGTGCGTAAATAGTAGGTACTTAACGACATCGTTTATTTTCTTATTTTTTTAAATCAAATTCATAACAAAATTTTATTTGTTTTAAGAGGTATCTTTTTGGATACGAATAATAAGCTAGAGTAAGAGAAAAAGGTAAGATAATATTAAAAAGTACTTTCCTAAGTTTTATACCGGATAAATTAGACATATGTTTGATAAAATACTCACAATTTAAGTGAAACACTCACA
Source organism: Vanessa cardui (assembly GCF_905220365.1). Classification (NCBI taxonomy): domain Eukaryota; kingdom Metazoa; phylum Arthropoda; class Insecta; order Lepidoptera; family Nymphalidae; genus Vanessa; species Vanessa cardui. Next base: position 14,904,373 of record NC_061123.1, read on the forward strand.
AAAACTGAATATATTATTCAAATCAAATCAAATCAAAACTAACCTTTATTCAAGTAGGCTTTTATAAGCACTTTTGAATCGTCATTTTACAATTAAGTGAAGCTACCACCGGTTCGGAAAGTAGATTCTACCGAGAAGAACCGGCAAGAAACTCAGTAGTTACTCTTTTTTAAACATTTAAAAAATACAACGTCATGTTAATTAAATACAATTATTTCAATTAATGTATCCTGCTTGGAAGTCAACAGGTATTAACTCCACGCTTTTTTATCATCTACAAAATCTTGTATCGAATAATATGCTTTTTCTACCAATGTATTTTTTACAAACGATTTGAATTTACTAAACGGCAAAGTTAAAAATTTCTGCGGAATTTTATTATTTTTTATTAAATATATTATCCAACATAAGTACACTTGTTTAACATTTTGTGTTTGTGTTTTTGTTCCAGGCTGCTGTGACAATGGCGCCTGAGACACCAAATGGTACAACTGCAACACCAAAAATTACAAGATCAGAATTTTTAAAAATACTTGATCGTAATCTCAAAGGTTTAGCACGACTTCGTAATTTGGAATGGCGTGAATCAAGAAAGGTTTTATTGCTTTTATTTTATTAATGAACACAGAGTATGCTTGTAAAGTAAAAATAAGCTTATATTACATAATTAATATCTTTTGCAACTTTGCAATAACTATGCAACTGCTATACCGCTGTTTCTTGTTAAGAGGTAATCGGTACTTAAGCCAGTTTTCTTAACTTGCAATAGTCTATTGACTATTATCATGATGCGCTACAACAAATCGGACAGATATATCGGATAGATGATTATAATAAATTAAATTAACATTACCACCATTTTTATTGTGAAATATATGTACCTACGATTTTGAATAATGACTTAATTTCCTTTTTAATTAGATTTATTGAAACTAATCATGGTCTTCGCATTTTTTAGGATTCTTGGTCCAACGTACAAGGATACTGGGACGAACTATTTGGTGGAAAAAAGACAAGAAGTGTTGGATAATGCATTGATTTTTATACAGTGAAAAGTGAAAAACTAGATAATAAAATTTTAATTTTCTTCGAGTTCTAAATGTACGTTACCGTATAAAATAAACTGTTAATCAATTAGGTGTGGTAGTAGTAAAAAGGAATAAATTTATTATTTAATTAAATTTATTTTTAAGATTATTAATTAAGAAAAAGTGCTTAGTTTTATTGACATATGTGTAAAAATAAAATTGCAATTTTAAAACGAACTTTGTTGCGCTATTAATTTGTTAAGTAGGTAATTTAGCAATTTTTGTAAGTATACATTCAAATTCGAGTCACCCAAGACTGTTAGTGTTCAGGCAAAAGTATTAGTATGAAATAAAATGGTTAAAATTGAATAACCAGTATATATATGTATAAATCTTCTTTTCGTAGTCGCCCACAACACTAGGCTTTATGTTGTGACTCGAGTAACATTACTAAATAATCCTTTTTTACATACGAGAATAGCCTATTCCACAGAAATTAGGAAAAATGATAAACCAACCTTCGATTTACGTATCAATATCATACGATTTGGTAATAACTCAGCGACATTGATCACTACTAAGAATTTTTGATTTATAAATCTTTATTTATAATAATATTAAACTTAAAAACTTGTTTTAAATTTAACTTCACTTCCGAAATTTTAATAACAGTTTAATTCTTATTTGTATAATTACCTATCTTCCAATTATAAAAAATAATTCTGACAACTACTAGGAATTTATTTCAATGTGTCCTCTCTCAGTCGCAGAAAATTAATGATTCATTAGCGCCATTTTAATAATAATTACAGCTAAATATTAATTAGATAACAAAAGTATTACCTAAAATTATAATAATTGATTAATTTTTTTTAAAACGTATTTGTACGAGTCTATTGGTGTCGTAGGTGTTTGCTTCTGATAACATTTGAACTTTGTCCAACTTAGTAATGTACGAATGTGATAAATGATTTATTTAAAATTTTTTTACTATTATTTCTCAGAGTTATGTACATTATAACCTGTATTATCATAATGGAGTGATATTTATTTAATTTAGCGTTATGGAGAGGTATCTTCACCTGAAAAAATGGGTATTGTACCTATAAAATTAGGATATATAGTCACAATGGTGCTTGTACAGCTAGAGTATTACTGTAGATTAACATTAATTATTTTATAAACTTATAATAGCGCTTTTTTAAGGCTGCTGTCTAATTTTCTGCCTCTGATACCGTTTTACTTTATACGTACATAAAATTTTGTAGTAAAAGTCGATTTTATCAACTGTAAAAGTAGGCATACTTTGTACAAGATTATTTGTATTAGCATACTGTTATAACTGTGAATGCCTATCCTGTGTTTAATGGGTCTATAGGTCTCCTATGAACATAACACACTGGCAGCCGCCCAGCCGGGTCAGTCCCTACTCCCTAGTGACGAGTGACACCGTAATTATCTAGATATAATTATTTAATAGGCAAATTTTTGAATACAATTTAAAAGGAAAGTGATAATCTTTTATTTCTCAAAACTCAACTAATTTATACAGTTCTATTTTATAACATTCAATATTCAGAATATCTACAATAACTTTGAATATGGACTTTCGAGAATTTCTATTAAATTCCAAAGCTTTTTACAAATTCTTCTACTTACGGCAACGACAGTTAAAATGAAAATAATTATATAAATGCTTAAGAGTTCTATCGATTTGAATAAAATACATTTTTTAATTTAATTAATCTTAACTGTAGGTTTGTGGTCTGAAGCTAAACCTAGTAAATACTCTAAAATAAAATAAGTTTTATGCTAATAGCATAAATAAGAGACGAATAGTCAACACTCAACAGACAAATTTGTTTACGAACAATTTTTACGCCCAGTGCCACAGTATAATGTTGTTATTTATAATTTATATTTTATACTCTTTGGTTACAAGTGGCAACACTGAGAGTACTGCTCATCGCTTCATGGCTTCTTTCTACGTTATTCCGCCCTCCATTTTGAGAGTGTAGTATTTGCTGCTACAAGATTAACGTGTTAGTTACAAAATAGTGATAGCAAAAATAAACCAATTCTTGAAATTTTTATAGTAAGTATTCGTATTTTAGCATTGTTTTTAAAATTGAATTATTTTAATATCTATTCGAAAAAATTCAATTTAGAGAGTAGCCATATTGGCAATTAAAATAGCCGGGTATCTTGCCAAAGTAGTGATTATGCTCCTCTTTGCCTTAGGAGTTAAATAGTTACTAATAAAATTATTTTTAGTTTGATTATGTACGTAAATGAAATTGTACATATAATGTGAATATCAAAATATAGGTTATAATATATAATTATGATTTTCGGGAAGTTATTAAATTTTATGATTTTTGTTATTATTATACTTTTTTCAAATATTTGAGTTGTTATAAAATTATTATATTGATTAAAAATAATGTATCGTGGCTTAGATGTCATCTCGTGGCCGAGGATACGGCGGAAGAGGGAACTACACCGGCCGGGGTAGCAGTTACAGAGGTTCTTATCGTGGAAGTAACAGCCGTGGCAATTATGATGGCGGCCGTGGTGGTCGGGGTGGAGGATATTCCTCTTATAACAACGACTCCCGTTACAACAGCAGCAGCGCGAACAGATATGCGTCAAGTCGTGACAGAATAGACGACTCTTATAAAAAACCATATCGATCGGTGAGTTTAGTTTCTATTTATGTCAAATTATAGTGGCAAGGTTATCCTATTTTAACCTAAGTATATTTAAAAGACGTCTAATGAAGCGAAGAGTCACACCAAAACTACAATTATATAATGTATAAAGTTTACCTTGTTGTCTACATGGAATAATTATGTTCATGGAAGTAAATATGAGAGACAGTTCCATAAACTTAGTTCTAAATAACTACATATCTAATATTTGATACAATGAACATATCATATCAATGAGAAAATTGTGCCCTATTTATTAGTTATTATTATATTTATAAATCAAAAATAATAAACAACCCTCATCATACACTGCATAACAAGGAAGATAACTTTTTTTTTTAAATTGTCTTGGTATGAAATGAAACCAATTGAATTAGACATTATCAACAATTTCATATATTACATGCTCTAAAAATATTACATTCAATTTAGATATCTCCATGTATTTGGATATTAATTGACACTAACACAAAAATGCATGAAATATGAAAATATATTGACCTTTCAGGAAAGTTCTGCTAGTTATTCAAATCGTGACTATGGTGGTAGATCAGGCTCCCCAGATCGCAAAAGGATGAGGATGGAGGTTAGTCTAAATATTTTAGCTGGAAAACAAAATCCATTTTACAATGGGAAGTATAACGACTGAATTAAGACAGTAGCAATTATAAACTGCTGCATTGCATATGCATTGATCCATTACTTTAGAAAAATAATTTAAAAACACAAAGATGTTAAAACAGTGTGCAGTATTGCATGATTCATTTCAGATATGATATTGTTGCATGATTTATATCATCAAATCGTCCAAGAATATTGCGACAAATATAAAGTATTTAAAAAATTATTAGAAATTCATTGTAGATGTTGAAAATAGAGCTGAATATGAACAACAATAATTGATGTGTTAAAAATAAAATCATTTGGAGAGAGAAATTCGAGTAAAATTTAATTGGTTATTGAATCACTACTCACAAAGTATGAAGTCAATAGACATGTTAATAAAAATAATAGAAAACAAAACATCTATAAATCAATATAAAACAAACAAGACTATAGATGGGTGTAGTCATAAATATTAGATAAGTAATGAAACATCTATGTTACGGAGGTGAATGTGCTAATCAATATATTAATGATACTGACCATATCTACCAGTAATTGGTATATTTTGAATGGTAAAGTGTAGGACTACTGCTTGAGGCTGTAACAAGTGAAGACTTGTACCACAAATATAAACTGGTTAAATTCAGAGACAATGATGTAAACAGGTAAAGATGAGTAAAGATCGTTTTGAATTAAATACCCATCTAGAAGAAAGCAAAAATGTTTTAATACTCGTTTTCTATTAAATTGTTAAGAGGCTAGAAAAGTTCCAAAAAGAGTTATGTACAGGGCTCCTCGAGCGATAGACGTAGTCACGACGGAGGGCACTATGGCGGTTCGTACGGCGGTAGACAGGAGAGTTACGGCGGCGAGAGACGGTCGTTCGCCGGCGAGGACCGAAGGCGATCGCCGGCCCGAGACAGCTATCGCAAAGCGAGCGGCATGGGCCCGCCGCGAGAACCGCCGCGGCCCACGGCGCGCCCCAGGGCGCCCCGCCGCTCCTTCCGCGGACGGACCCTGCGCTCTCGCGCTTCCTATCGAGGAGCCCCGCGATCGCGCGGCTCCTTCTCTTCTAGGCGATTCGCAGAACGATCGCTGGGATACACCCGAGCATTCAGAAGTGTTAAGGGGCGAAGGTAAATGCGGTACAAAGTAATGCTTAAATTTTGTTTCTCTCTCTGGAATTAATGCCCCGTGTTATCTAGATACGATAGAAAAGATTGAGTGTGAGTTTATAGCTCTGTCGTCGATTGCTAAAAGTCGTAAGATACAACTAAATAAATTAAAACTATCGAAAGGTTGGAGGCAATCATGTTCAAAAGAAACTAATCAGAAGAACTAATAAAATTGAAATGTCAGGGAAATTGCTTATTATTATCTAAAACCTATGAAGGGGTGAGAATCATTATTGAAACATCTATGCTACGTATTATGTTAAACATATATGTTACGCCTAAACCAGATGAACTGAACATAAATAGACATGATAGTAAAGAAAGAAATATTTCATGGAAATATAACACTAAGATCTAAAATAAAAAATTACACTACTAGGAGATACTATTTACAAATTTAATTATATGTAGGTATCAGTGGCTAGAATATTCCAGGAATGGATTCATAGGATTATAAAATTATAAATTTAATACAATTTTAGTCGTAACATATATCAACTTAACAAGTATATTCTTACTCTTCCAGTGTATTGTAACATTTATATGTTGTATTAATGATATTTTTCTTATCATGTCCTAGCTCTGTAAAATCAAAAGAAGATGAGGCATCTTCAACCGAAGAAGATTGGGAGGCTGAAGAAAAAGAAGAAACTGTAGAGGAGAAAAAGGAAGTTAAATCCAAATCGCCAAAGGTATCAAAATATTACTATTTCGCAGCTAATGCTTATATTTAAGAACAACTGCTGATATGCTCATTTCATTTGTTTATTTAAAGGAGGAAGTCGAGGCTTCAGAAGGCGAAGGGGGTGACGGCGGCGAGGACACGGATAAGGAGGCCGATGCCGCCTCCGACGCTGCACCCTCGCAGCCGTACGTTCACCTCTCTTGCGTGCACTGCAAAGAAAAATGTGCCACATTTGCCGTAAGTTTTAATAATTTGTTCAATCGATCGGAATATCATCTATTAGATATTGTATCTTAAAAGGCATAATATAAATATTAAATATGACTTTTAACAGGGCTACGCAAAGCATTTGCTGTCGAGTAAACATCGGGCCGCTATGAGCGCAGTGGCGCGACGTCACAAGGCCCAGTTGTTGCGGATGCGCGTCGCCCAGCGCGGCGCACAGCGCGAGCTGGAGGCGGCGGCCGGCGCGGAGCTGGCCACGCGCACCACGTTCTGTCTCGTGTGCCGCCTCAACCACCGCACCACGCGCCACGCGCACAACCTCACCGACACACACCGTGCTATGAAGCGATTCCTCATGCCATTCTGCCGCATCTGCCGAATCACATTCCGGTCGCCTATGATATACGAACATCACATTTGTTCCATTGAACATCTCAAGGTAACTTTTCTATTAAAAAATTTTTTTTTTTCATATAATTAAAACAGCATATTTTTTGTGTTCTTATTCAATCATACTAATTGTAAAGCTTCATCCTTAATTTTATCACTAAAATTTAATATATTTGACCCTGTTTTTCTTCACATATTTCAAAATAAATATCTATAGCTATTGCTCATTATTCCAAACAGAAAAAAGCTAATCAAACTGCGAGGAGGCTCAGCCCGAAGGCTGAAGGTAGCGGAGATGAGGGTATGGATGTTGATCTTGACAACTTTATGACGCTCGACTCCGTAGGCGACGTTGATGGTAACTAGAAATTAATAGCAATATTTTAAATATAAAATGTATTTTTGAAAATAGATCTATATATAATTTAAATCTCATGACTTTATAGAAGTTGAGGATGAAGATTCGGGCGGCGAAAAAAAAGAAGAAGCATCTCCAAAAAAACCAAAAGTGGAAATCAATATTGGAAGTGAACATATCAAGAAGATGGAGGTGATTAAAAAATCTTTTATTTTACAAAAAAAAAATATTTCTTAATCAAAGAATTTATGAAAACAACTTTTTTATAACTATACTACTACTTCTAAGCTATATTCCAACGCATCATTGAAGTTTTTGCGAAAAGTATTTCAATATGAATGTATTTAAATGTTAAAATGTGATTAGGTGTGGTGGTGCGAGCTGTGCCGCGTGTACCTGCCACGCGCGGACACTGGCAGCGCGGAAGAGGCGGAGGCGCTGCGCCGTCACTGCAGACTGCGCATCCATCTGGGCCGATACGTGCAGCACCGTGACACGCGCACATTGCGCCGACACGCCGAGCGCATTCACCGACAATTGCACCAGCAAAAAGGTTATTTGTATTTCAAGTATACCTCTTTGTATGTTGGGTTCCTCTTGAGTAGTTATCTAAATAAATTATCTATTTTAGAAGATGAAAAAGAAGCAGCAAATGATGATACCGAAAACAAAGTTAAGGTGGAGAAAACTGAACCAGCTGCTGAAAAGAAAAGTCAAGAAAATGGTGCAGAAGTGACAAATGCATCTGGTAAGATTATTGCAAAGGTTTTTTTTAAACACAATTTTTAAAACTTTCATTTTCCAATTAACGATAATATTTGACAATTATAGGCAATGAAGATAAGTTGTGGGCTGATGTTGATAAGGACATTGGAGAGCTGCTACGGGAAGTAGACCCACAAGGCAATGAAGCCAGTGACGATGAAGAGGATCTTGGAAGGTAGTCATTTTATAAGTTAGTAAACATACTAACAATGTTTTGTCTTAGTTGATTATCTTCATGTTTATAAAAAATAACATATTAAAATAACATCAACATTTTGTTCTCACAGCCTATGTTAGTTTTTCATTTAAATAATTGATAAGCCTCTTATTCTATATTATGGAGCTAGAGACTCTCTTCGGGATGTTTTTAACAGAGTAGGAATACTCACTGTTGCGTCGCAATATATTTGCAACAATACATGTATATTCACAGTAACATTGATAACTTTGATAAAATCAGTGATAATCATTGTATATGCACTAGAAGTAAGGATAAGCTAAGTAACGCCAAGTTTCCGACTCCGCAAAGTCAATAAATCTTTCTTGGGGCAAGGTATCTATTTCTATAATAAAATTCCACAGACATTTTTAACTTTGCCGTCTCGTAAATTCAAATCGTTCATAAAAAATACATTGGTGAAAAAGGCGTATTATTCGATACAAGATTTTGTAGATGATAAAAAAGCATGGAATTAATACCTGTTGACTTCCAGGCAGGATATATTAATTTAATAATTGTATTAACTTAAAAATTAACTAACATGACTGTATTTTTTTAAATGTTGAAAAAGGGTAACTACTGAGTTTCTTGCCGGTTCTTCTCGGTAGAATCTACTTTCCGAACCGGTGGTAGCTTCACTTAATTGTTAAATGACGATTCAAAAGTGCTTGTAATAGCCCACTTGAATAAAGTATACTTTGATTTTGATTGTTATATAACACAATTTTATTAAAATCTTATATATTTTTCTAAAGAAATGCTATAAATACAATTACTATTTTATGCGACGTTTTTTTTTTATTTTGTGCAATCTCTAAAAATACTGAGATATAATAAACTCGATGACTTAAATGCCTGGATGTTACAGATATAAATATATAATTGACTTTTATTTTAAAAGGGATGGAAAGGGCGTTCCACTAGCATGCTAACAGTGTTCTGTTTAGGCACTCGAAGCACCTCCCAAACCGTCATCTCTTTGTTAGTTTTTTATTGGTTCTTAACATAGTTTTTGGTTTTCAGGTATGATAAATTTCGTAAAAGCGACAAGAAATCTAAAGCCGGTGAAGGCGAAGATACTAACCCTAAAGCGGACGAAAACATTAATGAAAAAGTAAACGTTGAAGTTAAATCTTCTGCATAAAATATTTAAGTTGTCTTTCGCTTTATAATTCATAGAGCATGATTTTTATTAACTTCAATAATTAAGGATATAATGCTAAAATAAATTTTAAGTATGTACAACTGTTGTTTTTATTTATACGAACCTCTAAATTAAAAATATATATCTTTCATAACACAGAATAAACACTCGTTTAAAGAATATTGAGAAAACTATAACATCACGCATAGAAGCCATAAAGTCCCAAAAATATCAATAAAATGAAAGAAAAACCCCGCAGAGCAGTTGGTACTTAATATTCTTAGAAATATTCATTTGTTAAACCCCTAAAATGCTGTTCCATGATCCATCTGCAGTCTATAACTTAATAATAGCTGTAACTTAACCACATATTTTTAAAATGACTTTACTTACTGAAGGATATAAGAATTAGATTTTTTTATTTCGAATATATAAGGAATAATGTTCTTTTATTGTTTCTTATAAGTCTAAAATAAATCCGATAGGTGGAAACATGCGCCATTTTGAATTTTTTGTGAAAACATTGCCCATATATCTTATCTTTTTCATTTTAAACATTTCCTTTCAAAAAATATGGTTTGGTCTCTTATTACGATAAAGAGTAATCATAGCTTTGAAAAGCAAAGACGAACAAATTAAAACTACATGTTGAAATAATACAATAATGTCAAACGAAATAAAATTTAACAAGTTTTGGTAGTAAATTCCAGTGCATATAGCCTATTCCAATTGTATTCAATTCCAATGTAGAAAGAACATAAATAAACCTTAGATTTACGTATTTTATGCGATTTGCTAATATCAACTCAGCGATATTGTGCACTTCTAAAAATTTATAATTAATACTTCTTTATTTTATTGCTTATTACCACTTTAGTATTACTTCCAAATTTTCGCAAATTTATTATGGACATCACAGATTAATCAAGCCTGTGACCAATTATATTGTGTTGATGTGCTGTCAAATAATGTAAACCAAAACATTGTGATGATGTATTGCTATTCATGGTTTAAAAAGATTTTCATTGACTGATCAAAAATAATAAAGTAATGCTTAATGCTAAAAAATATATATGTATATATGAGGAAAACAAAAAAGAACAGATTAATTTATAGTTGTTTATTAAGTATTTCACTTCTTAGCTTTTGCTTCTTTTGCAGCTGGAGCTTTAGTAACATCATCGGGGTTTTCTGCAGCATCCTTCAGCCTCTTGGCTCTGATTCCGACAAGTTTAGCAATTGACCGAGCCTGCAAGATATTAGAAATATAAGTTTCTTGTTAAACTATTTTTCTATTAACACAAATATGTTCCAATTATGTATGTAAGACAAAATACATGTAATAGACCTTAGGTGCTATTGATGAATATATGGTAGCTATTATTAATTCTGGTAAACTTATTTAAAAAAATATTTAAATGAGTTTACCAAAATTAATAATAGCTACCATGACTATTTTAAGTTGTTTAAACTCTAAAATAACATATAAGTGTACAATTTAACCCAGCTTAAATGTGAAGTACTTGCACATAGACAATGGAATAGAATAATGAATATACTAATTTGTGGCATAAAACAAACTAATATTCCTGACCACATAAATCTCCGACAAAGAATTATTTTTTCCATTCCATACACTAGGGTGATTAAAAAAATCCATCTTCTTCCAATGAATATAAATTGTATATCATAACAAGTTTATAATTTTTGGAAATCATAAATATTTAAGGTGATGTTTTGAGTTAATTAGATTCTAGCTAGAGTTTACATTATGAGCCCAAGGACCATTACATTTTAACTAATTTGCAGTCATATTTTTTCATATTAAAATTTATTCTTACCCCTCTGAGATATTGGTAGGCCTTGAAGTCCTTTTCTTCTTCAGTAATAACCCTAGCAACAGACTTAGGTGCAGATTGCTGTATGGGCATGAGTGGACCGCGGAGCTGTGTCGCCAATTTACGTTCCTCCTCATTAGCTTCACCCTTCAGCACCTAAATAAGTTAAAAAATAAAATTAACAATGTAAACAAATGTATAAATGTAAGTGTTATAAAGTAATGTTTATATTTATGACTTTTGTAGTGCTACATTAAATAACAAAAACGAAATTCTTACCTTCTTGCCCTTGGGGAAGAGAATGAGACGGGCGCGGTATTCCTTCAGTCTCTGGACATTGATTTGTAAAGATTCCACAGACTTATTACGTCTACGTGGGTCAATGGCAATACCAATCGTCCTTGCGAATGCGGGATTCAAACCGGACGCCTAGAAATAAAATATTAAAATATAAAAACTTTACTGTACTAATACACACCAATACTTTGTTTGTGTATAAATAATTCACTATATTTAACTGTAGTACAAATATATATTTGGTTCATTATTTTAAAATCACTGTAATTGCGATATCCGAAAGAGGTCCGTTCACAATAGTTAGACTGAGTAGTTTAGTCACAATAATTATAAACAATGTTACTTCAAGTATAAAAACCGAATGCACAAACACGGACTGAATAATTATTTGACACCAACTTCATATAATAATATATACAAATTCAATTACCCTGATTTCCCGAAGAGTAAACCCGCGCCCGGCACGGACCTTAGTGTGATAACGAACCGTGGGACAACGTACAACTGGCCTGAGAGGTCCGGCTGCTGGTCTAGGAGCAATTGCTTTTGCTTTCTTAATTCTGTTTTGCTTTCTGCGGTGCTTTCTAGCCGGTTGATTAAACCAGGTCTTAACGAATCTTTGCCAATCCTTATGGAAATGGCCATTAGGAATCATATTATTTCCCTTCCCCATGATTGCAATAACCCCACTTCACCTAAAAATATAATATATGATTAAATATTGATTTCAGCGTGGATCTATTCACTTCTAAAATAAGTAATGAGTTTTAGTGTTAAAAAATCAGTAGTGATAACTTCACAAAAATTGGATTAAGAAAAACACTAACCACAGGGCTAAACGTACAAGTCAAAAAGAAATTCCAAACACCAGACTTGCGTCAATGTCAAAACTAAATGTGCCACAGATTACATACGTATAGCCATTATATTTTATCTGCTTTATGGTAGTTTGTGTTTGTTAATGGGGCATTTTACTTAAAATAAAAAAGTTTTCATATGTACTCTAACAATAAACATTATTTCATTACAGATAGATTTGCTTAAAAAATAGTCCAATTTAAGAATAACTATTATAATAGAAAAATTTACCTACAATCTATATATATACCATATGTATATACCACAAGTATTCAAATTTTAAAATTAAAACAAGGATTATTTAATCGCACTCAATGTTTTTACATAGACAATATTACAATGTATAATACAATAATAATGTTAAATACAAGATTTAATAAATAGTGCAATGTATTCTGTTCGTAATCGTTTGTTTTCTGTAAATCTACCACGTGGTTGTAATAGTAAATATCAAAAAAGTCGCACAATTAGAATGAACTCTAATATGAATTTAAACTTATGTCATAAGAAATTAAGTTGTGAATTTGTATACTCTCAGAGGAAACTAACGCACTAATTAAAAATATTAGTATTTAGTATGTATAAAATATGTACTTTGTTTATAAGCTGTTATCAAAAGCGCTTCATAATGCTTGAAAAAACAAATTAGCATCCAAGAATGATTTGCACAAAATGAATTCTATTTTTTTATGTATAATCCGGGTAATAAGAAGTCACAGACATTAAAACATATATATTTTTAAACTTTTCTATTTCATTGTATATTAGAATAAAATAACTTAAAATAAATAAATTAATGATAAATTTTTAAAATTAATAGTTTTGGTCTAATTTTTCATAATCATTTCAATATTGTACTGAGTAAATTTTGTTAAAACTGGGTTTACTGGAATAATATTGTTTTAAGTAAAAGATGTACATAATAATTTATTAAAAAGTTAATAGATATATTAAATATTATTTTGTGTTTATAATTACATATAAGATTAGGTAATCTTAGTTCATTATATAGATAAATAAGTTATACACATAAATTTCATTTCCAGTCAGCAAATTGTGTAACACAAGGTGAAAAATGGGAACTGAGCTTTCAGAGGATTCAAGAAACTGAACAGCTTAAACCTTAATTGATTTAAGTATTATTATTTTTTAAATGAATTAAAATAAAAGTGTGATTATAGAATAAATAAATCCGCAAATATTTTTTACATAGTATAATATAATTTATTTATCCTTTATATACTATACCTATTTTTCCAAATGATAAAATACTACATATTGTGAAAAATACAAAAAGAAAGCTATGAATATTAATTCATAAATTACTTTATCACATAGTAGTCACTGCAGAACTAAACCAATTTTGTTTGGAGTTATGCTAGGACACCGCCAATTATATAAATAGTACTGCAAATTACCATCACCGATACCAAATTTAAGGGGTTCCAAGAATTCTTTATTATCCATTAAATCAAGAGCATTAAATACATCAAATCCTGAATTTTTAGCAGTGATCAATGCATCAAGCATTAAATCAATCCAGGGTGTTTTTGTTGAGACATTGTAAAATGAATAAGCTGCTTTTAATGTTTTGTGAACTGGATGATAGACCACAGTGGATGGCAGAGTGTAGTAACTAACAAAATCTGTAATAGAACCATCCGATGCTTCAACAACGTAACTATCAATTATTCCAGCCTGTGGGATAAACCAGTGCTTGAATTCTTCTTCTGAAAAAATTGGCACTAAATCAAATTTTAATAGATAATCATTGAGAAGCTTTACTACTTTCTCTGAATCTTTTGGTTCCATTTTTCGAAAACCTGGTGTTTTTGGTAAGTCTGGTAACTTAAACAATTTAAGAGTTCTTTGCATTGTCATATTTCTTGAGAGGTGGCTAAATTTGATGTCAATTAACTTTTTAGGGTTCAAAGACCTGTGCCAATAACGACAAGTAGCAATTGGTTTTGGCAAAACAATTCCAGCAGTATATACTCCTTGGAATACCCCAGTTAAATTCACTCTTCTTGTAATTTCTCTTATCAAGACAGGAGCTACACGTTTTGCCCGAAGCTTCTTGTGAACACATAAGAAGTTAATTTCTACAACAGTTTGCATATGGTCATAGATTCGCAGTATTACTGGAATAGCTGATATAAAACCAACCAATCTACCCGATTTTACGACACGAACTCCACAATGCCAGTCCATTCTCCATCCTGGTGGCTGCAAAGCCCATTTAAGGAAGTCAGTTTGATAGTCAAATCGAAACATACAGTCATCATCTTCAACATAATTTTCGTTTAACAGAGTATACAATTCTTTTAGAACTAAAGGTTCATTTAAGTTTAGTGTATCCCATTGGAAACCATCAGGTAATGTGTAAGGCTCAGAACGAATTTCATCAATAGATTTAGGTGGTTCGATTGGTTCATTTGTTACAATTTTCTCATTCCATTTTGGTACTGGTTGAGTTGACCAAAACTGATAAGATTTATGCAATGCTTCTTCAGTAGTTTTTGCCGGTTTTTGTTGCAGGTTTAGTACTTCCATTGCTGTTTTTAAATCTTTAAATGAAATGTTTTGGTGCACATCACTCGAATTAGAAAGAGCTAATCCGTCATTAGAGACCGAACCTCGGTTATCGCCGTCTCCACCATTGCGCTTTTTTTTGTTCTTATTTTTTCTCTTAGAATTTTTCTCTTCATTAGATTTCGGATATTCTCCTGCTTGTGCTGTCTTGTTATCTTCCATTATAGATTTTTATTAATTACAAGGTAAATTTATTGCCCCGCGAGCTTTCCAGACTTAGTCAAATGAAGTCTGCTTTCAGACCACAGACTACTATAAATATAATAAGTACAGACTATAGCTTAAAAGATACAAACTATTGTTAATGCTTATAGAAATTGCTACTAGATAAAAAATTAATTTAATGTAAAACTGTTTGCACAAACTCTCCCAAACTCTACTTACCTATTTTTCTTTTAGGAAATGTTAGAGTATCGTTTCTATGCATATATAAGTACATAGATATACATATAGTTATATTTAATCACAGATGAACTACTACAAACTAACCAAGGAAGTGGACTATAATCATAAATACATTACACAGAATTAAAAATCAATAAAGAAGTGATTGAAGACTCCAATGAAAGCTTACATTTAACTATGTGAATATAGTATTGATAAAATTTAGACTGTCTTGCAACTTGGTAATAAAAACTTGAGATACATCAAATATAAAAATAAGAACACAACACTTGTCTGTAGACAAACTATTATAGATATAGGAAAATATATTATAAAAACAAGCAAAACTATTGGCAAACGTTGTCTACCGTATATTATGTTATATTATAACTTTCTCTGGAAACACGCACTTTATTATTATTATTAACTTAAGATTGTTTACTTCAAAGATATAATATATATCTTTAGACAAGATGATTTAAATAAAATAATAAAAAAAAAACAATCTAATTTCGTCATAAATTATTCTCCAGGCATCTTCTTATGGTTTAGTTTTTAAGTCTCTCATATTATAAGACAATATATGCAACTTTAAAAAGTATTTATAACTTTGATATATATTTAAGCACATAATGTTATTAATTCTTATGTAAATAAAGTCTCTATTATGATATTTTTCAAATTTACGAATAAAAACGTAATATGCATTATCTGTGGCTACTGGCTGGCATAACGTCACTAAGACAGGAATTATCAATCAGTTAATACATTCTGTGAATTGTTGTTCTTGTTTCTATTATCGTAATCTATTTAAGATATAAATATTGCTCTGTTATTGTTCAATTAAACAAATAAAATATGGGTTGCGATGGAGGTACTATTCCACGCAGAGACGAACTTGTAAGATTGAAAAAGAAACCAGAACAGGTATGCTTCATGTTGATCCTTTTTCTGCTAATCACTGCCTTGTTATTGGGGCACTATATAACGTATATGGTAATAACATTTGATTATTTTATTTTCAGAAAGATAAAGATGCTGAGCGTTCTTTTAAATGGCGCAATTGCGCTTTATCTCAGCAAACCTTACAAGAACCAGTAGTAGCTTGTGGTTTAGGAAGACTATATAGCAAGAGTTCGGTGTTAGAAGCTTTGCTCGACAAAGAAAGCAAGCCACAATCAATAGACCACATTAAAAATATGAAGGTAAAGTATAAAAGTTAATAATGTCTAGCTTCTAATAACACAAGTATACTTTTATGATTATTGTGATAAATATTCAATTTCAAAAATATTTTTTTCAGGACATTAAAGACTTAAAACTCACAAAAAACCCAGCTTACACTAATAGTGAGCATACAGATGGTGCTGTTGGAGAGGGAAGTGCACCATATATTTGTCCCATTAGTGGTTTAGAAATGACGGGCAAATTCCGTTTCGTATTTCTATGGAGTTGTGGCTGTGTGCTTGCTGAGCGTGCAATGAAAGAGGTCAAACAGAATATTTGTCATATGGTAAGTTTCACCTGTTTAATAAAAATATAAATAATAGATATAAGAATAATAAACAAAATTTCCGTGCAAGATTTTAGTAAAAGGTAGTTCTTTATAAACTCTTAATTGTGTTTTAGTGCCAACAGCCCTTCACTAGTAATGATGTAATAGTACTCAATGGAACCGATGATGATATTGAACAGCTCAAAGAGAAGATGACAATTCGAATTGCAAATAGGAAATCCAAGAAATCAAAAGTAGATAAGATAGAGAAAGAAATTAAAATTGAGACCACCACATCTACATCCACTTGTACTCCTTCAACATCTGAAGAAATTAAAAAAGAAAAAGACGACCCCCAAGAAGGAAGCAGTCAAGTAAAAAAGGAATTAGACACAATTCCTCTATCATTACCTAAATTTAATCCTAACAAGCAAACTAGGGGTCACTTTGGGTCCAGTAAAAGGGCTCACTCAACACAACTAGCACAGGACCCATCCTACAAGAAAACAAAGAAAGACTACAGTATAGCCAAAGATCCCCAGTCCAGTGAAGTCTACAAGTCAATCTTCACTTCACATAAGAATGATAAAGATCAGCAGAGAGCACATTGGGTTACATATAATCCTTTCTACAACTAAAATAATTTGTTTGACACATTTACTATTACCACAAAATCTGGCAATTGGTTAAATTAAATTTTATTAATTTTGAATAATGTTTGAGTATAACATATTTGTTATCAGTAATATCTTACACTGTTTATGGTCAGATCATCTGATATTATAGTAAATGAAAACCTTTAATGATATTTAGTGATGTATAGTATAACTTAATTTGATCATGTTATATACAATATGGATGTGTCACTAGTGACATCCGAAATTCTACCACAATGTTTCTGTTAATGACCTATTTTTGTGATCTGGGTGTCTTATGTATCCAGAAGCTGAAGCCAAGAACTTGGCCACCATATGTTTTTTATTCACAATGCATAGACTTAAAAATGAAAACTTTTTGTATGTGTAGAATTAAAATTGTTAATATCTGTAGTGAAAAAGGAATCTGTAAGGAAATGCAATAAATAAACTGATTAAATGGAATGCTTTATTTAAGGTTTTAATATTGCACTATAATTAATATTATTGCACATAAATTATATATAATCTAATCATAAAACTAAAAATAAAATCACTGTTACATTAAACATAATTTTTGGTGCACTTTTCAGGTGATTTTAAAATATTTCTAAGCATCATTTTGTGCTGAAAATTTCTTGTGAAATTAAAGAAAGGGTATCCTAAAACTATTTCATTCAATTATTTTAGCATTAACATTTTAAATAAATTATCTGTACTAAAGAAATATAAGTGTCACAACAAATACTAATAGTGATCAAGCTAGTAGAGACATGATTACACCACTCCATAAAACGTCTCACGTCTAAACATCCCAAAAACGTCCTCAAGACTCGGAAGTTAGACTAATTACTTAAAATATGTAAACACACGGCGACCCCGCCAGCGGGGCCCAGCATTGAGACAAAGCAGCCTTTCACTATTAGTATGTATTCTTCTCTATCTAAACTTGATATTATTGTTATTCAGAGAAAAAATATTTGGAAAAAGGTTTGGTGCATATGCTCCTTGCACAGGAATGTGTAATAAATGCTTAACAAGTAAGAGTAAATCCATATCTAAATCAATTTAAATTCAATGTTTTGGAATCGTAGATATTATGCAATTATAATTAAGTTTTCTTTTAAATTTTTATTTGGCACATTAATTGAATATGAGGTATTAAACGAAATTATTTTAATGAATCTGCATTTTTACGGCATTATATACAGCCGGCGTTGGTTTGCGACTTTCTAAAACACCAAAAATAGGAGCCACTGAGTTCTAGAGTAATTTGCCTCCCGTGTAGCATACCCTTAATATTATGTCCAACATATCGTTCGATTGTTGGACCTTGAATTTAATATATTTATATGAGCGTCGAATGTATATCCATCCCGGGGTGCCAAGCCGGCTCTGATTATATTGGCTATTTGATACTTTCGTCACGGTATGGCACATCGATTATTGTGTACGAGTTCTCGAAAATTATTATAAGTGACAAAGTTACCTTTAATATACTATGTAAACGGTTAGTGTAAAAAACTTGTACTATTTGTGTGTATGGCAAATTTACCTGATATATATGGTATAACAAGGATTTCTAAAATAAAGGAATATTTAAAAATATAACATTACCTCTAACATCGATGCTCGTAAAGCTAATGACTACAGAGTTTGACTACTCACGGATACAATAATTCAGTAAGACATGGATTAATTACGCAGCCTCCTGCTGCACAGACGCCAACGTCGCTTCTATAATGAGATTGAAGTCGAGCTCGTTGAGGCTGGCTTTGGCAGTCAGGAGATCCAGGAAGGTGTCGAGCGGCGACAGGCGCTCGCCCGACGGCAGCGCCGCCAGACCTGCGGGAGACGGGCGGCATCAGTGGGGCGAGGGCGGCGCGGGGCGCGGGGCTGCGGGGCGGGGCGGCGCGTACCGGTGTCGCCGACGGGGCGGTGCGGCGCGTGGTCGCGCGCGGGCGCGCTGCCGCCGCTGAGCAGCGCGGCGGCGTGGTCGCGCGCGCGCAGCAGCAGCGCGGCGCGGTGCGGCCAGGCGCCCAGCGCGCGCCGGCCGCGGCCCTCGCCCACCAGCTGGATGAGGCGCAGCTTGTTGTTCACCGTGCGCTTCTTGTCGTCGTCCTTGCCTGGCGCGATACGACGGCTCAGTAAATGACGACGCTATAGTAATACCGCTCGTCGAATATTCTTTCGTCAAATATTAATGCTTAGAGTAATGTCGTGTTCCAGTTTTTTATAGATATGACTCTCCCGCATTAAAGGCTAGCCTCTAGACTGACGACTCGACATACGCGTAGCTATGATATATATGACTATATCGTAGCCATCCGGTTAAATTGGCTAATTCAATAATCTAACCAACAACTTTAGATACTAAACGTTACCGTTTAACCAGCGACTTGCATATAGGGTTGTAACGGATCTTCACCTCCGCCTCCGTTAATGCGGAAGTTACGCAAAAAATTGTACCTTCGCCTCCGCCTCCGCCTTCATACAAAATTTGCGGAGTTTTAACGGAGGTTTTTTTACGTAGAAATCATAGAGAAATAATGAAAATAATTAGACGATGATCCATTATTGTGGTGGAAAAATAACAATAAATATAAAGCTTCTTCTCTCATCGTTCGCGCATACTTATCGGCGCCGCCAAGTTCAATGCCAAGTGAACAAATATTTAGTTCAGCTGGCTTAATTTATGATCCTCTTAGAAATTGTTTGGATGGTGATAAAGCCGCAAAATTATTGTTTGTTATATATAATTTACCTCTCCTAAATTTGAGAAAGTAATATTTATTACATTACCTTCTAGTAATCAAAATTAACTATATAATGTATCTGGTAAGTTATTATATGTATGTTTACTTAAATGTAAGTATTTGAAACAAAGGCTTTAAAAAACCCTAAATTACTATTTTTTCTACACCATTATTGAACTTCGCCTCCGCCTCCGTTAACCTCCGCATCCGCGGAAGTGACACTCATCGCCTCCGCATCCGCCTCCGCCTCCGGTAAAAAGGCCTCCGTTACAACCCTACTTGCATAATATCAGATATTAATAGGTACAGCAGTGAAATTTGCTTTTGATTCTCTAAAAAACCGTCTCTGTTAACTCAATGTGATCCTTTCCTAGAACCTTTTTTAGGAGACCGTAGGCGTGAGAGGAATAACAGAGCACAGGTACAGAGTGTTTTCAATATTAGTATCAGCTTGATGTGGCTTTTGTGCTACTTACTCGTTATGATCGTTTTAAGGACGTCGATCTGCAATTCGAATACGTTTCGATGCACGTACTGCACGAACGCGTGGAAAGGCAGCGTGCGGTACCCGAGGTACGTGAAGAAGGAGCTGAAGCCCTGCGGGAGAGGGAACGCGATGGAGTCCGTCGCCACGTAGTACTGTTCGAGGATCTTGAAGAGGATCAGCGCGTGCGTGGGATCCATTTCATCTCTAAAATATAATATGTAAAACGTATTACAGCCTTATCGTCTATGCTTTTTAATGCAACTACAGTATCTACTTCTATAGGTGATAGCGAGATAAGCAAACAAAATAAAAATTGTACGAAACAATAAGTGAGGTGCGAAAATAAAAGCAAAGAATCAAAATTCGTTGAATGAAATATACCTTTTAATACCAAAAATAAATGATACCAATTTCACACGTAAAACACGAACAAAAAAAGAACCAGCAACCGTGACTCCGACAAATGGGAAACCCAACGAAACAAAAACAAACAAAACTCTATATTTATATGTAAGCAAGCGAAAAATGTCCTGAAGTGAACCCATCACAAAAATAGGCGCAAAAGAGCTTCAAACCGACAACTTTGCAACAAAAAATAAAACAAAAACAATGTTCGCTATGATACCGGCAGCATGGAGCACACACAAGTTGCCGACAACGTGATCACACTCTATGAAAGTTCCTCTCCATACGGGATGTGAGTAAATTGACTCCGACATCATGCGATAAATTTACTGAGAATACATTTTAACAAATGAGATTGAATGTACGAAACATTTCGCTTAAGCTGAAACCGCACTTTAGCGGCGCGGAGCGGAGAGGCGCGGCGCGGAACGGCGTCGATTAATATTACATCTAAATAATAATATGATTCAAACCGCACCACAGCGGCGCGGCGCGGCGTGAAGCGACGCAGCGCGGCTTGTTTGGCCACCAAAGAATATTTTGCCGCGCAGCGCCGCTCCGCGCCGCGCCTCTGCCGCTAGTGCGGTATAGCTAGCGGCGCGGCGCGGCCGAATGTAATATACTCAGTTCGAGTTCAACTAGCAGCCAAACAAGACGACGCACGATGGACGAGAAGAAATTGATATCGATATGAATTTTTCTTTTGACATTCTCAAATTAGTATGAAAACGAACGGTGTCTTTCAAGAGTCGTGGAAAAAGTTTGTGGTATTCTCCCTCTTTGTAGCGAGAACGTGGGATGTCATGTATCCATGTAGATTTCATACATTGCCTTTTCTCTAATTTTTCTGCCTCTTCACATAGTAAAGACACCGCGATCACTTTTTCAAAAGTTTCGTCCATCTTCAATGTCGTCTAGCTACGCACTGACTAGTGAAAAAGCCGCAACGCGCCGCTCCGCTGCAGTCTAGTGCGGTTAGGGGAGGCCGCTCCGCGCCTCTAAAGTGCGGTTTCAGCTTTAGTTGTATGTTCGAGCAACTCTGTCGGGAGTGAATTCGATCACAGGCCGCGCCGGCGGGCGGAGGCGTACATGTACTGGAAGCCGCGGGGCAGGTGCGCGGCGACGGCGGCCACGGCGCGCACGGCGGCGCGGCACAGCGCGCGCGCCGCGTCCAGCTGCGCCGCCGCCCAGCGCGTGGCCAGCGCGTGCACGCCGCTCTCCAGCGCGCCCGCCTCGCCGCTCTCCGACAGCAGGTGCACGCTCACCGCGCGGAGGTTCTGGTTCAAGCCCGCACGCTCTTAGATCGCTCTCCGACCCCGGCCGCCTCAGGGCGAGTCGGAATGACTTCGCCGTCGACACTTACTTTACTGGCACCGAGCTCCACTCGAAGATTTCATACATTGCTTTGACACAGAACGAACCAACGAAGTGTCAAATAAACTTAGCAACTCCTTTTTGAGGCCAGGACGTTGGCGAAACAACATTCCTGTGCCGTAACATGACCAATAACAGTGTTATGCCAACCTATTATTTTACAAACATCGAGAAGAGAAGACGAACGTAGATTAGATTTGAAGCGAAATATATTATCACCGTCTACCTCGACAAAGTCATCATACAGATTTTGAGACAACGTTCTATTTTTACAAATAGATTTTAGTGCAATTGTTAATAAAGTTGTACGCTTAGTGGCAATGTCATTCCTTATTTTCTCAGTATCATTGACCCGTTTTGATATTAGTTTCTGACTTACCTAATAACATTATTTGAACATTGTATTTGTACTTTTTTTTTTACAATTAAACACCCATCGCCTTCATAAAATAATTATATTTGGCCAGTATTAATTAAGTTTATAAAAGTTTAACCGAATTGGATCATCATGGTATTCAATTGGAACGATTGACAACATTAAGAGCAACCGAATGTATCTCGCGGTCAGTAAGATGTCCCGCGGGCGCGACCTCAGCGGGCAGTACTCACGGCGGCGATGACGTGCTCCTGCTTGCTGGTGGTGCACACGTCCAGCTCCGCGAAGGGCAGCGCGTCGTGCGCCGCCAGCGACGCGCGCCGCGCGGCCGGCGCGCCCGGCGACAGCGGCGTGCTGCAGCGCGACAGCGCCTCCGGCTGCGGGCAGTTGGGGATGGATTTTCCTCGATTGACTACTTTATAGCAGTATATTTAGATTTAACTTCGTAAATGACGATCTTCGGTGCAAACTGTAATCGTCTATCTAGATCTCTCCAAGGGGGAGATCCCAAAAAATATATTTAAAAATATTTTAGTGCTAAAATTTTACGTTTTTATTTCAACTATATCAATACAATGGTATGCCAGAAATTTTTGGAATTTTACCAAATAAATTCAGTATTTATGTCATCAAAAGATCAGTATCGATAGAAGTTTAGTAAGTAAGTATCATAAAATTTCTCTCAAGATATGAGGGTCTAATTAGGCATCAGTGGATACTGTACCTACACAAGTCCCTTATACAAACATATAATAGCAAAAGTCGATCAATCGGACCTGATAGCAGTGCAGCGTGACGGCCAGGCGCTCGCGCACGTGGTCGGGGCGCAGGCGCGCGCGCGGGCTGGCCAGCGCGCACAGCGCCGCCCACAGGCGCGTCCACGCGTCCTCCGCGAACTGCGCCACGCGCTGGCGCGGCGCCAGCACCACGGCCGCCGCCGCGCCGCGCCACAGCGCGCACTCCGACACGCACACGCGCGCGCCGCCCGCCTGCAAGACCGCTGTACCTCTTACTGAGTCCGATACTCACTTTCGTTTTCAATAACCCTTCTGAGATTATGGACATATTGCTACCTTCGATTATTGGTACTTATCCATCTTTTATTTTCGTTTTACGATCAAAGACAAGCGTTATCTATGTTTAACCAACGAAGGTTTACTTTTCCCTCTCGCCTTTCTAAGCCACTTACTTTAACATCGGCAAACTTCAGGTGTAAAGTGAATGGCAGCCAATTCATCAAGTTGATCGCCGACGCGGACAGGGAGCGCCGCGTCACGGCGTACGTAGTTCCTATCAGGTACTCCTGCATGACCCGTTGTAGACCACCTAATCCATCGTGTTGATTGAGGCAAAGCCATGATATTAGCTGCAAATGTAATCTTTTTCTTAAGTCAGCTCTCAAATTTCAAAATATATCACTATGATAAAATAATACATGTACTTTAGTTCAGTTGAGCTTAGGTACGGCTCGACTGGTGATGGACTTATTACCAAGTTAGATCTAAAGAAGTGAATAAGTAACAAGTAATTCAGGTACTAACGCCTTCCCACACGGGGTTGGGAATTATTACAGTATAAAAAATACCTCCTCAGCCAACTCCATATTCCCTTCATGTTGTATCAAATAATGCATGATAGCTAACTTATTCTCGATCACTGTATCGCTCTTGAAGGTGGACGATAGATCTTTATCCGTCACATTCATCGTAACCACATCCAGAGTATTGAGGTCGACCATGGCGTGAGCGCCCCACCCCAACAATGGAGCCAAGCTCGGTCCACTGTCGCTGGGTTCCAGAGGAACGACGATATGACAGCAGGGTTCGTGATGAGGACTTATGTCTATGAGGTGGGTGAAGAGCATCGGTATGTTGACTAGTAAGTGGTTATCTGGAAACATAATGTGTAAAATATGTAGCATAAGTAGATTTCATAAGAATCAATTCACCTAGAATATTATATAGAGAAACTTACCATTGTACAGAGTGTAAGATGGTCGTAGTGATTTCGCGAGTGACCATGGTAGGTCAGGCACAACACTATGCACTACACAGCCATGGTGCAGTAACGTCACAGAATAGGCAAAGTTCACGCCAGAATCTTTCAAATCAACGTCATCCAGAACTAAAGAGCTTGTAGAATCATCTAAAGGCTGAAATATTTAATATTAAGCTGTAAATTTTATCCGGTACAAAGTAAACATTTAAGAAATATTTATATTTATAAAAAAGTATATATATGTACATAAAAAAGTCTAACTTTATTTTTATTTATTTTTTAAATCGTTTATTGAATATGTATTATATATCAAAATGTTATATGTGTGTATGTATATATATTTATATTTATGTACATATATACATATATATTTATATGTAGCGTATGTAGTTATATATATTTTATATTAGTATGTCTATTATAAGTCATTATTTTCTTTCATCTTGAATATTATTTTATTTTTATTTTTTGCACTATCCTGTTTCTGCTTTTGCAAATCCTTTCACCAAAGGTTGTCTGTTAGAGATTGCTTTAGCAATAAGACCGCCTTTGCACGCTCTTATTATCTTGTCTTTGTTGTAATTGTTCTCTTTATTTATATGTCCTTTCATTGTGTGTGCAATTAAGTATTAAATAAATAAATAAATCGATAATGTAATTATCTTATGTTTATAAAATACACCACAGCTAGTTCGTTTTATTTCATATATAAAAATTTATTATTGCGTTGTTAAATCAAGAAAATACTACACTAAATTGTCAAGCCTACCTTGTAAAGGTAATGATGACAGACACAGAGTAAACCACGCTGGTCACACACTATATACAGATCCAAGCTACAGTCGTGAACGCGAAGAGGTATCGGATCGTCTTCATAGGAACCACAAGCCGCAGCGGCGCCATGTGCCCCTGGTACATGCGGCAAGCTAAGTGGAATATTTAGCTGAAAAAAATATATATTTAAAGGAATATTTTAAAGTATAGAGAAGAGATTTAACTTATTATTTTTTATCAGTGTATGAGCTTTATACGAGCTTACTCGTCTTAACTATACTTAGAGCTGTCATGTTACGATTTGAAGGGTGAGTCCGCCAGTGTAGTGTAGCTACAGCCACAAAGAACATAATATCTTAGTTCCCAAGGTTTGCGATGTAAGGGATGGTATACTCCTATATATTTTTACGGCGCTAATGTTCACCAATATAATTGTTAGAGCTGAGATGAGGAGCTAGTGGTTATTTAGTCAATTAGATGGCCCGTTTGTTCATCTATCTATTTATGCCCTTAATGGTTAAAAAACAGATTACATATTATTTCGAAATTCGAACGCCATGATCGTTTGCAAATGTTAATAAACCAACGATGAAAATGATTAATCATATAAAATAATCTGGATATAAAATTAAGTAATTTTTCTATGTATCTACTCTTATATATATAATATTATTTAGGAGGCATTGTCGTGGCCAACAGAAATACGGCATGATGTTTTTTTGTACAAATAGTGTTAATAAAACATCATGGTGAGGTCAACAGGAATCGCAGGTGAACTCATCCAAATGCCATAATCTTGTAAATATGTTGGAATAAATGATTCGTCTCCAGTCGACTCGCAATTCGTATATTAGCAAGTGTAATTACGCATTGAAGAGGATTACTGAGGTATTTTTAATATTAGGGTTACTTTTTACGATATTATTTACATGAAATTAAAAACGAAAAATTCTAGTATTCATAAGATTACAACGGCGGCCATTTATAATTTGACATTTCAGTGCATAAGTGAGGTATACCCAAACAAAGATGCACTTTTAATTTTCCATAACATAGCAAATCAGATGCGACTGAAAATCGTTAAGGTACATGTAATTAATGAAGAAATCATAATCAAAGCACTGTTCTTGTGTCTAAGGCAACAACAATTAACTAAAAATATAAGGTTCCTTATAAAGGAGGTTGAGCCGTTCCCTGGCGCTAGAGATGGCACTGAAATAATATGGTTTCAATAAACTTATATAATAAACTCAAACTCAAACTCAAATTCCTTTATTCAATATAAAAGCATTACACTTACTTATTGATTGTCAAATAAACACTACCACCGGTTCGGAAAAAGGAACACCCTGACCTGAGAAGAACCGGCGAAAGAAACTCAGCGGGTCTTTTTTTTCTGTTATTTTTTTTTTGTCAAATTTATGTACATTTATGTACCTTACATAGTAGTATATGATTAGAAATAGCCAGGAGGCGATCGTTTCATTCCCAAGGTGTGCTATCAAACATAAACTCGCTAATTGTATAGTAACCTTTTGCACACAAGCGTTCGTTAACAATTTTTTTAAATTTGGCAACAGAAGCATTTTGAACGCTTTCTGGGATCCTGTTGTAGAAGCGTATACATTGCCCCACAAAAGAGTTACTGACTCTATGCAGTCGAGTAACAGGAGTAACAAGATTGTGTTTGTTCCTTGTACCAATGTTATGAGAATCACATTTTCTCATAAAAACATTAATATTTTTCCGTACATACAAAACATTACAAAATATGTATTGAGAAGCAACAGTCAATATCTTAATTTCTTTAAATCTATGCCTTAAAGATTCCTTGGCTCCTAGGTTATAGATTGCGCGAATAGCCCTCTTCTGCAGCACAAATATAGTTTGGATAGCGGCTGCGTTACCCCAAAGCATAATACCGTAGGACATTATACTATGAAAGTAACTAAAATATACTAGTCGAGCCGTATCAACATCAGTAAGTAAATAAGTATATATATATAAATAATATTTATAATTAGGTTCAGGGTGAAGCATAATTCCTTTGATGGTCAGCTGATTACATTGACTGAGATTTTATTACTGCATGGTCACATGATGTGACCTAAAAACCAATAGAAATGAAATGTGTACTTTTTATTCATATATTTTATTAATTATGCCTTTATATTTTAGACATGTTGGAATTTTTAAATATAATTAATTTATACTTTATAAACTTATGCATTATATTACATTATACTTAAACATATTGCATTAAAATATGTAAAACACTCTTTTCAAATTTAAATTTGAAAGTGCTACATTGAGACTTGTTGAAATACAAAAATCGTTGTTTTCAAATATATCTTTGTCGTTTGTCAAGCACATTTTTGTTAAAATCACGAATAGCTAACAAAAGTCCGTTTTGTGAAACGTCGTCAGGGGACCATACGCAAGTGAATTTTAAATAATGGCATCCCATTTGTCTTGCACGCCGCCACCATACATCACCCTGCCATGTGAATGACGTGAGGCAGAGGTTCTCTTTAAGACAAAACAAATTTATTCCGTCTTCTCTTAGAATAAACAATATCAAGTTATCACTATTCTTGGAATTTAACACTGTATGAATTTTTTGACGAGTGAAAAAGTTAGTTTTTTAGTATGTTTTCTTTTAAAAGCTGTTCATTAAGATATCTATTCTAAGGGTTCTTAATTATGAATATTAATTTATTTTATTAATGTACTGGGTACAACTAATATTTTTGTTTACCTTAGCCTGTGTTAAAGTTTTAAATTGTAGAAGTGCATACAAAAAAAGTCCAAAACTTAAGTTCATACCAGAGACTTGTAACATTGTAATAAATCTATAAAGTATAAATAAATACGTACAATATAACAAGTATACATAACTGTTCATACATATATTACCATACCATTGTTACAAAAAATTAATACATACCACTGTCTCATGAGGTAGATCAGCATGGAACTGTAGGGCGGAGAGTGTCGGAGTCAACTCTGATGGAGACTTAACCTCCTCACCCTCGGCGAAGCTTTGAGTGGGCGGACGGTAATGTATGTAGAAGAGGACCTGTGAAATTTAATTGATAGATTGAATAAAACTCCTTTACTGTCTTCTAGATATATAATATCTAACATAATATAATTTATTTATGTTCCATTTCTTTTTAATGCATACAGGCAAATAATTAATTTTGTAGAAGCTACGGAGTAAATTCAAATTGTAACACTGACATAATATTATAACTAAATTTACTTTATTCAGTAATAAACAATGATGTTCTATTTAACAGATATGTCATTAACGCGCAAAAAGTGAAGACTAGAAAACCTCTTAAATGGGACGTTTGCCTTTAGTCGTTTTCATCATAATTATGTAGTAATACGTTTTGAGTAATTAAAACATCTAGTTATTCCTTTTACTTATTATTTTTATCAAGCTATCCTTTTTACTTGTAACGAAATGTAAAATAAACGGTCCTCGGCGCGGCACACTTTTTTCTGTTGTTTAGTATGGGTATAACATATCTGTTTATTAGAATATCATTGGTAATAAAAGACTAATGTCGCAAGTTCCTTAATAATGCACAGATTTTTTACGTAGTAATTGTACAATAATGCAGGCATTGAACAATGTAGAACTTGTTATTTCATCATTTCAACAGTATATAGAGTAAAACATTGAACAAATGTATCTGAGTGGATAGAGTAAGCCTAAAACATCCAAGAAGAGTGACAATACTTAACTAGTGACTAGCAGTAGTATTAGTAGCAGAATGCACTTTGTACGTAGTAATAAGCAAATTGCTTGTGCAGATACATGAGGAGGATTTGATTATTGATTCTATTCCTAGGGAGGGCCGCTAAAACTTAAGCCAAAAATTGGGCAGGAGGATAATTTATTTAATTTTGCTTGGGCAGATATATTTTCTTCTTGGAAGAGGTTAGGAAATCTGGTTTGAATTTTCAGGTTCAGAATGATATTCTTTTAAATAAAGAATATATCTTTTGTCTATTGAAGTTGATCATATACAAATTATGATGAATCAAGTGATGGGATCGAAATTATAGTGGCCAGACTTTTGGTTCGGGTTTGTTATGAGATAATTGACATCTGCAATGTGACTTGTGAGGCAGTGACCATAAGAGGCTTTCAAATTTTACAATACAAAAATCTTTTAGTAAATGAATGTTTAAAATAGAAACACACCTAAGCCAAAACTTTGAATACCAGAGTGCCTTATAAAACTTAACAGTTGAAAAATAATAATGTAATAAAATAGAGCTTATGACTAAGCTAATAAAGATTTTTAATTATTTTTAGTGATTTTACTTTCATCAAACTTAAAAATGCTGAATTGCAATACAACATCAATTATATAAATATTGAGCATATAGCAGATAGATGTAGGTCATTAATTTTAAATCTATAAGTTTTAAGAAATAAACAAAACAAATATCTGAAAGCGTCTATCTGTGTCAGATGTTTGGAATGTACATAAATTATGGAAATGGTAAAACTTTTTTTTAAATTACTCTTATTAAAAACTATTTTGTTATTCTATTTTAATTAATAATGGAGTGCAAATAACCACACAATACAACAAATAAGCTTTCTTATACATAGCAATTATAAAGACAGATAGGTAGATATAACATAAAATTCCATACTCTAAAAACCAATTGCCCTAATTTAACTGATACTAATATAGTACATTTAGCAAAACCATAATACAAAAACATCACCTGATTGACACAGTCCCATTGCGCCCATGAAAAAACATTAACAATTGTTTCCGGGTCGGTATAAACCCCATCAAAGCCCCATTTCTCTGAGCCATCATCACATTCATTTAAGAAAAGAGGTGAACGATATATTTTAATACCTGAAAATTATAAAGTGTTTATCTATGTATCTGAATAACAACATAAACATAAATATTTAATAATAAAAATATTTGAAACCAATATATATACATACACTCTAAATGTTTAAAAAGCAGAAATCTGTCGTTCCTTATCCCAGGGCTATATTTGTTACTTTTTCCATAGACAAATTGTAGCATAATCTGTTTCGTTGAAGCTTCTTCTACTGCTTCAGGGACACCGACTTTATCAGGCAAAAGGGAAACAATGTAGGGATAATAAAGGGCTTCTTTAGACTCATCGGGCGATATAATTTTTTCCACATATACAAGTAAACTGTGTGTAGAGTTTACGGATGCTTGAATTATGTTTAGTTTTTTTTCAAAGGTGTACAAAGTAGACAAAGTCTTCGTTTTATTTGAGTATACTCCGACATTCATCACATCACTGTTTCGAATTGTCGATACCCAGGTCAATATTTGTGCCCCATCTTGCTCCTGACCAACCAATCGCCACTCGCGAGCTGTGACTTCTATAAAAAATAATAAAATAATAGCAAATGACGAACACGGTATTAAATTAAATATAAACAATAACTAACCTTCTTCGTTGTTAGCTTGAAGGATTCCGCAAAGTTTTACAGCAATATTTTGTACTGCCATTTTTCTGTTTATAAGGTAAAACGTAACACATTAATCAGTTTTTAACACATTATAATTATATATGTTAGTGTACCAAAGCGTTATCAATTTATAAATAGTTCAGGATATTATTGACTTTTCTCACTCAAATTCTATCAGCTGGCAACCAGCTGTATATCAAAGTGAAGTTAGTACTAGCAGTTATGACAACTTCAATAAAATATTAAATGGCGCTGGTGTTCAAGATATCCAATACGATTCGGGTATTGAAATTAGTTCCATTTTACGTGATAAAATAACCAATTGAAAAATATATTGTGGAAAATAACTTATTGTTTTTTCAAAACACAATACGATAGTATCTAAACCATATTATTACTATTTTTACACTTGTCAACAAAAAGTAAAAATAGAAATGCCTTTCTTTTTAACATTAAGAAATTTTAATAAACATATTAACTAATGTTTCTTCATTAATTACATTTCGTATTTTAACGACGCAGTTACGGATTTAAATAAAAACTCGTTAGTTACTATTGGTCATAATTCATCTTCTGCGTTATACGGAACGTTATTACTTATGACAGTCGATTTCGGAAGAAACAAACGTGAAGCTATCAGTGTATTAGCTTGCAGAGCACCGATGTTTTACCGCGACATTTTCGCGCGGAAAGCCGGGCGTTATTGAGCCGTGGAAAGCTTAAATAGAGAATGTAATATAAGAAAATTACTAATAGTGTAATATTTTTATTCTTAATTAATGTTTAACTTGTTTTTGTGCTAGAATAAGACTACAGAATAGTGTATTTGTGATAAAAGTTTTGCCCTCATATCTGGTATACGAGGAAATTTTGTTCTTTACAATTTGGATTAATTTGTGAATGATCAGGTATGTTTTTATTTCTTTTATAACTTCTACGGTTTGTAGTGTTACAGAAATTATAAGCAAAAATTTCAATAATCTAATCCTTTTGTCTATAATTAGGTTATAAATTACAAGAGTCCGATAAGCTTAGCCAATTATGTCTTCAACCGTTTTAACTTATGTTCCGGTAAAAAACGTTTTCTTAGATATTTTTATCACGAACCGATTTAAAACTATCATATTTGATTGAGATTGTGCTATTTTTAACAATTTCCTAAAGTGGTTGGGCTGAGAAACCCAAGCTAGCGACGTGTCTAATGGCGCTGACGGGAGGATTTCGCGCGCGATTATGACGGATTCGTGGCATTTTTTACTCCAGCTGATTCATTATTTCTAGCATTTATGTGTCTTTTAAAAGTTAATTGCGTATTCTGCTGATCGTATAACGTAATAAAACCGCTATTTATTAAATAAATCTGCATCAAAATACGACTTGAAAAAATTTCTCCCGCCAACCAGCAGGGGGCACGCTGCTTGTATTATGATCTCAAAATGATACTTTTACGTTAAAATCTGTTGGTTTTTCTTATCCAGAATACTCACAGACTTAGCTAGTTCTATTAAGTATATATATTTTTTAGAATTATGTCCTCTATCATGGTTGTCAATTGACATAACCCTATTTGCGGTTTGAACATGACATGCGGTAATTTTAGACTCATTACTTCTATTAATTTCTTTTTAATATTATTCTCTTTTAAACACATGCTTATAATTCTTCATGTTCTAGACAGTGGAGGTTGTACCAGGTGATCTGTACCCCTCAATATGGCGCAAGCAGGGTATGTACAGCTGATCATACACAAACAAATTTTTGACCTTTATTCACTGTGTTAACTTACAGCAGCTCTTGTTTTAGTTCCTCCTGTGAGGCCATTGAGAAACGTGCCAACTTGAAACGAAAAAGGAATTCAACAGATGATGAGGTAACCAGTGATAACAGTGATTTAAGCTTTTAATACTCAGTGACAATTTTTAATTCCTACATTTGTGTAGGTGGAGAATATGCCCCCTGTAAAAGTAACAGCTAAGGAAGATGATCTAAGCGACCAGCCAGGTCACAATGTTGTAGTGGAATCATCATCATGCTCAAGTGATGAGGAGAGCAATGAGCAACCAAGGAGTGTGTTCACAGACATAGATTATAATGCTGATAGTTTCTTAAGCCCACCGAGTATACCTGAACTACCCAATTGCGTGTTGAGTCCTCTAGAAAATGTGGCGAGGGGTGACTGTACACCACATTCTAATAAGAGGCCCAGGTAAATACAATTAAGATAAATAGTATTCCTGCATTCCAGCATTCTAAAAACTATCCTTGCATGTAACTTTGTAAATAAATTCATTTTCAGTACTAGTAAACCTCTATGTCCCTCACCGCCAAAGCGCAAGTGTCCTCTGCCAGGCCTATCCTGGGCAGACCCCACAGATGTGTGGAGGAGTATGTGTGAGTGTGATGTGAGATCCAGCATGAAGAAGAACCCCAATATGTTTGACAATCATCCCAATCTTCAACCAAGGATGAGAGCTATTCTACTGGACTGGTTAAATGAGGTAAGCCTTGAATTACAACACAGATTCATATTGCATATTAATAAAAAGTTATTATGTGTTTCATTTGGTAATTTAAAATTTAAGTAGGTATTACTTGTGAACATGCAAATTTAGCTATTATCATATATTTATAGACCTTGAAGTTGCATTTGATTCTTTTCTTGACCTTGAGAGATATAGGTCAGGATCTCGAAGTCGTAATTATAGCAACATTTAGTGATATGTTTAACAAATAAATTAGCATATTAAAAAAAATAACTTACAAATTATACATTTGTCCATTTTTCATGCTGCCTTTCAGAGTCTTGGGTAAGTTTCATCTTAAGTAAAATTTATAATGTTAAATGCGAATGCAATTATTGGGACTTTTATTATGTGAAAACATTACAGTTTTTACATATAGGCTACTGTTATGGGGGCATTGACCCCTTTCTTTCGACGTTCATTGACCCTTGCAGAACCAACGTGTTTAAAACATTATTGGTTAGCTTCTTTTTGTTTCTTTTTTACTATTTAAATGTTTTCGTGACTATTGTTCGATTATGGTCGAAATTTAATTGATTTTTGCTTCATATAATCACAAATCCACATACAATAAAAATAAATGTTCGAAATAATATGTCGGTTACTACGTGCGGGCGCAATACTATACGAGGAGTTTGTGCAAATATTTAACATTTTTTTCAATTAACGCTCAATCAATTTGCGAAGTAAATAACTGTTGTGTTTGTTTTAATATTTGTAGAAAATATTTTTAATGTGCTTATAAATCAACGCCGATAAAAATTAAGCATATTTAAAATGGCGAAGATTTATTTTCTGTCGTTCAGAGCAATTTCTAATTTAAGTTGTAGTAACGATAAGAGAAAAGCGATAAATAGCTTTAATTATAAAACAAATTTACTCGAGTGCAAGTCACAGCATTACTTAAGATTCAAAATAGCTTAAATAGCAACTTTACGCATAGCCAATGGGTTTGAATACGGAGAAATTACAAACGGCATATTGTACCGCCGCGCGCCGTCTCCTCTATAAAATAAGATAAAAATATATCTATTCAAATATACTTTTGGAATAGTCATTATTGTCAATCAGGTACACTGAGGTGTGTCCATTGTACCAGTACAATACATTTACAGTATGAACCTAAAACGACTACCTAGAACTCAGGGCCAGAACAAGCTTAGGTAGGTACGAGCGTTAGAATAACCATCAAGTGTCAAGATCGGTTTAAAGAACTAAGTGTATTTAATGGAATACTATTTTGCAACAAAGCGTAAGGTCCTCAGCCCATTGTAAAATAGTATATGCCGTTGTGAGAAGTGCCGCAGTGAGCACAGGCAACGACAGACGGCGGTAATGGGTGATTTGTGATTCACAGCTCCCTGCACCGGCGCCGGGCCTCCGAACTTGGCGATTTAAATAAATTACGATATTCCATCTTCGCTCGTTCGGCTAACCTACATCGTGTAGATATACTATGTGTATTATCGATCCCGATTCATCAAGAATTTCTAATTCTAATAATAGTTTATGTTACCTCGATGTTTTAAACTCTGAGCTTTGTGACACATACTACGTAGTAAGTGTCACAAAGTAGATTTTTTAAGGTGGACTTATTTAAACATTTTACTACTACTTAACATTGAATGGTAAGTGAATCTCTATTTTAAGTTTATACCGATTATGAGGCACTATCACGCCGCTACGCTTCGTGATTTCCAAAAGTCAATTAAAAAAAACAAACAGTCCCGAAACACTAACAAATATGTGTATAAGTTATACATCTATAAAGACAATTTAAAAAAAAAGCGTCTATTCGTTTAGGTATAAATAATAACTCAAAAGAACACGTTATTCAAGATTGTCTCGTCAATATTTTGAGGGTTAAACTGCGAAGCGAATATTGCAAAGCACTAAATATAATATCCTAAACATTCAAATACACGTGTGATACAGATAGACAGACGCAGGCTAAGTTGCGTGTAATATCTCGTCTATGTTAATTTATTGGTGTTTACAATTAAACGTACTACTCTCAGTTTACTCTACGTAGGAGTAAAATAATTACCTTAAAATTGTAACAAGTGTATAGCCATGTGCTGTCTTTAAATGCAAGTGAAATATTGGGCTGTGGTCATATCGCTAGAGACCCTGTATGATTGAATTTACTCAAAAAAGACGATTTAAATTTTGTTTTGGAGAAGCTCATTCCACACAAAAAAGTATTTAAATCAGTCTTTAAAACAACCCTATGACTATAGTCGTACGCTATAGCGTAAGGTGACCATAAAAATCAACTACTATGGTTAAACTACGAGGCAGGTGTGTCTAATTCAAATGCATCGCGAGAAGCGGCAGGGTACAACTAGTTACACTGCCCCCTGCAGGTGTACGTAAATGTTTTACCACCGTCGTGTAATAGATAATTGTAAACACAACTACATATCTCTTGTTACGATTATTACGATTAACTTGCTCTCGAGTCACCGAGACATATGATAGTTTACTTGGAAGTATCCGATTTCTAAAGCTAAATTGTTTCAAAATATGGAATGATAATCGTCGATATTGTGAATGCGTTTCTGTTTACGCAGTTCAAATTTTATGAAACCTTTGCTGATTTCTTTAATGTAAATAAAACAAAATGTCTGTCTTATTGCATTATCAGCTTATTAGTCGTTATATTATATTTTATCGATATATTTAATAATCAGTCAATTAAGTTTTGAATTCGATAGTACGTTTTAAGAACGTGTTTGTATTACGATTCCGTTAAGCAATTATAAATAATTGGTGATAATAGGTTAAATACCATCTTGTGCAAATCTGCTAACAGAAATGAAATTTGACGGAAATTTATTTTATTCGATTTTTACTCGATTACAACAGTACAATTTCAAAAAGAAAATTAAACATAAAACATTTTGTCACAATTCCAATCACAAAGAATTTTGATATTGCAGTGAGGAATATTATTGGTCGAAGTCTTGAACACTATAGACTTTTCAAGATGTCATATAATTATTATGAATTTGTGAAAATTAGCTTTGAATGGCATCGAAGTTATCGGGACTTTGAAAGTAAAATTATAGTCGATAAACACATAAGTGGAATGGTGTTGTATTGTAAATTAAATTATATTAAACAAGAACTGTTTGTAACTAATAATATTGCAGAAGTAAATCGTATGGAATATGTTAATATAAGGTTTCTTTATCCGTATTTACGTTTGTAATAGGGGATAGGTATTGCCAACATCACTTAAGATAAAATTAGCTTATACTACATGCAAATCTAATATAATTTCATACATTTATAATATATACTAGGCTTTACCTATCAGTTTCTCTCGCGTTAATGTATCTCTTATAATTGGATTGGCATGGTGGTTTTGTTTGTTATTTACTGTGCCTCTACCAAGATTCAAAAAAAGTTCATACATAAATGATTATACTTGTATAACAAGTAATAACTCTAAATTCTGATCTAATTAAAGGCAATGAGATTTAGGCATGGACCGTTTTACTATTGATTTTTTTTATCTTTATCAAATATACGACCAAAATCTTTTTTTTTTTTTAAACATTATTACATATTCGTAAATAAATGTAATTATAATTCAGTAAAATAGTAAACGTGATTTATTATTGCAAATAATAAGTGGAATTTGCAATAGAAAACAACTAATCTTATCGACGGCAAATAATTCATTTTTTTTTACTATAATTTGACATTTAGAATTTTACAAAACACAATTTCAATATCGCTACGCTTAGCTACAGGTGTGCTACGCTCGTAGCAAATTGTTCTAGAAAGAGTATATAAGAGTTATTTTATTATATTCGAAGTCGTTACACCCAGCATATTTTACTTGTTAAGCACATTTTTCAGGTTACTAGGTAAAGATTTTTGTAAGAATGACATTTTTATAAATACAACTTACGATGCATTAACCCACATTTTTGCAGTATTCATATTATCATTGTGATATGATGATATGATATTGTACATTGATTAAGTTACAATTTAATTTTCATTGTCTAACTTGCGATTACGATGTAAAAGATTTTAAACAAAGCATACAAAAAAAAGAAATTAAAATTTTAACAACATTTTAATGGCTTCCAATCATGGCATACCTTGTTCACCACTGGTGCGAGAATGTTTAATAAATTCAGTTGACACGATGGAATCGATTAAACGCAGTTGTATTTACTCTTATACATCTAACCGCGTATTATGTATCTACATAGTATTTAACAGCTTATGTGTAGACATAAATGCATATAGGCAAGAATATCAACTTTTCAAGTCAAAATAAACACGACATTTTTTTTAAAAGTTCTATATAGAATCGTATCTGTGTTAAGCCTCTCGGTTTGCACGTAAACTCTTGCTAGTTTTGTTTAGTTCAGCAATATCTATAGGAAGTAGTGCTTCTTACCAATAGGCAACCCAAACAATATATCTAAATATAAATGTTCCCCCCATGCCTACGCCGGCGTGTTTAGTTATGTCTATGTCTGCAGCCTTCTTGGGTGTGAGTTATAGTTATCTGCTGCATATTTCATCTAAATCCGTTGACAAAAACGTAAAAGAGTAGCAAAAGATCAATTTATTCTCGTAACTTGATTAAACTTGGGCAATTAAAATGTCCATGATCATCATCATTACATACTTATCATATAAGGGCTGTTAACTAGAAAATAAAATATAGGTACGTCTTACCACCACCAGCTTGGTTCAAACTAATTTTTTAACATTAATAATTGCTTAGTTTAAAATACATTAAGGTCTTTTCGATTTATGTATATTTTCGTTAAGCATATAGATATAGAGCCTGTCTAAGGTTACATTTTTCTTCATCTTTAATGTATAATAAATAAAAAAGAATTATAAAAAACATCCATTAAAAATATTGTGACTTGCACTTTATTTACAATTTACAATTACTATAATACATTTAAATATTATTATGTTTAAAATCTAAGGATCGCGAGCGCTATGATACGAGAAACCACACTACATCCGTCCGATAGTAATATTTTATAATTAATATATAATGCCAAGTACATCAAATGGGTGTTAAACTAAACATGTTACTAAAACCATTATGAAGTTTTTTACAGGTTCTCTATCTTTCATTTCTTACCTTAGTTATATAAAAATTGAAAGGGTACTTTTTCGAATCGATTCTAAAAGTAATTGTTTTGACTTATTAAAAAATAATCTTGTTATTTTGGCAGGTTTGCGAAGTGTATAAACTACACAGGGAGACTTTTCACCTGACCGTTGACTACGTGGATCGATACCTGACCAACACTGACGACGTCCAGAAAGGTCGCTTACAGCTCATAGGTAAGTCGGTAAACATTAAATTAATAGTATATTTAAAGAAGTTACTTCCTAAATCAAAGTAAATCGAATTTGTGTATTTCATTTTACAGGTATAACATGTTTATTCATCGCAGCTAAAGTAGAAGAAGTCTATCCACCAAAAATAGGCGAATTCGCATACGTGACTGATGGCGCTTGCACGACAGAGGAGATACTACTAGAGGAACTACTCATCCTGAAAATACTATCGTGGAGCATCACGCCCATCACTATCAACAGCTGGCTCAACATATACATGCAGCTGGCCAGCGAGGGCCGCAGCGCCAAGCGCCGCCTGCTGGGCGAGAGCGACGTGGGCGCCAACGCGCTGCGCGGCTACACTTTCGTGTTCCCGCAGTACTCGTCGCTGGAGTTCGTGGTGTGCGGCCAGCTCGTCGACCTCGCCGTGCTGCACGTCGACGTCAACAAGTTCGCCTACAGCGCCGTGGCCGCGGCGGCCATCGCGCACGCCTTCAGCGAGGACCTCGCGCTGCGGGTGTCGGGTGAGTGCCCTGTACTAGTGTCGTCTGGTCGATCACCGGCGTCGGTTAGAACGTGCTAAACGTGGTGAATCGTCGCACAGGCTACAGCTGGGAGGCGCTGGAGCCGTGCCACCGCTGGCTGGCGCCGTTCGTGCGCGCCGTGCGCCGCGCGGGCAGCGTGGCGGCCGTGCGCGGCGGCGACGGCGAGCACGTGCAGCGCGCCGCCGGCCTGCGCCTCATCTGCCCCGACCTCAACCTGGACGAGAGCCATCGCATACAGACGCACGACGTCTCGCTCGACATGTTCGTGAGTATCTCCCCGTGCACCTCGAACCCCCCCCCCCCCCCCGCGCTCCCGTGGCGCCGCGCTGACCGGCCGTGTGCCCGCAGGACCAGGTGTACGCGCAGCTGCTGGAGCAGCCGCAGCACGTGTACCCGCCGACGCCGCCGCAGTCGGGCCACAAGAGCCCGCGCGCCGAGGGCGCCACGCCGGGCGCGTGCGCGGCGCGCGACTGACGCGGCCCGGCCGCCTGTTGTGCTCCACGTGTGCCGGTGACTTCGATTGTACAGTTTTGTAGCCGAGTGAGCGTCGATTTAGCCTAATTGCGAGTAATAAGCTGATGTAAATATAGAGTATATACAGAATAAGTAGCTTGATTTGTTAAAAAAAAAAATTAAAAATAAAAATTAAAAAATAGCGATGTAGTATAACTAAAATTATTTAAAAACTATATTATCGTAAAATTGAAAAGATAAATAAATGTGTATTTAAATATTTAGTCCATGCGGATCATATTTTTCAAAATGCTTATATTATAAGCCTACATAACTATTTTATCCCACAACAAACTTTCAAAAAATATTTATTGTGTAAAATTAAATGCGATGTTAATTGCAACTTCAAGAGAACCGAATACAATTTTTATTCAAAATAAATCGCATTCAATTAAAATTACTAAAATAATTAATTATTGGTTTGCCAGTGTGTGCTCTTACTACTTCACTAATATTTTGTCATTAATTTTGCATGTTTAGGTTAGGTCAGGTTAGGTGATCTGTTTTGAATAAAAAAGACGCGCGTATTTTATTGACGAAAATCATATTTTCATCATACAAATATTTTATAAATATATTTCTATCACTGCAGTATTTCTTACGTGTCCTACGTATTTCATACACAATAAATATTTTTACTTTATTTAAGAAACATATACCTATCATAAATCCATCTCAAGTGATGCAATTTTTGTCCTGTAAAATACTTCTTAAATAGTTATATTTCCACTGTCACAATTCTCAATCTAACGATTAAAATTATTTTGCATTTTGAACATTCCAGAAAATATCTTAAATTTGTAAAATTAGCTATATATTCGATTAATTAATTATTATCAGTGTTATTACATACTCTTGCATTTTATATGCATTACACGTAATGTATGTGAAGATACAAAAATGGATTAAAGTGAATGTAATCGTTTATAATCACTAATATATTGTTTGTTAGTGTTTAACCTTTATGTAATTATTTTAAATCAGTAACGTTAATATGGATTTTTTTCTATAAAATAAAAATCTAATTTTATATAAGAAATCGCTATGAAGCCATGTCCTAGTTAAATACTGAAGATTAAACTAATGAGTTGCACTCGAAATAAAATGTAAATAAATAATAAATAAATATAATATAAATTATTACTAACGTTATTGTACTGTGGATTGATGATGATGATTGATGTAAGAGACTGACGGAGACTCGTGCGTCTACTGTTAAAATTTCAACTAAATTATAACCAAAGACTGTTTTGCTAAACAATCTGATTGCAGTGTAATCTGTGTACTTTTAAGTATAATTAATGACATCTAATTGAAATATTTATTGCGACAGGTCCAGAGTAACGAATCATTGTATATTACTTTACATATATGTAATAAAAGAGTTTATGGACTACATTAATTGAAAATTAAAATTTTGCTTCAATAACTCGGTTAGAAGCAAGACTTAGAGCGATTAATTAGTGACATTGTTTTTAACTTTTACTTCACTAAGTCACACCTATGTGTATATTACACTCAGTTTTATAGAATATGAAGAATATTACAATATTTAATAATAAAATGAATGTAGTAATTATTACCATTCATAGATAGCAAAAAATAAAAATAACATTTATAAATTAATTTGACATATCAAGTTGAAATAACCTTTATTTAACCGATGATAGACATGATGTTTAGTAAATCTGCTGCTTGGCTTATGAGATATTCTAAGCGTTGGAATTGTTGAACTTAAAATAAGAGTTTGTTAAAGATTAAGATAATTTAATGAATTAATTTATCACTTCCTATGTTATCTGTGAATTGTAAATGATGTTATCCGTATTGTATTAGCGAGCTCCGCGCCGAAGCTTGCTACGGTGATGTATATTTGTAGTGCAAGTGTGTGTCGAAATCGAGAGCCGGGTATCGCTTCTTGAGTAGATTTAGAATTAAGTTGAACGATTACGCTTATCTCCTAAGGCGATTCGCCTTATAAATAAGACTTAAATTTGTTACTTTACATCAAAATAATTTAACTATATTCTTAGTTTAAGTTGCCTTAGTAATAAGCTATTTTTATATCAATTTATTGAAACGAATATAAAAAAAAATAGTACCTTTTTCAATTGTATTTCAGTAAAAGTGTGTATGATCTCATGAGGTAAAAAAGGAAGCCATGCTAATTGCTACTATTTGTCGTCACTTGTGCAATAAATATGCATTGAAATTGATCACGTTTTATGTACTTGAATGTGATGGCGAGAAATAAATGGTGTTAATGATTAATTGATCTTTTATTTCAAAAACAAATTATAAAAAAATGACACAAATTGTAAACTTAAAAATTTGATGACGCATAATTCGCGCAAGTTATGGTCGGGGGTCCTCCAATCTGAAACAAACAATTTTCGACATTTACCTATGTTTTAATTTTAAAAAAGCTATTTACTGTCACGTATTCTAATCTATACTAATATTATAAATGTAAAAGTAACTGTCTGTCTTTTACGACTAAACCAATGAACCGAAATTGATGAAAGTTGGTCTGAAGCCAACTTGAACTTAAGAGTTCAAGTTGGCTTCAGACATTAGCAGAGGCATTAGCTAATATTTTTTGCCTGAAAAATAACTACCTCCAAAATGCGAGCGAAGCCGCGGGCGACAACTAGTAATTAATACAATCTTAATAATAAGATAATTAAATGATGCCTTAAAAAGCTGAAAGCGCCTGGGTAAAGGCTTTTTGAAATTATGGCCTATTTCTGCACTTTTTCGAGCTCAAATAACTATTTAATCATTCTATATGTATCGAAAGCCTCAGAATGCTTCTGATGTGGTTTTTTAAATAAATAGAGTAAATTCGAGAGGAAGATTTTTATGTATAATACATAGAAAATAAATATACGAATAAATAACTGTCAAAATTTTAAATAATGAAGTCGTAAATAAACACATTCTGTAGTACATTTAGCATTGCACCCGTGCGAAGGGAGGCGGATCGCTAGCAACGTATAAAATAAAACACAGTCGTCGCAGTCGTGTCAGCGCATAGGAGTATGTGTGGTGCACGCACCGGTGCAGCTCCAGCGCCGCGTCGGCCGCCAGCGCGCGCGCGTGCGGCCGCGCCGGCGCCAGGAACACGAACTGGCGCGACGGGTGTCGCCGCGCGAAGTCCAGCAGCAGCTCCACCATGATCTTGCGCACTTGCGCGTCCTGCGGGCGGGACGGGCCGTCACGCGCGTGACAGATTCAGTGTGAAATTATTCAATAAGTAGATTATTATATAAGAGTTTACATTATTTATTATATAGTTTAATTAATTATGTAATAATAATATTTAGATTGAAAGTATTTTTGGATTGTATTTATACTATCATATTCAATAAGAGGGTACTTTGACTTTTTTGTGTGTAATATAATGTGGGCAAGACACAGTCTGTGAGGCCCTTGTGTTTTTTTTTTTCTTTACTCTGATCCCAATGTTATGTTGTACTTTTCCAAATTTCGGGCGCGAGGCCCTTTGCACCGCGAGGCCGTGACTGTTTGTCACCAGTGGCGGCGCAAGATCGTGATCGAAAATTGTAATTAAATAACATGATTGTATTTTTAAATGTTGAAAAGAGTAACTACTTAGTTTCTTACCAGTTCTACTCGGTAGAAACTACTTTCGGAACCGGTGGTAGGTTACTAAAATAGTTGTTAAATTTTGAAATATATTTCCTTAATCATATCATCTTTTTGTCTTAAACCTTAAAATATTATGAAATAGTGAAGAAATAGACGTTATTTTTGAAATATCCTGATATAATATAGTATCCATAATGAAAATATCTAACAAGCGCACTAGCTCACCGTGAACACGTCGAACTCGTCGAGGAAGTAGAAGGGCAGCTCGACGCACTCCCACAGCGCCAGCAGCAGCGCCACGGTGCAGTAGGAGCGCTCGCCGCCCGACAGCGCCGCGGCGCTCTGCGTGCGGCGCGAGCCGTCGCGCCCCGACAGCTGCAGCGTCAGCTCGCCCGACGAGTGCTTCACGTCCACGCGGCCCTGCGCACGCGCACGCGCCGGTGAGCTCTCGCGGCGCCGCCAGCTCGCGTTACCCGCGTCACTCGCATACTCACGTTGTAGCCGTGCGCGGCCAGGATGGACCCGAAGCAGAACTGCACCCGACGCGTGATCTGTATCTCGAGCTGGTAGCAGAACTTCAAGCGAGCGTCGATGGAACATTTCGTCTGAAAATATTTATTTATTTTTATATGCATATAGAAATCTTAAAAAGAACTAAGCACGCTCCTAATTGACAATAACGGTATGATAGCTATTAACGAGTCAGGGATTTAAGCACCACAAAATTCGTCTTTTTTAGGTTTTTAAAGTTTAATTGGATCTATAGGAATTAATCTTAATTGCTGATTATTTACCGCAATATCACACCGGTTGAAGCACTGTGTTTAATTAATCTTCAGAATCAAGCATA
The DNA here is from genome assembly GCF_905220365.1 of Vanessa cardui. Classification (NCBI taxonomy): domain Eukaryota; kingdom Metazoa; phylum Arthropoda; class Insecta; order Lepidoptera; family Nymphalidae; genus Vanessa; species Vanessa cardui. The sequence continues at coordinate 14,948,822 of NC_061123.1, forward strand.
TTAATCGCGTACTTAGGTAATATTTATTTCGATTTTGGCCGATGAACTGACCTCTTCAATGAGTTCGCTAAACTTGGTGAGCAATTCTTTGAGATTGGTGTATTCCTCTTCTGAACGAGCCATCTCCGTGCTCACTGTTTCCATGTCCAGCGACAGACTGTCCACGGCTTTCAGTTTTATTCTCGTTTCTTGCAGCAACTCTTGTAGGGTTTTTTGATCCCTGATGATAAGGATGATAACGATGGTAGTTATGTTGTTGTGATTACTTACGGGGTCTTACGAAGGCCGTGGAAACAAACACACCAGTGAAAACATTTATATGGATGGTTAGTAACGTACAAAAAATTAAGCCGATCATGAAAGAGTTGTATTAATAATAATATCCTTACAAAACCAAACGAACTTATATATAAATAGGTCTTTTATTTATAGCAGAAATAAGAATCAGCAGGTAATTGGTGCCATTGTAACTGTAACGCACGTTACACTAGGACATCTGTATTAGGGTTATTCTAGTAGAATAATTGAATGTGCTATGTTAATAATAAGATCATTCTGATCATCAGAATTTGTAACATATAATATTTGTAAGGTCACTAACTACTAACTGGTGTATGGTGGACTAACCTTGGATTATCGACCCTGGGTCCGGTGGCAAGCGCTTTGTTGACCGCCTTCGAAATTAGGCCTTCCTGATGCGTCAGTTTATCTCTAATGTGAACGAGACCATCTTGATGCTCCTTTAATACACGTTCATAATTTTGACGTTTAGCCACTCCATTATCGACTTTAGACTGTTCCTGAGTGATTTCCTCCTGTACCAATATTATAAAATATATTTACTGAATTATATAATATGTATAATGTTTTATTAACTTACTCACTACTTTATCCGGTCAAGTTCGCTTAAAAAATACGGGTAAGGTTGATCCTGACCGGTCCATCCCTTCTATGCTATAACAACAACCCTCAACATGCTCATCATACAAACTCACATAAAGTTTTCGGGAGACATCAGCGAGGGCGTCGAGTTTCGTTTTTATCTGTTTCACTTTGGCCTCGTGCTCGCCGATCTTCTGCACATACTTGTTCTCCGCCGTCGAGGTTTCCTCCAACTCCGCCCGGAGAGTTTCCACGACCTGCCTGGTCACGTTGAGCTCCTTTTCCTGAAAGCACCTCGAGGTCACATACGAGGAGCGTCGGGCACCGTCGGCGGGCGGGCGGCGCACGCACCAGCTCGTCGTGCTGCGGGCTGCGGTGCAGGTCGCGCGCGCGCTCGGCCGCGCGCAGCTCGCGCTCGCACTCGAGGCGCGCCGCCAGCAGCGCCTGCAGCGCCGCGCCCGCCTCGCGCGCCTCCCGCGCCGCGCGCTGCTCGTCGCCGCGCGCCGCCCGCGCACGCTCGGCCTGCGCGCGGTGCGCCTCGTCGGCGCGCGCCACCGCCTCGCGCAGGCGCCTGCGGGAGGGGGCGGTCAGTGGGGCCGGCGGTAGGCATGTCGATTCATTAAAAAAAATCGATCTCCGATTCGATTCGAATCGGACATACTAGAATTGATTCTTGTTTAAATCGGGCATTAAAAGATCGATATTCGATTAATCGATCCATTTTCAAACATGACTAATTAACTAGCCTTCTGCTCGTGGGTTCGCCTGCGTAGAATTCGGTTATATCGCGTGCCCTTTTTTATTCCAAGGGAGGCTCCCTTGGAATAAAAAAAAGAATAAAAAATTAACTTTACGTTTGCAAAATTTTATAGCAATCAGTCCAGTAGTTACGGTGTGAAAGCGGAACAAACAAACTGACTTTCCGATATAATATTAGTAAAGAAGTAAGGATAAACATTATATCACGCCTATATTCCTCCGAAAGAACGGGTGAACCTTTCTTACAGTCCGACTCGACCGAAGGGAGGCGCCACTCACTAAGGCACAAATGCATTGGATAGTAGGAAGTCGTGTTAGTTGCGAGTTTAGTTGTTAAGTTTGTAAGAATTTTTCATTCGAAAATTTCTTAGTTATGTATTTTTTGGCGTCACGCCTCGTATCCCTCATGAGAGATTTTAAAGGCCATGGATCGATCCAATTCGGTTTATGATTAGATTCATTGAATCGATCTAGGGTTCAAAATAATTTTTTTTACTCTAAAAATCGATTTTCCGATTAATCGATTTTAGATCGACATGCCTAGACGGCGGCCGGCCCGTACGCACCGTTCGCCGTCCTCGGTGCTGAGGTGGAGGTAGTGGTGGCCGAGTCGGCGCGGATCTCCGCCGTAGCTGCGGTAGTTCGGCGCGGGGTAGAACTCCATGCAGTCCTCGGTGACTATCTTGCTGCAGTTGAGCGGCACGTTGGCCTCCGTGTCGGCCCGCCGGATCGCCTCCTCTGCGGGTACGAAACCGAATACGTAGTACGTAAAATCGACTCGAATCGTGGGCTTCGGTGAGTTCCTCGAGCGACTCTCACCCTGGTCCGGCACGAGCAGCACGGTCTCGAGGCTGAGGTTGTCGATGAGGAAGTTGGCGATGACGGGGTTCTGTACGTCGAGCACGTCGAGCGCGCACGGGTGCGCCTGCACGCGGCGCCGCGACACGTCGTGGCGCGTCGCCAGGAAGCGGCTGCATGTCACGCTCGGCTTCGGCTTGTTGCCATACACCTGAAATTATAACGATCGTTACTCATATCATAGCGATTACATCACATATGTATCTCCATATATGAATATCACTAGTGCTTAAGATTTTGCGCAAATACAGGGACACACATAACGCGATAGTACAGTCAAATCAAGAAAGAGAACAGTGGAACGAACAACGGCGCTATATAAAAAATCCAATAACATTTAAAAGGAACCGACCCAGGTATTAAACCCGAGTCCTCGGACTCTTCGGTCTTATGAATTAGACACTAAACCAACAAAGTGATTTTAGAGTGAGTTATACAGTTAGCTTAACAGTTAACTATATATAGTTAACTGATCGTTGGTCAGTCGGTAGTTTCCTTAATTATAGTGCAATACTTAAATTTGATTTTGTAGTGTTGTCAATCCTGAACCAACGACTTGGGAAATAAAGTTTTACGTGGCTTAGGCTTGTGTATATTAAGATTTCGCCTGTTTTGACAAAAGGAAATGATTTTAATATAAATACAGCTACTGTACCTCCTGCATAATCTCAAAAAGTTTTCTGGAATCAGCTGGACTGTTCACGCAGAAAGTTGTTTTCATGTTACCGATAATATGTTCAAGAGCATTTCCCCATTTCTGATCTTTTAAACGTAAATAGTAACCTAAAAAAAATAAAATCATAAGTAAAAAGTAATAACATACATTCGGCCGTTTTACTTTCAAATACGTCTAAAGCTGTATTAAATGTGTTAAACATGATGATGAGTTAGGCTGAAAGTCTTAAGTATGTTTGGTAGCAGATAAACAATTAAAGTAGTATCGCGGCATAGAATGTGATCTCTTCTACTTGCCAGCTACTTTCATAAACATAAATTGTTTTTTAGAAATTTTCCGTTCTAATCGAGCTACCCAGTGAAATAATTAACAAGTGAAACATGACTATAGTCTGTTCGCGTTAAGAATGCAGTGAGTTGTCATTGTTCACCGGCACCTTTGACCAATCAAATCTTTTCAAATTACAAAGTCAAGTTCACATTGAACAGGTAAAGACATGAGTTCGAACGTGATGGTTATGGATTTAATTTATTATTAACTGATATTTTTATAATTTTAATTAAATTTTTATTATTATTAACTGATATTAAAAAAAAATGAATACCACACCACTTTGTAAAAATAAAAGTGCGAGAAATGCTGCGACCACATCTTACAAGAAGAAATTGCCATGTGGGATTTAGATAATGTTATGGAACTCGCTACAGAAAATTATTTTATTATAAACACTAACGACGACAGTAATAGTGTAAGTAATAGTGATTAAAATATTAATGACTTAATTTCGATATTTTACGTTAATGTGTACTTTTTAAATTCATTACACTTAGTCTTTAAAACAAATATAATTTGTTGGAATTTTAACACAAATATACATACACATTTACCCTTCTTTTAAAAAGATTTGATTGGTCAAACAATGACAACTCACTGCATTCTTAACGCGAACAGACTATAGTGCAGTCGTATGTGCTCACCGACGGGCCCGAGGGGCGGCTGGCTGAAGTGTCGGCGCTCCACGGCCTGCTGCACGCGGCGGCGCAGCGCGCCCACCAGCTCGCCCCACGCCGCCAGCGGGTCGCCGCCGCGCGCCTGCAGCTCCTGCTGGCTGCGCCGCAGCTTCTCTGCTCGGGCGGAGAGTGGTCATAGAACAGGGACAGGATACAGAAAAATTTGTAGGGAGCGAAGAGCGGACTCGGGAAAGAGCAAACGCAAGTACCGAGCTCGTCTCCCAAGATTCGGTCCGTATACCGTAAGGTGGGTAGGACCATGGGTCGGTGGTGGGATTGCTCGGGCGGCGATATCGATTAGCGGTGCGATGGCCGATTACATCGACATGCCGGAGGAAAAACCGATTCTGTTCTATTGACGCTGTGGCCTTATGCGCCGATGTCGATTAGCGGTGCGATGGCCCATTACATTGACATGCCGGATAGAGTTCAATTATTCGAGCCTAATTATTAGGGTTTACGTAGACTACAATGTTGCAACTGATGCTTTTATACTTACTATATTGAGTATTCGTTTACCCAATCAAAAAACTATATATTACACACATATACCTATTTGCATTTAACTAGCATGACTATTTTTAAATGTTGAACAAGGGTAAATACTGATTTTCTTGCCGATTCTTCCCGGGTAGAATCTACGTTCTGAACCGGCGGTAGCTTCACTTAATAACGATTAAATTACGATTCGAAAGTGCTCGTATAAAATATATTTTGATCTTTAATATATTGATTATACCTACTATATCGATTTAATACCATTACAGTTACGACCATTACCGACTCAAATAATATTAAATAATTGATAAAAATTATTGTCGTCTCGCCGTCTCGGCTCAACCACTGAGCTAACTTCCCCTCCGCTTTCTTTACCGTTTGCGTCACTGTGACACAATTGTACACACAAATTTAAAAAATATATGCAAAGTCCAACCGCGCATGTAACATGAATAGTATCCGATGGTACAGATCCGTCAGATGTAACATGAATAGTGTCCAGATGGTACAGTTCAGTCTGCGACTCGGGGCTCACCGCAGCGCTCTTGCAGGTCGCGGCGCTCGGCGTCGTCGCGCGCGGCGAGCGCCTGCGCGCGCTCCAGCTGCGCCGCCGCCTGCTCCACGCGGTGCTCGGCGGTGGCCACGCGCGCGGCCGCGGCGCGCTCCGCCTCGCGCGCCTCGCCCGCGCGCCGCTCCAGCGCGTCGCGCCGCCCCGCCTCGGCGCCGGACCTGCGCGCGCCGGTCGCCGTCAGCCGGGCCGCCGGCGTCGGGCGACTCCGTCGTCTCTGTCGTTACTCACTCGATGTTTCGTATTTCGTGCTCGAAATCGGCGATCTTCCTCATCTCCTTGTCGAGCTGCTCCCGCTTCTTGGCGGTAGCGCGCTGTGCGTTGCGATGGGTTACCTGCACGTTTCGAATCTCCTCCTCGATCGCCCTTTTCTCAGCCTCTAGAGATGTCTTTTCTCGGTCGTTCTCTTGTAAACGCTGTTTTAGGGTTCTGAAATAGATTCAACATACTCTTACGACTTGCTCTCTTTTAACGTCATCAGGCCCTCAGGCTCAAAAATCTATGCGTAAAGCATAAGCAAAATAAACTAACTATAAAATCTCACTCGATAATATTGCGATTTCCATCAAAATCTTTATCCATCGTCGTAAGTTTGTCTGATATTTTTTGGCATTTTCTCTTTTGCAGATCAATTTGGTCATTCAATGATTGCCGTTCGAATTCTAGATCAGCAATTTCACTCCAAACTAACTCCTTTTTTAGAGCTTGTATTTGTATTTTCATTTCATTGCGCGATAATAATTGTCTGTATTTGTTTTCCCAGCCTTTAAACTCCTTCTCCAATTGAGCACAAGTCTGTAAAGTAACAGCTAATGTATAGCACACAGCTGAGCGAAGGTTTTAAAGGTTTTCCTCTCATTTCAAGAAAGCCCCAACACCATAACAATTAAATGAAACACACAGTTGAAACACATCAGGTAAATTTTTATCCAACATGCACAATGGGTCTAGCAGAATTACTATAAGGAAATTGCATTGGCATCATTGGCCATAGTTTTTGTTTTAAAATATTACGTCTTCACTCAAAGTATTTATACCCGCGATTTTAGGTCTCAGCTACCACTCATTAGGGAGATATGGGGGTAACAGACCCTAACGGTTTTATTTTTATTTCTCAAAAACTATGTCAGATGTTGAAATTAATCCAACTCGAAAAAATATATATCAGTGAGCTCTATATCTAGACACGCGGTAACAGAGCTGGCGAGCGGCACCATGTGTAATTTTATATAAAACATTTGGAGCCCCTTTTGACCGCAACTCAAAAACTATTTGAAATAATCTTGTCAAATTTGGAACATATATTGAGACTTGCGAAATAAATATGTTCTTAAAATTTCAAAAATATTTAGTATTTCTTGATTAATTTTTATAACTAAATTGGAAAGTTTCTAGTTTTACGAAAACATGAAATATACTGTATAAAGCATATGTTCTTACAAAATTAACAAAAATAATGCTACTGGATTAAATACTAACCCTTTCCTTCTCGGTTTTGATTGCAATAGCCATTCTGCAGTTGTCAAGGACTTTGTTGTAATTACTCTCGCTAAGATCAAGATTAGTCGCTCTTCTGAATAGGGTGAACATCTTCTTTGGATCAATGTTACAAAATGTGCGCGCCTCATCCTGATTCAGCACTGATATTGGATTGTCAACTTGTATTTCAAGAGCTAACATAATGTTACTTATCTCTGCATACCTTGTTGAAACCACTTCTCCTGTAAATGAAACCATGAGATTATTGGAAATGCAAAGAAAAATATATATATAAGTATAGTTACTTGACTATAGATATATGTTTAACAAACATGATAAGCACAAAATCAAATATGATAAATAAATTTTAATATTCAATTTATATTTCCTCATTCAATATCTCAACAATAAAAAAGAAAGTGCACTGGCATATTTTATACCATAACCTATAACAGAGTTATCACAACAACAATAACTGAATTTAAATTACTACTATAACTACAACCTATTACCCCTATTACATCCCATCCTACTAATATTATAAATGCAAAATTTTGTGAGAAGTATGTATGTTTGTTACTCTTACATGAAAAAACTACTGAATGTATTTCGATGAAATTTAACAGTAATATAAGTTATAGATCAGAATAACACATAGACTACAATATATAACAATTTTATGTATTTTGGTTATAATATAATGATACATATTAAAAATGTAGCAACATTGTGATTTGTATTATGCAATGACAAAAAAGATGTGAGACATTCTGTAGTATATTGAGTATCAGCATTACACACATGCAAAGCCTAGTTTATATATAACTATATATTACCTGTAGCTGATTTAACAATGTAACTTGATCCAGCAGTAGTAATTTTTCTAATAACAGTAATATGATCGCCATATCTATCATGATTGTATGACTTGTTTGTACTATTTTTTATTTTTATTTCAATTGTGGCATAGTTGCAGCCCTTTTTAATGAATGCTGAAAAACATATAATTGAAAATATATCTGTGTGTTGTTAATAATGGTCCTCAGGAGATTTTATATACATGTATATTCAGTAATTGCATTTATTGTGTCAAAATATTATTTATTTACTTATTTAAAGAGAACATTAACAGTATACATATTTCACACTGAATAATAAATACATAGATTGCTGTATCATTCACTGATATGAATATGAATTATATATGTAAAAAGCATTCTCAAATTTAAAATTTATATCATACAGGAAAATGTAAATTAACTACTCATATTAACATCATTTATTTTAAGCTGGTTTGTTTGATTTTTTTTTAAATGTATTCCAAAAAGTGAGTAATAACTTTTTTTCTAAAGTTTTAGTGTAAAATCTTCCAGTTTACTACAACTAGTTGTTAGACTGTAAATAAAACCATACCAATGTTTACATTCATCGAAATGAATATACTATATGAATAGTTATTAAATTTAAGTAGAATAAGAAGAAACATACATTGAATATTGTTGCCTCTTCTGGTTGCAGCCGCCTTGCCTCCAAGGCCAACAATTAACGCTGTAAGAATTGCACTTTTGCCACTACCATTGCGGCCATATACCCAATGAATATTACTTTTGTGTAAGTCAATAATTAAATTATCATGACAAAGAAAGTTCTTTACTTGAATAGTTTGTATTAAACCATCGATTTCGTCACCTAGATCGTTATATTCCATATTTATTTATTTGTTATTATATCATAATATTTTTCGAACAAAAGTAGCAAAAAATAAATTTTAATCACGTTAAATCAATTAATTTTCTTTCGATAGTTAAATAGCACTATCAATTCAATTCAATTCTTAGTATAATGGCTTTTAAGCTTTTAATTACGCCGAACAATAACAATAATATTGTAATATAGAATCAGTTGACACTTGACCGTTGAGTGTAAGTGTATATTTGACAGTCCAACTGTTGGTGTTGGCTGTTGCCTTGTTGATGTTGATATTGAGCAGGTACAATAGGTTTTGTATTTTAGTCACAATGTATTAAATTTAGGTGGCGCTGCAAGAAAGTTCTATTACTCGATAGACTCGATCAAAATTAAGGCTACCACGCCGTACATTGTTTTTTTAATCATATTTAATAATCCCATTATAAATGTCTACCGAAATTTTTTTGACATTTTGTTGTCGGGTGAGTTATTGAATGATACATTATTCTCCTTCTCATTAAACTCATTTTGTAATATAAATACTAGAGTATATTATAATAATAATTACTTTTGACTATTATGCAAAAATGTTATTATGTTTGTAGCCTATTGTTTATTGGCAACATTGTGACAAACGCCATTTTAATATAACAAACTTAACAGAAAAATTTTGCAATCTTTCAATACATAATACGTTATTTAGTCGTATATACTTACATTTTACAGGTAACATCTGCTTATAATTAAAATACACAAATTATATAGTTCTAATATTGATTCAATCTTTGATATATTCGAAAAAAAAAAACAGGTAAAGCATTCTATAAACAGTTGACAAAAAAAGAATCCTTTGTAAATATGTTTTAAAGAAAGCATGTGTTTGTGTAATGTCGATAACTGTTTCGATTCCGTAATCATATAGATATTGTTTGTTATTTATTTTGTACTCAATATTTAGGGTATAAAGCAAAAATACTTTTTATAAAATTGTGTTCGTAAATAATAATTTGATAATTGTATTTGTTAGAAGTTTGAAATTAATTAGAATGAATACATTGATATAATTTCAAAAAACTCTTTCAGATCTTACAATGAGTGATTCTCCAGACCAGAATGATCCTCCTAAAGATGTAAGATATGATTTTATTATTATAAAAATCCATTGCTTGGTATATTTATCCATCTTTATAATTATTTTATTATTATACTTGGAATATGATATAATTGTAAATTTTACCATTGAATGAATTTCGAAAATGCAATAATTTTTAAAATACCTTCCTCTTTAAATTAACAAGCAATAGTTGTTCATGCACACTGTCAAATAGTTGTGTTATTTGATGGTTTTTTAATTCATAGTATTTACAATACAAGTTTTTTCTTCAGAAAATGGGCTAAATTGAGTAAAAATAGAATATGCCACATGTATGGCACTGTAATATATGATATTAAAGTGCCATGTGATGTTACTCATTACACATTCAAAATCAAACGAGAAATAGATATATAAGTTTTTTCAGGTGTCAAACACCATTGTAGACATTCCAACAACTCTAATTGAAGTTGATAGGCTGAAATACTTTAATAAAATTTAAAAAAAAGTTCTTTATTGGATACTATACAATATATTTATTCAAATTGTGAGCTAGCATATAACCAGACCTAATTAAGGTGTTTCATATTAGGATTTGGGTATTACTACAATTACTATTGCTATATTTTTTTATTCTCTGACATGAAACTAAGATTTGGACCCAAACATACAGTCTTTCTTACAACTAATTATGACTCATGGTCAGTGAAGCTATTTTATAATTATTAAGAAGAGGGCAAATGATAATTAGGCTTATCTGATGGCAGTCACTATCAGTCATGGACATCAGCAACATCAAGCCTTGTACATACACACATACACCTGTGTATTGACGACTTTATGTGGATATGCTCTGTTCCTAATTTCTGCTGGCTTAGAAAAATCTATAGCCAATGCTAGTTCTCCATAGTTGTTATATGAGCCAACTGATCACTTTGGCTTCCCAGAATGTCTCGTAAGATTCAGCTGTTTGCTCTGAAGTTCCTCGCCTTCTTTGTGTCCAGACTTCCTAGCTTATTAGTGTGATTTGGAGATGTTGTAGAGTGATGTGATGTTAACTCTGAGCCACCCAAATCACACTTTTGATCAGAGACAACCTCTTAGGCGTTTTCTAGCTAAGCTAGTTAAGGAAAAGGAACTTGACAAGGTTTTATATAGTCTTTTGGGGTCTAAGTAAAAATTGGAAAAAGATTAATTTTGTGATCCTTTCCTATTTTTGTCAAACATATATTACTTCCCAGCCTGTGAAACAATATTTGTAATTTTTTTTTAAATTATACTGACTAGATAGTAGTGTAATGTGTAGTGTAATGAACTATTTTTGTGAAGAATTCCTACTTGTGGACGTCTTATGGTTTTTACCTTTTGTATATTATTATATGATAAAACTGAAACTGGACTATATAAATATATCTCGTCAAACTTTCGAATTTATAATACTAGTATAAGTATATTACATATATAGTTATTTATTATTAGTAGGGTTAATACAATGGTAGGTATAAACTTGGTATAAAGCAAGGCTTAGGTATAGGAAAAGTTTGATTTATAATTATATCTCACAGCCAAAAACTATGTTTTGCATGACCGATATTTCGCTATATATATAATTTCTTACTTAACATTTCTTCGTGCACCATATTTTTTTTATCTAAAAGCCGTTTCATATTTAAACTTATTATTTTAAGGAAATACAACGAAAAATCCTCATACGATCCTGAAACCACTTCCTGCTTTCATTTGGCACTTACCACTACGTAGTGATTAAGATAAACGACATTTTCTGACAATTCCTAACTCATATATCCATTATACCAAAGTTAAGAATATATTGAAAACAAACAAAATATAACTAATCAAACATTTGTGCGTTGTTAAAAGAGAAATCCGTCCAAAGTATAGGCATAATTTGTATATGGCTTTATGTCCTTAAGCATGCAATTTTAAGATACATGTGTTGCCTACATAAATTTGGGAATAATTGGTGAGTTACTTAAAATAAATATTTTTTTTAGCCAAAAGAGTTAGAAAAATTGGAAGAAGCAAAACTCAAAGCTAAGTTTCCTAATGCTATGCTTGGCAGAGGTCCTGGAGGGCATTCAGCGTTTCTACAGAAGAGGCTAGCTAAAGGGGTAAGTGAATAGAATTCCAATTGATAATGATTTATCTAAGAATATGCTTCTCGGGTTGAACTGACGTGAAGATCTATAACGACGAATAACGTCGAATGGCGCGATAGGGACCTATTTCTATTGGTTGTATAAATCGTCAGTAATCGGTTTTATTGAATTTGCCGATACTACATCTAAGTTGTGTCCTACTAGACTACCTTCTATAATAGTATTTTATATATATATTTTAACAGGTTACATACCTTTTTATCTTCGGCTTCATCTTAAAAGCTGAAAAACTTATATAAATCCACATTTTGCCCAACTAATGGTCTATTAGCTTATATCCGTCATTGCTTAAGCTTGTTTAGTACCAAATTTTATCCAAATAGTGATATTGATTAAATTTAAAAGCAAAACAGATAGAACTCAAAATCATAAAACATATCTTTCGTCAAAATTTCTAAGAAATACTTAATTTTTATGGCACTCTAAAACTTAATTCGTGGCCGACAGTCGGTCCAGGTTTTTTTAATATTTGATGAGCAAAAATTTTAATTTGTGGTTTGTATTGGACAAAATTTACCTAAGTTATCTTTTCATTTGCAGCAAAAGTTCTTCGATTCTGGGGATTACCAAATGGCGAAACAACGGCCGGGGAATCTTTCAGCACCATTTAAAGCTCCAGCGGCTCCCGCTAAACTGCCTACAGGTGATGCGATCCCGACTCCCGACACCGTCCCTCTGCGAAAGACTTCAATCATACAACCGAAGTTTCAGCCGCCGAGCCAAACTTCCTAGCCTTGCCACCGCCTATAGGTGATTGCCATTATGAAGGCCTCGTGAAACAGCACATAGCAAACGAACGTACCATAATCCCTTAAAATTTGCATTCCAGTACTATTTTATTATCATGCAACATTAGACCATGCTGTTTTACGAGGCCTTACTTCTGTTTTCATTTGCTTGTGCATTGCACCATGCCATAGCTTATATTATGTGTATGTTTTATGAATGTTCTGTGTTCAGGAGTAAACTATTTAGTCATAGTTATCCCTTCATGATTAAAAAGCACTGATTTGAATGTCGTTAATAAGATCTTACTCGTCGATATCTATGTATTTAAATAAAACTATACTTTTGTAAGAAAAAAAAAACTGTTATATTTATGTAAAAATATTAGGTGTAATAATATTAGGCATGAATGAGAGTTGTTGTACATTGCATGTCATCACATCTGCTTCTCCAGTGTTGGTTACTTTATTCATGATTTGTTGAAGAAAATTTATTGTTTTTGCAAATGTTTGATAAATTTGCCTATCTTACTTTCTAAAAATTTGAAGATTAATAAATATTTAAGTAAGGCACCAATGTCGGCAGGTCTAAATATTTATCCATTTCAATGAATGCAACATTGAGTACATACCGATAATAATTAGTATCACTTAGTGAGATAGACAAAAATATGTTATAAACAGCTTTCCTTTTGCTAAGCCTAATTTTAATAAGGTTCATACAATTCTTGAATTAATCATATAGTAACCATGTAAAATAACCATAACATCATATCAATTTTTTCATAAAGCATTGTATTCAATTAATAGTATATAATATAGTTTAGAAAAAGTCCAGATAATTTACTTAAAAACAAAACTACTTTGAGTCCTGTATTTTTGGATACAACTAATTATTGTAGTTTTATTTTCAAGAATTTGTCTTGAGCAAGTTACTATCTGTAGTTTAGGGGTTATTCTAACATTAATATAATATGTCAAATAATTGTTTTTACTTGGTTTAAAATTGATATAACGAGATTATGGATTGTTAATTTTATTCACTATAAATTACAAACAACAACAAATTATGACTATGTACATTAGCATGTATCTATTAAGTTTCTTGCACATTAATTGATATATTGTACAAACCACAAGTCGTTTGACACTAGTGTAAAAACTGAAAGGGAATGTTGAGAGATAGTTATAGTTATGCAAATATAATAAATCTTGGTAATAAAACGAAATACTATTTATTCATTTCTTGTCTTTAAAACATACTATTTTTTTAGATTCTTGAGGAGTTTCTCTGAATACTGGCTTATGTTTCAGAAATTTCAGTGCAGCATTATTAATTTTATATATACAGGAGTAACAAATGCCTCACTAGTCCTCTAGTACCACTAATAGTGATTACTTCATAATTAATAATTATGTAAAATAATATGTGAATACATTAATAGCAAAGTGAAATTATCGCAGACGTGTTATTGGATTAATAAATGAAAAGATACATTAAATGGCACATTAACAAAGAGAGATTCCAAATCTGTGACGGCATAACTTTCTCAATATGTCCTATATTTTCAATCCTTTTAAGACACTTCATAACCATTAGATTTGACTGCTCTCTGAAAAAAAGAAATTTAATTATTATATAATATAACTTACACTTTGCCAGATTCACTAATCTGTGTAGTTTCAGAAAAAAAGCAAATAATTATCACTCGAATTATTTTTACTTAACTATCTATATAGAATTGCTTGAAATCCTTACCAAAGGTCACCTAAAGGTATCCTAGCAGTATTAGGCAAAGATCATAGATTATAAGTAGTCTAGGCGCTAGTACCGGGGTTCCAATGCACGTAGTCGGGCGTGGCGGCAGCGCGGTACTCGCGCACGAGTTCGTCCACGACTGCGCGAGACTCGTCGAACTCCTCCAACGACTCCTGGAACATGGGCTCCTTGCGGAACACCTCCAGAAACGCCTCTCGCTTGCGCAACTTATCAAACTGTTGTAGGCACCGATCGAATAGCTGTAAGGCGAATGGAATGATTATATGTGTGATTCGTTTTAATAGAAACAACAATAGAAATTCTCTTTTTATGTAACATTTCAATCAGTTTTTAGTAAGGCAGTCAATACCGAGGAGATATTGGTGTGGTTGGCGAGTAGCAGGCCGGAGACTTTGTGCGAGGCGTGCACGTAGGGGGAGCGCCGGGACAGCGCCACCTGGATAGAGGCCGGCCCCCATGGGATGAAGGAGGCCAGCTTTCGCTCGCGAATGCGCTGCAGAGACTTGTGCACTTGCGAGGGGTCCACCTCCCCCTATAAACGACAAATATACAGTATCTAATAATACACATTTTATAATATAATCGAATGATGAATGAAATAATTAATTCTATGGATTTTACAGAGATTATATGTTTAATAGATGTGAATAATTAAAACATTTACATTACAATAAATTATTTACAAATTAAGGTCAACCTGTTTTAAATTCTTGGCTTGTCTTGTTGTACAAAATCTCTGAATAAACTTAATAGGAAGATAAATATCTTCTATCTATTAAGATAAAATTATTAGTTATTTCTTATATGTAAGTAATAAAAAAACGCTTCCTATACCTGAATAATATTAAGAATAGATATGTAGCAATGTTGATTGGCTCTATCAGGACTGAGAGATACCATCATATTCTTCGGCTGCAGTAACCTTTGCATCACGTCTAATACTGTAGTCTTTCTTATCTTAGGTGCCTGTCAACAATGTTTATTTAATAGTAATGCCTCCATTTTATAAACATGTTTGTGTCCAGATGAAACAAATACTAAAAGCTAGTCATATTCATTCCTTAAATGCAGATACACTTATAACAGTGGGTAAAGTGCCGACTGGACTAAGCTTCTCTCTCTGTTTGAAGAGAAGATAAGGGTTTAGAATTTAGTATTTGCTGTAATTGAATTGATCTAGCAGCTATTATGCACCACAGATTATATCTATGAGCAGGTTAATACAATATATGGTTTTTTTTTTATCAAAATTCTCAGTAACACCTTATTTGTATCTGATTACGACAGATTTGGTAATACAGTGGTCATATATTGTTCCATTAATGTTGTATTTGTACTCACGGCGCTCAGCTCGTGATCTGCGGAGAGCGGCGTATAACCCGTCATAAGGAAATGTAGTCGTGGGGTGGGGATAAGCGGCGCTACCAGACTGATGAGGTCGTTGTTCATGTATGATGGGTACCTGCGATACACATGAATAGCGATTGATTGATTGACTTTGATTCCTAAACTTGTTATTATAGGTTAATTTATACAGAGAGAATTAATGTTTCAAGTTACCTGAGTGTGGCGGTGCTTGCACTCATTATAGTAGAGACAAGTGTATTGATCTGTGCAAATGATGGATTCTGTATATGCAGACGGTCACTGGCGATGCGATTGAGTGCCGTATTATCCAGTACCATCACGCAATCCGCGCTCTCCGTCAGCCGCTTGAGGGTCAGTAGAGAATTGTAGGGCTGGACCACCACATCACTGAAGAAATAAAGATTGAACTATTACCCAGATTGAAAAATTTCTTCTATAAATAAAGTCAATTAATAAATACTATTAGTACTATCAATAAGTTCTATTGTAAATTATATAAATATGTAGAAACAGAATTCACAACTTCATACTGATGATTTTGTATTCTTAGGTGATACAAAGTTTGTAACATAAATAACATTTAAAGAATTGCGCTAGCAGTGCGGACGACATTAGCCAAAGTAGATACTTGAACCATACTTGCTACTCACTATGTATTTGTGCTGACACCAATGGTATATGTATCAAAAGAATTATCAAATTCTGAATAGTCACAATACTTATCTATTGGTCTATAATAATCCAATAATTATTTACTGAAGTAAACATAATCAAAATAATATAATTATAATCTTTTTATTAACAGTGTATATATTTTGTATGTATGAATTCTTCATTAGACAAATTGCAATTATAAATTAATATTTTATTACCTTATCTCATCTAGATTTGGGAAGACACTATAGGTTTGCACAAGTTTTTTAGGAAATCTGTCTGAGAGATGTTCAAGGATATATGAACCCATACCGGACCCCGTACCTCCAGCTATTGAATGGCATAGTACAAATCCCTGAAAATAAATAACAAACACATAAATATTAAATACTGAATTCTTATTTGTAATTATTTTATCAAACATCATTTCCAAAATCAATAAAAACAATTTTTGTCTGAGTCAGCAGTAGAAAAAAAATTACCAAAAAACAAAATAAAATTCTAAATAAAAACCTTATTTTTAATTTATAAAACAAAAGTAGTGTATATTATTGATAGATTTTAAGACCCATAAGAGTGAGTAATTTAATTCTGTAATGGTGTAAAAATAATATATATCACTACAATTCTAGGCGTTTAAAGATAATTTTTTTTAAAGATCACGGCTTAAGCCTTTTCTGAATGACAAGCAATCCACGACCTATGAATTTCAAATTAAAAATTAAACTGAAGTTCCAATAACATAAATAACAACATAAAAATAATCAGAGAAATTTTATAATTTATTACAAATGGCTCGGCTCACCTCCAAATTGTCACTACCATCAGCTTCTCTATTAATAATATCGAACACTTCCTCATTAAGTTTTTCACCTTGTGCAAAACCTGAAGCCCAATTGTTTCCTGCTCCTCCACCATGCTTCGATAAATATACATTCTCAGGGTTATACAACTAAAACAGATAGAAAATCAATAAAATAACAGCCTGTTGAATAAAATTTGCACATTACTCCAAATGGATAGAGAAATTGGAACAAAGCATACTTGTATGTATGATTTGATCCAATTTCTCATCATCACATATATTTAAAATCGTGCATAATCAAGGTAATACAATCTGCAACCAGAGTAGTTGCCACAATTAATTGTATTTTGAATAATAAATATTTAATACCCTCTTAAATAAACTAAATTTGTTTAAGTGAAATTAAATTAATTTAAGTCAAGGAGGTAAGAATATGAGAAGAGTGTATACTAAAAGAAACATAATATATATTAGAAGAATAGCTTTCGCCAGCCTGTACAATTTACAATTTAACAAATAAAAAGCAATTGTAATATCTTTTTAATAATGAAATGTGCATACCTACAGGATACTTAGCAAAATTCTATATTTTTCATAAATTACTTCTGTTTAAATAGCTGAGATATAAATGAGCACAAGTTTAAAATTCATCAGCATCCATCGTCACATATAGTTCTTCAATATGCATGTTAAAGAACCTTTTAATGTGTGGTAGATAAAAATAAAAAACAAATTATGCATAAATTACCTTTGCGTAAGGTGAGTTCATAATTGTGTGTATCACTCGAGGTTCTAGATCCAAGAGAACAGCTCTTGGGATGTAATGATCATCGTCAGCTTGGTAGAAAAACACATCTTTACGATCTGATCCAGCTGAAGCAAACTCTTCCAATATTCCTTCCGGTGATATCCCATGTTCTATACACAGTTGTTTCCAAAATTCAAAACCAACTGCAATTAAAGCATCGGGTTTGTATAAGTAAGTAATTACATTATTTTAGTTAGATTTAGGTTTTGATTAAATTTTCATGTACTTACTTTGATTACCGCATTGGCCGAGTTGGAGTGTTATCATTTCACTTGGCATTTTATTGTTTAGTCAAAATCACAGCCACAATAAATAATAAATGAACTTTTTATGTATGAGTCGTAAAAACAAAAGATTAAGCTGTAACAATATTTTTCCACGGTTTCATCAATTAAGGTTTGAATATAGTTCCGACTTTATTTTATAGTTTTTATTTCATATAAACTACCATATTACAACATCATAAAACTGCTACATAAAAATACGAACTCGCATCATTACGATTTTAATACAAATAATAAAGAAAATATTAAATATTTTATAATTTATATTTACTAACGTTTTTTTAACTATAACTGACAGCCACAGATAAAATTTGGTACTGTGGTCTGTGGCAAATGACAATCTATCTGAATGAATACACAATAAACAAACAGTTTATGCGGGAAGAGTAAACTTATTAATAAAATACATAAAGAATCATATTCAACTTTTACTTGGTACACACTAAGTAAGTAGCTAGTTCATCTTAGATATACAAATTAATCTCTTTGGGAAGGTACATTCATAATGTAGATATTCTACATCCAAGCATCAGTAATACTTAGTATTGTTGTGTTTCGGCTTAAAGGAAAGCCAGGCAAGCAAGTGTAACTAAAAATTCAAAGGACTAGGACTATACATCTTAGTTGTCATGATGGGAGACGATGGTTAAAATTTGTTACGGCGCCAACGTTCTAAATCCAATCAGTTAACTTCTGTTGGCCCATTTACCCTGCCTCCTACCAGTGTAACCTTTCAAAAAAATAAAGTTCTCTAAATAAAAATCTTCTAATTTAAATATCAATTTTAAAGATCAATGTATAGATTTTTTTTTAATCTTGGGATTAAAGCCAAGTCCTATGGCGTGTTTTAAAAAATAAAATGAAAGGAATGAAATTTTCTTAAACGTTTTTAAATAAGATCGAATATCTAACTCTTATACGATGATTTACTGTAATCATATTTATTTTTAATAACAGGAAAATACATTTGTAGTTTAGTTTAATCATCACATTGCTTAACTAAATAATTATCATTTTATATCTTTCATGATTTTGCGATTGTGAGATATTTTAAGGAAACGAACGAAAAAATAAGCAGGATGTTTTTTACGAAACCTTTGCCCTTAGCACTATATACATCCTTGAATTTACCCATAAATTATTTTGAACATATTTAATAATTGAACAGTATATTGCCAATATTCTAATATTGCGAATATACAGTATTTTATCCATCAACAAAAGTTGTCTCACCAAAAGAATAGCCACAAGCCAGTCTTAGTCCTCATACGGCAAATTTGGAGGATGTTATTTCATTAAAAAAGGCTGTTATGTTTAATTCTACTTGGAGGTTAAAAATTAAGCAAAAACCTCAGAAGGTGTTTCAAGAATTACAAAAAAACGCGCCTTAATTTGTCACGTAAATTACAATGTCAAAATAAAAAGTTTCAAATACAGACAAAACTGTGGTGGAAGTATTGTAAACTTTTTAATAAGTATTTTTATATAAACTTTTCAGAACAAAAATGACTTTTTGATCAATTATAAACTCTATTGAAGACTGTTATTTAAACTATTTATTAAGCTTACAGGTATGTTCATTTAACTCAGTGGCCTTCGTATAGTTATTACTTAATACTCAGCCTACGACATCCTGAGAATATATTTAAATGTTGACATATTTGGCGTTAGTTTTCTATCAATGAGATATATTGCTAATATAAAAATACTTATGTTTTATATCACTAAAATTATATATCTTTCGTATAAATATTTTTTTAATAGTTATTTTACTTTAAAATATTAGTTTTAACATCCCATTTAAATATGTTATAAACAGCCGTATCCAGTAAAATAAGTCAAAATGCCAAGAAAGCTGTTAAAGTTCCTTATAGTGTTTGATAACACATCACTGCTCTACTTCCCTGGACAATTCCTATCTGGTAAAGTGCTAATGGAGCTTCAAGATGATACTCCAGTTCTGGGTAAGAATAAATATTTTATATCTAAGTCATAAATCTTCTCTCTCACATCTTACTAGTAGCCTTGAAGCTAAAGTGTTTGTATAAATATGTGGGATGTGAGGTCAGCTCGACATTCTTTTTCTATCATACATATTTATGTAATAAGATTTATTTGTTTTAAGTAATTATAATAATTGTTTCCTTAAATATTTTTATTTATAAAATGTTATACTTGTCATTTTTTGTTTTAATTATAACCCATGGGAAAGCACGTTTTGGCATTTTTGTCAAAGGCTTTATACATTTTTAATTTTTACACATTTAACTCTGAAATTTATTTCTTGGGAAAAAATAACAGAGTTCTTATATTTAGAATGTAAATGTATCTTTAACAGGAAATAAATGTGGTATGTAAAGAATGAAAAATGATTAGTTAAAGGTACCTTCATCTAAAATCTAAGAGGCACATATTAACTCTATATGTACTACTTTGCTATATACCATAATATGTTACTTGTTATAATGGGGGTAGGCTTATAAGGTGCTCTATGACCTGTTTGATACCCTTAACAATGTATATGATAGCTTTCATGATGATCAGTTGAGTATTAAACCTTTATAATTTAACAAAGAAAACTTAGTTTCACAGTTATAATATAATTATTATAAATTAAATATAAAATTTTTAAATTATAGTTTTTAATTATAACAATAAAAATACTTTTTGTTAATTTACATACAATGTGTACTTAAACATATAAAATAGTGAGAATCTTGTGTGAAAAATTTTAGATTACATTGTTCATTTTATTGTTCTAGGACTACACTTTCATGTAATTGGTGAAGGAGTCGTCAGAGTGGGCTCTGGCCGCCATGAAAGGCTCTTTGATAAAGAAAACTACATTGATTTTAGAATGCGTCTCTTGGGTGAACCAGGTAAAATTTTAAATGTGTTTACCAATAAACTGCTACAGTAGTAGCTATTTTATAAATGGTCATAATTATTGTATCAAAATATGTTTTATAAAAGAGACAAAATCAAACAGATTTTTTATATATCCATTGTACAGCAATTTCTATTTTTGTCAATAAACCATTCATACATTTTTATAAAATTGAATGTCATTGAAAGGTTAGTATTTATTGTGCTGTTTTTATTTCCGTAGTAGAATTGCTATCTATGTCAAAATATTCAAAAAATGAATAATTAGCAATAATAAATATCTTGTTGTCTTAGGTAATGGGCCGTCTATATTGTCTCCTGGAATACACAGTTTTCCATTTAAACTGGGCCTGCCCATGGGACTTCCTTCTACATTCCTTGGGACACATGGATGGGTGCAGTACTATTGTAAAGCTGCACTAAGAGAACCCAATGGCCTTACTCATAAAAACCAGCAAGTTTTTATTGTGATGAACCCAATTGACTTAAATTTGGAACCACCAGTTTTAGCGGTGAGTTCTAAATAATAAATTCATAATTAGTTCAAATCTGATATATTGTACTTGTCATAAAGTTATAAGATTATCTTCTTTCACTTTGCTCTATGTATTTAGAGGTGGCATAGTGTGTGTTTAAATGGTATCAAAAATATGGTGTGTTCCTGGTGGGGTGATTCCCTACTTCCATGTGATATTAAAGTTATTAATTTCGGGATATTTACCATGTTTTTTATTTTTGTTCGGTGGAGCTCGATATTTCGACATTGTCTACGAATGTCTTGTTCACGAGACTGAAGTGTACGGGTAGATGCTGATAATGTTAGAGGTGTCCGTATTGAACTACCTCCTTTCTTGTACGTTTGTTACGTAAACACCGGTCACCACTACTATTGTCACTAGTTGAATTTATTTTATGTACACTCGACACTCGATCCCTTGTTTTGCAGACGATCCTCACCGTATCAATTCGCGAATTTTTTATTTTATTTTGAACAAGACATTCGTAGACAATGTCGAAATATCGAGCTCCACCGAACAAAAATAAAAAACATGGTAAATATCCCGAAATTAATACCTTTAATAATAAAAATAACCATGTTAATTTAAAATTCCATGTGATAGTTTGTAATACTGTATGTCTGCTGAAACAGAATCATAGTCTGTATAATTATTCTTTCTGAATTTGAACTATTTACTAGACCAATGACTCAATCATATATTTTTAATCTATTAAAATAAAATCGACACTATTATAGTCATTCAACATGGAGCTGGTAATTCAAGACCAGGATATATCACTAACGGACATTGTATCGTCTTATCATTGTAAGAAATGGTGAAACTAACTATTGAAGTTATAATACTCATTTCTGAAAAAAGTAACTAGATGCAGCAATTACTATGGGCTGTAATAAATTAAATTAACAATTTCGCTTCTTTTCATTGGCACGCTAAATGCTATCACATTCCTGAGAATTCATCACGAAAAGCTGCGACACGTCTTAATGATGCGTATCGATGCACTCCACCAAACCGATACGTAATAGCGCTCATTTAAAATCTTTTTACTCGCACTAACACGGTGTGTGCAACGTTGTGTAGCAAGAGTTGGAGCTGAGCGTGGAGCACAAGCTGGGCGTGGGCTGCGTGGGCGGCGGCTCGGTGAGCTGCCGCGTGTCGCTGGACCGCGGCGCGTACGTGCCGGGCCAGAGCATCGCGCTGTCGGCGCTCGTGGACAACCGCTCGCGCACCGCCATCCGCGCCACGCGCGCCGCGCTCACCGAGACCATCCAGTACGTGTCGCACGGCCGGGTGGCGGCGCGCGAGAGCCGCGAGCTGGCGCGCCTCAGCCGCGGCAAGCTGCGCGCCGGCCACGAGCAGCGCTGGCGCCGCGAGCTGCTCTACGTGCCGCCGCTGCCGCCCACCAACCTGCGCGGCTGCCACCTCATCTCCGTGCAGTACGACGTCTTCGTGAGTCCCTGCTCCTTTATTTTGTCGGGTAGCAATTTGAAGAAGACTTTGGGTTAACCAGTGAAAATTAATGTAGTATAATTTCATCATGATTAATGTTTAAGTGTGCACTTTGGCAAGCTACCAAGCTTGGCCATCATAATCCGATGTGACGACAATTCGAGAAAGTCAAATAGCTTGTTATGGAATCGATCCGAAATGGATCCCGAGGTCCCGGTGTCGAGATCATGACCACTACTAAGCTATGATGTAAGACATTGCACCTATCAACGATGCTGCTTTTGATATTCCAGTTCATAATCGAGCCGAAGAGTTTGGAGAAGGAGGTGAAGCTCCAGTTGCCCATCCTGCTGGGCACGTACCCGTTCCGCGACGAGCAGGACGAGCCGCGCCCCCCCACGCACTACCCCACCACGCTGCCCGTGTTCCGGCCCTGGCTGGCCGACAAGCAGCCCAACTGACCATGTTGCTTGGTAATTGTGGGAGAGCAGTAAATATCTGGGAACTTCAGTGTTCAAAAATATTTTTAAAAGTAAGACTAAAAATTTGATCTGAAATATGTTTGGAGGCATAAATATTCTTCTATAGAAGCCAAAATTAATATTGATGCTAGGGAATTTCTGCCTAAGTAAATCCGCCAGTTATATTTTCCCAAGACATCATATTTTTTTCTCACTTGCACAGCCAGTTAAGACTATTGATAAGATATTGGCATGAACATTATTTCACATATAAAGAAGATAAGACATGCATTTATTTTTGCAATTTTATTAAAAATAAGAAAGAATGCTTTCACTTAATTAAGACATTAAGGTGTATATTTTTTATGCATTTTTGGTGCAAAAATATTTCATTTATTTTATATGCATTTTTTTTAAATATATATGATATGTGTATGTTATACTATGGTGCTTTTTGCAATTAGAAAACTATTTTTATATACATTTTTTTTTGAATGTTTTTACAATATATGTTAAGTATATACTTGTTGGTGTAATATTTAGTATACAGGAATATTATATTATGTATACACTTATAATAAGAGTTAGTTTATTTTGCTGTTGCTAAATTTTTTGTATGATCATAGCCAGGCAGTAAATAATGCTCACGTAGACAGTATAGGGTGAAACAAAAAACTCACATACATTATGATTATATTAGTGAAGTCTAAAATGTTTGTGTAATATAATGTAGTATTTGCAACGAAGCAACTGCACGTTGGGCTTAACCGGACCTTTACTTGATGTAATTATGTTTGTATTTTACGTGGTCAGTCTAAATTTTTGTCGTACACGGATATTATACAGCGAATGAAATACTTATTATTGTAAACTTTTTTTTAATAAAAAATATAAGTCTTTGACTTTAAAAAAAGGGGTACCCTATTCGGTTGCCGAATTCATCTTTTGTATTTTAGAATCTGGCAACCCTTATTGCATTCAAATGTTCTCGGTCGACGACTTAAATATTTGTGTTCGAACTGACATATCAATGACGATATTTTAAAAGCTCATATTTAATATTTTATACTTACTAGTGCCATTATATTTTACATTTATGTTTAACAATTAAAAACCAACCTTTTAAAATGACTAGGTAATTTACCCTTTTTATAAGAAAAAAATATTAACATTGTATGTTGCAAGAACATAACTTAGCAATGTATATAACTAACCTGTGATATACCAGTCCGTCCATTTGTTGTATAATTATTACTATGTAATAGAAGTATTTAAGGACATTATAATCGAGGTATTATTAAAATAAATGTATTACTCATTAAATGTGTTCAATTTATTACTTTTTTGACATGTACAGTCGGGGTAAGAAAAGGTTCGTCACCTTAAGATCTATTTTCGTGTGCTCAGTATGAGCGATCTGCTTTACCGATCTAGAATGACATATTGCGTCGCAATGATTTGATCTTTATATTCAAAAGGTACTAAGAGTTTAAGACTTGATATATAATAATGAATTTAATGTATCTTAAATCCGACGATATTTAATAGGATTTTTTAAAAAGATGACGCGTCGCTAGCGCCAGTTCTTTAAATTTAATTACAAATAAACAGGATTTAAAGGCTAGCCGGTGTGGTAAAGCGTCATCGTCTCGATGGTCTGCGGGAATGTTGAACGTTGCCATTATTGTACTATAGAGATGTCAACTCCAAGCGCTCATTGCGTCTGCGATGAATCGCCTTTGTTCCTTTTGATTATTAGGTATATTATTGACTTATTGTAATTTTTTAAGAAAATTATATACAAATGGCCTATCTTTATATATCGGTCTAGAAGATAATGATGGTCGTAAATAAATGCTAGAAATGATGGCTGGCATGGAAGGTGGTGCTGAATTTTTTTTATATTAAAACAACGATATTTGTTAAAAACTTTATTGACTTATTGCTTCAGTGTTTTTCAAAACAGAATCATCGGCCAATGTTACAGAAGAATCTTTTTACAGAGGGACATATTTAGGCGCCAAAACAACTCTATATACAAATGCTATTCGATTTTTTCAAATTATATAGTAAGCTTAAAAAAGTTGATATATATATATATTAAAGACTATGAAGACCCCATGCGACTCGAAACTCAGTAGGGGCGCGGGGCCTAGGCGCCTAGGCCATCTTGTTGGCGAGCGCGTGGTGCAGCGCCTGCAGCTGCGCCGTCCACTTGTCGAGCGCGAGGTAGCGCGCCGCGCCGCGCGCGCCGCCCGCCAGCTCCAGCACCGCGTTCACCTGGTCGATGCGCCCGCTGATCGTGCTGCGGACACGCCCCAACGTTAGCTGCTCCACACCGGGAGCGGCGCCAGTGACACAGGGAAATAGCTTCACATTTATAAATAAATATAAATATGAGACAACATCACATACATTACTCTGATCCCAATGTAAGTAGCTGAAGCACTTGTGTTATGGATATCAGAAGTAACGACGGTACCACAAACACCCAGACCAAAGACAACATAGAAAACTAATGATAATCTACATCGACTCGGCCGAGAATCGAACCCGGGACCTCAGAGTGGCGTACCCATGAAAACCGGTTTACACACCACTCGACCATGGAGGTCGTCATTTCATTTGTAATTTTATAAAAAATAATGCTCCATAAACATATCTCCATGAAAATATCGTTATTAATAAAATGACACGATTTCACTTAACTGTATATACTTTAAAAATTTATGTACTTTCAAATATCTTCACTGCAAACCGACACGCTCTTTTTTTTTTTGTCACACAGATCTTGACCAATGTGGTCATGTCAATTCAAGGTCTAACTTTTTTATTTATTTGGTCTTTTGCCAGTGGAATCAGTTGAAGAAATTTTTTGAAGAGCAGACAAATAATTTTAAAAATAAATAAAGTACTCACTTATCCAAAATACATGTGACTAATAAATTCTCAACTTCCTTCTCATCTATGTTCAACTCCTTAGATATAAAAGGTATGTGTATCCTAGTATAGGGACCGATTAGTTTAATGAGCACTTGGGTCCTAATATTCCTTAACAAATCTTCAATATGTTCTCTGATGAACGGATCGTCCATTATATTATTCCTGTTATGTTTGAGGATAGATTCAAAATCATTAATATCGTTGTTCTGGTATGCCATCACTAGGTTGGTCATTGCTAATATTTCTGGATCATTCTTATAAGGTTTCGCTTCTTGAGAGTCGAATGGATTGATCCCCGACTTCATAAGCCTAAAACAATGAAACATTACAGAAAGGTATACACAACTGATCCACAGAACAAATACAAATAATAGGCTTAAATATATTATATTGTACATTAAAAAAAAAATTTTTGGCTCATGATTATGCGATGAGATGAGATGCTCATACTCATCGATACTAAAAGGAATGGCATTTTCAGAAGTATAAATCACTCTATATTGTGCTAAACATAGGACACCACTGGATTAAATGTGAGGCACTCTTGGATAATGCTCTGGGTAGCAAAATTCGGATGAAAAAATTATTCCTCATGTCAACAGCAACACAGCAATAGTAAGGTTAGACAGCATTATAAATAATTGATGACTGATCACAAATATGGCCTTCTTAATTATGAACTTACCTATAGCCAATATCTAATTTTTTATCTATATTATAATTACATCTTATGATCCGTGCATATGTAATAAAATATAACAAACTTACATATTAGCTAAAACTAAATATTTAAGACACGTAGTTCGCCTGGGGCTTCCTGACTCATCATAGTTTTTGAATGCCTCGAAGAAGTCCGTGTGAGCTTTCTCAAACTCACCTTCACGCAAATGCATTTTTCCGCCACATTCTAAAATCAATTATTTGTTTTATTTAATCATCTTTCATGCAAAATAACTTATAACTAAATACTATAAAAATAACATCAAAGTTCAAACATATCAAATATTATAATGAAATGTTTTACTTATCTGAATAATCTCAGTATAATTGAGGTTATTCAGATAAGTAAAAAATTATTGTGTTAAACGCAAAATGATATCTTCTCTTTAGAACAATATTTAGCTATCAAGTAATAACCTCTAATAACTCCCATGATCAGTGGATGAGGGATGGCAGATTTAATGTGCAAAGACTGCTCATAAAGTGCCTTTAGCTTCTTGTTGTTCTTCTGGGCTGTATACATTTGTATCTCAAGCGCATAAATCTCCAATAACTGTGTTCCTTTTTTCAAGTCATCCTCACCTTCATCCGTCTGAAATCAGTTGAAACAATTACTTGACATTGAATGTTTCTTCCATAATATACAGCTCTATTACTTCGTTTTATTTAACTACAATGTTTTCTTAAGTGCATATTAATTCTTGCAAATTTTTATTGCATATTAATAAAATAAAACACATCTTAAAAATAACATACCACACTAGAGATTAAATATAAACATAGAATTGTCATGTTAAAATATAACCAATAAATAAAAGAAAAATTAAAAGAAAAGTACTTGGCAACTTTGATGCAATTGTTTCAATATCTTGGCCAATTTGTTAAAGTCCCCACGATCATAGTACAACTTGCCAAGTTTTGTATTCGTTTTAAACCACAGTCTATCATTTTTCGCATCTTTCAATGCCTCAAGTGTTGTTTCATAAAAGTCTTGCAAAAGTTCCATCTGTAAAAAAAATTACTTGAACAAACAACAAAAACTCAGATTTTTAAAATTAAAATATTTATGTATATTTCACTTATTGATAATTAAAGTCAACAAATTATGTGCAAGAAATATATATTGGACCACATTCAGTCCTAAGTGCTAAAATATTTCATTCATTTGAATTAGTCGAAAAATGAATATATATTGTTTATAATTGTTTATAAATAAATAATAAATATGAGACAACATCACATACATTACTCTGATCCCAATGTTAGTAACCAAAGCACTTGTGTTTTGGAAAATCAGAAGTAACGAAGGTACCCCAAACACCCAGACCCAAGACAACATCGAAAACTTATGGTAATCTACATCGACTCGGCCGAGACTCGAACCCGGGACCTCGGAGTGGCGTACCCATGAAAACCGGTGTACACACTACTCGACCACGGAGGTCGTCAATAATATATGATAACTGTGAGTGAAAAATCTAAAGAAAGTGAGTTAAGTTGATTTTTATTTTGTAATTACGCTGTAAACTCGTTATAACGAAACTCAAGGGACTGAGCATTTTTTGTCGTTATAGAGAGTTTTCGTTATATGGAGTGAACAAAATAAAACAACCAAATCCATCAAATCGAAGTACATAAAATTGTTGTTTACACATATAGTCCGATAACAGTATTTTTTATGTATTCTATTCATATCTAGATGTGGTAGAATCGTCTTGATTAAACAACAAAAAAAATTCTACCAACTTATCATCAATTGGTGGTGATTTGGTTTTGTCCACTTGATCATCATTTCATCTTAATTAAGCTAATACTGATTGTATTAGCAGCAAAAAATGCTTCGAAGATTAGATATAATTGGGTGAACAGGATAATAAATAGTAACTGTCTAAAATTATGAACACATTTCTTCATAATAGAGGATGGCTGTATCACTATAAAGTGTGTATC
The DNA here is from genome assembly GCF_905220365.1 of Vanessa cardui. Taxonomy (NCBI): domain Eukaryota; kingdom Metazoa; phylum Arthropoda; class Insecta; order Lepidoptera; family Nymphalidae; genus Vanessa; species Vanessa cardui. The sequence continues at coordinate 14,977,868 of NC_061123.1, forward strand.
AATATGTAGGTTTTAACGCAAACCAACCAAGTTGTACTCACTTTTACTTTATAGACAATTTATCGTTATTAAGGATAACGTTATAAAGAGTTTACACTGTATTTATCAATCTCATTTTCATGTATATTTTTCCTCTATATCAAAGTTCTTTGTGTGTCTGTGTATATATGAGAAACATTAAGAATTTGCATACTTACATTTCTAGAAGTTGATATGTAATCGAGAATAGAATTAATAGACTTTTCTGAATGATTCCTTGTGACTGCACTCTTTATGTAAGTAAGCAGTTGTTTGTATCTTGCCATCATTTCTGTGAAATTGCCCTGTGAAAATTATAAACAATATTAACACAAATTAAAAAAAATAATAATTAAGAAACAATAATAAAGTACTGTTTTCTGTTTTTCCTTATGTTAAAATACAGACACATTTGTTTGTCACTAAGCTTAAAAAAATAGCTATAGCATACTAATTATTATTTAATGTAGACATTTAGTAAAGGCACAGACTGCACCTGTGGGGAGTATGTTGGTAAAAGAAAAAATATACATATATATACCAATTTAAAATTAATTTTTATCATCTGTTTGAGTGCTTTAAAGCCCCATTCCCCCTTATCTCCACCTTCCAGCTCCAGAACCTTTTGAAAGCTAAGCAGAGCTGCCTGTGGTTCATCTTCTTTGAGAGCTTTACTATTATAGTACTGGTTTTCTAGATCAACATCTGGTTCTGTGTTACTGTCCTCAGAGTATTCCTGGAAGTTATCATTTTTATTAATAATTTAGGAAAACTTAATAAAATGTTTAAATTCTTTCAATAGTAGGCATACACAAAATAAAGAACGAAGAGAAGTGCTGTATATTTGTTAACTAAAGACACTATTTTAATCCTCGTAATTGTTACATTCACGGCAATATTAAGTTTCATTATTTTCATAAAGAAATCCTGGTTTAAACAGCACACATGCCGGGAGTGTAAATGGATGAAAATAAAATTGGTTGGAAAATATATCGTAGTACCGTAACTTATAATGAGATTTTTTAATAAAGGACGGCGTTTCATAAAAACAATTAATACGTCATATTTTCCTTTTTCAAAATGATAAAAGTTGTATTATGTTATTAAAAAACATAATAACAAAAGCAACTTACAAGACCATAATCTTCCTCTTCTTCGCACATGTAGTCGTCATCGTTATCCGACATTGTAACTAGGTTTTAAAATAAAGTATATGTAACTATATTACTTCAAATTAAATAAATTATGTATATGAAAAGTTATATATTTTCGGCTAACCAATTATTACCAAACAATCGTAATCATCGAGTCAACCCAACAATCAGCCTTTTTAAACGTCACTTATGACATTCATCATCGTGATACTGACTCTTCAGACTTATCTGACATTATAGGAGTTCATCGTTTTCGTAGAGTTGGATACTCACAAAAAGGAATATGTCCTAAATATTAAATTCATTAATTCTAAAATTTTGTATTAGACAAGCAATGATTTAGCAAAAGAATAATAATAATTAAATTTTTCTTTTGCTCGCACAAGTTGTGATTATTGCATTTTCTTTAGATTTTGCGATTGCGGCTATAAATAATGCTTGAATGCATGATTTTTATTTGTTTAAAAAGTTTTATGTTTGTCTTTAATATCTATTAGTCATTATATGTGATTATATCTTTATTTTGCAATACGAAATACATGCACTTTATTTAAGTAGGATTTTAATGCACTTTTATCCTAAAAAAATATAATTGATAACGTTTAACGTGTTACGGCAGAATATACACATCCGGAACACATTCCACGTTAGGCCTGTAGTTATTTGTTATTATTATATATTATTGATACAGTAATACATATTATATAAATACCTAAGGACACTAATTTATTACAGTATCGTCATATTAATTATTATTATTTTTTATATTACTATTAACTATAACTACCAATTGACAGAACCGAACATTAACATATCTGACAATTAAAATTTTGTTCATGAAAAACCTTGCACGTTTATTGGTTGAAAGATTAACCAATTAAAATCGTTAAAATTTAGGATAGATATCGCGGGAAAACTTTCTTCAGTTATAACCGTACAAACTATACTTTGGGAGCCAGTTTCTTCATTCAGTGTTGTATTTAGTATATTTCCTTATACAATAATTACATAACAATAAAAAGGTGTCTGAAATTAACAAAACAGTTCTCTATATTTTTCAACCATATTTGTGATTGGTCAAATTAGACGTTGAAAGGTGTGTTCTGAAACTAAATTTTTTAGTTCAAGTTTTTTAAAGCTTAGCTAAACTCCAAAACTGTAAGGAAATTATTCAAAAAATAACTAAAAATAACATCATTTATATAAGCATATTCTGACAACAACATTATTTGGAGTTTACTTCGATAACTACAACATGAATTTTTATCTCACAATTAGCCATGAAGTGGTTTATGAACGTATTTTATTTCCCGCCAAAAACGAAGTGCTGTCAGCTGTGAAACACTTGTTTGCCCCCATTAAAGTCGGTTGTTCCATTGATATTTAGCCATTTAGTTTTCTGCTGCGCGACCATTTAGTTTTATATAAATATTGACTGTTCATTTATACCTTAATAATAAGAAATAGTTGTGGTTATTTGTTTAAAATGTCTCTTTTAAACGATAAGGAGAATCTTCCCAATGGCATGAGCAATGTGAACCTAAAGGTTAGTAAGTTAATAGTTATTTATCAATTCTTGAATGTATTTGTAAATACGTTACTAAATTTTGTCATTACTTTACAGTCTCCTACGAAAAACGTTCTATCACCTCGCAATGGACCCGAAAAAGTTGAAAAGATGGAAATTGAGAAAGAACTTAAAGTACAGACATTTGACCCCCAGCTTGAACCACTATTGAGAGAAAATCCTCGCCGCTTTGTTATATTTCCAATCCAGTATCCTGATATTTGGCAAATGTATAAAAAAGCCGAAGCCTCTTTCTGGACTGTTGAAGAAGTTGACCTATCTAAGGTTTTATTATTTAATAATTTTATAGCTTAGTGAATTATTAAATTTATTTAGGCAGAAACTAGTTTCTTCATGTTATATTAAAGTTTTTATGTTACTTAAAAAATTATGTTTGCACAATATTTCGTAACTTATTGTTCTGTGCAAATTATTTAAAAATAAGTAACTTTACTCAACACACCGTTTCTTAAACAGGACCTGAGTGACTGGGAGAGCTTAAAAGACTGTGAAAAGCATTTTATCAAACATGTGCTAGCTTTCTTTGCTGCATCAGATGGGATAGTGAATGAGAATCTAGTGGAACGCTTCTCCCAGGAGGTGCAGGTGCCCGAAGCAAGATTCTTTTACGGATTTCAAATTGCCATGGAAAATGTCCATTCTGAGATGTACTCACTTCTAATTGATACTTACATCAGAGATCCCAAAGAAAGGTAATACAATAGATAATTATCATTGTAGTTGCTTTCAATAGGTAAAAATTCTAATCACATCTGTAGAAAATGGATGAATAGCTTTAGTCACCATGAGATAATTGATTTTCATTTGTTTATTTTTAATTAGTTACACCATTTAGTAAACCAAAACATAAGTTGCAATAATATTATCATAACTTAAATGAATAGATACTGTCCCCAAATAAACGACTATGTTTTATATCATAGTACATTTATCATCTTGTTAAAAAAATTAATGTATTCAAATAATCCAGGGACTTCTTATTCAATGCAATTGAGACGCTACCCTGTGTGAAGAAGAAGGCTGATTGGGCTCTACAATGGATTGCAAGCAAAACTGCCACTTTCGGTGAACGTATTATAGCATTTGCAGCAGTTGAAGGCATATTTTTCTCTGGAAGCTTTGCATCTATATTCTGGCTTAAGAAACGTGGACTCATGCCAGGATTGACCTTCAGTAATGAACTTATTTCTCGGGATGAGGTGTGTATTTTTAACCAATATTTAAAAATTTTCTTGTCTGTAGATCTTTGTGGTTATCCTGTTTAGTCTGTGATTCTCTTACCTTTGCATAAAATTATAAAATATGTTGCCTTAATACATAAAATTAATCATCTTGCATATCATTTACTAACACAGAATTAACTTGCACAAATAGATGTACATTTTTAAATGTATGATAGAGAAATTGTTTTGATGAAGTGTTAAAACATTTTTTATATTTGTATCAGTTAAACTGAATTTCCAAGAAAATGTTGTATGTTAATATATGGAACATTGCAACTGTCCTGTCACTTACATGAATCATGGTAAATCTTTCCACTGTAATCTGTCTACTTTAATCTCAAGTACTTTATCAAATTACAGGGTCTCCACACAGACTTTGCATGTTTAATGTTCAAGCATTTAGTACAGAAACCTAGCAAAGAATGTGTATTAAACGTTATTAAGGATGCAGTAGTTATTGAGCAGGAGTTCTTGACTGATGCCTTACCTGTCCGACTTCTGGGTATGAATTGTGAACTCATGTCAAACTACATTGAGTTTGTAGCTGATCGGCTACTTGTTGAATTGATAGGCGAAAAGGTAAGTTACAAAATTAAAGGTATAAGTTTTATTTGTGATGAAAGAAATAAAAAATATAGAGCATATTACATACAAGTTGTTAGCTTATATTGTTACTTAATATTTCTTGTTTATTTTACAGTATTACAATACCAAGAATCCATTTGACTTCATGAATCTCATCTCCCTGGAAGGGAAAACAAATTTCTTTGAGAAAAAAGTTGGTGAATACCAGAAATGGGGAGTTATGGCTAACCCCAATGACAATGTATTTACTTTGGATGCAGAGTTTTAAGTCATTTCATATGATGATGATACTAATGACTTGCACAGTATTAAATATACCAGTTAAATTACCTTGACTTAGCCCTTTGATGTTCATTCCAACATTAAGGCAAGTGCACACATTATTGCCTATAAAACAATTAATTTTACATTGATTGGATTTATATCAATGTGACTTTCATACTTACTGAGAAATTGATGTACCTAATATTAGATTAAGTAAATAAGATAATATAATATTTTAATATTAATATAAGTAGTACATAAATTAAGTTTGTAATAATAATATCAATTCATTATCAATTGTGAAACAGTTAGTGAAGCATACTAATTGTAATTGATTGATTATATTTAGATAATTTGTGATATAATGTAATTTTCTATTTTCAATAAAGAATTTTTATTATAAGAAAAACTGAGTTTGTTTTGAGTCGTCTTAACTTTTAAAATATATTTTTTATGAATGATCTAGAAAATACGCTAAGCGCATTAATAAACCTTTTAAAAGATCCTTTTAAAATCAAGTTCATAAATTATTTTTTTTTAAAAATAACACCGATTGAAATTGGCTGATTGTAGGTATGTAAATATTTCTACATTTTGTTTTTCACTCAAAATCGTCCGTCTTCAATAATACGTATTTCAATCGAATTATATTATCACTTTGAAGTTGGTGTTATTTTTTTAATAAAATATTTTATTTTACTCTTTTTAGTGTTATTTTCCCAAAATAGAAATTAAAAGTCCTCATTTAACAAATGGTTATTTATTGATTATTTCAAAAAAGCGCTGAACCTATTTCAATAAAACTTATATGGGACCACTTCTGGAGCATGATATACCACACAATAACATAACAAAAGAAATGTTTAGTGAACCTGTACTTCTCTTCATAAAAGCTACAAAGAGGAGTATAAATCCATATATTAATGTTGAAAGAACTATTTCCTAACAAAATAATTAATATACGCGATTGAAATCCGTAATAACTAGTTTTATATAAATATTTCCTAACTCCTATTAATTGAGGACTTACACCTTTCATCATCAGCTCGCAGTAAAAAATTATGATTGCCAGAAGCAAATGCCAATATAACTTCAGAAAATATGTAAAACACGTTACATGTGCCTATAAAATTTGAGGGTTCCCCTCGATTTATCCAGGATCACATCATCAGAGTCTGATATCCTCATCATGGTACCATTTCAGGAGTATCTTCTTTCTAACAAAAAAAAATCATCAAAATCGGTTGATAAATGGCGAAGTAATCGGCGAACAAACATAAAAAAAAAAGAAAATATACCGGTCGAATTGAGAACACTCCTTTTTTTGAAGTCGCTTAATTGTCATTTATAATCCCGACAAAATAAACTTCACTGGATTTAATGCAGTACAATTTAAATAATCATATTCATAAATATTACTAAAAATTATTAATTGATTGTTACAAAAACATGAAACAGCCATATACTTCACTAATTTACAATTACAATTGCACAGCGTGCTAGAGATTACTCTCGATTTTATATTTGTATAAAATTCTTGGAAAAAAAACTAACAATAATTTTGGAAGGCCTTTGTCCTAGGCTGTTGAGGGACCACACTCAACGAATATTCTACCGAGAAACAACATTGAGTAATGTGGTGTTCCGGTTAGAAGGTCGAATGTGCCATTGTAACTACGGGCGCAATGATGGCGCCAACTCCCAAGGTTTCGTATCAGTGACATAAGGAATGGTTCACAGTTTTTTACAGCGTCAACATCTATGGGCGGTTATGCCCTTTCGTCAACCAATATTGTTAAACGTGTAGCTAAAATAAAATTTGTTAATTCTGATTACATTTTTTTTATCATTTTTACATATTACATACATTACCTACACGGACGTTCGAGCTATATGGCTATTTGAGGTGAAATGAGATAAAGGCTTTAACTGGTTGTTTACCTTCCATCAACAACAGATATCACACCGCAGTCTCAAAAACGATAGCAAATAACGCCTCACTTCAATATAAACAAATAAGTGTATAACACCCTTATTTCAAACATGTATACTACATGCCAAGATATCTGTGTGAGTGTTTGAAAACTGTAGAAATATTCATACAATCATGCAGCAAATGTACGGTTATTCATAAACAAATTAAAATTGTAATTTAAATTCAAAGTTCTCACATGAAGGATGTAAATAATTATTAAGGCATCAATCTTTTGGGACCATCATTTATTGCCAATTGAAATAAATAGCGCCACTAGAACCTATATTTTGTGTGACATTTATTTGTACAAAATACAAACAACTAAAATTAAAGGTATAATTTATTGCTAAATTATTATAGTACTAGCGCGAGGCCTTGTCCCTAACGAGACCACGCAGCAACCGGTGACCGGACAGGAATGTGACGGCACCCAGCGGCAACAGGTACCGCAGCGTCTCGAACATCGTCAGCTGCAGCCACAGCATGCCGTACAGTGCCAGGGAACCTGCGCACCGAGACAATAATAAATACTAGTTGAATATCATAGTAAAAAGCAATATTAAATAATAATCGAATATATTTTTATACATCAATGACGCTGATATTGCTTTTAAGACGACCTGGACGTCCCTGGTCGAGTGGTGTGTACACCAGTTTTCATGGGTACGCCACTCCGAGGTCCCGGGTTCGATTCCCGAATGAGTCGATGTAGACTACCATAAGTTTTCTATGTTGTCTTGGTTCTGGGTGTTTGTAGTACCGTCGTTACTTCTGATTTTCCATAACACAAGTACTTTAGCTACTTACATTAGGATCAGAGTAATGTATGTGATGTTGTCTCATATTTATTTATTTATTTTTATTATTTTGTTTCTTGTAAAGCAGTTCCTCTGATCTGATGAACTATTTACATACCTCCTAGCGCAACGTGGAACAGCAGTGCGGTGAGGGCGGGCAGCGGCAGCGGCGGGAACAGCGAGAAGTTGAGACCGAGCCGCGCCCACAGCAGCAGCAGCAGCAGCAGCGGCGCGCCGCACGCCAGCGCGAACACGTCCGACACCAGGCGCGACGGCCGCGCCTCCGCCGACCGGAACTCGTGCGCGATCTCCGGCAGCGGCCCGCGATACGGGCTCCTCGTCGTCTTCACTGGTTCTCCTGTGGATATATATCGGACCCGTTACTAGATGTAGTTACGTAGTGTCTAGTAAAAACACGAAAATTGTGTTTCGGCAATTAAATAATTGACTGTTATTTATTTCTGAAATATTTCGCTCCCTTGAGTTGTGGTGCACAGTTGGGTTACGCCATGGTGGTTATACAAGCAGCTTACGATACTTTTCTTATTAACAGACCAGACTGTGCGAGCCACATCAGGGTAACATGGTCAAACTTCCCTTTTAGGAGGTCAATGTCTATTTAACTGAGATTAAGAACATTTCCTTGCGTTCCAAATATACTAATATGTACTCAGGCTAGTGGGGGGGGGGGGTGTGGAGATTGAACACGAGCGCGTACGCACCGACTGCGTTGTCGCGGGCGAAGTTGAGCACGAGGTCGGCGAGCGTCCAGGCGAGCGGCGCGGCCACGGCGCTGTCGCCGAGCATCACGCTGAGCTCGTGCGCGCCGCCGCTGTGCTGCAGGTGCGCCGACATCGCGCCCACGTTCTGCGGAACCAAACAAGCGAAATCTTTATCTGCGGCGATTTAGCTTTTTATACAATTACTTGGTGGTAGGGCTTCGTGCAAGCCCGTCTGGGTAGGTACCACCCACTCATCAGTTATTCTACCGCCAAACAACAGTACTCAGTATTGTTGTGTTCCGGTCTGAAGGGTGAGTGAGCCAGTGTAACTACAGGCACAAGGGACATAACATCTTAGTTCCCAAGGTTGGTGGCACATTGACGATGTAAGGAATAGTTAATAATTCTTACAACGTTAATGTCTATGGGCGATGGTGACCACTTACCATCAGGTGGCCCATATGCCCGTCCGCCAACCTATACGATAAAAAAAAAAAAAAGTGCAAGGGACGGAGCTGATATGTGATAAGATGTATTTGTCAAGTTTGTACGGCAACTCACCAGTTCCACTTTGTAGGTGCCGGCGGCGTCGGGCTCGGCCACGTAGATGGCTTCGTAGGGCGCGTTGGCGGGCGCGATGCGCACAAAGGCTTGCTGCACCACCACTGGTTTGTTCCACTTGTCGCGCACCGTGAACTTCAGGGTCACCCTGGTACAATTCACATTTATTAACCCTATTTAATTAAAGGTCTCGATTCGACAACGAACAATCAAGTGGACTGAGTATCTTTTCTACTGAGATACTATAAGAATTAAGGAATTGTATAAAATTTTGTAAACCTAAATAAAAGTAATTTAACAGAATCTTTAATAAAAACTTTCAAAAATAGAAATATATACTAACTTTTGCAAGTGATCAGCTTGTAATTTTTCCGACAACTTATTGGGATATGTAACAGTTGTCACTTTGGGACTTGTTGTGCCATCGACGTCACCAATTCCAACCTCGATGCTCGAAACTTGAATTTCACCCAACACCGCAATGTTGAAGTTGGCCGATTTCGTCCCCGCACTGAGCGAGATCTTATATAGACCATGTTGAGACTTTATTTTACTAAGGTTAAGTATGAAAGTTGTCGGTTCATTTGATTTTTGTGTCAACGGCTGCTTCGAAAGGACCACTACGTCGTCTGCGAGTCTGGTACCGGATTGAGCGATTACTTCATCAGGTTTGAGGTTGGGGATCGGTCTTCCGATGAGATCAGTGACGGAGAATTCTATCGAGTCGGAATCCGAAGTGATGAATTTCTTGTCTTTAAAAACAATGCTAATTGGAGTTGGCTGAAACAATTTAAATTACTTGTGTTAGTTTTTTCGGTAAGAGCTCAAGTATAATTTTCAAATCAACTATATACTACACTACAATTGAGAATACCATGTTTTGGCTTTATATATGGCAATAAATGCGAGCCCGTACCTGGTCGCCGGCGAGATCGGAGGCCGCCTCCAGCAGCAGCGCGGCGCCGCGCGGTGACGTCACGGAGCGCCGCGACAGCAGGTAGGCGCCGAACTTGTAGCGCTGCTCCGTCGACAGCGGGGACGGCTTGCCCAACGACTTGTAGGTTCTGCAACGAAACGACACCTTAGAATCTTTCTCCAATTACGCCATTTATTGCAATGACGTCTTATGCGGCTGCAACGACCCAATCAGATCTGATAATTACCTGATAATAGTGCTAAGTACGAGTGAGGTAACAGGCAATCCCCCGTCGAAGTGCAGCGAGCGGCCGTCGGTTTCGTCGGCGGCGAGAAGTGCGCTCTCCGCATGAGTGGCAGTCCAAGCGGTACATCCGATGTGTTCACAGAGCGCAAACACGTAACCGTAACTGTTATAAGAATTCAAATAATTAATAAAAAATTTCTTTAAAATAATATATAAACTATTATTTATATAAATTATTAGTGTTATTTTATAAATATTTTATAGAAGATGTTTTAGCCTGTAAGAGTGACGGACTATATAATATATTTAAAATTTAAATATATATATGTATATAGAATGAGATACTTTGTATTTTATAAAGTGTTGGCTTCCTAAATAAACAAAGTGATTGATAGTTATTAGAATAAGGAAATAACCAAACAAAATGAACACTTTTACTATAATATGAAACATTATTTTTAATTTTTTAATTATTTTTCATATGAAACTGGTCATAATTAGACGAAGCCGCAAAAAACAATTTTTATGTTATCTTTGTAAATACATTACAATAAATGTTCTTTAAAAAAATAACGCAGAATGTGGATAATTTCCTTTTATATGAAATTGGCAAACAATAATAAATGTTAGAAAATGATATTAATGTATTTCTTATTAATATTTAATAAAAAAGCTTATTGTAAATCAAATCTTCATTATTATAATAATATCGAAGTAGAATTGTGCTCATAAGACTTTCCTCAGAGAAAAAATACAGTGAAACCTGGTTAAGTGGGACCTGGTGAGAAACCTCTAATATTGAGAACTCCAATCTCTGTTAATGGGACTTTTTGAACCTGGTTACATGAGATTTGGATTCTAAGACTTTATCAATGTTTACCTCTATAATTCAGACTCTTTAACTCAATAACCTGTATAAGTGAGACAAACTTTAGACAGTATTTCGAAATGTCAAATATTGATAATTCTAATATTTTTTATCAAATTTATTCTATTGAGAAACAAGTTTCAGCAACCAGCAATCAAGTGCAAACAAACATAACCTAAATTTAAGTCATAAACTACCGTATTTTTTTTTTCAGTGCATTACATTATGTTTGTAAATTCATACCTAAATAAAATTCATAACACTAAAATTATGCATTTTTATTAATATTTCCACCTCTAAAATGGTATAATGGCACATTTGAACCTCTGTAAGAGGCTCCTTCTGTAAGTGAGACAACTATAATTTTAAATTTGCTTAATTGGAAAACTGGATTATTGGAAACCCTTAATAATTGGTACATATGTCTTGGTCCCTTGTGATCCCAATTACAGGTTTCACAGTATTAATGTAAAAAAAATACTTACTTTGCTGGGGAATCATCTTTCTTCAACAATTGAATAAGATTTTTGAGACTGTCTTCCTTATCATACACTGAGCCTTTTCCTAAAGCTTTCAGTGAGTACACTGCATGATATAAGTCTGGTATGGTTGCATCTTTCTTATCTAATACTTGTGTGGGAGCACTAAGTACATCAGGCTTAAGTGAATTCTGGCAACCTGACAATTCTGCTGCATTTGTTAAATGGAATATTTGTTCAATATTTTTTATGTCATATTTGGTACTTTGTATGACCTGAAATATAATTGATTGTTAAATTTATTGATCTTATAAATGGTTACTATTAAACTATTGTATTAAATGTAATCAGAATTTCACTTACATTACAGACATCTGGTATTTTAGCATTAAGTTTCTTAAGCCCTTTGAGGGAATAATAAAGTGTGCTGATATCTTTACTTTTCACACCCTCTTCAAGTATCCCTTGAAGCCGTTTTACATCTACAGTTCCTTGTAAAATCGCATGGCTAACCGCAAACACGCTTAGCAACAGTAGTGGTAGACCTGCAATAGGGTTAATAATTATTGTATATGCCTTTAGAAGCCGGTGATAACTCTTGTAAGAATGACGTGGCTTTAGTAAATCGATAACAAAATAACAATGTTACAGAAGCACAACAAAATGTATATTAAACAATAAGTATGGAATATTATTATTAATCGTTGAACAAATTAATAAAACCAGCACTTTTGGTGGTATCTATTAGGAAAAACTACATACAAATGACAACGACAGCCACGCGAAGCGCGTGAACTTCATAAAAAAAAACATTTATACTCACAACAACGGGTCATTGTGAAGAGAAACACAAACTACAAGAAATAAAGTAGCTTCTGTTTCTCTTAATTTAATAAGTTTTTTAGGGATTTGTATTTGAATTGTGAAAAATAAATCTACTCATAATATTTGAACGCCGGTTTCTCTTTGACAGAAAATGATCGACGTAGCATGAAAATGTTGCAAGTTTCTATAATATCGCTTATCACACAGAATATTATTTTTTCTACGCCGTTATCTAACTTTATGAATAGTGCTTGATTAGTTTATAAGAAATTAATATTTAAAATAACTTTAATATGTATTAGCACCATTTTTTTTTCTCTTAATTAGTTTTACAATCAAGATTTAATTGCGAAAAGTATCCTTCGACTCTTCACACAGTACATAACTACTAACTATACATAAAAGGTTTGCTCTTGATTATTGACACTGACTTTTATTTGACAGAAATCCATACTTTGCAGTTTGCGCTTTTCGACTCCCAATTCTTATTCCAAATTTAAATAGAGGAGTTACTGCATTCACCTGTTTTAATTATTTACTATTAATCAACATGGCTGCAGTCGCTAAAGTGCCGGTACTAATTAACAGTAAGTTATTGTTATTTTTTTATATTCGTAAATTTCTTAAGTTATGTAATTTATGTACGAGACATAGGTTATATTTTTACTGATTGATTTCAGCTTATATTTTATTTTTAAATTTTGTATATTGAACACACTTAAAAATAAGATTAATCAATTTTCAGCGGCTATTGCCAACTTCAGGCCGAAATTTAACATCTTTATGAAATACGCAAAGGTGGAATTGGCACCACCAAAACTTGGCGAAATACCTCAGATTAAAGCTGGCATTGGGAAATTGATGAGCAGCGCTAAGAGCGGGTCATGGAAACAACTGACTGTCAAACAAGCCACCCTAAATACCCTGGTCGGTTTTGAGGTGCTGTTTTGGTTTTATGTTGGAGAATGTATTGGAAAGCGTCACATTGTCGGTTACAAAGTCTAAGTTTTCGTTAAGTGTACAACTGTAGATACAATATATGGCAAATTAAATTATTAAAAAGGAAAATATGTATTTATTGTAGCTGTTTTTACAGCATATCCCAATATTTTCATCTACCCTAATATTAAAACAATTTTAATTTATAATTTTACCATTTCTTAATTAAAACAAAAATGAACTGTGCTGATGATTTAAAACAAAGTATTATGATTGATTACTTTTTAACTCATATAGATTTTTTTCATTAGAACATGTTGTATCATAATATAATATTCCTTAAATTTATAGTTAACTGGGAATTTTAAATGAAATAAATAGAAGTAGTTACCAAACATATTTAATACTAATGTCTACATTTACAACATAAAATAAATATTTTTTTATAAAGGTGCACATAGTTCCATAAACTTATAAGGATTGCAGGCACTAGCGAGTTTGAGTTCACTTTCTGTTTCAGGAGGGCCTCTCAACCAAAGTCTGTCTCTATAATAACTAGCACAGCTCATAAATTCCCGTTCACTGTATCTCCCAACTTCTACGGGAACAAACGGGTCAATGTGTTCAAATCCCTGAAAAATTGCAATTAATATGTTAATGATATACATTTCTTTATATTAAAAGTTTGTTTAAATAACATTCAAATTAGTCTGTTTTGTCTCCTTTCAAAATAAAATATGTGACAAAGTACTTAATTAAACTAGAACCTTTTTATAAAGTAGATATTTAGGCAAATGACTCTCTTGGTGATCCTGTGACACACCCAATTGGTCAGCTGTAAGAATGATAACACCATTGACCTATAAAAAAAGTAAAAATTAAAATTTTATCAAAATATGTTGACTAGTTTTTTTAATTAAAAACTAACCCAATCATTTTTTGTAATTTCCATAAATGACTTTGTAAGTGTGACTTCTTCAGGAGTAACTTTTTTCTTAGTTGGCGTACTGAGCCTCGTAAGAGGATAGAAAAATGTGTTAAAACCATCTATAGCTACAAATGTTTTGCATCTGAAACATAAAGGTAGAACATATTAAGTAAATTATTATGTTTAATTAAAAAAGAAAAATTCACATATATTTAAATATTTTTATAATAATTAAGATCAAGTTTTGTAAAAATGACTATAGTTTATTAAAAATTTAGTGACCATCTCTGTTCATAGACCTAGATAAGGTGAAAATAATTAATAAAGTTGTTTCTCACTGTTTACTATTTGATAAAATTTTAATTTCGCTTATGAGCGCGTCAATGACGTCACAGGCGTATTTCACACGTGTAATCCCGTGCTCAATTAGCTCTGATAATGGTGCACCTTCTGGAGTCTTCTCCCGTTTGCTCCATACATATTCTTTTGAAATTTTTAACTGTAGATGAAAAGATAAAAATGTTTACACAAATTTACTTCTTAATTAAGCTATAACCATGTATTTTTATTTTTAAACACCAAATCAAGTTAAACAATAGTAGCTATTGTACCAATCTAACCACTGGTATATAACAAAACATAAATATAATAGCTGAATCTATGAACATTTTTATAATTAATCTTCACTTACATTACCCTTCTTTAGAAGAACCTGGTTTTGCATTTTAAAGTGGAGTAGCCATGCTGCACCATCAAGGGGTAAGTCAACAAGGCCTTCATGAGTTTGTGAATTAGACATCTCTTTGTGGCGTGGCACACGTCGTAACCATTCAGATACTATCAAATTTAAAAATATTTTTTATCAATTGTTTTTTTTATGCATACTTATTATATTAATTTATGGATTTAAAAAAAGCATTTAAAAATGAAATATATAATATTCTATTTTTATTATGATAATATCAAATTCATCATCCTTCTTTTATATTCAATTCATAATCTTCGCTGATTCTTATATTATAGTTACTTAAGTTGGACCGTATAAACAGCTTGTTTCCTTTGTAGAGATTTTTTCAGTAAACCCAAGAAGGAAACAGTAGAATAAAGAATTTGTTTTATTGTCCAAAATTATGTCGGCAAATTTAGCTTTGTTTTACAAATATGAAATATTCTGCTCACCCCAAGGAACATGGACTATGAGATATCCATCTTCATAAGCGTAATGAAGTAGGTGGGCCAAAGTCAATGACTTACCAGCTCCTATCTCACCATCTGATATATTGCTAAGGGGTATTATTTTATATTGTTGACTTCTAAGACTATTACAATAATGTGTTAAAGGCCAATAAAGCTTTACTTCATGCATAATAAGAATAGTTATTGATAGTATTTTTATTAGTAATAGCATATGTAATATAATAAAAAAAATATATATATATTATTTTTTTAGTTTCTTTTTTGGTATGTAGTTTTCTTGGAGACCTTTACTACATTTTAATTCATAGATAATTTTTAAAAGGATACATAACATATACCGAATAACTGGTTTATCAAAATCTGTTGCTTTTATGCAGTTAATTATATCCAGAGCAGGAAGACGAACCATCAGGGATGTTTCTGTGAAAGTCTTAGTCTGTTTCATGTAGCTTTTAGGAAGTCCACCGTGACCAAACAATTGCTTACACACATCATTGTTCACTGTGTAAAACAATCCAATCTGATTTTCGTTTTGTTTAGACTAAAAAAAAATTATAAATTTAAGCTTTAATTAAAATTTAAGATGCAATGATCTTATGTTATTATACCAAAGATATTATAATATAAAAATTATATTCAAAAACATTCAAATCACTATAATTATTTGAAAAATGTTACTTACGGGTGAAGTTTCTGTTGTTCTAAAGGTAACCGCCTGAGAATACCGCCGCGACAAAAATCTTAAATTACGAGATAACATTGTTTTTACTTTTTGCTCAATTAAAATTAAGCATATATATTTATAAATCAATTGAAAGATGTAAATCAATATTTCTTAATCATAACCTCCAATTCAAATACAACTTTTAACCATAGAAAATAGAAACAATCATAAGAGCTGTCAATGTCACAAAATTTGGTTATATCTTTACTTTTTGAAAAGGCAAAAAAAATTGATTATACAGCATTATACCTGGGCGGTTAGGTAGAAGTATTGCGATTTTTTACAAAATACATATTTAAAGATAAATATAATACTAATTACTCAAGCAGAATTAAAATATTTTTATAACTATATGAAAATATTTTATTCGTTACCTGAATTTATGATCATGTTATGAATTTTATTGTGTGATTCTATTTAGATAATTGATTCGTTTAAAATAATATGTACTCAAAAGCCTTTAGTGACTTTGTTTAAATCACATAGTAACTATTGCTCAACCTTAAAATACATTTAATTCAACAATCATTTTAAGTGTTACTAAATTTAATAGCTATAAATTAATAATTTAAGAATAATATTTAAATATATACATATTTTAGTTACTATTTTATATTAAACTAGTAAGTTAGTGACCAAAATGGTTAGCATATGGTTTAAAATAGCTAAACGTATTCAAAATGCCCCATTCCCAAGATATGACCAAGATATATAGGACTTAGTCATTCATATTCGAAATATATTTTTTTAAATCCAATGACTACAATGATACCCTATAAATAGGTATATAAAAACAATATATAGCCAAAATGAACATTTAATTCATCAATAAAAAATATTATTGTAATTTTTGTTGCTGTCTTCTTTTTTTGAAGAGACTTTTTGGTCTATCTTCACTATCTACCTTATTTTGATTCTGATCCGTTTTTTCTATAACATCATTGATACAAATTGTCTTTTTTTCAATTTTTTTGACTGAGTGGACTTTATTATCCATTTCAGCAGAAATTAAATTCTCATTTTGAATATCAATATTATCATATTTTGATTTCCTTAAAATTGATGTTGTTGCATTAGCAAAAAGATTTGAGAAGGCATCATATATATCGCTAGGTTTTGTAATGCCTTTCTTTGGATCATATTGGTCTTTAGATGATTCAAAGTCTGAATGCTTAAAATTTATATCTATTGTTTCATTGTCTTCTTCATCAGCAAATGTAATACTTTTTTTTATCCTGTTTGATTTATCATCATGTTTACTATCGTCTTCACTGCTTTCTTCTAAAATATCATCCAACCTAAAAAAAATAATTAATTATTGTTTTGTTTCATGCTTAGATATTATTTAAATTTTACTAAAAGCAATATACCTGTCCATTTCATCTTCCAGCTCATCAAGCTGTTCTATTTCATCTAATCTGGATAATAAATCATTTTCAGTTTTACTTTGAACCCGTTGTCTATTTTTCATTTCAGTTAATTTAATTTCCAACATTTTTTGCCTATCTATAACTTGTTCTAACAAATCTATTTTGGATGTCTGTTTCGGAATATTATGAGTAATATGTGCTTCTTGTTGTTCTTTTTTCTCTGTTACAATATTACTAACGTCATCTTCTTTGATAATGAAAGAATCATAACTATTTTCTTCACTTTCATCAATACTGTCGTGATTTGTTGTATTGTCTAATTCATTTTCCAGTTCTTCCTGAAGTTCAAGTTCTTCTAATCTCAGCCACAGCTCCTCATCAGTCATTTGATTTGATGGCTCCTCATGTGTTTTGCTTTTACCCTGTTTGTATTGTTTCACTTTCTCTTTATGATGTTTCCGCCAAGCCAGATCCTCTTCCTCACTGCACACTTCAATTAAATTTTGACCAGCATTCTCATGAAAATTTTCTTTACCAAATGAAACTTGCCTTTCAAGGTATTCTTTTTCTTTATAGTACTCTTCAAGTTTTGATTTTGCATCTGTTAAAATAAATAATGCTTATAATAATATTCTAAACCATCTAAATAAAATATCTCAAAAAGTAACCTTTAATTCTATGTTGTCTTAAAATCTCGGCCTGTTTAATAGAACATTTCGCGAAGTAGTCAGCGCCGAGTGCTACAGTTACTTCATTAGTGTGTTTCAAATCTCCTCGAAATAATATTTTATTTCCTATGGGAACTAAAATTGGTACTTTTAATTTTTCAGAATAAACAGTGAAATCTAGGTTATTCAGATTCTGTAAATAGTCTTCCCAAAACCGAATGTTCTTCTCATTTTCAAGTAAACTCTGTAAATTTAAGAAATTCGTTAAGTATTATAGAGATTTTAAAATTTAAATTTGAGTTACATTATACTTACTTTTTCATAGATACCTCTGAGAATATCCATTTGTTTAAATTTAAATATAACCTTACGAACACGTTAAATTTGAAACGAAACAACAATTAAGATCAACTCAAAGAATAATAAAAAAACACCCTTATAATTTCAAACCAGACATAAAACAGCTGATTTTGACGTCTAGGCTATGTTTAGCCGTAGAATGATGATTTGACATTTTAGTTTCCGTTGGAAAATTCTACAATTTTAGATATTTTTATTAGTGACTAAAGTTATATAAAGACCCATAAGTTAATAATACCTACTACTATTTCAAAAATGTTGAATATTTTTAATTTCCCCATACAAGAGTATTATTTTGTATCAAATTTATGATATTTCAATTAATCAATACTTAAACTTTATAAACGTATCCAGTCTTGTCAGTTTAATATTGCCAACTTATCCAACAACTTCAACATAACATTGTCAAAAACATATTGAACTTTGATGATTTTGATGAATTAGATTTAAGTTATAACGCCACTGGTAAAGCAACATAATATAAATGTTATAAATCATTTATGTACAAGTATTTTATAACTCGTTTAAAATGACTGAAAGCAAATCAATTTTGCACGAGTTGTATGTGTTTTCGGAATGGAAACCAGAACCAGAATATTTGGTAAATATCTATGCAATATGCATTTATATTTATTCGTATAGTTTAAATTAAATGTTTACCTTTGATACATTTTTAGCAAAAACCTGATAATTTATTGCCGGAAAATATATCGAGTCTTTGGCGATGGTTGAAATTTTTTGGCCCAAAGAAAAGTTTGATTGATAGTGTAACTGCGTAAGTAAAATTAATATAAAATTTAAAATGCCAATTTAAATATAAAACCTATAGCGATTATTTTTTATGTTTAAGGCATAACGAAAGACAACAGAAATGGCAAATAGCTTTAGGAGATGAAGGAAAAGTTATTGCAGTTCTTACTGATAGTATATTAGAAATAAGAACTAAGAGGTCAGAATATGCTACAATAGCAGCTAGAACTACAGGTATTATATTTAAATCCATTATAATGAATATAAAAATATAAAATAGCTCTTATAAATAAGATAACAAAATAGTAAAACTCTTTTTTTTAATCTTGTAGTTTCCCGAGATGCCTATGCACAATGGCGAAAAGTAGTGTGGAGCCCCGACTGTTCATTTTTAGTTGTAGCTTATGGTAATGGGGTAGTCAGTTTCTTTGATCTTACTGCATCAAATCTATTTAATATACCAGCTGTAAGTATATAAAATTTTGTTTCACTTTTAAAACAGTAACACAGTTATATGTCCAATTTGTTTACTATTAGACACTTAAATAACTACTTGATGATTGATATGCTTTTAATCCTGAATTTTGAAAAAGTAATTCAAGAACTACCTTTTCTGTCTATAATTTTTGGTTTTGTTTATGAATAAATAATTTACAGGACTGTTCAAGACCAGGTGGCTTGGAATGTACGGATAACACACATGCTGTTTCAGACATAATATTTATGCCGCTTAGAGTTAAGGATACAAAATGGTGAGTTGTGATAAAGTTTCCTATACTACAATATTTAAAAAAATATATTAAAAAAGTGATGCTAGGTCTTGTTTATAATTCTTACAGCTCTATTATTTTATAGTAGTGTTGACTACTTACCATCATATCAGTCTTTTATTAATCTGCCTATACATTTTGAATATAAAAAAAATACATAAACATACAAGTTATGTTCTTTAAAGATGTTCTTTGTTGTGATGCATATCAGCAAGGTAATAAGAAGTACCTTAAGGGCACTTACTTTGTTTCATTTTGAAATTTGTGGCTCCTTAATTGTATCATGATACCTGGCAATCACTCTGACCTGCTCGCCTATTCGCCGATAAAGTGAGTGACGAGAAAGTGGGAGCTATAGAGGAGTATGTGCACAACAGCTTGTATACTTTAAGAAATCAAGCAAAAATAGTTATTTATCATGGATTTGAGCTTCAAGGAGTCCGACGGCAATGGAGTTAGGATGTTTAAAGACTTAGTGAGCGACCCGTTTCTACTCGTCGTATACGTGCCCGTAGGCGGCGAGTAAGGACGGGTCGCTTCTGAAGTCAATAAAGGCGAGACTTTTGGTTCGGCAGAAAATCTCGCGACATTACAGCCTTGATTAGGGTTTCTCTGCTTTCTTCTGCATAGAGAAGGTCGGCTTTAATATAGTTTCCTTTTGTTTTGTTAGTCAGTAAGAATCTCAAAGCCTAATAAGAAATCTTATTAGTATTTTGGATAACAGACTTTCAGACTAAACCAAAGCCCTTATTTTTGTATGCTCATGAGACAACTATTCCTTCGATGCCGCTGACTAGAGCATTTATAGTCGTTCAAGTACCGCCTATATATATAGGAACTGGGAGGTGTTGGTGGTGACATACGACGGCAAGCTGCGCGGGTATCTCGTGTCGCAGACGGAGGGCTACAAGCTGCACCACGTGTTCCAGTTCTCGGGCGGCGTGGCGGCGGCGGTGTACTGCGAGCCGCACAACACGCTCTACGTCGCCGGCCTGCCGCGGCCCGCGCGCGATGTATGACCTTTAAGTTTCAAGTATTATACAATATAAAAATATTTCAACAGTCTGAGGTGCAGCTAATAATTTTATTACAAATTAGAAAATGTACAATTTCATCTCATCCTTTTCATAATCACAGCAGCCCGAGTCCGCGTCGGCCGCCGGCCTCACTGCGTGGCGCGTGCTCAACGACGAGCCCTTCTACAAGCTGTCCGTGGTGTCCGACGAGCTGGAGGCGCGACTCGCCAACGAGCGCTTCCAGCTTTACTGGCCGCTCGTTTTCAACAAAAACTTGGTGAGTCGAACGTATCCCCGGGGTCGACCGGGCGGACGGGGTCGCGGATATTAACGAGGTCCGCACGGGGTGCGCACGCAGGACTTCATCGTGCGCATGTCGGCGTCGCCCGAGCGCGGGCGGCTGGTGTGCGTGCACTGCTCGGGCGCCATCTCGGTGTGGAGCGCGCCGGCGCTGCGCGCGGAGCGGCGCTTCCCGCTGGCGGAGCAGCCGCAGCACGCGCTGGCCAGCCCGCTGCCCGCGCCCGCGCCCGCTCCCTCGCCCTCACCCGCGCCGCCGCGCCCCGCGCACGTGGCGTGGTGGAGCAACCAGGTCGGTGCCGACGCTTCGTTACCATCTGTACTATGTCAAGCCTGTTGCACCTAACTCGACTCTCGAACTTTCTTTGTGTAATTCGAATGATTTACATCTACTAGCAACCAGCAGTCACTATGTGAGCGCTGAGAATCTAAAGTTAATTGATTACAGTAAATTATTTGTTGCTGGGTACCATGTCAAACTTTGAAAGGGACACATTCATAAGTCGAGACCTTTCCTACTCTTAAATTATTTTGTTGTATGAATATTTTCAGGAAATAATAGTGTCACGGTTCACCGGCTCGGTGACGGTGTGCGAGCTGCAGGAGTTAAACAACATTCTTGGCAAAAAACCTGAATTCTTCCAAGGAACACCACAGGTTTACTTTTTACCATAACATAATTTTTATTCAAATAATTCACATTATCTCTTAAGTATAAAAACAGACCATATTCACAGACATTTTTGTAATCGTGTTATTACGAGAGAAACTTTTCATTAGCGTATAGGTACCTACATAATAATTTTTTTTTTGGTAAATGGTCACATTCGACCGGAATATAATATCCAATGCGTACATTAGAAATGATACCTGTTTTTTTATTAATATAATATTGTAAATAAATTCATTTGAATACTCCCCCAGATCACATGTGCTCACGATGGCGTTTTCATGGTGTTGGAGTGCGAATCGAACGTCATGCCGGCTAAAAAGTCTCGCAGTGATGAGTCCGTAAGTTGTTATGAGAATATACAGTATGTCGTGTTCGGGCTTAAAGACTCAATAATAAGGAAATACTACTTCACAATGAATCTAATTAAGTAATTATAAATTGTCATAATTAATTCCAAGTATTATACGCGTTCCCTTGAGAAAAACTTTGTGTTTTTAAATAATATTTATTCCAAGCTGGAGAAGATTTGAATTAATTACTCAAACTGATGTACTTCCGGTTAGTAAGTGAGTCGTATTTGGCAAAATTTTGGCAAATGTAGGAGGTAGCGATGATTCACAGCAAAGCATGAGAAACTCGTGACTTTGGACATGTAATCATAGTTAAGATTAATTCGTTCAATCCATTTGTTAATTTTCGATACAGTTGCTTGTGAAAAACAGATTAAAAATAAATGAAATAGTTTTTTGAAATATCTTTATAAAAATTTCAAAGATGGAAGTGGTGCCCGCGGATGAGGAAGTCGACGACTCAATGCTCGAATTGGCGAAGGAGCTGTTCAAGTCGGTGCTGTACACTATCACTGACATCGAGACGTTCCAGCCCAAGCCCAAGAAGATAACCGTAGTTTCCAGAATATACAGGCTCCTGGGTGTCAAGAGTACCACCCCCATGGAGCTGTTCTCTAGAAAAGTAAGTAGTTTGTTTACATTAATCTCGTTAACTTTGGATTTACAGTTGAACAAAATTATACGTTGAAAAGGGTGTAGATGTATAGATAGATAGAGAGATAAGATAAGCTAATTTAGATGTAAAAGTTGTATATGACAAACAAAAGACAATTAGGGCACTCCAGATGTAAATAAAAATAATATTCTTGTATTAGTATCCGAGCGCACACACGTCGCCCATTCAATGGACTGTGGCCTACAGGGAGGTATTGTAGAGCTTAATTGTGTGTGCAAACTCATCCACGAACAGTTGATAGTAATGAGAATAAGTTTCTAATTCTCATA
Organism: Vanessa cardui; assembly: GCF_905220365.1. NCBI lineage: Eukaryota > Metazoa > Arthropoda > Insecta > Lepidoptera > Nymphalidae > Vanessa > Vanessa cardui. The sequence continues at coordinate 15,001,076 of NC_061123.1, forward strand.
ATCCGATGGCTCATCAATCTCATACAATTAGACGGTAATAGTTTTGGTGCAAGACTAATGGCAAATGTTTACAACAGGGTTGACAATGTCTATTCACCTAATTTTCCAAAAATCAAAGCGAAATTCTCCAAATTCGGGGAAAAAATGACCCAATTCCCCACAAATTTCCCACACAAATAAAGGAAAGAATCATGTTATTGTATGTCTTGTTTTGTGATTTATTGTATAATATTTATTTGTTTATTGCGTCTACTTCTCATTCTCATTCATTAAGGAAACTATCGTGTCTATGTATAGTCCTTTACTATACACAAACTAAGGGTGTCCCATATTGAAAAAGTATTTACTATCAATTTCAATTTAAAATCGACTACAATTTCAAACTTCGTACTACCAAAACATTGGCTAAAGAATCAATTGCCGATATTTTTAGTGTAATATAAAATTCCCCGCGTTTTCACCGCATAGTGACAATCCCCATACCAATCTCCGATCGAATTCCCCGCAATTTGGGGAATTCTCCACACATTGGCAAGGCTGGTCTACAAACACTTTATCCTGAAAACTTACAAACTTTGGATTAAAAACGATTTGACTATAAAACCTTATACTGGCTCGACCTATGTGAGCTCTCCACAAAACCAACAAAGCAGCTAATATTAATAAATAAAATTAAAAATGAGAATACAATCAATTTTATTTTTTATTTACTACATATTGAAAACTGTAAATTATCACAGATCGAAAGTGGCAACTACACGGAGGCACTATCTCTGGCAGAGACCTTCGACTTGGACAGCGACCTGGTGTACCAGCAGCAGTGGAGGAAGAACCCTGTCTCCACCGACGCGATACACAACTATTTGGTAACTTACACTAGGAAATCGTTTATATAGTTTTAATGATTTTGGAAAATTTTCTTGGTGGTAGGGCTTTGTGCAAGCCCGTCTGGGTAGGTACCATCCACTCACCAGTTATTCTACCGCCAATTTTTTTTTAATTTTGAAGGGTGAGTGAGCCTGTGTAACTACAGGCACAAGGGACATAAAATCTTAGTTCGCAAGGTTGGTGGCATATTGACGATGTAAGGAATAGTTAATATTTCTTACAGCGTCATTGTCTATGGGTGATGGTGACCACTTACCATCAGGTGGCCCATATGCTAGTCCGCCAACCTTTACAAAAAAAAGTTAAATTGAATTAAATTAATTCTAATTTCAAGTTTAACTAAATTTTAATAATTATATATTTTAGGTCAGGATCAGGGTAACCTTATTTAAATTTAAAGTCTAATATGATAATGATAATGGGTTTGCTCATATTTACTTTACCCATAAACTAGTGTCTTTAAAAGGCGAGATAATGAACCAGTTTGTATTGGGCATGTATTACCGTTAAATATGTTGAAGCATAGGTCGCTACACGCTATATGTAACAGCATCGCAAACATATGATGACCAACTACATCTTACGGAAGTGTTATTTGCAAGAGTGTACTCGTGCAATGATATAGTATACGCAGTCATTATAGCCTAGTAATATGCGAGTGGCAAGGCTGGTCCTTGTATGTGTTTGTACCCACACGGTAGTGTGCGACAGTTTCTTACGGAGGGTGTGGTGTGTGTGCAGAGCAAGGTCCGTAAGAAGATCTGGGCGGTACACCAATGCGTGGACAGGCTGCCGGAGTCGCTACCGGCCGCCAACGAGCTGCTGCATTTCGGCCTGCAGCTCACCAACCAGAAGATACTGGAAGGTCTGTGTTTCAACTTTTTTTTTTTTAGTTTATCTACTTTTAACCGTTTCGAAGAAAGATTATGTAAATTTATGTGTGTATTTCGATAGTGTTTATATTTTGTCATAAAAGATTTAATCGTCGATATTAATAATATCGTTTTTGATTTGACAAGCTGTAAAAAAGCTTTTATCTCTTGGAAACTTTGTGTGTTATTGTTGTGTTCGGGTTTGAAGGGTGAGTGAGCCAGTGTAAATACAGGCACAAGGGACATAACAACTTAGTTCCTAAGGTTGGTGGCGTATAGACGATGTACAAATTAGTTAATATTTCTTACAGACCACCACTTACGATCAGGTGGCCCATATGCTCGTCCGCCAACCTATACCATAAAAAAGAGTAATACATTAGTATCATAGTGTAGTAATAATATTCTAAAATATGTAGCTCCTCAAATAACAGGTCGGGGCAATAATAAAATTAGTCATTATTCCATTATTTCAGGTGGTCGATTTACTCGTCCGCCAACCTATAGTATAAAAAAATGAAATATAGTCGCTTAAGGCAGTGGCGTGTCCCGCAGAGATAAACAAGGGCTTGCCGGAGGAGCGGTGGGTGGGCCCGGCGGGCGTGACGCCGGCCGCGCTCAACGCCTACACCAGCGAGCTGCTGCGCTGCCGGCACGTCATGCTGTTCTACAAGGAGCGCCTCGCGCTCTACGAGGTGCGCTACTCACCACTGATACATCAACCGCTCAAAATCAAAAATCAAAATCAAAATAAACTTTATTCAAGTAGGCTTTTATAAGCACTTTTGAATCGTCATTTTACAATTAAGTGAAGCTACCACCGGTTCGGAAAGTAGATTCTACCGAGAAGAACCGGCAAGAAACTCAGTAGTTACTCTTTTTTAACATTTAAAAAATACAACGTCATGTTAATTAAATACAATTATTTCAATTCGAGTAACATCTGAGCTGCGATGGCCGCGTGGTTAGAACGCGAGCATCTTAACCGATGATTGCGGGCTCCAACCCAGGCAAGCACCACTGTATATAAGTGCCTAATTTGTGTTTATAATTCATCTCGTGCTCGGCGGTGAAGGAAAACATCGTGACGAAACCTGCATGTGTCTAATTTCATCGAAATCTGCCACATGTGCATTCCACCAACCCGCATTGAAACAGCGTGGTGGAATATGTTCCAAACCCTCTCCTTAATGATGAGAATCGCAAATGTACAGGCTGTTACTTTAATTTACTTTTTTATATTAATAATATCAGATCTATTGATATTATCAATGTGGCCAGGGGTTTTTTTGGGCGTAATCCCAATATTTGGTGTGAGTTCCGATACTTATTTCTTCTCACCCACACTCGAGCCGAGTGTAGCTTTAAATAGTCCAAAACAAACTATTGAAAAAATAATGATGACTAGCTCAAAGTAAGCTGACCATTCGTTGTAGGTTTTGAAAAATTAATATAATAGGTTGGGGAAAAAGTTTCTTCGTATTTTATATGAAAATTCAAAAAGTTTTTTTATATAGTTTATTTACATTTGACTAAAGTATGTAGGTGCCATTTTGTTCCATAACTTTTTGCCATCTTGTTGGTAGGGACATGATCCCATTGCTGTAAAAATTTTGGGGCTTCTGATCGAAAAACTGCGACAAGTGGTTTTGGCAGTCCTCTCGTGATGTTAACCTGACACTGCCTAAGGAATTCTGCAGAGACCGAAACAGATGAAAATCTGAAGGTGCAAGGTCAGGACTATACGGCGGATGCAATAATACCTCCCAGCCAAACTCTCTTAATTTTTGTTGAGTGGCTAAAGATGTGTGAGGTCTAGCGTTGTCATGGTGAAAAACTTCTGTTGATCAATTTTGGCCGCTTTCTCTCAATTTCTTGCTTCAATCTCATCAATTGTTCGCAATACAGTTCTGAATCGATGGTCCTGCCGGGCGGTAACAGCTCACAATGAATGATGCCCTTCCAATCCCACCATACACACAGCATTACCTTGTTGCGAGTTAATCCGGGTTTTGCCACAGTCTGTGAAGCTTGACCGGCCTTTGACCACGATCTTTTTCGCACGTTCTTGTCATATGTCATCCACTTTTCATCACCAGTTATCAGCTTCTTCAAAAATGGTTCGGTTTCATTACGTCGTAATAAAGAATCACAAATGAGTACACGGTTCATTAGGTTTCTTTCAGTGAGTTCATGAGGCACCCATATATCGCTATATATAGCTTTTTTGTGTACCCAGCTTTATTCAAATGAGTCAAAACCGTTTTGTGGTCAATTGCCAGTTCTTCAGCTACATCGTAACTACTAATATGCCGATCTTGCTCCACTTTTTCAAAAATGGCATCAATTTGTCCGTAACAGGGCGACCAGAGCGAGATGCATCTTTGATTTCAAAATTTCCGGCTTGAAAACGCTTAAACCAAACTTGCGCTACTCTCACAGATACTGCATTAGGTCCATAAACATCACAAATTTTTTTCGCGGCTTGAGTTGCATTTTTACCTTTTTTATAGTAAAATTTTAAAATGTATCGAATTTCTTCTTTAGATTCACTCATTTTAACAACAACAAAAACAAATGAAAATCACACAAATTCCTAATTTGAATTTGGAAGTGCCTTCTTTAAAATTAAAACTTTTTAATGATACCAAAACCAGCCAGATACAAATGGTATAGCCAAAGAGATTTTATTACAAGTTCATACATATTATATGCGAAAAAACTTTTTCCCCAACCTAATATTTTGTACTAAATTTTAAATTGTAGTCGGTTGTAGGGCGTGCCCGCGGGCGATAATAATTTAGTACTGCTTTGTTTTGTCTCAAAGGGTGAGCGTGTCAGAATAATTACGTGCAAATGATCTGACATCTTAGAATGGTTGGCGAGGGATTACTTTATTATTCACGTGAATATTAGGTTTCAAGTAGACTGTTTGGTTCCCTGCTTCCCTTTAATATAAAATCGTTAAATTATATCATATTATGAAGAATTTAAAGATGAAATTTGTTTATCTCCTCGCCAAACCACTTCTTTTTGGTTAATCAAGGTAATTGGAATGATTGTATGTTTTAAAATTTTATTAATTGTAAAATAAATAAAAATATTCTACTGCCGAAACCCGGGATTGAACCGGGGACCTTTAGATCTTCAGTCTAACGCTCTCCCAACTGAGCTATTTCGGCTTCGAGGTAAGTTGCTAAATACATACATGTATTCAACATAAATATTTCTACTTAGAACATTTTATAAATAATAAGATCGGCTCCAGTTGCACATAACTTTTATTATGAATCAGTTAAATAAAAGCCACTGATGTCTCAAAACGATACTTACAAATAAAAAAACTCTTTCTTTCTTTAAAAAAGGCTGCCAGCAATTTAAAGTCGTGACCCGATTATCTTTGCCCCCAGTGTGGTAATGCTTATTGATCCACTTATTGATCCCACGCCTTTCGTACGTTTCTACATTAATAATTAAAAAAAATCTTCCATAAATAATTATATACTGGTGGATTTCTCAGGAAACTTCGAGTGTATTCAGAAGATGATTAGGGATTTTGACAACTATAATAGATTTTGTTTTGATTTCATTGCACTGTAAAATGCAGGCCACTCATCTTGGCCCCACAGTGATGAAATCGTTTTTGAATGAATTTTAATGTAAAATAGTATAGTTTAGCTGGAATTGGAATTTGTCGATAATCTTTGTCAAATAGCAATAATTGCGTGGAATGCGTGAATTGCAACGACACCTGCATCGATTGTCAACATTCTGCTATTGGGATTTAATACTGAGATAAAAATCGGTTGACGCTCTATAGGTCAAATTACGAAAACGCTTAAAGTGAACTTATTATATATTTTGATAAGGATGAATACTGTGCGACAAATTAATAAAACAATAGTAATCAGGTATGTTTTATCAATTAAAAATTGGTTAATTTGTCTTATCTAAAGATATATTCTTAGACGTACGCTTCAAAGATTATTTAAACATTACAAGCAGGTTCAGAAGATAAATTGTAATGAATAGTTTCATGGCGAGGAACATCCTTTATTACGGAATATACATTAAGTTATTACAGTTAAAGATATATTATTGTAAATGGTTTAATATTTCATTTTTTGTTCACATCACAATAACAATATTGTGATTTAAATGTTACATGCTTTTGTCATTAAAATTAAGGCATGAATGAAGAACCATAGTTGCAATAATTTTACAACTGTACTACAGTTGTCTATACAATTACAAAAAAGTTACAAATGACTAAAGGTATGGTGTTGACCACATAGAGAAAATATTTTTTTTTTCGTCAAAAATACAAATACGGCTGCCGAAACCCGGGATTGAACCGGGGACCTTTAGATCTTCAGTCTAACGCTCTCCCAACTGAGCTATTTCGGCGTTGATAAAATCACCCAAATAATGAAACATGTTTGTTGAAAGAATTATGTTTATATATTTTCATATGCTACCACCTCAGCTTATAAACGTATCTCAGGATAAGTAATCGTCGTGAACTTACAAAGGCTACGAATAACTTAACTCTTAAGTGTGTCGTAGCTTTTACAAAGATATGCTGTGCTGTTCTGCATAGCATCTTATATAATGTTTGTTTCATCTTTTATAATTTTCGTAGCGTTCTCTCGGAAAGCAGATTTATTGTTACTTTAACATAATTTTATATACGTTTATTTATAATATAATACGCCCTGGCTTCGCACGGGTGCAATTTATTAATAAAGATATAACCAGGAATAAAGTTTTCCAGTTCCAATGCAAAATTAAAATTGGATTTCATCATACGTTTCGGAGGTTACCCCTACATATAAACCAAGGTTTCGAATATAGTATGCATTATAACGACATTTTATATGTTTATAAATATTGGCGAAGTACAGCAATAATAGCTAAATATAAATTATTTAGTTAAATTATGACTTTTTCAGGCAATACTTCGTTGCGAGAAATCAACATACGTAAAGGACGAATACGACCGACTCAGAAGCAACAGTATAATGCACAGCGCTATGGAAATTGCCAAAGAAGGACGCATAGAGGCGCTCACCTGTCTGTGGCCGTATATTAAGAGTCTGGACATGCAGCTGGCCGTCCTGGACAAGATACCGGAGACCCTCTGCCCGCTGACCTACCAACATCTCCTTCCCACCAAAGAACCGCTCGAGTGGTTCGAGAAAAAATCTCCCATAAAGATAAAGCCATTCGAGCACGAAAACGACTGGTGCAGGAACGAGATCTTCAGGTCAGAGCTCACAACCTCGGAGAATCCGGCTCGGCATCCGCCGCCGTCGACCCCACCTCACGGCGTATTTCGTTCTCGGTGCGGCTCGCGCGCAGGCCGATCTGGAGCTCCAACTGGTCGTCGGACAAGACGCCGGAGGGCGCGGAGGGTGCTGCGGGCGCGGCGGACTCGGCGGGCGCGGCGGGCGACGAGGCGGGCGCGGCTGTGCTGACTGGGTGGTACGAGCGACGCGCGCGCGCCATCGAGCGGCGCAGCGGGCTGGCGTCGCACGCGCTGCGGCTGGTGGCGGCGGCGCAGGCGGGCGCCGTGCCGGGCCTGGAGCGCGCGCTGTTCCTGCTGCGCACGCTGGACACGCTGCTGTACGACCTCAACGTCGAGGGCGTCTCGCTGGACGACCTCGAGACCATGCCCAATCTCGAGATCTGCAAGCTGCTCATGAAGATGGTCGGTTTCATTTTCTATTTCGCCCTTGGCGGTTGTGCTTTACGTCTGTTTAGATATTCGTATCTGCATTTGTGTTTGTTGACGTTGTTGTTTCGCTTTCAGTCGACGCGGGAGACGTTTATCGCGGATTTGAAGCAGTTCCTGGTACCCTTCCTGAAGCGATACCAGGATCTGACTAGATTCCCGGGCGCCTGTCTGTCGGGTCTCATCGAGTTCCTCGAGGACATCAGTAAAGAGGATCTCTCTTATATATTACTGGTAATTTCTGTTCGAATATTATATTAAATCTAACCCTTTAAAATAAAAATATTTAGTTATCGAAATAATATGCAATCAAAGGAAAAGCTATACTTGCAATTGTAAAAAAGCTTATTAGTATAAATGAAAATATCTCATCCTAGATCATGGTATAAAAAGGGTAGTAGCGGGGAGAGGGATTGCTGGTTTAAAAGAGAGCGCCTTACCTTTTGCCATCTCTTTACGAGTCAAGGTACACATTGTCCTCAAGGCGCATTCAGATGTTTCACACGAAAAGCGTCAGCTTACTCGGGGCCAAACAGTACTTAGTAATCGAGTCTACGTCGATTTTATTTTCGTATCGTTCGTAGGTGCTACAATCTCATAAAGAATTCGAGCTGGACGTCAAGGTGCACCTCGAGCTGGTGGAGCGCTGCCTGTTCGCGCACACCGGCACCGAGCAGCTGGACATGGCCTGCGACCTGCTGGCCACCATCCTCAAGGAGACGTCAGTGTCCCACGACGCAAACGCCCCCTCCGCCCCTCGTGCGGCCGGCACTGTAGGCGCGTGTCCACAGGGACGGCAGCATCGCGCCCACGGCGCTGGTGCGGCGCTGCGCGGAGCTGGAGCGGCTGGTGGCGGGCAGCGGGCGGCTGGCGTGGCGCGGCGTGCGCGTGCCGCCGTGCGCGCTGCGCGGCCTCAACCGCGACGAACAGCACGCGCGCCAGCTGCTCACGCGCGTCGCGCGCGGCCTGGCCAACGGGTGAGCGCGCGCACTCCGCTTACTGCCTTGCCAGTAAACAGAGATCAAACAAACAGAGATTTCATTCATTTTGTTAGAGTTTGCGATACAAACTCTACCCTTACTTAAAAAAAATACTTATATGTATTTAAGCGAGGAGAAACCGACGCAGCAGGACTGGGAAAATCTTCTCAAGGACATGCTGGAGCTCCAAAATACCCTTTTCGATTGCGTCACGCCGGAGCAGTGCTACGAGGTATGGTGAAATCGGTTCATTCGACTGACATACTTCTAATATTCATGACTGTTACTCGAGAAGTAAATTTGTAATAAATCTGAGTAGAAAAAGTTCAGGTATTGTATCAGGAGTCGTCCACAGATCTACGCGTCGTCTCTCCTGACGTCGGGCGACGCTACGAGCATCCGTCTGTCGGGCGCCGTGCTCACGGTGTCGCCGGCCGGCCCGCCCGCGCCGCCCGCTCAGTACCGCATAGACTACAAGCGCAGCGTCGAGCTGGTCCTGAACGCTGCCACGGAGTACTTCAACTCTGCCTCGTCTCTCACTGACCCGGCCTTGGAGATAGCGAGGTGAGGTCAGCCGTGCGAGCGTACTAGGCCTATTATCTGACGTGTCGGACATAGGTGGGCGAAAGTAATGCTATACATAAGGGTAAAAAAATTATGAGCATCATATATAAATGTCCAGATTAGAGCAGCTTTACTAGGTCCACGCGGTTTTTTTAAGCCCAAACAACGATGCTGAGCCTTGGATTTATTTACTTGAGGCACACCTGATGTGCCACAGTAAATACGTACGTACTAATTATTCTTACAATTCTTTTTATCAGATGCGGTGATTATGGAATCAAGGTTGTATTAATAAAAATAAAAGATACGAAAATCTGACAAAGTTTTACACAATTTTCAAAAGAAAAACAAAATTAAAGTGATTATTTTGTATTGAATGCAATCTGGTCGCGCGGCTCGCAGTGGACGCGCCTCTAACATCGAAAACTTAATTTTCAGGTGCTGCCTGCTTTTGATTGAAGATGGAAATAAAGAAATAGAGCAAGAACTGGATCTCATATCCGCTCTCCCTATTTTGAGCGCCTTCAACTTGACCATATTGCCCATTCAAGGTATTATTAGAAAAAATCACTTGAGATGTGAATACCGAAAAACTAGAAAAATTTGTTCCGTTTTGCGGTGTTAAGCCGTGTAAACTACAAAGTAGATTTCCTCTGCTGGAAAAATATTAGTTAACATATTTATATATATAATTTAACCGACGATGTCGTTCCAGTTCGCCTCTGCGAAGATAGAATGAAACTAATAGAAGATTGCCTGGCGTCGGATCCCAACGCGTATCTAGCGAGCCACAAGCTGCTCAAACTGGCGAAGCTGCTCAGGATCGCCGGAGACGACGAACAGAACAGGTGACCAGACCGATGGACAAACGTCTATTCAAAGGCGAATGAGACTGCGAAACGCGAACACGAAGGCGATAATCGTATCGTTTGCATAACTTGTATATGCACTAGAAGTAAGGATAAGCTTATAACGCCAAGTTTTCGACTCCGCAAAGTCAATAAATCTTTCTTGGGGCAAGGTATCCATTTCTATAATAAAATTCCACAGACATTTTTAACTTTGCCGTCTCGTAAATTCAAATCGTTCATAAAAAATACATTGGTGAAAAAGGCGTATTATTCGATACAAGATTTTGTAGATGATAAAAAAGCATGGAATTAATACCTGTTGACTTCCAGGCAGGATATATTAATTTAATAATTGTATTAACTTAAAAATTAACTAACATGACTGTATTTTTTTAAATGTTGAAAAAGAGTAACTACTGAGTTCCTTGCCGGTTCTTCTCGGTAGAATCTACTTTCCGAACCGGTGGTAGCTTCACTTAATTGTTAAATGACGATTCAAAAGTGCTTGTAAAAGCCCACTTGAATAAAGTATACTTTGATTTTGATTTTGATTTTGACTCACGCGTCGCAGGGAGGGCACGGTGCTGATGGCGGTGTGCGCGCGCGCGCTGGCTGCGGGCGCGGCGGGCGGCGGCGCGGCGGGCGCGGCGGCGCGGCGGCTGGCGGCGCTGCGCCACGCGCCCGCCGCCGCGCTGCTGGCGCGCACGGCGCAGCACGCGCACGCGCACGCCGACACGCCCGAGCGCAGCCGCCTGCTGGCCGCCGCGCTGGCGCACGCGCCGCCCGCCGCGCTGCACGACATGATCCACGCGAGGTGGGTGTTTCTTTTGCCTTTATTATTTTTTTTTTATGGTATAGGTTGGCGGACGAGCATATGGGCCACCTGATGGTAAGTGGTCACCATCACCCATAGACAATGACGCTGTGAGAAATATTAACTATTCCTTACATCGTCACTGCGCCACTAACCTTGGGAACTAAGATGTTATGTCCCTTGTGCCTGTAGTTACACTGGCTTACTCACCCTTCAAACCGGAACACAACAATACTGACTACTGTTATTTGGCGGTAGAATAAATGATGAGTGGGTGGTACCTACCCAGACGGGCTTGCACAAAGCCCTACCACCAAGTAATTGACCTTTATTGTGTTGCCTCGATTGATTTTGACCCGTATGGCCTTCGGTTGTATTCTGATCGGTGTGCCCGTTCGACGCTTTGCGGCCTCTCGTAGAGAATCGTGCCGTTTCAATTGGACTGTGTTAATTTTAGACTGAATCTGGAGTTGGAAAGCTTGCAACAGATGGGCGCGGCGTTGAGGGATAACCATCGTCTGGAGGCGCGCTGGTCGTCCACTGAGGATGAGTTCGCGGATGCTATCACTACGGTACGGTTTGCCTTGCAGCATTATAGTTTTCTGCGAAGATACAACCGGTTTGTAATAATCTAGCGATAAGTTTGCTAAGAAATGTAACTTTTACTCTTTTATCTGTCTTATCTAGGGTGTAATCATATACAATAAAATCTATGTTCAATTTTTTATGAAAATTAACAAAAACAGATGTTGAAAATTAACGAGGACTGATGAACTTTTTATCACAATCGGAGACGTTAATTTTCTACTTTTCTTTAAAGTAAAAAACACAAAAGCAAGTATCTCCCCCCGTAACTTTAGGCCTTTTTCTATATTTCCGTCATTGAACGGAATATTTGAAAAAAAAACGGATTCACTTTGGAATAAATAAAACATAACAAAATAAAAACCTATAGTGGAATCCTCAGTTGTTATCCCCACTGGTGGTCATCTACACATAGGGATGGCAGTTTCTGTCCAATAGGCTATTTGACTGGTTTTTAAAATCCATTTTATATTATTTAGTAGAAGTTAAGGAACCCAGTAAAAGTTGAATTTTTTATTTCTAGTACATATTTACCGAAAAATATCATATTAAAAATTCCTTATTTAAATAGCGCGCAAAAACGCTACTTGGCCAATATGACGCTGCAATGGGGTCGGTGACGTCACTTTGTTGTATTTTAATCTGTGGTACATATAGTAGAAAAGCAAGGTGCGTGTCAGTGTCAGGAGCGTTTTGTGTCACGTGACAAACGTTTGAAAAAATGCATTTTTATTTATGGATTTTTGAATAAATTGAGAATTATTTTTAACTTTCGTTAGTATATATCATTTTTTAAACTCATAATATACACCGATTACAATAATTCACAATTTACTTTTCGCATTGTCAAATAGCCTAATGTAGCCTAAAGTATACTAATGTTAATTTTTGTGTTTGTAGCCAGTCATAGAAAAGAAAGACTTAGTGCCGTCGCCACAGACCGAGAAACAAGTCCCTCTACTCAACTTCCTGTTGGACACAGTGCAGAATAAGTTCAATTCAAGGTGAGCCTTCCGAATTATTAGTAAAAGTCATGCTGAATCAAAGTCGCTTTCTGTCTCCCGTATGGCTGACTGGGAAGGTTTTTCTGTATAATTTGATAATATTTTGGTACATAGACCTACCTGAAAACCTTGGGTCTGGCCTTGATATAAATCAAAATGGTCCTGTAGTATACAACTAGTGCGACTGAATTTATTTCTGCAGCGGCAAACCCGTCTCGTCGGACACGACGGAGCGCACCGTCCACTGCCAGGAGTTCTATCGCTCGCTGTACCTGGAGCACGACGTGTCCAGCAACTACTACTGCTACGACCGGTTCTCCATACCGGACGACCTCGACGGGGAGTCCAGCATCGGCCAGGCGGTGCTCAAGTGGTTCCACATCCAGAACAGCCTGGAGGAGGGGGCGATGGGCGAGCTCGAGGCCGACGGTGAGACATCCTCGTCGGTCGTGCGTGGACTCGTGGCCGGCTCCGATAATACAAGGGGTAACACAGCAGGCCTGTCCGCAGTGACGCACAAGTGCGCGGAGGAGCTGGTGTACAAGGACACGGCGCTGAGCGTGGCGGCGGCGCTGCGCGTGCGCGGCGGGCTGCGCGCGGGTCCGGCCCGCGCCGCTGCGTGCGCCGCGCTGTACGCCGCGCTCGTGGCCGCCAACGCGCCCGCGCTGCGCGACCACGCCTACCTGGCCGCGCCCGCGCAGGTACGCACCAACCATACGAGCCTATCCCATTGTAGTTTATATGACACTAGAGGACTGCAGTGCACACATTGGGGGAGCGCAGTGCAGTGCAAGATTTTATTTTTGTGTTTGCACCACTGTAATGTAATAAATTTGTATTATATAATAAATATTCGTCTCGAGTACGGCTGGGAAGGAAAACATGGAGAAATCAGCATGTGTCTAGTATGAATGACATATTGCCAAATATCAACCAGCAGTGGAGCGACATGGCAGTGCCTCCTTCCTAACCTTCTCCTCAAGGGAGAGGGGCCTTAGCCCAGCAGTTGGAAAATTATAGTCTATTTTGATATTGATTTTGAATAAGCTTATGATTGCAGTCAAATGGAGAGATATTATAAAAATATTATTCAAATTCTAGCTAGCTCATATAACTTTGAAACAAAAGAATGCGTCAGAGGAGCAAATGGAGATCATCCGGCAATGCATCGACAAGCTGAGCGGCATGGGCGAGGTGGAGCGCATCCGGGCTCTGGGGCTCTCCGTCAACGGGCTGCTGTTCAATGCGGACAAGGACTACCGGCGAGAGGTCATATATCGCCTTGCCAAGTATGTTAACAGTTTTAACTCACAACGCCTCAGTCGACTGGCAACTCTGAATGAACTTTATTTTTCTTAAATAAAATAGCTAGGCGGTCTTGTGACTGGCCCAATAAGTGGTTACCATTGATGCTTTATTAAATATTAACTGATCCATAAATTTCCATTGCGCCACCAACAAGATACATAGTTTGCGAGGCCCTTGTTTTTTTTACAGTACTCTGATCCCAATGTTATGTTGTACTTTTTCAAATTTCCGTAGGCGGTGTGGGCCTTACGCCGCCACTGACTAAACTAAACTTGGGAATATTCCGCCCTAGCGCCTATATATATACTGATGCATTGTTATAAGTTATACTTTAAGCCACGCAAAAATTTTCTCTTCAATTGTGTTTTATTATTAACTATAGTTTTTGAAAAACGATAAAATATGACTGCCGAAACCCGGGATTGAACCGGGGACCTTTAGATCTTCAGTCTAACGCTCTCCCAACTGAGCTATTTCGGCTACAATCTATAAGCTGAAATTAACTAACAATATGTATTATGGTTTGATATAAATATCGATATCTCAATACTAGGTCCGGCATGCAGTGCTCTGGCTACGTTACGTTGAATATTAATTTGTACTTATTATTTTAATTTTTATATTATTATTATAATTTATATTTATTAAATTTCGGTGTGAAAGGCGTTTTTTTATATAAATTTGTACTTATACTAACTTTTATTAATAGACTGGTGCTCGCAATACATTAATTAATATTCTTTTACTTCTCTTTTTTTTCTATAATTCAAATAAAAGCTAATATTGTTTTGTAATGGCCCAATCGTCAGAAGGCGTGCATCTTAACCGATGATTGCGGGTTCAAATCCAGGCATGCACCACTGTATACAATTTGTTACATTGTGCTTAATTTGTGTTTATAATTCATCTCGTGCTCGGCGGTGAAGGAAAACATCGTGACGAAACCGACATGTGTCTAATTTCATCGAAATTCTGCAACATGTGCATTCCACCCGCATTGGAACAGCGTGGTAGAATATCTTCCAAACCCTCTCCTTAATGGAAGAGGAGGCCTTATCCCAGCAGTGGGAAATTTACAGGCTGTTACTTTACTTTTACTTTACTATTGTTTAAATATATACAGTCATGGTTTTGCTTTCATTAATGAAACATACTATATACCATGAAAGTTTTGGTGATTGCGTATGAAGAAAGGAAATAAAAATTTAAATATTCCTAATATTATCGTATATAGAATTTCTCAAAATACATGAACATAAATGCATCTCAACATAGGCCATCTCACGATAACAAAAGATAACCTCGCCAAAAGCGGCATCGTTTTTGAGATAAGAATGACATGATGCAGTTTTCGTCACTTAAATCTAGATTCTAGACCTTTCACGTATTCCAATTTATAATCATTTTCTTCCAATAGGTAACTATGAAAAACGTATTTCTTCTTTAAATTATTTTTATTTGCTTGAAAAAGTATTAACTACATACATATTACATATATACATACATACATACTTATAAATATTTACTTAAACACTCATTGATATGTACTGTACAAACTGTTATATATATACTCAACTTATATAATTAAACTATATTTTATATCCAATCCGAAAAAAGGGAGGGCTTCTAGTAATACATTTGTATTTAATTCTACTATCAAAGCATTTGTGTAAAATAAATAATTACGTATACAATTATTATATATATAGTGTATTAAGTAATTTATTCAAATCAATTGGTAATAATTTAAGAATATATATTTTTATGACATAAAACCAAAAATAGGTATTTTGCTGCCGAAACCCGGGATTGAACCGGGGACCTTTAGATCTTCAGTCTAACGCTCTCCCAACTGAGCTATTTCGGCGATATCAATAAGTTCGAATTATATGATCATTTCAATAGTACTAAATTTGGTCATATTAATAAATCTAAATAAAGGTGTTATTAAAATCTTTTAGGTGATAAATACTATTATAATTTAGTCCTCTTATTTTTGTTACACTTTGTAACTTTGTATTGGTGCTTGCTGCATTTTTTATTCGACGACCTCTGGTCGAGTGGTGTGTACACCGGTTTTCATGGGTACGCCACTCTGAGGTCCCGGGTTCGATTCCCGGCCGAGTCAACGTAGATTACCATTAGTTTTCTATGTTGTTTTGGGTCTGGGTGTTTGTGGTACCGTCGTTACTTCTGATTTCCATAACACAAGTGCTTCAGCTACTTACATTGGGGTCAGAGTAATGTATGTGATGTTGTCTCATATTCATATTTATTTATATTATATTATATAGCAGATTAAAAAATGGCAATCTTTTAGTCGAAAATAAACATACTAAATCTGAATGACTATCTATAATTAGAAAATATTTATCAAGAATAATATGGTGGTAATGCTCCGTGAAAGCCGGTTTGGGTAGGTACCAATCATCACCTACTTACTCTACTTTTAAATAGTCCTACTAGTGATACTATTGTCTTATACAATTTTTATTCGTATACGAGTCAATTAATTTACAAGCACGATGACCACGATACCAATTTATACGGACGGTGACCATTTACCACTAGATAGACCATCTAGTGGTGGTCATCCATCATCTACGAACCAGTTTCCAAATTTCTTCTCTCCAACGATGATATAAATATCTTCCTCGGCTCGTCGGGCATTCCTGCTGGGCGCCAATTTGCTGTAGCTTCGTTTTGGCGGCCAGGTCGGTGGGCGCCGAGCAGGTGCGGCTGTCGTGCGCGCTGGCCGAGAAGTACCAGCTGGACGCGCTGGACGTGTGGCTGCACGCCGCGTGCGCCGCGCCCGCGCGCGCCTCGCCCGCCGCCGCGCCGCGCGCGCCGCACGCGCCGCAGCGGTGAGCCGCCGCGCCCTCTTACGGCCTCTCCTCGCTTTATTACCGTTTATTCGGGCGCCACATCCACTCTCATGTCTGAGAACGTTCATCTTTCAAATCGCTGGGCGTCCATAGATATGGTAGTGATTGAGTTGCTCGTTTGCATCACGAGCTTCTGGGATTAAACCCCAGGCTGTTAAAAGTTACTGGGTTTATCTGTTGAAAATTTTTTCATTAGTGTATACTTTCGGCACTCAGAAAGCACGTCGAGCCGTTGGTCCTTTGCCTGAATTTTTCCGGTCAAGTCGAATTTCCCGAGTAGAAACTGTACCTGTACTAATGTACTTGCGGACTCACTGTACGCTATAGTATGCACTTAACTGCATCCCATGTAGTTGGTTGGACTGCCTTGAGATTAGCCGCCGTGAAATCAACATGGCGACATAATCACTATCGATTAAGATAATTAATTATTGAGGCTCGTTTATAAATAAATGTAAATAGAAGTGACTAAAATATTTTTTACAAAGAACAATAACAAATTGCAATCTTAATGATATAAATTTTCGTCGTTTAGGATTCGAGAAACCCTGTGGCCAGTGATCGAAGGCAACGACTACGTCGGCCTGCTCAATTTCTTCACGGTGCTGAAGAACATCGAAGACAAGACGCTAATGTACGGACTCACCGCCGTCGAGCATATCAAACTCCTGAAGAAGGCCAAGGCCGCTTCGCAGGGTATACGAATACAACAATTTATGAATTCATTTTTTAAATATCGTTCATCAATCTCATCATACAGTATCGCAATTAAATCTTGGAAGTTTGACTGAGGTGTTTAAACAAAATTCGATACGATGTTCTTTATAAAGACATTTGTTTTTTCCTATTGCTTGTTAAATATATTTACATACATATATCTATAAATTACGTTTTTTTAACTAGTAATTACGTTTTTTTAACTAGTAATTACGTTTAATTATTGGCTTTATTATATTTTATAGACTTAGACTACAAGTTGCTGCTGGATCAGCCGTCAGCGGAACAGTTCACGGAGCATATCCTGAGCATCACAAAGCCGGAAAACGTTGGTCTGCTGATGAAGTTCCTGCGCACCCTGCCGCCGGCCTGCAGGCTGCCGCTCTCCGTCAACTCGCTCTTCACGATGTGGCTCACCAAGTACTTCTTCAGCGTACGTTGCGTGCTACACTACAACAACAACAACAACAGCCTGTAAATTCCCATTGCTGGGCTAAAGGCCTCCTCTCCCTTTGAGAAGAAGGTTTGGAACATATTCTACCACGCTGTTCCAATGCGGGTTGGTGGAATACACATGTGGCAGAATTTCTATGAAATTTGTCACATGCAGGTTTCCTCACGATGTTTTCCTTCACCGCTGAGCACGAGATGAATTATAAAGACAAATTAAGCACATGAATCAGCGGTGCTTGCCTGGGTTTGAACCCGCAATCATCGGTTAAGATGCACGCGTTCTAGCCACTGGGCCATCTCGACTCACTGGGCCATCTCGACTCTACACGTGTTACACTAATATCAATAAATTATTCGTAACATTCTAAGTGAAAGTTCAAATTTTGAGTGCAAATTATTTGTATTCGTACTTGTGTGAAATGAAAAGCGTAAATGTTTGTACTGTCAGGTGGGAGCTTCTGGCGCCAGCAAGAAGTGGATGCAGCAGTGGCGGCAGTGCGCGAGCTACTTCACCAAGCTGCCCAAGGACGAGCTGCTGCAGTTCGTGGCGGCCACGTGCTTCTCGAGTGATGCGCTGCTGCGGTGAGGGCACCAGCTCACACCGTACACGCCACACCATAAACAATACCATGGATCCCACAATTTACCTAAGTCCATGAGTCCAACTGAATGATAAATCAATTAATTTGTTTTCGTAATTAATCTCATGTCATCGTGACGGTATGAGCAAAAGATGACGAGCCTGCTTGTATCCCGATTATACTTCGTCACGCAGTGCAATAGCGTCGGAATAGTCTTTTCCATCCAATCCTCGTCCTTTACCTCTCAGGTAACCTCGTACCTCATCCTAGAGAGAGAAATTTGAAAAGTTGATCAGGAGTCAACACCGTTTATTTTTTTCCTAACAAGCTCGAAGAGAAATGTAGGTAAACTGAAAGTAGATAAAGTAAAAATAAATGACTGTTTCAAAGCAGAGTGCCGCCGGGGACGCGCAACCTCATGATAATGCAAGCGGTCGACTACTGCCAGCAGGAACAAGAGAATGATTTCAAATTCAACAAGAAGTAAGCCTCTATTGCTCTCAATGTTTATATAACTCTTCTGTACGAGTGTTTGTGACTGACGACCGTTTAATAACCGTTTTGTTGTTTTTTTAGTTGTGTTTGAGACCCCTTGCCTTTTAATTTGTACCAGGTGTAGGTGTCACACCAATTGCTTGCTTGGATTTATTTAAAAAATATTTATATTCTTGGTCAAAATTTTATTATAAATATGTCGAAGGATGTTACAAAATAATAATCCTACTAGGACGATTGCAGTTCCTATTCCAGTTAAAGATTTAAAAAAAATATATCATGCCTAAGCAGTTTGGGAAAATATAAAACGATTTGACAACGATGACTAAATACGTAAAAGGTCATAAGTGGAAGAGAGGCGTGAACATGACACGACAGTACGCCGCCGAGAAGAAATATTTACTGCTAGGCTTACATTTACAAATGAAGATGTCATTTCCCTTCTGCTTCATAACAAAACATGTGAACTTTGAACTGCTGTTTCGGTAATTGTAAAGATACAACAGTCAAGCCTTTATTAATTAGTAGTATTAAGTACATTAACATCTGACATCCTCGACCTATTATAATCCAATGAGAAAGTTATATCACGACTTGTGACTTCCCCAGCGAGCAGTCGTGGGCGCAGGTGGGCCAGGAGCTCAGCCGCTGGGCGCGGTTCCTGGAGAACTACCACTCCGACAGCGTGCAGGCCATCGTCGCCGCCAGCGACCTGCCGCGCGACCAAGTCTGGCCGTAAGATACTCAGCGACGGCGACCGGCGCTCTTCTGTCTATCTGTTATACTGTTGCTTATTATTTGGGCCGTCACTAACGAGTGATGATATTTTGTCACCAACACGATACGGTCTCCTTGTTCGAGGCTACCATTGAGGTTATCGGTGCTCTTCTATTTGACGGAAGCTGTTGCTATTTACTTTTGTTCTGATTCAATCGCCTCTGACGAAAAATCCTTAAAGTTTCGATCGGTTAGTTAAATGTTGATCTGTAGAGGGATACAAATATCCCGTGTCAATAAATTAACACGTCCGGCTACCGTTTTTTTTCCAGCGATCTAGAAAAGAGCCACGGCGACACGGAGCAGGTGGTCGACGCACTGGCGCGGCTCGTGCTGCACGGCGGGCTGCGCCCCGCGCACCTGAGCTCGCTGCTGCAGCTGCTGCGCGTGCCGGCCGAGACGACGGACGTGTTCCAGCGACTGCTGGTCACCTGCGAGCACAGCCTAGAGTGAGTACCTGCAGCGCTCGCCCCGCGTCACGCACGGCTGGCTGTGGCGGCGGCGCGTGACGCGGGGCTTGCGCAGCGACACGGCGGCGCTGGCGGCGCGCGTGGCGCAGTACCACCGCGCGGGCGCGGCGCTGGGCGAGCGCGTGCTGCAGGCGGCGGCGCGGCAGGCGGCGCGCGCGGGGCTGCCGCCGCAGCAGCAGCTGGGCCTGCTGTCGCTGGGCCGGCGCGCGCAGCCCGCCGCCGACCTGCGCCAGGTGGCGCTGTCCACGCTGCAGCTGTTCCGCGCCGAGTGGCCCGACCGCGACTGCGCGCACCGAGACGGTAGGCGCCATCGTCTGCTCACTTCTTACACTCGTGTTCTTTTCGTTAAAGACTAATCAAATCGACTTTTCGTAATTTCATTGTCTCACTAGACTCGATAGAGTGAATGCAGTCGCCACATAATGAGGCGAGTAGCGATGAAATTAAATTTTATACATAATTTTATCTGTACAATGTTATGCAAATTATGTAATGTTAAACAACGAAAATTTACTTTTATAGGATTATTTATAAAACTAGCTGTTGAAGGAATAATTACTATCAAATTTATAGAGGAGAGTCTGCTGACGCCGGAAGGTCGCCAGGAGGCCTACAACGAGCTAGTGAATGCGTGCGACAGCTGGCAGCGCAAGAAGGCGCTCGTCGACGTGCTGGCGTGCTGGCCGCCCACGCACAGGTGGGGCGAGGCAGCAATAGCAGCTTATGTATTGACTATGACTTAACAAAGATTTATCGTACATATTGAAACTATTCATAAATGCTTAAGCATCATTACTGGTTTTTGTTACGTACTACGTGTATACAGTTCATAATTTATACCACTGGCTCCTCAAATACAGTCAAATCGAGTTAAGAAGTCAGACTTACATATATCATGTATCATATACATGTATGCCAATCTACTAAACTGAAAAAACAACTTCAGTGGGTAGCAAGTTAATGGATTTAAAGTTAAAGGTTTTATCCTGTGGAGGTGTGGAGGTATAACACAGGCACTAATTCACACATTGTTTCGTAGCGACAGTCGCAGCCTGCACTGCGACTACTTGTACAGGCTGCTGTCGCAGGACGCTGACGTAAAGGAGAGCTTGGTGCTGATTAAACTGCTGCTGACACGGCCTGTGCTGGAAGATGAGGTAAATGAACGGAATCCACTTCGATTTTATTTATTTATTCGCTTATTTCCTTAGTATTTGTCGCCTGCAGCTTCGCATTGATTTTAGGGACTTGTGCCAGGACTTAGGCATAAAAAATATTTTGTTTTTTTGCTCCATATTACAAAATTAGTTCAGTAATTTAGCCGTGAAAGAGCAATAAATAGCCAAAGAGACAGTCACTAGTTACTTACGCATTTATAATACTAGTATATATGTACTTTTTTGCAATAAAAAAAATAGGTTTTATAAATTAAATCGGCTAAACAAAAAACAAGGAAGTATGTAAATGAGCTAAGACTAATAGTCATTGGAAATGTTACTCTCTCTCATTTTGATAAATTAATCTTTTAGCAGTAAATGTAGGGAAATTCATATTTTTTTAAATAGACTATCAAAAATGGAAACTTTATCCTAAATAATTCATTCCACAGGAAATCAAGTGGCTGACTGAAAACGCAGGAAGTAATTCACTCATTAATACTATTTGGGTGATATTGCTTAGCAAAAGTGAAATATCTCAAGACCTTTTACGCAATTTAGTCTTAGAGCACAAGGCAAGTATGGTTTATGTATTACTATATAATAATGCTAAAGGGTTGACGTGACGAAAACAAGTGTTTCGAATGTAACGCTACGACGTGAAAGCTACAACTAAAAATTTTTAGAAATATATTTTTCTAGATATATAGACATAGATCTAAAGATGATCTAACTGCTAATTAATTATTGTGATAAGGTGTTTAGATGTTTTTCGGTGTGTTATAAATTTAGGAAGTGTTTTATTTTGTAACTATATTCATGAGTTGACATACATAAGAATTAACAACATTAAATGCTTAAATATATATATACAAATATGAACTAAAACTAGTTACTGTATAAATCTTGACCGCGTGGAATGGTGGCAAGAATGCTAGCAGCATTTCCCCGTTGAATCGCAATTCCGATCCTCTGGGCAAAAAACGAACCAGCCTCCTGTCACCAGTGGAGGCAATGAGGCGAGGTGTTATACTTTTGATGAAGCTTTTTGCACCACTACTCCAAGGGCCAAGCGTTTCATATTAATATTATTCGTTGACATACTATATATGTTTATCTTACGATATTATAAAACTGTAATATTTATTGTTTTAGGACTCAATTCAAAAAGAAGAAATTGAAGAAGATTTAATAAAGGAGTTATTAGATCAAGGAATGTTTATTAAAATGGTGTCTACTCCGTTGTACTCATCTATTATTAATTACATTATGAACGCTGATTCCTGTGGTGTGGATGCTTCAAACACTTACACTATCCAGTGGGCAGCTGCAGAACTTATCAAAGCAAATTATTTAGCTGAGGCGGGAAATCTGCAACTTTTAATTACAGGTGTGCCCTCTGTACTGCGTGGGTTCTCCCAGGCAGTGCTATATTGCAACAAAATGCCTCAACAATAAACAATATATAAAGGTGTCTACATGTATTGTATTATACCGATAAATATGGTAATATGAAAAATAAGTTATTAAATTATAAATTATTACATTATTTTTCACTTTGTGAACCCTATTATCATTATCAGTATAGCTTCAAATAAATCGGAATATAACATTATTATCAAAAAAATTAAAAACCATCATTAATATAATAAAAAATAAAAAGAAATCAATAAAACTAATTTTTAATTTATTACAACACAACTTCTCTCTTGCCTAAGCATAGAAGGTTAGAATCTTATAGAAGGTTTTAAAAACCGGGAACATTACGGACAGGATTGACAACCCTTCGCTGCGCTGTATCCTTCTGTCGTGTTAATAGTCATAGCCCCATAGCCCATGTACCAAAATAGAGGAGGATTGTGTACAACTCGAAGCTTTAAAGCTACTCGAAAGTCTATAGGAATATAAAATACAAACTGGATTTTTAATTTCGTCCTTCAAAATATAATTTAAGCAGATTATTATATCTGATATCTGAAATTTTAAGCAAATATGAATATTGCGTTTTCGCAATTTTTGAGACTAGCTCTGGGCCTACAAAAGGTAATTGGTGTCTACTATCGACAATTTAGATACTTTCGTTTAAGCCAACACTAGTTGACAGTTGACATTATTTTATGATTTGACAACTGTATTCGATTTTGAGGTTACATTATTAAAGGTATCAATAGAACATTATTTATGCTAAAAAAAACTCATATACAAAATGCTTAGTGCTTTAAGAAATAGTTTAAAAGTTTCAATAAACAATGTAGTGCGCTCCTTTCAAACCACTGCGCCCGTGGCGACAGAAAAATTTGATCATAAACGTATTCCCGCTGACGACGAAGGTGTTCAAGGAGAGAAAATTATAGATCTGGATTCAGTACTAAAAGCGTAAGTTTAACCACTGTAGTTTTAAATTAACACTAATTATACGATTTACTCATAATCTCATCAATGGTTCCAATTAAATACTGTATAGTTTGTAAATTATAGCAATAAAGCGTAATGTCTCCTATTTTCAGAAAACAGGAATTGTTCCCTACAGCTGAATCAGATAATATTTTATTTGATGGCACTCCATATAAAGATCTCTCAATATGTAACATCAGAGTCAGTCACAACAATACCATTTTTACTATGACTGATGCTAATGGTACAGTGAAACTAATTAGGTCTTGTGGTATGGAGGGATTTAAAAATACCAAAAAAGGAACAAACATTGCAGCTCAAACGACTGCTATAAATTTAGCCACAGTAAGTATTGAGTACATTAAAATTTATAGTATTAGTGTTGATATAACATAATTTACCATTCTATTGTTTTCTTATTACCAGAAAGCTGTTGATCGTGGAATAAGAACAATAAGGGTGAGAGTAAGAGGTTTAGGCCCTGGACGATTAGTAAGTGTTAATAAACATAATTGTATTAAATTTTGGATTATGACAAGCTTATTATTTTAACTTTTTTCCATAGGCGTAGGTTAAGTTTTTATAATGCAATGTTATTCATAACTTTATATTGATGACAATGCAATCTAGTAGTATAAATTTACAAAATACTTTTCTTCTTTAATTATTAATGTATTAATTTTTAAATGAATGTAAATTACAATTATTTTTATATTATAAAATTATATTTTCAGTCAGCAATCAAAGGATTACAAATGGGAGGTTTACAAATAGTATCTGTAACAGACAACACCCGAGTGTCATGGAATCCACCAAGACCAAGAAAAGCGAAAAGACTATAATTTATTAAAATTTCCATATGTAACTAGTGTTTTAGTGTAAAATAAAGATATTACTCAAAATAATGTTTAATTTTATAAACAATTTGATTATATTCTTACTTATTACAATAATATAATATATAACTAAAAGCCATATTTTGATTGTGTTTGTCTCTTTGTCATTCTGTTATTGGCCCACTGGTTCTGTAGCTCTGATTCATTAGCTTTAGCCTGAAATTAAAAATATTTGTCATGAACTATATATTTTTTTATATTAACTACTAATTGCAGAGCAGCATAGTGGGATAGGCTCCAAGCCTGATAGAGATGCAATTGCTTAATTTGATATACAATATCATATTAGAATTAAATTAAAAAAGAGATTTTATAGACTTTAGAAAGTTTATCTTACTGTTTTTTTGTTTTACCATTATGAGTATGATAAATAAAGTTTGTACCTGGTGAGCTAAATATGTGATCTGATGTTTCCTTCGCTGTTGATGTGTAGGCTCATTTCCACGTTTCTTGCTTACTGATTGACGCTTACTGGTATCTTCCATGAGACCTTTCATTAGCAACTGACGTGCTTCATTTAAGACTTCTTGTTGGTTCACATCTACTAGTTGTATTTCTTCTCTCTTACGTTTACCTCGAGTTCCACATAATTTTAGAATCTATATATGGATAAAATAATTTCATAAATACTAGAAACATGTAGTAGGTAAACATGAAGTCATTAGAAATAATTTAAAATTGAGCGATTCTTACGAAATAGGGGGGTCACAGAATCATTAAATATTTATAAATAAAATTATTTCAAATTTTATGCTCTTTTCATGCACATTTGAAGCAAATACAGTTATGCACAAGGGTTTGTTTTAATCTATACTTACAGCTTCCTCGTCCAGCACAGCTTCATTGCTCGAACTTACACCTGCATATTCTGTTGTTTCTATTCTTTGTATGTTATCATATTGCTCTACATTGTCACTAACTTCTAATTCTGTTTGTAACTCGACATGATCTTTCTTAAAGTAGGACTCAATATTTCGTGGTTGTTTCTGAACATTTTCAACTGTTTCTTCTTCAGGTAAAGGTAAATTGTCTATAGCAAAATCAACAACTGGTTTGTTTATTGAAAAGAAGTCATTTTCTACTTCATCATTGTCGCTGTCATCTGTATTATCATTGATTAAACCTTTTGTGTCAACAGCTGACGCTTTTGTTGGTGTAATAAGAGTTGATTTTTTATTTGTAGTGATCTTGTTTGGTTTCTGTGCAACTACATTGGGTACCAAAGGTCTCTTTATTGTTAATGTATTTCGTGGATGAGGTAGCATGTTAAGGAGGCTAGACTTTTTCTAAAATCATAAATGCAAAACATTATCATTAAATAATAATTTTCAACAATTTTTATAGTTAAAGCTTAAATTTAACATATCTAGATATATTTGAATATTAGTTATAATTACTTGTAATTAATATCTAAAATAATAATAATTCATTTATTTTCAGACAGTAATAGTCCATATTTGTTAGTACACAATTTAACTTATTCTATGTTAGTATTACATAATTAATATTTATTTATTTATTATTATTAAGTTCTCAGAACATGTAGTTCAGTGAATCTCCTGTACAAGTCTGAGTCCATTCTTTCACTAATTAAATTCAAAATTTTATTCGAGCTTTTTCGAACACGCCGTACTAATGATAAGACAAATAAAATAATTAATATATCAATTTTATAACATGCCAAAATTAAATATTGCTTACCCCATTAGTTGCTCTTGTTTTTGAACTTGATGTAGGGACGTCCACGTCTTTGAACTATGAAGAAATTTATATTGATAAAAGAGTATTGAATACATATAAACAAGCAATTATATTTTCAATAAATATACATACGTCATTTAGTGATGGTATTGTTATCCGAGACTTTGGTTTTATATCAGCTGTTAATTCTTTTTTATGAAGGAACTCATCGTCTTCTTCCATGACAACCTTTTTTTTACTTGATGGTTGTGGAAGTTGAACAAAAAGACTGTGGGTTTTATCGGATTCTTGTTTACCATTTTGAATAACAGGATCTTCAATCAGGGTATCTATTGAACATAATTTTTATTTTATAAATGTTATGTAAGAATTTTATTAATTTTGAAATAACGTTAATTTACCATTTTCCTTTTTTATGGGGATTACTGTATTACTTTGAATTTCATCGTCTTCGTACTCGCTGGAATCACTATTTTCATAAGCTACTAAAGCCATTCTTAGAAGAATGAATTTTTTAAAGTTTCTAAATTAATTACAGCACATTTATTTAAAAGTTTTCTGCAACAACTTATTAATTATAACAATAAATCATCAGCAGATTGTCATAATCTCATTACATAGAAATTAACTCAATCGTCAATATCAATAATAATCACAAGAGAAACGCACTTGACAGTTGAAACTGTTGAGTTTTAGCCACAGATCACTAAAATTTTATTTTTAATATAGATAATAATAAATATTATCTATTACGTGGTCGATATTAAACTCTGGCCATTGCTAGCCTAGTAATTATATAAATTATAAACCAGAATTAAGACGAGAAAAGTGATTTAACGTATTTTGCGGCGAAATCTAATAATGCTTTACTAAATTTTTCAACAAAGATTTGTTACAAGCCCTCATACCCACCTTGAAAACGAGCGTATTTACCAGCAAAATCGATATCATTCTTTAAGGTTTAAAAAACTTTATAATTATTTGCCGAACTAAGTTCCCAAGACCCACTTCCTATTATATATGGCATCATCGTAAGGGAAATTTCAAATATAACTCTACCTTTGCCTTTCTCTTTTTCGTAAATAACGTTTCAAGCTTTTATTTACAGATTTTAAAATCATTTAATCAAATCTGTAATATCTTCGAAAATAATCATTTAAATTACACATAAATACAATTGCAATTACAACGTGTAATTACTTCAGAAACCCCTAAAATGATCAATGTTTCTCTCCTATGTATGAATACGTGATCAACAAATATTTGTTGTTTATGTATTTATACATATAAACCTTCCTCTTGAATCAAACTATCATTTAAAAATAGGCCTAAAAATCCGTTGCGTAATTTTAAAGATATAAGCATACATAAAGACAGACAGTGGTAAACGACTTTGTTTTATACTATGTAATAAATGATATTTTACTTGACAAGTTGACGACTTGACGTTAATTGACATTTGACATCTATATGTCAGTACCAACTGCAAATTTTTTACCAGCTGAAAAATAGTTTTCGCGAATATTATCACTTTATTAACATTTCAAATTTGTTATTTATTTTTTACTATATAATAAATCTTAAGTAAGCAATAATATTTCTGATTATCTTATGCTTTTAACAATTTCAATGCATGAAATATATAAGTGATTATTTTATTTGTTTACAGCGGTTAAGGTTAAGCATATTCAGAATATTCCAAGAACGATTTACAAAATTTCAGGCGTGTTTTGTTTCAGATCAGAATGCCAAAGAAATTCGCAGGCGAGAACAGTAAAGCTGTGGCAGCTCGACAGCGAAAGGAAAACTCCAAGCAAGAAAAAGAGCAAAAGATTAAGAAAATCGTCGAGGATGCCGAATGGGAAGATAACGATGAAAAGCTGAAGAAAAAGCAACAAAAAAAAGTTTGTTCATTTTGATTTTTACAATGTACTTTTTTTTTAAATGCATTATTATTAAAAGAACAATTATAACAGGAAGAACAAGAGAAAAAGCGTCTTGAACAACTTCAGAAGAAAGCTGAAGCAAAGGCTCTTCTGGAGAAAGAGATGGAATCATTGAAGGGTAAAGTTGCCCCACCACCACCAAAAATTACCCGCGCACAAATTACACAAATGAAAGAAAGATCTGTCAAACCAGAACCACAGAAACCTCTTGTAAGTTCAACTTAAATTTAACACATATATATTAAATTATGAAACCTGTTTACTCAAGAAGTGAATTTGTTTACAGTGGATATCTACAATTTGAAAAAAAAATAATGACAAAAATAAAATTAGTGTGTAACCATTATTATAATTAATTTTCAGCCATCAAAAGTCATTGTGGAGGAACCTCCACTGGTGGAGAATCTCAACAGACTACAAATTGATGGTGATGTTGCCCAGTCAGTGGAGGAGGCTATCTCTATACTCACGTAAGTCTTTTCTTCACTATCATACCTGATGTTGGATGAGAAATAATCTGTATTCTGATGGGCTTACCTACGAAATACTATTCTATAAATAATTAAAATATGAATTTTATTTAATTGAAACTTTTTTCAACGTATTGCACCTAGTACTAATTATACCTATTTACCAAGTATGGCTATTTTTATAACCTATATAATTTTTCAGTGATAAGGCTGATGTGGACAAGCATCCAGAGAAGAGGTTAAAGGCTGCTTACACAGCATTTGAAGAAGTTACACTGCCAAGGTTGAAAGCAGAAAACCCAACTCTCAGACTATCTCAACTAAAGCAAATGTTAAGGAAAGAGTGGTTGAAGTCTCCACAGAATCCTCTTAATCA
This sequence comes from Vanessa cardui, assembly GCF_905220365.1. Classification (NCBI taxonomy): domain Eukaryota; kingdom Metazoa; phylum Arthropoda; class Insecta; order Lepidoptera; family Nymphalidae; genus Vanessa; species Vanessa cardui. The sequence goes on from NC_061123.1 coordinate 15,029,994, forward strand.
AAAAGTATAATAAAATAGTGAGTGTAACTGTCGACTTATATGAGGTTCACTTGGCCTAAGGTTGAAATCTATTTTGTTGATTTTAAATCTTGCAAAATATGATTGTAATAAAAACCCTCTGATTATCTAAATAATTTATTACATAACATAGCATCTAAAACTTAAAAATAAAACACATTAAATATTGTAAATATCTCAATTATGTTGTTTTATTATTCTGGCTCATTGCTATACTGTAGAGGAATACCTTTCCGTCCTTCTTCAGCTGATTTTACTTCTGTCTCACCTAGCTTTTGTTCTAGACCTTTCCATGATCTTTCTTGTAGATTTTGTCCTATGGTTTCTAATGCCCAATTCTGTTTTTCTGTTAAATCCATGCTACCTTCTTCAGTACTTTGTATTTTTGTTTCTCTTATATTGCCTGTTATGAGGCTTACATCAGTGGCCTCCTTTACATGACTTATATCACAGTAATGTCTCTTTCCTGGTAGCAGCTCATCATAGTCTGTTACATGATAGTTATAAAATGGTTCTCTGTTTGAGTTCAATGCTAGTTCTAATTCAAATGGATATACTATGGGTTTGTAAAAATTCCTGTTGTTGTAGAGATCATTTTCTGGACAAGCTATCATGACGTAAATATCAATCTAAAATTAAATGAAAAGATTAATCATTTCCTACAAAATATAATATTAAAAAATATAAAGTTAAATAAATGGAATAATTACTTCAGGAAAGTTTGCAAGTTTGGCAACATTTGGTTTTCCAACTGATATTATATAGCTTTTCTTTCCATTAACTTTGCAAATCTTCTTCATCCTACTTATTATGTCTTTAGTTTGATCCCCAGCCAGCTTACAAACTAGGATGCCAATGACATTGGCATCTTTGCACTTTTCTACCAAGAATCGCCTTCTTTTGAACCATACAGTCTCTTCTAGGATGTCAATTCTGTTGTTTCCTGGATCTAGTAAATACCACTTCAGTGCTGTAAGCATACATAGACATTTTATGTTATTTATATTTTATATGTAAAAAAAATATTTTAGACATAAGCATCAACTTCATTATTATAATAATAATAAATGTTAATTTATGATACACAAATAAAATATTTTACAACAAATTATTGATTCAATGCAAACTAAAAAAGTATTTCAATACCTGGTATTGATACAGTGAAGTTGAATAACGTCTGTCCTCTTGATCCAATATGAATACATACACAATCTTTCAGAGATTCCACATAAACATCCTCGTTTTCTTTATTTTTGATTATTCTTCCTAGAATTCTTTTATCTGATTCTTCAATTTGTACAAATGCTAAATAGCTTTTAGGATATTTTTGAAACCAGAAATTAGCTATTTTATCTGAATTAAAAAAGAAAAAAAACATCAAAGTGAATCGACTATAATGTTAATGTATAGACAACTCATAATTAATAAACACTCTTTAATTAACAATGCACTTCTAAGCAAAATTATATAAAGAACTGTTTAGTGAGTATTAACTTACTTGTCTGATGATAAGTGATAAAAATATCCAATTCCTAACAATTACATTATAAATAAAGTTACACATTTATTATATATGTATTTCAAGCATCATGCAAGTTAATCATTCTTAATAATAAAAGATTTATCAGGTACCTTTGCTATGTTCATATTCAGCATCATAAAACAGACATAATTGAATTGGTTCATCTGGTTTAAAGTTTTCTAATAACAGTTTTTCTGTGACCTCAAAGTTTAATTGTGTTTTTGGTAAAACGGTGTAGACTGGAATGTTACTTTTGGTAAAACATGAGTGTCCATAGTGTATTACTGCATCACCCTTAACATGCATGACTGCCACCGAGTCTACACAACAGCTGAAAGTTTACATCGGCTATAGCAGTATTGAATTATGTTACATTCTTGTTAAAAATTGACTAAGCATGTATATGACTATAAATCATATCTAGTGATACTTGTTAATAATATGATTATACCTTGCATAAGAAGTGTCACCGAGAATATACAAATCAACATTTGTTCTTGTTTTAATTTCCTCATATATAGCAGCGCTCACATTGAGAAGTTCATCAGGGAATTGTAGGCACACCTATTATAGATCATTAATTTTAATTCATTCATAATTAAATATTATTTTTAATTCATATTATCTTACCTTAGCATAATTATTATCTGTAATCCATTTACAGGTTTCTTGTATATCAAATCGAGTAACTAAGTCGTCATATACATCCTCTTTGGGCGTTATTTCCAAGTCACGTTCAATACATATTTTTGCATCCGTTGTAAAATTAGCCATTGTGATTGCTATTTTAAACAAAATATTCCGGTCAATGATTTACATTGTCAATAATAATTGTATAATGTGTTGTAATTACTCAAATGTATTGTTGATTTATTTCTTACCAGGTTATATTATCATTAATTTTTTTTGTATAATAATAATAACGTCTACTAATTGAAATTAAGAGTTGATTATAAGAACTTCAAAGAAACAAAAAATATTAACGTGAGCGATGTTATAACCAAGTTTACGTTTATTCGCAAATAGGAATTACAATTTGCATTTGACAAATGATGTGAGATGTCAATTGTCAAGTCAAAATTGACATCTATAAAATATCATCCTTAGCCGTCATAGAAAGCATTAATGCGGTGAAAATGTGCTATGGATAAAACAAACTCACTCAAAAAGAGAATATGCACTTTTATACAAATAAATAATCGAAAAGAATCCAGTAAATGTAATAATTTAATTAAGGATATAAAATTTCATCCAGTTAGTATTAAAATTATTTTTTTAGAAAATATGTTTAATGAATATTATATGTGTATCTAAAACACACAGCACTGGTTGAAGAAGCATCCATAAATCTTACCATAAACAATTATAGAATAGAAGTTCATCTTACCTCTCTTTCCATCTTTTGTTACCTTTCTCTTTCACTCACAGCAGAGCGCGCCATCTTGTTTCAAATTTGCGCGCCACTGACCTTGTTAAATCATAGCGTTTGTAAATCTTGCCGCGTAAACATTGAAAATTTTCTATAGACTTTTAAAAGTTCAAAAATTACTTAATATAGTGATTTTTAGGTGGGTTTTTGTTTTTAAACAAAAAAAAAAAAAACACCTTAAAAGTGCTTTCATAGCATAAATTAAACAGTTTACGAATGAGTATCGTAAACGGTAGACGTAAGAATAAGGATATGTCGAATGCCGTTGGTTCGAACTTCGGATGAATAGCGGTCGTCTCGACATATTGTATCAGAGGTGTCCAGTGATAAGAGAGATTCCTTTACATCTTCGGAAGATGAGGAAGGCTTGACGTCACCTCCACCTAATAAGCGACGTATGTAAGTATTAACAAAGTGGGTCGGACCCGCGAACTAATTCACTAGTTAATCAGGTAGATTACATGGCAGGCTAACTTACTCAGTTGCCCTTATTATATTATGGCACTAACTCAAAATTCACAAGTAAATAATAATGTGGATCTCAGTGTGTGGATAAAATTGAGGTGCCTTACAAGTAAATTTTTTTTTTTGTACACTTTTGTCCTGTTAATACTAAGTTACAGATGTGGGATTTAAACATATTATAGTGTAAAGAGTAGAAGATTGTTTCTGTAGCTATTAAGGAATGTTTAGATGAAGTTACCCATTTACAAAATTTTGACACAGGTTTAGAAGGGAATTAGCTATAAATCAACATTACAATCTTTTGCTGCTTCCCAAGGTTTTGTTACATTAAAATTTAAAAGTTAATGTGGAACCTTGTCATTTTAACAGACTCAGGATTTTTTAGCCTCATCTGAAAATATATTAGAAGGCTTAGACAATGCATAGCTGCAATAGAGAGAAATTTTAAAAGTAGCTTACAAGATATTTAGATTATTAAATAAATAAATAAAAATAAATATTTTTATTTGGGCTGTTTCAAATCCAAATATTTAAATGGATCATTGCTCTTTGATAAAGTATTAACTCTCTTTGGTCGAGGTTCATCCTTATATAGATGTTCTAAAAGGATTATGCAGATTGTTTGTGGTAGACAAGGTGAGTGTATTGAAAGAAAAAGTAAGGAATTTTAAAAGAAATGTTCCACTGAGCTCACAACATTTATTAAACAGGGAAGCCTTACAATCCTTAATTCAGTCCTTGAGTGATCCACAAACATAGCTAAATATGCCTAGCAAATTGAAAAAAAAAAAAACAACATCAAATGATTGTTCATCAGCTAGTTAAAAATATAACATAAAAGATCATAGATATAAAATTCAAATAAGTATTTTAAGACTAGTAAGTAGTTAAACAATAAAAATGCAAATAAAAAAGATTATTTTTTTTTGTTTATTTATGAAATACACTGACTTTCGAAACAATAAGAAAGAAATTTCTACCAACTTTAGGAAAGAACATAAAGAGGATTCAGAGGATGTTAAAACAAATAGTTCAAAGTTTTGGAGGCAAACTGACTAGTTTGCCTCCAAAACTTATTGTGGACTGTAATAGACTTCTTATAAATGTAATTATTTATTAGAGTCCACATAAATTCAAATTAAAACCACCTCTTCAGTATCAAACAGTCAAATTATTAAGGAAATTTAACTTACATAAATATTCACAAATAGGGTTACAATAGTTCAAAGAAAATAGGGTGGTGGGCCATCCAACATTAGATCTAAGACATATGTTGTAACAAAGTGTTTTCACTTAGTATCTAATAAATGTTATAGATTTGTTACAAAGAACAACTGGATAGTTAAGATTTATTACAAGCCTATTTCCACCTACCGATTGAAGAATCACAGCGATGACTACAGTATCTTTACTAGAACAATAAAATCCTACAGCATGACTCTACCATTTGACGCCTAATCAAGCTGGAATGCAGATCATGCATACAAAGGTTCCCGACTAATGGTCTATCTAAACAATTTTCTTTTGGCCAACCAAGACAGAAGCTTATTGGTGAACCAAGTTAGAGAGATCATAACCATTCTTGAAATTCTAGTGTGGCATATAAATTTTCATTTAACCCCTGATGGCACCATTCCATCAATTGGAATACCTAGGAATTTTATGGAACACTTACAGTGGCCCTACTTCAGGTATAGGTGACAAAGTTACCATCTGTAGGGTTCTAAGAGATTGAACCCTCCGAAGGACACAAAGTCTGATTAGCTCTGTTAAGCTTCGCAAACATGATAATTACACCTGGGCGCCTATACCGTTGGCGAATGCAGAGGCTTCTTAAAATAAATGTTCAAATGACAAAAAATAAATGTTCCGCCTCTTGTGAAACAAGAGTTAACCTGGTGGCTCGGAGCCATAGGCCACAGTTGCGTGGATCTAAACCAGAGGGAGACCACACACTTCTTGATCACAAATGCATTGAATGCCGGCTGGGGTACTCAATTTAACGAGGTTCGTGTGTAAAGGAAATGGTTGCGACACCAGAAGTATTCAAACGTCACAGAGATATTACAGTGTACTCTGTGATAAATTCACAGGTTAATCTAAGACGAGCGCACATTTTAGTTCAGACATATAACAGGCAGTCCTGTGTCCAGGTCCTGTGTACTATCCAGTGGTGCATATAAAGAACAAAGGAGATACGCGCTCTCTATCCTTATTAGAGTTGACACTGAAGCTAATGAAGTTGGCCGAGCGGCTACATATAAAATTTCCGGCGGTGTACCTCTCGGAGAGGTACAGCGGCATAGCCGACCGCCTTTCAATGAACCGACCAGTGCCGGAATGGCACTTGTTGCCCCCGGCCTCGGAGGCCGTAATTAGAGTATGGGGCCTACACATAAAAATTTCGGCGGCGTACCTCTCGGGGAGGTACAGCGGCATAGCCGACCGCCTTTCAATGAAACGACCAGTGCCGGAATGGCACTTGTTGCCCCCGGCTTCGGAAGCCGTATTCAATATATGGGGCGTCCCCAAAGTCGTCTTATTGGCTTTCAAAGGCAGCCCGTCTTAAGACGGTATGTGACCTGCAGAGAGGGTTACGCCTTATGCTTCGACGCATTCAGTCGACAGTGGGAATATTAGTGGGTATGGTTGTTTCCACCACCAAGTCCAATGCCACCCCAATGGTGTTGTGTCACCTAAACACGGCGAGGGGACATATATAATACTAGCTTGACAGTGTACCTACATAGTTTATTTTGGTCGACAGACTTACGAGTACGCAGTCTAGCAGAACCATTGATATTACCAAACCTACAGCGTTATTTAATAATCTGAACCCACCACAACTAGAAAAGTTAAAGCTACTAGTTGGGGGGTAATAAAAGAGCGCATAGTTTGCATGAAGCAACTAAGACTACTTCCAAGTACTGAGATGGATTGTATGGTGCAAATTACACGAAGTAGATCCCAGATGCCTCAGGTTATAGATGTTGCAACATTTTTAGCCAAAATTTATTGTAAGGATGGGTTAGCTTAACAAACTGTACTTTTACATAGGACCGCAGTCTCTACTTATTGTGTCCTTAATAATATTTATATGTGTGTGTATATGTATATATATATATATATATATATATATATGTATGTGTGGGTATGTATATGTATATATTTTTTGTAATTAGAATTGTAAAAGCTATATCCTCAGAAAGACCTCAAGAAAGAAAGACACATCATTATTATTCGGTTGGCTTAGGGACATGCCAAAGGTTAATACAGTTTTTGACAGTTCGAAGAACAGCAAATAATTCTTCTTTTAGCTTCTGGAAGTAGAATTCAGAATTTCACCCTTTATGATGTATCTGAATATACATGTTGATTATTGAAACAACAAACCGAAGAATACTTTTGTTCAGACACATCGAATAATTAATTAGGGTTACCAACACTATTTGTTTGGAGAGGAGATTTAAATAACTTATTATATTAATTACATGTGATTACACCAGCTACACTAACTATGGTAGCAGGCTGGATAAAATTGATACAGAAAATGATATTATTTAAGTAATAGGGCATTGATGCAACACCAGATAAGAAAACACCAGATAATGCTAGATCAGCATGTAGTATCTGGAAACTGGTTGGAAAATAGACCTATAGATGAGATTTTAAGCAGAAGTAATTGGAGAAGTTCCCAGACTTTTAATGGTATTATTGTTGAGTTGTAGACAAAAATAAAGATACTTCTATTTTTATAAGTAGGATTTACTAATGAAAATATTTTCAGATATTTAAAAAGAATAAATACTGTTATTATATTAATTAAATGTCTACTGCTAACTTGGAAGGACATAGAAAAATATAAACTATAAATTTAGTGTATTTTTGCAGATAAATAATGTCAATTGATAAAGAGACTTAATTCACCTAGCGGTAGAATTAATGATTATTTTTAGATTTGTTTCTAACTTATTAGTTCCTGAGAGATTTTTTATTTTGTATATAATTTCAATAATAATAAGATGGATATAAAATTTATTTTGAAATATAATTTGTAGTGACATGACAAGTATAGTAAGTTATAAGGTTCAGGAAGCCAGTTGAATAAACAGGATATAGTAAACATTTTGATGGATTTAATTGATTATAATTCACATAGCGTTTGTATTCTTACACCAGCAGATATCAAACAGGTCTTCAACTCAACCAATGCTGTGTGTTTTAGATACACATATAATAAATCTGTTTTGCATTACAACAAAACAGTTATTATGTGTGTGAGAAAACACACAGCATTGTAGCAAGGTGCTTGCTGGTGGTTGATGAAGACTATGATTTAACAAGGTCAGTGGCGCGCAAATTTGAAACAAGATGGCGCGCTCTGCTGTGAGTGAAAGAGAAAGGTAACAAAAGATGGAAAGAGAGGTAAGATGAACTTCTATTCTATAATTGTTTATGGTAAGATTTATGGATGCTTCTTCAACCAATGCTGTGTGTTTTCTCACACACATAATAACTGTTTTGTTGTAATGCAAAACAGATTTATTATTAGGCTTAATATAAGATAAAATATAAAAATAGAGAGATAATTTAATAAAAACTTTTATTGTATTAATAATTTCTGTATAGAAAAAAATAGATAAATATTAATAAAATTATATAGCTCTTTAAGAAACCGAAATGTTCAGTTTTAATTAGTTTGCACATGTACATGTTGTATTGCTGGAAAAGAATATGATTGTATGAAAAAACAAATACTTTAATTTCATTAACTAACTATATTATTAAATGTAAGTTGAAGTAAAAACAGATAGTATTCAGTAGTTTTTCTCAGTACCCCTCATCACTAATAGATATTGTGTAACCAGGGTATGCTTCTTTGACTAGTTTAGCTGCAACTTCATGATCTGCTTTCCCATAACCCTGAGAGTAACCATAGATATGAATTTTCTTATTATCTGGATCATGAGATATTCTGCCTCCGCCTAAAGGTTCACAGTCTAATGGAGAGAGCTTTGCTTGCACCTAAAAATAATTTTTTGAAATTCTATTATCACTTATTTAGTAGTACATGTTAAGAAAAATTGCATAGTTGCATAATCTCAACGGCCAGAACAGTTTGATGTAAACAGGATACTCACCTCATCATAAATATCAGAATGATAGTTGCATCTTTTATAACCTCTTACAATAGTCATTTGCGGTTCTGCAGCATTTTTATCTTTATCATACACATTCAATAAAATATATTTAAATACACCAGTAGGATCAATATCCACAAGAGGTATGTTCGTAGCAGAGGACATAACTCTTATTGAATTAGATATTTTTGAAGCTAAAAGAGATAAGTTCAGTTATTATTTAATACATTTATTAATAATAGATTCCGTGCCGGCTATTCTTAGGAGAATATAGAAGTAAATACTAGTAATATTTACCTTTTAAAGGATAATTTAAGGGAGAAAAGACTTTAAAACAGTTGACTGTGATCGTTTTCAGCATCAATAACAACTTCTTACAATTGGAAGAGCAGGAACAATATAATACACCTCGTATTAGGTACTAACTTACTAAGTAGGTATGGTACTATTTTTTTACTTTAACCTTATGTTCCTGTCATAGTTGTCAGCTGTTGTCATATCACTCAACGTTACAGTCTATAATCTGTTTATAAACAATGTTTATTTGTGTTTAATTATTTCAATCATTTTGTTTATTATTTTTAAAACATTTTATAGATTAAAAAAGAAAATTATAAAAATATTACTGAATCGATATTTTATTGATTCTATATCACATAAACGTATTTAATTAGATTTTAAAAAATATTTATTACGTTTATCACAAATAACTTGTAGAAGATTTAAATAAAAAGATTTTATTAATATTCTTACCGTTCTCACATATCCACCTAAATTATAATTATTATAGTCTGCGACCTGCGTATATTTATTTTCTGTGGTGTCTGTCAAAACTCAAAAGGTTTATATACTTCCTAAATGTTTATTTTAGAGCAGAACAGATTAATAATTCAGTCTTAAATCCTTCTGTTCGAAGTCATAGAAACTTTAGTTTAAGAGGTGTGATTCGATCTAATTGTAAATATGAGTGCTGTATCGAATAGAATGGATCCGAACCTTACTGGTGAGATAGTAAATAAATGTTATTTAAATTCCGTAAAATGTCATTCCGCCTACGAATATTATTAGCCTTGGTTATGATATTTTGTAAGATGATATCTTTGTAAAATTATTTTGTCTTTTTTCAATAAACTTTATCAAAACAAACTGATCTCACATCTGTTGTTATAACGTGATACACATATTTACACTCCTGTGGTTTTATGTTCTAGGTTTGTGGGTTAATTTCTTTACGGCAGCTGGAATACCGTCGGAAGTAGCTGCTACGTACGCCCTTACCTTTACAGAAAACAGAATTCAGAATGATATGCTTTTGGATCTGAACAAGGAATATCTTAGAGACATGGGGATTGCTAGAATGGGAGACATCATAGCTATTTTACGGTAAGCTGAATTAAAAACGAAATCGTTGGTCACCAGCCTTTGACCAGACACAAATCAAATTATCGTAAAACAAACGAAAATAAATTGACATATAATTCACTCGCATGGATACATGAATTTTTTCTATTATTTATTCTACTATTGAGTAATATATATTTAAGAGAATGTAATAATTATATCAAATTTGTGGATTTCAAGTCTTTGTTTGATCTGATTTTAAACTTACTAATTCCAGGCATGCGAAACAGGTTCACGAAAGTACAGCAAGAGACAGAGTGTTAAGCACAACTGCTGTGAGTAATAAAGTACCAGTAGCCGCTGTGACTGGCCGGTCAACAGTAACACAGCCCTCGTCTCGTAAGTTGATATGTACCAATATTTGTTAAATACTGGTTTCTGTTTACAATGTATATATTTTACCGTTTCTGAATTAGTTCTACTTAATTAGGCTTTGTTTTTTATATTTGATGTATATGTTAGTGTTATGTCTTGTGACAGATTATTCATTAATATATAAATACAATAGAACCTCAACTATCTAAACTAATTGGACCAAGATTTGTTAGGATAATTGAAATATGGGGACTTTGGATTAGGTCAAACAAAACTTTGGAAAAACTAAGGCAGCATTTGGAAAATCAAGGTTCCACAGTATATAAATAATATATTTTTTTTACAAATAACATGACTCACCCGTGGGATCATCAGGATCCCATGCACATGTCTGTATGTTTATTATTATTTTACAGCTGCAAGTCGTATATTGGAGCACTACACTCGAAATCCGCAGGTTCAGGATACTTCACCAGTAAGAGCTCCACAGCAAAAGAGAAAATCTCTTGAGATGTAAGAAATACAGTGTTTATGTTGCATTAAAAGATATATTTTTTTGCTTATATGCAAGTGTTATGGTGCATTCATGCTAATCTCAAAAATGATGTGTATTTATAATCTGTTAAAAACAATAAGCAGAATGAACAAGAAGGGTAGGATTAAGTTAGATGTTTGAATATTTTGTGCTAATAAGTTAAAAGTATAATGATGACATCTGGAAAATCACACCTCTTTCAAATTATTTTTTATGTTATGTGTGTTGGAATTTTTCTTTCTAAACACTATCAGTTAGAACAAGTATTAACATTAATTCAGTAAGGATGTTTCAAACAGTACTTGAGGATTATTTTTTAAATATCAAAGATTATTTGTGAAAATCTATAAATAAAATGATAATAAAAAATTGTAAATTAATTTTCAAATGACTCAAACTCTCATTAAAGATATTCTTTACCCTAAAATTAATCTTTAAAATATTATGTGGATGTTAAATGTTTCTCTAATTAACAAATTATGTGTATTAATATATTATGAGAAAATTCTGCTAATTGCTGCTAATTAAGAAACATTCTTAATAACTTGTAAGCAGCTTGTGTTTGCAAACCCAAGAGTTATTCTGTATTTGAGTTCCAGTTTTAGGAAAATTCATCTTTAGAAGATATAGATGCACTGTTATATAATATTTTATCTATATTTATATATTATAATAAAGTTATTTAACCCTGCAGGGCTGCTGAAGACTCGAATATAAAAAAAGCACGTCTCATTCGATTTGGTTCACCCCCCATGCCAAGCAAAATAGAAAAAGAAGGTCAGTACATTATTGTTTTATAAAGTTAGGAAACTATCACATGTGGTGCAAGTACGAGACCATATAGTACAAGAGATTCTGAGAAAGATAGACTGATGGTATGGTTAAATTATTTATAAAAGTATTTGCATTGCAAGTCATTTAAGTTTTATTTAATACCAGTTAGCACAGATTGCTTTAAAAACTACAACAACTAGTACTGAGGTGAGGTAATGTATTTAATAAGTCCAAGAAACGATTTCAAAACTGGGCAGCTGACTTTTTGTGTGTATATAATGCGTCTAGGTGTCAAAACTAAATTATGACGTGCTAATAGATCCATTCACAAGATACAAGATCTAAATCATCTCTTTTAAAGGAGGGGGGAGGTCTGTTCCCTGAAGTGAGGCGTTATTATAATTGACAATATTATTTTGCAGCAGCACAAGGAAAAACGGTATTCGCAAGACTCGGTAACTCAGATGCCGTGAAAGCCGCTCCCCAAAAAGTAGTCAACAAACAAGTCTTCTCCCGACTAGGGAACAAGGACTCGGAGAAGATTCCAGTCGTCCCAATCGAGAAAGACGCCCTTAAGTACGAAGGTATATTGAAAAGCTCCCCGCCTACCAAGAAGGTGTTCACCGTCACCACATCCATAAACAACGTGAGGAAGATAGCCGTCGGCACCATGAGGGCTGACGAGGCTCCGGTCAGTGTCAAAGACAAATTAGCTCTCGCGAAAACTAAATCAGTCAAATTCTCCAATCACGTGGAGTATAAAGAAATCGATACGAGCAAGAAAGCAGCAGTGCCAGCCAAGCAGAAGTTCACGCCGGTCTTCAACAAGCCCGAGAGGCGCTTGTCTATGCCCGAGGCGAGTGGCAACGGCGTCAAAGCGAGGCTCGGGGTTAAAGATCAAAGCAAAAATAAGTTTCTAATAAACCGTAATGTTTTCAACAGATTAGGTGCCTGATATATCGAAATATGGGTAAAGTGCGGTTTTATCTGATATTTCTCGAGCGAGAAAGAAATTAATTAATAGTACACTTAAAGAATTTATGAGATCTATTTGAGAGCAGATTGTTAGAAAGCTTTGTGAGAGTTCAGCGTAAAAGGTGGGAGTGTATAAAAGGAGGAAAAGTTGTTTTAGAATTATTAACACAGTTTTATAATTAAGGGTTAATTATTCAAACCATTCTCTTTCTTCTTCTTTTGTCTATCATAATTAGTGATCAGAGCGAGCTAAATTAATGTTTCATTAAACACCCACTAAATAATTTATATAATGTCCATGGTTATGTCATCTCTTAAGGTGATTTTTGATTGAATCAATAAATCTTCAGAATAAAAAAAAATTCTGCGCACAAAACTAAAAAAAAAAAACTAAATTATTTTTAGTATCTTCAACGCATCTCGTCATTTAAAATATTCTGCAAATAGGTCAAATTAAAAACTGTATTTTTGAAATTATATCAACATTGCGTCTTTTATATTTTATAATTACTGAACGGTGCTTCAAATAAAATATACTTTAAGCTTTATTCAAGATTTCCCCTGGCTTAGGAAGAACCCTTACTTAGTTGACATTTATTACTTAATAATTAATTACTTCATATTTAGTGACTCAAATTTAAGCACCTCAATCGAAATTTTGCACATATTTGGTGCCAGTGAGAGGATAATCTGTTAGATGGACCATGTTGTGCAGGAATTATCGCCAAAACAAAAAATAATTTCTAAGCTTTAAAGCAGTTCTATTGACATTTTTTAATTTCTTTTTTATTTTATAGTTTCATGATAGTGGTTTTCTATATAGTATCTTAATTTTTTTTATTTTTTGTATGTTTGTGGGTTTGAAAATTTCTGCAAAACTGGGTCCAAATTTAATGTGTAGGAGTTAAGATCAACCTTAAGAACAACTCTTTAATTATTATATCAACATATGAAAAAATACGTTACTAATAAATTATTTTTCCATCTCAATTTCATTTAGTTAGGAATCCATAATAAATATCATAGATTAATAGCTATGATCTAGAGATCTCGGTCTAATTGGTCCTGTCAATTTGTTATAGTTGTTTATTTATCTTAACTCCTCCTGCCATTGGAAAAGGCAATAAAGATATTTAGTTCAAATCGAATAAATTAATAGAAATTTACTTTGAGAAAGTTTTTCTGTAATTCTTTTCATTCGACCACAGTTGCTTTTGAAATATTCAAGACATACTAGTCAAATACTTATTATATTAAGTTGCTATATTTTATACCGTAATCACATACATAACATTATCTTATTTTACTTTTGTTCCGATATCATACATAATATAGGAAGATAAGCTGATCTATTTTTTATTTTGTATAAAATCTTATTAATATTATAAATGTGATAATTCAGATGGATGTTTGTTAATCAATCACGTCAGAATGGCTGAAAGGACGTGGATGAATTTGGCTCAGATGTTGATTGTGTAGTCAGGAATAGCATATAGGTATACCTTGTATTCAGGTAGCGATCCTAACATCTGCAACACCAAGTCGCGGGTAGAAGCTAGACTGTAGTACAGTCTATATATATATTAATATTGAAAGTAAATCCTTCTATCTGTAAGATGCTCTTGCACGATCAAACTAGTGAGCGAGCGCGGACCATAAATACTGTTATATAAGAACTAGCGCGCACTGGTAACTTTTGTCACGGTGACTGTTTCGTCACTCATGTCAAATCCGTGAATATGTACAGATGTAGACACAAATGTCACCCAATTGTCACGTCGTAACGTGCGCGCACGTCCATACATATTCATGGACTCGACAAGAGTGAAGAAACAGTCACCGTGACAAAAGTTATCAGTGCGCGCTAGTACTAACTCTTCGTGATTTAATTTGAGAATCATACAATATAAAGGTCCTATAATGTGATAATTATTACTGATTCTGTTTTTTTTTCAATCATCAAATTTGACAGAACTAAATAATATAACCTTCTTTGTTTTATAATGTGAGGTTGAAAGAGATAGCAATATTTTTTTCAATATGTTTGTAAATTAGTATGTGCTTAAATTCTGTTCATTGATTTGCTGTACATTTCGATTCCGAATAGCACAGTTTTAATATCTACTATGGAAACGTACGTATGCCATAAGTTTATATAGAATATTTTTCTTTTCTTTTGCACAAAAAATATCCATACAATTTCTACACAGCCACAATCAAATGATTATTATTCTATTAAAAAAAATAATGTCTAAACTGATAAAGGCTACTAGACTAATTAAAAAATACATTGTTCAAGCAAGAATAAAATGTTTCTTTGCGGTAACCTTTCTTTGTTTAGGTTAGTTGTAGATGTAAGTTTTTTTCAACTGGTACAGATTTAAATGTTTGTATTTAAGGATTTTTTTTTGGCAAATTAATACCGTATTTTTGTGGTGTTATAAATATCTACTACACATAAAGCCAATTATTAGTCACACAATCTGATTTCAATTAATCCATACAACAGGCGCTGTCTTAATTTAATATTAAAATTGCATTTTATTGAATAATTTTATTTGAAATACACGACTCTATTACACATATCAATATTATAAAGAATCTCATAACGCAGTAAATAAAAGTGAAATAATATTCCGGCCGGTTGTAATAATATGAAAATATAAAAAATGTGACGTCAGTCCTTTTTATGCAGCATGCGGGTTGAACTTCGTGTTTGTGATTAAAATAAGTTAACATTAATCTTAAGTTGTTAATATAGAATAAAGAAAGAATTTAAATTTGATTTTGTTGTTTTCTTTTACCTTAGAATTTATAGTTCACTATATACTTGCATGTATGTTATTAAGAACTAGCGCGCACTGGTAACTTTTGTCACGGTGACTGTTTCGTCACTCATGTCGAGTCCATGAATATGTATGGAGGTGCGCGCACATTACGACGTGACATTTGTGTCTGCATCTGTACATATTCACGGACTTGACAAGAGTGACGAAACAGTCACCGTGAAAAAAGTTACCAGTGCGCGCTAGTTCTTATAATATGACACAGTGATGAGGATGATGTTCTCCTGCCGGTGATCATTAGTTTTAAAAAAAAATACACGAGACCTGTTGTATTGCATAATTGTTCGGATAAATACAAATCTCTATTTCCTCTCATAATCCGACGCGGCAGTAAATCCTCTACAATTGAAAATAGAAGACGCAATTTATACATCGTCATTTTATAGTTATTTCAATATGCACGAACGAACGAACTGTAAAAACAGTTTTTTCATTACTTCTATAGTTTAAAAAGTTTAGAAATTTAACTATGCGATATTCATACATCGAAATTTTCATATATTGAAATAACGATTAAAACGGCACAGCAATCGAAAAATATGAAAAAAACAGCGACTTTTGCAGGAGCAACGACGACATGTTTTTTTCATATTAGTTTACGGATAGTTTATAAACTTTTACTGTGACTCGAATAAAAACTTTTTTTTAAAAAACGTTTAATTGAGATTCTATAACATCGAGATCTTTAGCCTTCGATGCACAAACTGCCAGTTCAGGTAATTCGGTGTTTCGCTAAATAAAATCATAGTACAAATTAAGAATATCTGGAATGAAAACTGAATACTGAAAAATTGTAGACACTAGTTCGGTTCTTAATGTAATCTACATTTCTTATTTAATTTTAAAAAAGCGAATATAAAAAGAAAACGGGGCTATTAGAGAACATATAATATCAATACTAGACCATCTGGTTGGAGGGAAATGTTAGAGCGGACTTATCCTTACTTTCCTCCCGGACGGGAATAAGTTTGCTATTACGATAATATTGCTTTATATTTTCACATTATCGACTGTTTCGTGTATACCTGGCGAAGTATTTAATACATTTTCATGACGTTAAAAATATCTAAGGTGTAAACTACAAAGTTTTTCTTAAATTATAATAAATATAAATAATATAAAATATTAATTTAAACTTTCAATATATATTTTTTTTAAATTATCAATTTAAGACAAACTAGGTAAGAATGAAGTTGGATTTATTTAAGAATGTTTTACCTTATAATAAATACGATATATAATAAATAAAACGCAGTACTCATTTATTTATATTTGAGTAATATTTCGATTTCGAAAGTTCTATGTAAATTTTCCGCCAATTCGTAATGGAATAGGTTACGCTAACAGAATTCCCGCAGCGCATTTAAGCAGTTCTCGTATTACTTTTTTTTACCCCTAATAGCTAATGATACAAAAATTAATTATGAATTTACTCAGTTAATAATTTAGTAAAACGTAAAAAAGATGAAAATTATTCTTTAGAGGAGGCCCATTGACTAGAATATGTGAATCGTAGGAATAAGCTCAAACTTTATCCTTAAAACAAGACGATATTTACAGAAAATTACTCTACTTTAGGAGTCGAGATGGCCCAGTGGTTAGAACGCGTGCATTTTAACCGATGATTGCGGGTTCAAACCCAGGCAAGCACCGCTGATTCATGTGCTTAATTTGTCTTTATAATTCATCTAGTGCTCATCGGTGAAGGAAAACATCGTGAGGAAACCTGCATGTGACAAATTTCATAGAAATTCTGCCACATGTGTATTCCACCAACCCGCATTGGAACAGCGTGGTGGAATATGTTCCAAACCTTCTCCTCAAAGGGAGAGGAGGCCTTTAGCCCAGCAGTGGGAATTTACAGGCTGTTACTTTACTCTACTTTAAATAGACTTACAAGTTTTTTTTTCCTATGTTGACAGTAACTGAGAAGTTGTGGTTTTGTAAGTGACATTAGTCCGTACCTACTGCAACATTATCCGGTTAGATGAAGAAGTGTGTGAACGTAAGGTAATATCCTTAACTTTCCCGGCTTTCTTTATTCGGTCACGGTCACGGGTGCCCGCAACTTAGCGAAAGTGGAGGATTACTGCCCTGACCTCAAGCTGAACATTGCACTTTGTTTAACAAAAATGTTCTTTTCAGCTGTTTTGAAATTCAAAGCGAGTGTAACGATCACTTTCCATTTATAATGCAATTAGATGTTCCGAGTACTTCTGTAAAATGAATTCCCGCTATTATAGATAACAAAATTTAAAAACTCCTTTTTACGTAATTCTTTTTTTCCGAAATTTCAAGTTTTCAAAGTTTCCAAGTTTGTGATATAATAATTAAGAATAATATTTTTTATTTGCGAAATAGTTATAGCATACAATTTAAAACACATACAATTTCCATTGAACTATACAATCGTTGTTTTTTATTATGACGCAAGTGTATCAGACTACCGTAAAACTATTCGCGGTTGCCCAAAGATACTTTTTTTTATCATATTTTAGACAAATCCAATTTAACAATTGAACTGTTATAAATTTGAATAACTTTATTATATAACAAATCTAAGTTTGTTATTGTGTATTATTTACTGTGAGCTAAATACTGGTTTACATAAAATGATTTGAAAAGAGTCTTGAGGTTAATTACTTATCCATACTAATATTATAAATGAGAAAGTAACTCTGTCTGATTGCCTGTTTGTTGCTCTCTTACGTCGAAACCACTGAAATTTGGTATGAAAACAGTATGCAAATTAGACACCTGACGATTAACAAATAAAACGCGAGCGACGCTAAGAGGGCGGTAATAAATTATGTAAAAAAATAAAATGTCCGTAAGAATTATGATTAGCATAAAATGATACAATTTGTTAATACAACATAAATTATCTTCATTCTAATCTCTATATTGTAAATTATAAGTACTGAAAAAATGAAAGAATATCAACGACAAATCAAACAAATAATAAATATTAGAATAGAACATACTGTTTGAATCTGTCTCTCGGTATAGTTTATTTAACTCTTAGAGTCAATCAAAAATACCTTATTCAAGTAGGCTTTTACAAGCACTTTTGAATCGTCATTTATTGTTACCACCGTTTCGGAAAGTAGGTTCTGCTGAGAAGAATCGGCACGAAACTCAGTAGTTACTCGTTTGCACCAGTTCAAGTTTTTTATAGAGTGATACTTTTGATTAATTTAAATGAATGTTTATTTATGTAATGTTCTTTCAAATGCGATAGTTCTAATTCTGATTCATATTGTAAACTCGAGTAATGTAGTATCGATGATATAACGGGTTGGTATTAGAAAAAGTCCAATGGAGCGCGGTGTCTCTTGATCGATATAAGTGCGAGAGGCGGACGCGCTAACGCAGTGCCGCTCCCTCTGTCTTGTTAACAACATCACCCACAATGGGGAGAAAGGTAATTAAATTTATACATTACTCTAGTTATTTTATTGTGTTTTATAGAATCTATACATAGACATTCGATTCCATGTGATTTTAAGCATATTTTTTTCTTCCTCAGGTATTGTTAGCAGTCTTGTGCTGGTTGACGTTAAGTCAAACATCAGCAAAAGCCGCGGAGACAGCGTACGGTGTTGGATTAATAGACAATATAAGTGCTGAAAGTGGGCCTCGCCTCTATAGAAATGTCCCGGTCGGTGTTTATGCTAGTGCCATCCCTTACGCTTCTTATTCGTTCCACGCTCCCACGTTTGTTGCGCCAAAAAACAATCAAATGATACCCGTTCAGGAGGAAAGCGTTGTGGTGCAGAATTCAAACAGTTTTCTGAAAGATTCTTATGGACAAAGATACGTAGAAGCTCCACAAACTGTAGCATACAAAGCTACATTTCCTCAACAATATGTGCAGTTACAAAACCTTCCGGCACATCTCAGCCAACCATTAGTCGCTACTGGTCATAACTTCCAGTATGGGCAAGCAACGCCCCATTTTTTGGGTCAGACTCAAATAAGAGTGCCACATTTCCAGACTTTAACCCCTTCAGCCGTACATCAGTATTCAGCATCACAGCCAATCTTATATGCGAACAATATAAGAAGCTTTTCTCCAACATCGGTGTCCCCTCAAGCGAATGGAAAATCTGTATCGCAACAACAACCCTCTAGCAATAAGAATGTTTACGTTAACAGTCTTACCGCAGAACATTTCAATAAATTGCCGAATGAACAAAAATTCCAACGCATACAGGAAAATAAAATTTCACCCGCAGCTAGTAATCACAATAATAAACAGAGTCAATCACATAATGCACAAAATAATAAATTGCAATATGTTCAAGCCCCAAAAGAAACAAGCATTACGACGGTGACAAACGGAAAGAAAACTGTAGTTAATTTGATTACTAAGCCAACACTTCCTTTGCTAGATTTGACTTTGCTAGAGCCTTTGACGTTTAAAAATCCCTTAGTCCCCCAAGTGCAGCATTTTTTGCCAAGAATAAATCAAGTTACATATAAGAAGTTACCCGAAATTAACGAAGTTAAAAAACATCAGATGGAATACGTAGTACAAAACACGAAGTCTTATGATAGTGGACTTATAAAACCGAAATCGAATAATGAGGCACCGAAAAAGAAGCAAAAAACGCAGCCGTCTCAAAATGATTATAGGGACGAAGAAGAAGTGCATCCGAAGTCAAGTGTTTCCCACGATAACCCCAATGAAAGTCCAGAAATTTCTTATCACATAAATACTCCTAATCACAAGGAAACCTATACGGAACAAAAAATTAGCTATAATAAGGAGACAGAATCTGAACCTGTGAATATTAGTTACGAAAAACAAATTCAAAAAGAACCGGTACACTATTCTTATGAACAACATACTGAAAAGAAGCCGGTTCATTACAGCTTTGTACACAATTCTAACGAACCGGCTAAGAATAAACACGTGCATCATGAGAATAATGAAGATAGACCGAAACATCTTATCTATAATTTCAAAAATGAAGAACATAACGATCAACGTCGTCCCTCTCCAGATCAAAATCGGCAAGAGGAATCGTCTGAAGATAGTGCCGAAGAAGAGGAATTAAAGCCGCAGTATGAACGAGACAATAATCGTCAAGAATATTATAGTGATGTTCCAAAGCATTATTATAGTAATCCAGAGCATAGAGGCCAATTTTACAAACATAATTCTAACGAGGGCTCTTCTGAAGTTCAGCACAATGCGCCTCAAAGAATTTCTTATAATCAGAAACAAAATGTTGAGCACCATTTTCAACCTATCATTCCTGAGTATGAGGAAGATATAACCATACTTCCAACGCATAAACCACATACTTCCGATTATTCTGATCAACAGAATCGTCATCATCAGAGTAAGCGTGGTAATCTTCATGTACCACAAAATGAACAACATCACTATGAATATAGTAAACCACATTATTCGACATTGCCTGTTGTGCGTGAAAAATCGCAACGAATTATTATCAAAGAGGGAACCACTTCTGAAGTTCACAAGCCAGACAATGAGTTAATGGCGGAAATGGTAAAAAAACAAGAGGAAAGTGAAGAGGACTTTGAAAAAGCTTATAAAGACGCCGCCTATGGATTCCCGGCATTCGATGCACCTTCAGTTGACGTCGAGAAAGACATTTATAACCCCGACTCTTACGGCGAGTCTCGCTATCATAAGGATTACGATGTGGAAAAAAGTCCGTTACGGCAATATGAGGCAGATGGCGATGAATATCCAAAACAAACACGATCACATTATAAAGATGCCCGAGACAAGACGACGGAAGAATATTTCTTAGATTATGCTGTGAGCAGACCCCAAAGTCTTCTCGATCGATACAAGAAAAAAGAAGACTATTACAAGACATATACTCGACAAAAGCCAAATCACTATTTTGCTAGAGAGGATGAAGATAACAATGAAAAAGCGAAATTCACGGCTTTGCCTTCATACGAATATTACACAAAGCCCCAACAAAAGCAGGAATTTGCTAAATATAGAGCTGTTCCACGTTTTGAGGAATACAGTTACGACAAGGAGGCGCCGCGAGATAATACCCCTTACGATTCACGACCACAACAACAATATAAAATTAGAACTCAATTTGTAGAACCACAATATCAATATGGATTTGAGCCTTTATCATTACCACGCCTGCTAGATAGTGAATTAGCCTCGATGGCGAGTAACGATAGTCCCAAAAGAGAGAAGCTGGAATTGAAAAAAAAGATTTACAAAACAAACCACTCGCACTTAAAGAAAATTAGTCCGAAAGGCGGGAAAACGGGAAGTTGATAACATACATTGTATTTATTTTTTATAATTATAAAGTATTTTTAAGTTTAGTCGTTAAAGTTTTTGTTAATTAAATAATAAAAGTCTATATATCATTGTTTAATTCTTATGCCTTTTATTTTGACCTAAATAAATTTTACTTTTGATTACAACAGTTTCTTATGCAATAAAACTTTCTCTGTTGACATAATACGTGACAGTTACTATTTCTATAGTTAATTTCAAAGTGCGCTTCCAATAAGTAAAAAAAAAACTTAGAACTTTGACGGAGTCAGCGACCGTAGTAGATAACAAAAAATACTGATCCATTTTATACGCTATTGTGACAGGCAGAGACCCTCTGAAGAAATTATGGACAATGAGAATTTAATCAATAAGAATGACAAGAAAATAATTGTTGTTACAAATCCTCGTTTATACGGAACTTAAAATACGAAATTAATTAAAATGTAATCTATATACACTAAAATAACGAGAATACACTAAAATTTCAGAGAATAATACGAAATACCTGTATTGATATCTCTTTAATTGTTTCATAGTTATATCAATTCATTTTCAATTATTACGATTTGATCACTAGACTAGAACAAATAAAAAAGCTATAGTAAGCTACCAATTAGTCGCAGTTACTATTATAATTTTAAATGTGTTTGCACCTGTTGTGTCACAATTAATTTATTTTGCCCGATCAGAAAAATAAAAAAGAAATAACTGAGAGGGTTTCCAATTCTATTATTTTATATATTGCAAAATTAAGTATAGACATACTCGAGCGAATTGGCAAGTTTAAATAAATCAATCAGTAAAAAGGACTACTTAGTTTATTATAATAGTATTATTTCTACTAAAATTCGCTTAGCTCTACGTCATTTGTAATCTAAAAGAAGAACATTTCTGATTCTGAACTGACAAATAAGTATAGATTTTCAAAGTTAGTAGTTTTATACAATTGTAAGCTGACAATTGACATACATACATGATTATGACTACTATGACTTTTAATATTATTCATTAATAATAATCACTGACCAAAATCAAAAACTTAATATCCAAAAAGTTATATGACTTTTCGGTTGGTTTGTTCTTCTATGAGAATGGACCGTCACTGTAATCAGCCGAAGTATTTAGTATAATTTAATGTATCGTTGTTTTCCTATTCCACTAGACCAGCGGTCGGCGACCCGCGGCAAATAAAAAGCAAATAAAGAGTTGACAAATATATTAAACATACAAAAAATAGCATCTCAAATGCAACCTCAGACATCACACTTAAATTTGTGTAAAGTCTGTTTCCTATTTAGGTCGTTTGTAGATTTCATTTCTTTATTTTTCTATAAACATATACCTAAACATAATGTAAGTATTATTTGTACGAATTAAACTCTGTATCTTTTAACAATTTTCAATAGCATTTTTCTTTTATCTATGGAATATGACTAATTAACACTAATTGTGCGTAGGTATATTGGGCTTCTAATCTGGTTAATATCATGACTGCGGCCCGCCTATACTTACTTAGCCACCTTGTGGCTCTTGCCTACCAAAAGGTTGCCGACCGCTGCACTAGACGATAAAATAAAGCAATGTATAGTATAATATACAGTCTCATATTATAGTATAGGTAAAGAAACTACATATATAATTTGTTTTTGCTTTTCTTTAAAAAAAAATCTTGCCACGATAAGTTTGACAGTGGTATACACGTTGAGTTGATGGTGCGGTCTACTCAATCGAACGAGAACAAAGAATATAAAATTAAAATGATCTCAAATTTCAAGTGAAATGGTTGTCTGAAAGAAATCCTTTGATAAGTAATTAGTATTGAAAAGAAAAAAACACCCATGAAAATCTTTTAAACACCTTTATTTAGGAATTGTTTAAACATGAAATACTGAAAGGCATATTTAAATAATCAAATCGTCGCCTTTAACAAAGTTGCTACCACGGCCGGATTTAAGTGTATGGACGCTTTTGGGCAACGAAGAAGTGGACCCTAGTTATTTTACAAATTAATTGAACAGTCTTTCAAATTAATATATGTTTCTTTCTTCCGCGTATTATTTATTTATTTATTTTTAATATTTTGTCGTTTTCGAAATCTATTTCGCATTATTTTGAAGGCCTAAGGGGTCCGGGATATCGTCACTTAAAACCGGCCCTGTTTGCTTCAGGTATATTTGTACGGTTTCTAAATCATTTGACTAGTTATATCCAAATAAAACATTAAATATCGCCTCTATTCTTATTTACTAATCTAGAGACTTTAGACATTTATTTTGATGTGCCTATTAAAAAATATAAATTAGTGATAATAGTTAAAAAAATATAATATTTCTTAAAAATAATCCTAGTTATTAACGAAGCATTAGTTTTTAATGCTCTTAGACCGTTTACTATCTCTGTTTCCTATTATTTTCTGTGTCCATTTCTGACACTTGCCTCTTTTGAAACAAACGCAAGGTCATTATAACCGTACCCAAACCAAGAGCTAAGGCTATAACGGCTAATATTATGGCTGGGGTAGAAATATTCCTTCCACGAGATTCGTCGAAGAAATCTGCTATTAGCGCCACTGGTCTCAGTATTTTGACCACTGGTTCGCATCCCGATTCTCTTACATATTTAGCCCAAGTTCTATTAGCATATGTCCATTCCCTGGGCTTTACAAATGGTCGTCGTCCCGGTACAGTCTTATTAGTAATAAGAGTCATATTCCTGAGTTGCGCTTCGTTGTAGTGACAGTATAAATATTTCTTTTTCTTGTTTCCTTTAACGACGATGTCCTTTTCAGCACTCTTAGCTCCTATAAGGACGTCTAAATCACCCTTTATCATATTCGCCCAATCCCACATTTCAGCAATCTTACAATCACAAATGAATGGGTTACCGATGAGGTTTATTGAGTGGAGCTTAGGATTGTTTACGAATAATTGCGGATCAATAGTTGTTAAATTATTGTTGCTCAAATTTATTTTTTCCAAATGTTGTAGTGTCTCCAAAAACAATAAGCTTTCATCCCCTGACTTTATTTGATTACTGGCTAAATTGAGTTCGGTTAAATTCTCAGTATTCTTAAAAGCATCTGGGTTAAGAGATGTGATATTGCAGTTGCTTAAATCTAAGACAGTGACTTGTGACAGCTGTTTCGGGAATAATGGCCCGGAGGGTGGTATTACAAGTGGATTACCACCAAGTTTTATTTCCCTTAAATCAGTATACGTTAAGTTTTTGAAGAAAGCATTTGCGTTGATAGGGCGTTTCAAGCCGCAAAATTCTAATTCTAACGCTGTTAACTGTGTCAAATTTCCAAACAGACCGGCTTCTAATGATAGGAGGTCATTACCAGAAAGCACTAATTTCTTTAATGACGTCATATGTGCAAAAGTTTCTGGTCCTACGTAAGATAAATTACTATAGCCCATATTGAGGTATTCAATTTTTTCTAAAGGAGCCAAAAGTCTCGTAAATACATTCACAAGAGGATTATGCGAGATATCCAGTTCGAGAAGATTTTCAAAAACATTGAAATTATCTGGTAAATTGCTTAGGCCGCAGTTACTTAAGAAAAGTTTTTCCAGCTTTGGCAGAGGTGCCAAAGCTTCTTGTAAATCTGGCGCAAAAAGAGGGTTACCAGATAAGTACAGACTTTTCATTCTAGTAGCATTGGCAAATGCGTCACCTGATATTGGCCCTTTAATTTTACAGTTTGATAAATCTAGAACTTCTAAATGATTGACACTATTGCCCAATGTCACTGCGACATCTAAGTCTCGTAATTCATTCTCAGCTAAAATAAGGGTAACGAGATTGGTACAGTTTGAAAATGTGTCCTCAGAAAGGGAAGTCAGGCCGGATTTTCTCAAATTAAGGTATTCAAGCCTCGTTAGTGTGCCTAAAACTTCTGGCCAGTTAATATTTGATAGGTCGTTTCCTGCCATTTCTAAATTCTTCAAATTGATCAAGGAAGAGAAAAGATTTCCAGCAATTGTGTTCAGCTTACAATCATTTATCTTTAATGTTTCAAGACTGGTTAAAACATTAAAGACATCGCCTTCTAATGATATAAGGGGATTATTAGACAGGTCGAGTGTGGTCAGAGACGTAATATTGTCGAAGAATTGGGAGTTTATAATCGATAGGTTGCAATTACTTATATCCAAGTACTGGAGTGTGCTAGACATCAGGAATGGTCCTTCGACCACATTTAGTGGGTTGTCTTGAAGTTCCACGTTGAGTAGTCCATGCGAGTCCCTGCAACCAATAAAAAAGCAAAATAGAATAACATATCATGAAGAAGATGCCACGCTCTCATTTTCCTGTGTTAGTTAGGTTATTAATACCGATCACTACTCTGCAGTAACTCTTAATTGGCAACCCTTTTTTTCTTAATGAAGATTGATAATACATAAATAAGCAATAACAATGTAAAATACATCCGGTGGATAGTGTGCGACAGCAAAACATATATAAAAGCTTTCGTAGTAATCTCTTTGTGTAGTTTTTAAGACATTTTTATTTATATGAGCATGCGAGGGTGTATTTTATTGAAACTATCTATACTAATATTATAAAGCTAAAGAGTGTGTTTGTTTAATCGCGCTTATCTCTGGAGCTAGTAGTTTTGTACTATTTTATTTTTAAATATATAACATAGAACTAAAGTTAAACATAGTTTTGTATCGACAATGTTGTTTAGTAGGTACGTGTGCCAGATCAATTTGACTGCGCATAATCCGAGGGGTAATTGAATTTGCATTCTTTACGGGACTATTATCTAATATTGGCGTTTACAAGCCGCAATTGTCGCTTCTTGTCGGCGTAACAAATTCAAAGCAATTTATTCAATTTCGTCGTCATTGTAAGAACCGTCAGAGTTAAATGCTAATAAAGCTTCGTGGGAAAACAAATTTGCAAACAATGGACTCGCTATGGTTACGAGTAAAATTCATTTTGGCTATTGGCGTATGTAACACCAGCACAAACATATAATAATCATTATTCAGTTATTAGTCTTGTTTCGTTACTGTTAACACTATATACTGATTTTCACTGTGGCCCCGACATATACCTTACTCTATCATAGCGTTCTGGCTAATGTTAAATGTTATAGATGCCTACTACAAGTAGAAAACAATGATTCTTCGACTCACAGTTTTACTACCTTTTAGTATACTTATACCAATGATTAAAGTATTTAAAATTTCCAGTATTTATATAAATATGGGTTATTTTGGTGTAATTAAATAAAAGCGTAATATTATACAGTTTACAGTAATTATTTAACAAATTTGCTACTTTTAAATAACCCATTAAGGGATTTTTTTATAATTAATTCAATAAATGCCATCATTTTAAAACGAAAACCAAAAGAGACTTTTTATCACAAGTCTATTCCAAATCTGGACTTATATTATTAAGTATATATTTGAGTTAAACATTTAAACTTCATAATTGGTAGAATAAAGTAACCATTGATCTTCTTGCTACATGCTTTCTTCTTTAGGTTGAATCCAAATAAGCTTGTAAGAGACTACTTGTATAAATATTATACGTATACTATTATTTTAAATAAAGAGCTTTATAGCAAAGGAGGGAAAATAAAGGGTCCTCATTAATATTCTGAATAATCAGATTCTTTATAAGCTTAAAGAGTTCTGCTTAACAGGAAACCTGTGTTTAGTAATACTATATTTACAGGCAGTCACTTTTATTCATATTTAGTTCGCTATTATTTATTCTGTGTTATAATAATAAATGTTACCACTATATATGCAAGTAAGCTCACGTGTAATCAAAGTGCAAATTTTATCAATCTGACATTGTATTAAATTAATAAAACAAATTTACAAAGTAATTCTAAAATCTGAACAAAGTATTATATTAGATAGATAACTATTTGGAATGTATAACCATTAAATTAAACTTACAAGAATGCCTCGGGATCCACATAGCTGATATTGTTACCAGAAAGGTCAATATCTATCAAATAGTCGAGCCCTTTGAATGAGTCTCTATCGACTCTCGTCAATCTATTGTTGGCTATTTGTAATCTCCTCATTTTTATGTCGTTTGGAAAACGCTGTAGGCTGGTTATGTTGTTGCCGTTTAGATCTAAGATGTATACGCTCAAGCTCAGCTCATCGTATGGTATACTCGTCAAGTTGCTTTCTGAACAGTCGGTAACCCAATTGATCCTGAAGTAGTGGCAATCACATTCGTCAGGGCATTCCAGCTCGAAGCTGTCACCGTTGAATCCATAGCTGAATGGTAAGGCTAACAGGTAGATGAGGTAAACCGTCGTACGCGCCATTTTCAATGATGTCCAGTGATTTTAATTTACCGTCGCGCCCATATTAGAAACTGAAAAAGAAACAAAACATGTTCATGATAACAATTAAATATTTACCACAGTTATTTTTAAAGAAAAATATTGGTATGTAACAAAACAAAATTGTGTTTTTAAAATATTTTATTGCAATTCTATGGTATCATCGCCCATAGACATTGATGCTATAATAAAAATTAATTTTCCCTTTATCTTAAACATAAAAATTAAATTAATGATTTTTGCATGATCATCGAAAGCTAATGCTCAAAACATTGTGTAAGAATAATTGTATGCTGTATCACGGTCGTGCCCTGAAGAGTAAACGTTGATCTGAAAAGTAAACACCATATACTACGGTATGTTTAAAGTTTGTAAAGGTAGTGAAGGCAAATCACGTCACTGTTTGTTTATTATTGTATGTACTAGTCTTTACTAGAAACGATAAAAAGTACGGGAAGTTTTGAGAAAATACCTAAACGATTCCAAGTTAAAATTGGTGAAATAAAAGGGATATATCTTAACGATCTACATAATATACGTAGATCTAAGATATACCTTACCAAAAATAACCAACAAAAAATATATTGTTATTTTTGTGACAAAAATATATTTTATGTTCCAAATGACGAAAGATTTAGATAGTCTCTTATCTCTACTGAGCTTAAATGTTCGATAGTCGCTTGTGATTTCGTAAAATAATTAGATATAAATACGAACTAGGTATTTGCCCTATTTTTACATCAAAAAAGGGATAGTCTTTCATACTGCGAAAGATTTGCAAATAAAGGATGAGGCTATAAGAACGCAAGTAATTCTAGAATAGAAAGTCATAGTAAAGTCCATTTAATTGTATAGCTTATATTATTCTAGAACATTTGACTGCAGGACGCACCTCGCTCATATATCACAATACAAAATTCTAATACGAAGACGTAGAATAAAAACGACCACAATAACATTAAGCGTAATCCAACAAAATGGCGGGACAATCGCAGTAATGGCCGTCATCCTGCTGACCGGCACGGACTGTTTCCCGCCAGAATTTTCCAGAAGCGCCATTTACTGTGATTAGGTCACGCATTCATTATAACGATCTTGCTGATGTTGTAATATAAAATCTTTACGAATATTAATAATGGACACATTATGATCGATTCATTTTGATTGTGCATTATTATTGAGCCATTTACACTGGTATTTCTTACAAAGATTGGTAGCTTATTCCACCACGCTGTTAAGGTGCGTTATTTGATACATCGAGTCAGTTTTTTTGGCACATGCATGTTTCCTCATGAACTTTTCAAATACCACGTGTTCTACCTTCTAAGCTATGCTGGTAGATAAGTAAAAAAGAGTTAACGACACGTTAAAAAATACGTAAACATCGTAGAAAATATATTCTTTCTGTTTACCTAGCCCAGTTTGTACAGTATCATGTCTACTTCACTTTAAATAATTGGATACTGCATGCCGTACACTTGTTTTTTCAATAAATTGATTATATCGTCCTTGACTGGAAAAGGCTATTGTTACGTAAACATTAAAATGTATACAAAATGTTACATTACCAAAAACAACAATAACAAAAGCATGTGATGAATATTTTATACGAGAGATGGTAAAAAATCCAGACATGCCAAACTTCCTCAAGTAATACAATTTAAAATATTGGAAATTGACTGCAACTGAATGTACCGATATTTTTCAAACATGAATACAATGTTATAAGCAGTCTTCTGCTGCGTCCGACCGATCTAATCTTATCTATCTCTCGAAGTATATTTCGGTTTTACCAAATATGCATTATCAAGAAGGATTACACATGCATATAGTTAGTCATCTCATCGAGAAGTAAGCTGGAAATAGACGACCACGATTGGATAGCTCATTGAAATTATTTTATTTCGTCAATTTGAAAAAGGGGTGTTTATTGCCATAACTCGGCTCTAGATATCTCCAGCTCTAGATATGGTCATGGTTTAAAACTTTCGATTACATATTTCGATTATACATTTTTTGTTGTTTTTTTTACACAGTATAAATTAGGTTATTTGAATTTTTCTTCGGTTCATTGCGGTATTTTGACCGTCGAGTTATAAAACGAAAAAGAAAAAAAATAAGAGTTTTAAATTATTTTGTATGCTGTTTTCTCTCTCATAATATAGTATATCGATAAGTACTTCAATATATTTGTTAATTTTTTTACCAAAAATTACATTAAACGTATAAGTATTAGTCGTGAATATCATTCCAATTTAAAATGATATCCTAAAACTGTAACGATTGCGTTACAAAATAAATCTATAAAAATAAGATGAAGAGAGGATTTCACAAGTAGACGATTTACACATCGAGGTTTGTCAATTTGTTTCACAAAGAACTTGAGACCTTCAAATATATTAATTGTAAATGTACAATAAAACGTTGACTATAACTTGTAGATATAAATAAAAAACACATTAAGGTGACCACAATTTGTCAAAATGTAAGATTTTAAATAGATATAATATTATTTCATATACTCTATTTGAATTTCTGGGATAAGAGCAGGAGGATGATGATACTCTGTTCAAAAACATAAGAGGAAAAAAGCTAAATATACAATATTTGACAGGAAATTGATGCGATATTATATTTATTATTATATGGTCGAGGGCTTAATTAAAATATAATATTCACTATGGATTTCCGATTTGAATGTCTACGAAATTGTGTACTAAAAACTTTTGCCCATGGAGTGAAGAAACCTAAGCCCAACAGTGGGAATTTTATAGGCTGTTACTGTGTCCATCTCAGTCACCTCAATCAGTCTATATATTGAAAAGAGTCAAACTGTATAACATTACTCATTGACCAACTACGGTGGAGTCATATTGCAAAAACGTAGGTGGTAATCTGTACAGTGCAGTTAGTGAGCCATGTATTGCAAAATCTTAATTTAATTATTGTATTCAATTATTTTTCAACGATACTATACTGATGGACACCTAGTCTAAGGTAATCGTCAGCTTTAGACATTGGTAATGCAAGAAGGTTCTTTAATCGTCAGTTCGCCGGCAAATTACACAATTAAAGTTATTTCAGTTGTACTTACAATTGCCCTGGCTTACTCACCTTTGTAAGCGGAACTCGCCAATGAAACTGTATTTATGTTACACGACGGAAAAAGTATAAATACAAGATACATTTTACCACAATATTGAAGGAAATTTGTGGTAAAATATTTATTACCATATTTTTATTTACATATATAAAAGCAAAATACTACTTAAGTACTGATTTATTACGAAATCTCAGAAACGGTAATACATATATACTTAAAATTTGGCAGGAAGGTTTCTTATAGGGTGTAGACATCAGGGTAAAAAGGGGTGTGGAAGTTTGTATGAAAACTGATATTCGGGCACAGTTACTTTATATGTACTATCTACATATATGAACTTCAGTTATATTTATGCAATCGGCTCGTGAGGTTACGTAACGATATTTATTTTAAAATGACCTTATTATAAACAAAATAGGAAGGAAAACAATGATCGTAACGATTAACTGCCGACATGATTCAATCGCTGAATCATAAAAGTTTTATATTGCACGTCACATGAAGCGTTACAGAAAATGACGTTGTTTTGTTTTTCCAATGCATGACAGTAATTGAATCAGAGAGAACCCAACTATAGACTATACATATTCTTGTCAGACCACTGGGGTCTGGCAAAATCTTATTATTAAAATAAAACAATTGAATTGATTTTGAACTAAAGTATTCTTAAACATATAATATCGCAAATTTAGAATATAAGGGAAGGAGGCAATATAAACATTTTTGGAGACTTCTTTATTTAAAAGACCAGAAAGTCCAGAAACAAAATATTTTTACATGTTCGTGGTCCCAATAGCAACCAACTAACTTTAACTTTGTATAGCCCTTCAATATATCTCCCTCTAAAGAAACAGCTACTAAATTTAGTTTATAACATGACTAATCATGATCTTTGAATATATTCAGGCAAGTCGTTTTAATAATAATGAAAGTTAAGGTAGGCAAACATTAGAGTCCATGGCCCATTGGATATGTCTAATTTTTATTCATTAACGTTTTCCTCGCGCAGTTATATATTCACTACCCCGCAACGGAACAGCGTAGAAAGCTTTTACTGTATATTGTTAGTCGAGTTATCTTTTTTGTTACTTTGGTACATCCGAAGGTTTTACATGTATAGTATAGTGTAGTATTTGCATACTTAAATCATCATTGTCATGGACAACCAAACTAAGACACAAGAAATTTGAAAATTCGATAATAAAGTTTATCAGAATTGCCCACAAAGTTATTTAGTAAGAAAATTATGGAAAAATATAATGAAATGATTATAATTAATTAGTGACTACATTATATTTTTATATACGTCGCAGGGTTATCAATGACGTATCTGTATGTGTCTAGTAAAAACAATGTTTTTGGCCGTGAGATTGTAGGTAAGATAGGGTTGTTTGGTGATTATTGTAAATGCAACATAATTGTTAAGTTGTTTTATTGCCTTCTTAGGAAATATTTAAAAAACGTAACGTTCTTTGGTATAGTATATAGAAAAACCGAATTTCTCTGAAAATGTATACTATCTATATATTTATAATTTCGACGGAATAAAGAATAAAGAGTAAAGAAATACAAACTTTAGATTCACGTAATCCATCCGATTTGCTTATTTAGTTCGGCTATTTATGCATTACAAACAGTTTTTTATTAAAAATTATATCTTATGATATAATAAAACCTTATTCTACGGCACTATTTAAAACCACTTTCATTTCACTTTCAAAGTTCTAATATAAACTTCAGCGACATTCGACTTCAACAGCCATTTTGAGAATTTATGGTCTCGATACGCGCGATATGAATAATATCGCGTCAATTCTATGTAAATCTTGTTGTTAGAATACTATTAGTCGTTGATAAATTTACTAGACATTAAAATCCGATACATCATGGAAAATAAATAGAGATTTTAGTGCTTAAATGTTCTATCTTTACATAGTATAAAACAAAGTCGCTTACCGTTGTCTATCCCTATGTATGCTCAGATCCTTAAAATTGCGTAACGGATTTTGAGGCGATTTAATAGATAGAGTGATCTGAGAGAAAGGTTTTTGTAAATAATGAAACGTGGACAGTAAAGAAACACGATTTAGACATTCTGTGGGAAGCCGGGTTGGGTCGCTTTTAACTAATAATAACGTAAAAGTTCCAAAGTAATATAGTAGCAAACCCGGAAGACGAAAAACGTTTTGAGCCCTTATTTTATTATCATATTGACAGTTTATCGTAATCGGATTGAAACGTAATCGTTGCTGTTCAACTGTTTTCCCGTTCTACTAACGCAACAATCCAGGTGCGGTTCAGTCGTTGCATCGAAATATAATCGGCATTGTATCGTAACCAAT
The DNA here is from genome assembly GCF_905220365.1 of Vanessa cardui. Taxonomy (NCBI): domain Eukaryota; kingdom Metazoa; phylum Arthropoda; class Insecta; order Lepidoptera; family Nymphalidae; genus Vanessa; species Vanessa cardui. The sequence goes on from NC_061123.1 coordinate 15,063,477, forward strand.
ATAAATAAACAACTTGTCATTAGTTACGATCAAGCTGAGTTTTATTTTTGTGATTATTTGTCGAAATATAATCGGAATCGTAAATCATAATCGATATAACTTAATAATATTGACCTACATCTCTGTACGAACAGTCATGGCTATTGGTTGAATGGTATAGAATTATATCCTGTATATGTGTCGCGCCACCTCACGATGAGATATAACAAAGTAGATAACATCAAAGCCTGCGTAGAAAAATACTTATATGTATGCACCAATTTAATTGGTGTTCGGTGAAATGGTATCGAAGTCTATGAATGACAAAAAGTAAAACCAACATCTATATTCAATAGAATACAACAAAAACAACAGCCTGTTAATTTCCCACTGCTGGGCTAAAGCCTCCTCTCCCTTTGAGGAGAAGGTTTGGAACAAATTCCCCCACGCTGTTCCAATGCGGCTTAGTCGATTATACATGTGGCAGGATTTCTATGAATTTAGACACATTCAGGTTTCCGCACGAAGTTTTCCTTCACCGCCGAGCACGAGATGAATTATAAAGACAAATTAAGCACATGCATATTCATTATTCAGTGGTGCTTGCCTGGGTTTGCACCTACAATCATCGGTTAAGATGCACGCGTTCTAACCACTGGGCCATCTCGGCTCATATTTAATAGAATGTAACTAATAAATTAAATATGTTGTTAATGAAACAAAAACATATAGGTAAGTATATTAGAAACGTTCCTTTCCGAGTGGCTAATAGAAACTATTATTAAGCAACACAACCATTAGCTACGATTGAGTTACCCGCGCTAGGTATATGTATATTTAGATTATCACTTAGGTATTATGAATTACCTTTACAAGGTACTGGTTCCAACGTGTACACAATATTTATGGTGACAACTGACAAGCCGCTTTACACGTAGCGCTCACCTTGTCATGCTACTGTTCTATCTTAATCGCAGTAGAGGTCAAAAGACAATAATTTCATTAAGATCACGCATCGTTCTTAAGGTAATACTGATAAAAGATTTTAATGTTTGGTAATATTCGGCTTTGTTTTGTAAATAATTTATTTTAATTGAATACAATTATATATATTGATAAAGTAGAATATAGTGTATTAATTCTGGCGAACTAAATAACATAACATCAATAGGGTGTAAACTGCCTGAAAGCGCAAACACTTGCTGGTAGCTGATAGGCCTTAGCGCAAGCCAGTCTTGGTATGTACCACCCATTATACTTTTTACCGACAAATAGCAATGGTCAGTATTTATATTTTGTTTTGAAGTATGGATGAGTGAGCTAGTCCCACTAGAGACACAAGAGACCTAACATCTTAATACCCCATAGTTGGTGGTGCATTGGGATAAAATGAATCCAACGTACATGGCCAGAGGTGAACACAGCCAGTCAAGCCAGTCCGCCAAACCGTATAAGGTAAATAATAATACAGATGCACATTGTTTATCGTCGAAATTTGCTTAAATTTATAATGTCTGGCTACGAATCAATAACATGGGTATCAACATCACGCCTGTTTATTAAGATTTTATTAGAAATATCACATCATTTATGTATAAATAAAAAACTTGTTATGTTATAAAAAATATAAATATAAAAAACCAAATCGTCCCTCATTATAAAATTACAGTTATAAATAAAACTTTTATACTTGTTGCTTACTTGTGTATTTAGTCTTTATAAATTGAACGCAGGTGGCAATTGTATCTATACTAAATAAAATCCGATCTAATATGTTTACATATCATGAACACGTGATTATAAAAATTGAAAAAACTGACCAATAAATTAGTACACCTGTCACAATACTAGAAAACGTTTATTGTTAAGAGACAGACGTTAATCACTTAATCCTGCGCAGTTACAAAAATAATTAATACAATTAAAGTTAACTTGTTAATTCGAACGAAATGTTTACTTCGTCGCCTCTAGCTTGCAATCGTGTTTTGTGATTGTTGTTACGGATAAATTGTAGAGTAAACAATATTTATGAAAAAACCGGAAAATCTAGAATAAACCCAAATGGATAACTTCACATGTTACTGAACTTACTAGAACCAAAAATAAATAAATTATTCACTCACCTATATGATGCTCGTGCAATGACGTGTAATACACTTGCTCGACGACTCTGGACTGAAGTTATGTATGATGCTTTAGTGATGTAACATTTGTTTATTATCGATATAGTAGTTAGATCTTAAACTATAAGCTTGATGTTTATATAAAGGGAACGATGAAGAAGACGAGATTACATGTGTAATAATTTAGAAAAAGAGCACGAGCACAATCACTTTCGACTTCTCTTGAACTATGAAATAGCTTGATATCGACAAGGACAAGGCCCTTAATAATTTAAATGAATGTAATTTTTAACACATGGCTATGGGAATATATTTTAATATTTAATGATACCTTTAAATACCTTCTTCTGGAAATAAAACGATAAAGAACTGTTTGTTTTTTGATAATTTTGAACGCAACTTGTTAAATTGAACGCCTTTTATAAACTACAAAATACGGCTAACGTAAAATATAGCACATAATTCCAACAGGCGCCGTGTTCCAATATTTGTTACTTTAATAGATGGATGTAAAGTGAATAATACACTCAAATACACTCTTTTAATTAATCGCTATCTATTAATCTAATTTCCGATTATCTTAATTTATCTTCTTGGAAGCAGTCCAATTCAAAAACGTTAATTATTGGTTGGTTATAAAACCAAGTTGATGTTAAATTTGACACAGAAAATAATATCTAAGAATTTTGAGACTGATGCATAACGGTACAGACTGAGTACCACGTCGACTGATAAAAGTGACCAGACATACGGTGAGGAGGCTGAGTCCAACACGAGCCCCAGTATTCTTTAGGTTTATGTTAACTGTATAATAGTATTATTGATACGTAATTATTTTAGTACAAGAAATATATTTAAAAATTGAAAATTAATAAATTCATTTATGTTTTTATTATTTACTCTTTGTGTTAGTTTTCATGTTGAATGTGATCTCCCTTTATAAAAGCGTGTAATAACATTTAAAGCTGTATTAAAACAGTAATACAATTATGACACAACTTTTAATTAGTTTGTTTCCCTATGAGGATGTTATAGAATCGGAAGTTATATTTTTTAAATAATTAGATGTTTATTGTTTAAATTATTTAAAAGTACCTGTGATTTGTTTATAAATTTAATGTAAATTAGGAGTAAAATATTTTTTCAAATGGCAATGTTCTGTACGTCAAAATAATCAAATAGCAAGAATGCGATCATCTGTCAGTGTCAACTTGGAAAAAACAATCAGTTATTTTCATTAGTATTTCGCAATATATTTTAATCAAATTAGTTATTATAATGATGTCTCAAAATGTGGCTAATTCGTCTACAGACGAAGAATCGCTGAAAGAAATTTTCGATCAGGCCATGAAGCTATTTGATAAGATAGAAAATGGTAACGAAGCTACGAATAGCGACCCGGTGCAAGTAAGTAGATTTCTGGTTTTAGAGTAGATCCCACAATGTTGTTCAAATTACTAAACCCTAAAACTAGCTTTGAAAACTTTTATTATTATCAGAAAAAAGTTATTATCCTTTCAAGTATAAATGTGCTAATGGTATTGAACTAGAATATTCGGAATAACTATACAATAATCTTGTACTCTCAATTGTTACCAATTGAGAGTACAAGATTATTGTATACATCAATTTACCCTTATCTAGTTTGAAAATATCATTACAAATTTATTTTTAATAGGTGTTTTGTTTACATATTAAAGTAAAGTAAATTTAAAATTATTATTTGTCAGTTGTTCGACTTACTGTAGGTCTGCTTAGGTTCCTATTACCTTACATACTGCTCACAAAAAATAAATTGATCTGCAAAATATTTTTATTATGATTATAATGCATACATTTTTATTATGATGACAAATATGAATAAATTTCTGAATAAAATACCATTTCCTCATATGTTTTTGTAACTGATTTCAGATAAGTATAAAATCAGCAATTAAAAAGTTTGAAAAAGCAACTAACTTAGTCTCGCTATCAGGGATGTTTAGTAAAAATGAAAGTCTAGAGGAGTTGCCTACAGAAACATTACAGTACCTGCTGCTACCAGCTTTACTCGGAACTCTCAGTTTAAAATTATGCAACCAACCTCGGAAAGATGTTATTAATGTTGCAGATATATATTTTAAGTATGTAACTTAAACTATGCTTTTAAATTAATATTTCAAATAGCATAGTAATTTTACAAGGCTTAATTTGCATTTTAAAGTAATTATTTCAATGAGATAAGATAAGCTTTATAAAAGTGCAAAGAGAAAATCAAAAGTAGAAAGAATAAAATAATAATAAAATAAATTAATTTACAGAGATTTTTTACAAAGGTGCAAAGATTATGGTGTAACAGATGTAGAGGTGCCACAGACTACAAACAACGAAGTTTCTAACAGGTCACAGACTGAACAAGCCAAGATTGCCAGTATGGTAACAATATTTTCTTCTTTAATCTTTGGCTTTATTATATTTATATCCTTTTATCTTTTTTATATTATGTACTATATACATTATTAGTGATTTTTATTTATATATTTTAATTTTTTCAGAAACATGTATCAAATATATAATATTATCATATTCTATATCACTTTTTCATCAAATTATGTTATTTTAATGTATGCAATTGTTATGAAGCATCACAATATTAATCGCAGGCTTGCAATTTATATTTAAAATATTCTATGAATCTTCAAATATTCATCTAAATTAGACCATAAAATCATTAGTGTTTATTTTATCTTCATTATAATTTAATATAATAAAATACCATAAAACAATTGAAGGTTATGACAAGAGAAGCAAAAATAAAAAGGTACAAGGAGGTAAAGGAATTAAAAGAAAAACTGGGGACTCTATCCAAAGCCATGTCCTCACCGAACGCTGACGATGACACGAAGAGACAGTACTTCACTACATTACTGTTGAATTATGTCAACCAGGCCCTCGATGAAATAAGCAGTATTGAACAAGAGCGACCCATCTTAGAGTACATGGCAAAACATGCAGGAGGTACATATTATCTTATATTATCAAATTTAATTGGTTACAATGTGATTATTATCTTTTAGAAATTATTTTCTGTTTGAGTTGCGTGTTGACTTCTTTACCTTGATGGTACTAAATCAGAAATCTTTCCAAGTGCCATAAATATTTAAAAATGTGTTGTAAATGTTTTAAGTATATTGATAATCAATTTTTGAATACATGGTATATTAAAGGCAGTGTAAACTATACCAGTGTAAATTATACCAGTGTATCTACGGGCACAAGAGACACAAAATCTTAATTCATATAGGTTGGTGTTGCATTGATGATGATGATGAATTGGTTTAAATTTATTGTGATAAATAATATAAAATTATTCAATAAGGGCTAACCAGAATAAGTATATGTATGGTTTATTTATGTCTACTCTTTCTATGAATGCAATAGGGCATAGTTAATCACAAGTATTTCAAGGATATATTCTGAATGCTTAAAGTATTGGTTATGAAATGAAATGAAATGAAATTTATTTGCAAGAATATGGTTACATAAGATCTTACAATAATTATGTCCTTATCATATTAACCGATTTGGTATGCAAATATTATACTATATTACATTGAATCATGCAATCAAACTACACAATTGGAATAATTAAGGCAACCATCATGTCTTGAATAAAATATTTATACAATAATACATTATACAATATATATATATTATTTTATTCATCAACATCATAGATTATTATACTTTCATATCCAAATGTTGGTTATAATTTCAGATGAATTTTAATAATATCGTTTGTTCTGGAAAATTCTAGAAGCAAAACCGTCCCACCGGGAACGGGCGCCGCCCCTGAAGCCGGTGATCATAACCCGCGACGCCGTGCAGAAGGCCGTGTTCGGCGCCGGCTACCCGTCGCTGCCCACGCTCACCGTCGAGGAGTTCTACGACAAGAGGGTGCGGGACGGAGTGTGAGTCGCTATGCCATATCTGAAAGGGAATAACAAAGTCGATTCTATTGTTTTCTACCGGCATTTGAAATTTATCGATTCGATCGATACTGTAATCGAACTGTGACATTACGAACTGTAATGTTACCGAAGCTTTTACGAATGTAGAAATATGATACTATAGTTATAATATATCTACGACAGTCATTTGTTTATGCGGAAAAAAATAGCAATGTGGGTTACGTTTAAATAAGTCTCGCTGTTTCTAATAAAAATATCGTTAAAATACTAGACTATACTCCAGCCACATTCGATCTGGAATTTTAGTAAACAAACCATGAGTTATCATAATTAGGGTTGATACACTCTTAATAAAATATAATAATGAAAATTAGCTTAAAATAAAAGTTTAAAAATCTTTAATTACCACTATAATATTTCTACAAAACTAACAACCCTATATTTTAATACTGACGTAAAGAAATCGCAGGTTTGTAACATTTGGAGTGTTTTTTAAGCAAGTGGCAGATTTAGGAAGGTATATAATAGCTATACAGGCTCTTCGTAATTGGTGGTGTATATTTTAGTCGTATTATAATGGTAGTATAACCACAACATTTTCACCACAATTTATATTATAATATAAATAATATATTACAATATAAATTGTGTTTATAAAGTTATTCAATTGTGTTATGGTAGCTTTACTTAATTGTAAAATGACGATTCAAAAGTGCTTGTAAAAGCCTACTTGAATAAAGTTTATTTTGATTATAATTTTTTGAAATAAAAATATATACTTATCGCGCATTCCGAATAAAGTATAAAATATTAATGCTTAAAAAACATACTAATACACTAGCATACCAACAGACGTTGCTTTTTCCAGTATTAAAGCAATTGTAATCTCAAACCTCCCATTGACCCATTGAAATATACACAAAATTAATCTAAATGAGTCCTGTCGTTTGGGAGGCGATAGATGAAGTTAATAAAGCGAATTATATAACTACGAGGTAATTTCTGATATAATTTTAAAATTGGAGGTATTATTTTTGAGATCTACATTATTCCAGATAGATGATCATAAGTATTATAATTATAACCAAGAATGCGCTTAGTCCTTTGTCTTAAATATTTTATTATTAATCATCAATTTTAATTTTGATTAACATCAAAAATAATTGTTGTATATGTTTCTAAAAATGTTTTGAGCATCTGCCTGACGTTGATTGCTTACGCTTTGTTATTAAACGTTCCACATCGAATTTGGATGGAGTATAGTAATTATTACACCGTGGTTTCGATTCCGCAAATTCAATGCAACATTCTCAGGACAAATTGTTTGCTTTTTAGGACGGTTCCTCACTTGCAGCAAGAAGGGTCAGTTGTGTCATTACAGACTCACTCACTGTAATGGTCGATTCTTTTGTCTTACTTATGTAATGTTACAAATTCTAGCATTATAAGTTCTAACCTAACTCACGTACGTAATGTTCGAATCTGATCCGTCCTTAGATAAAATCCCGCAGACACTGCGACATTATATATTTATAGCTTTCGCAATAAAAAATTATTAGAAACAGTATTTTATTCTATATAAGATTATGTAGCGTATAAAAATGCTTGGAGTATGTATTTTTATTTCACACAGGATATATACATTTCATTGTATATATATTATACTTGTAATTTAATTGGTTACTGCGTTTTAGATTTTGTGACTTCCTAATTAGTTAATTTAAAAAGTTGACTAGCAACATTTTAATAAGCCTTTAGTTCCATAGAGAACCTGTACCATGATACTTCACCAGTCTTCATATCTTATATTTTGTTTCGCTATTTATAATGTGTTAATGAGTATGTTGATATAATTATATTGACTTTATGAACGTTTAATTATGTAATATATACTCATTTGTTTTTGTTCCACCCAAGGTTTCCTAGTTCGGGTACCAACATACCGCACGCGACGATCCAGACAGCTGACGCTGATGCAGACGACGCGGAAGAAATCAGAAAAGTAATTATAATCTCTCCATAATAATGAAAAATTTTTGTTTGTTTTTATATTTGGTTTATTATACATAGAATGCACAAAAAGTGGACTGACCGACAATCAGACCACCTCAAAAGTGCAATATAAAGGTATAGCATGTAACTGCTTGATATGGGATTAGAGCTAAACGAGATTGTTCTTAATCGTCGATTTTTGTTTTATTTCAATTTCATTACAATTTATGTATTAATATATATACATGGTTATTGGTAACTCGACGTACATCCGCTAGGAGGTGATAGGGGTAATTGATAGATCGTTTTCCGTCTCCAATTTTTAAATTTGGGCTGATAATGATTGTTTAAATATTGACGAATATCCACTGTTTATTCGTTTTTATAAATCACAAGAAAAAAAATCGATTTTTATTGATATTTTTGTCTAAATAAATTTTTGAAGTTGCAAATTTGACAAATTTTGAAAAAATCTAAAAATCGTTATAATTCAAAAATGGTTCAATTTTGAATCATGCATATGGGAGTTAAAATTATTGCAAATAGTCCCCCCTATCACCTCCTAACGGATGTATGTCGAGTTACCAATAACCCTGTATATCAATGAATTATTCATTGATATACAGGGTAATTGCCAAACTTATAAATATCATCACCACCTGTTTCGCCAGTGCCCCTCCCCACCTACCGCTCAACCTTGACTTTCTCGATAGTTCCAATTTATATCACTTCGATTATTTGGCTTGGCCAGCTACCCAGTGCAAAGCGAATGCTTTTCTTGCATAACTAGTCGTCGTTGATAACATTACACGTAATATAATACTATCTCGTTCTCTATTAAAATTAAAACAGCAACATAAAGCATTTTACTTGGGGCTAAGGGAAGATTTTTGAGTTGTTGGTTCCTATCGAGATAATCGTGCAAACATTATTGTATATACATATCTATATGTTAAGAATTATAAGCAAACTTTTCATAAATTCATCTCGTGCTCAGCGGCGAAGGAAAACATCGTGAGGAAACCTGCATGTGACAAATTTCATAGAAATTCTGTCACATGTGTATTCCACCAACCCGCATTGGAACAGCATGGTGGAATATTTTCCAAAACCTTCTCCTCAAAGGGAGAGGAGGCCTTTAGCCCAGCAGTGGGAATTTACAGGCTGTTGTTGTTGTTGTTGTTGTATAAGCAAACTTTGGTGTAAACAATAGTCAATTTTGATTTAATATATTTTTACAACAGGAGAACTTGGTTGACGATGACGATGAAGAGGAGCTAGAGAGGAAACGTAACATGGACGAATACAAAGACGACCACCGCAGGGGATGGGGAAACAGATACAACAGAAGCTAATGCAAACGGTTACAGACAATAAATGATGCCACAGATACCATAGAGTTTGATGAGTCTCGGACTGGACAATATATAATCTATGTCACCCAAGCTTATTACTAATAAAATGTTGTTGTTTTGTTCGAGTTTTATTGGACTGTCAAATATAATATAAGCATATCATTTGTTTTATTATTGTTGTGACATCCGGCGGTGGGCGTGGTTTATTGTTTTAATATTTTTTAAAATGGTATACTGCTCTAATATCATAATATGGTTGATTTATTCAGACATTGCTATTAGTAGGTTGCACTACAAAGAATTCCTGTCTAAGACTATTTTTTAAAATGTATTAAATAACTATAATTTATTGTAAAGTTTTACGGGGGCCAACCAAGTACACAGGACCGAATTAAAGTATACAAGTGTTCGCAAACGCATATGCATTTTCTATTCTCAAAATCCCGAGGGAACAGCAAATTCGACCCAAGAGGAAAGAGTTCAGGCGTATGATAAACTTTTTTATGTGCTTCGTGGGATTGCATTGTTCTGACTTCCAAACTCCAGGAGTGTATTAAGAAATTGTCACTTGGAAAACCTCTTAACTTTTTATGGGATCTCGGGATCTGCAATCTTATATCGAGCCACTAGATCAATGAGGCAGTACATTAATCATTACGTACTTTCCAGTCGTCGGGATTGATTGAAATCACAACGCCCGATAGTAGGAAAAAAAATATCATACATTTTGTTTTCCTAACTAACCTATTAAACGGTCTGCAATGTTTTTTTTTTTATTTCATTCGCGGTGAAGGTAAAGTAACAAAGTAACATAACATTAAAATACTTTGTTACTTCTAACAGGCTTTAAACAAGGTAATAAATAAAATATTTCAGCCATAAAAGACGTTTGTCTTTCGACTAAATATTGTTGTGTTAAGTAGTATCTGCATTTCTATTATATTTAAGGTTCGAAAGTATTGAAAATCCTCTAAAAATTTAATTAGCAGCTAAAAAAATTGTTATCAATCATTGCATAAAAAATCCACTTAAGAATGAAGCAATAATAAATGAAATGATGTCTAAAATTATATACTTTGCGGCGTAAGAACATTGTTATGTTGTAATATTCGTACTTGTCGAGCTTTCTCCCCCGCGGCGGTAATCGAAAGTGCTATCGATAGGACGTGTGTCATTACGCGTTTACGTCAAGTTCGACGCTCAAAAAGTTTTTGTTATTTTATATAATTAGAAAGAGTTTCAAAAGGCATCAAATATCATTGATTTTTAAAAAGGTCAAGAATAACTTCGTAAATTAATTGTTTGTTTATTTAAACAGCTCACGAGGAATAAACCGTAATGTGACCATAACTTACATTTTATCGTGTTATTTAGGTATTTTTAATGTAATCAAATAAAAAAAAAAAATTGCGCATAAATCTCTTGTCAAAATCAATAAAGTATTTTTATTGAAGCTACCGAGATACTCTATAAGTACAGATATGTAAAGAGTTTTAAATACTTTTCTCGAATTTACGATGACTATTTCTTTTATTTTTATTTGTGCACGGAGGGCACAGATTATTTCGCCAATGTCACGTGCGATTGAGAAGACACGATGGAGATTGAACGGAAATTAACATTACATTTGGATTACTCTTAGTGTACAATTTTAAGTTACTTTAGTAGGTAAACGAAAATAATTTAACTAAGTAGGTACTTACTTGACCTTTTAGGGTTTCCAAAATCATATTAAATACAAATTATAGGATTGATTCTATCATCGGAATATAATATTATTTTATAATTATTGCATATTTATGCAGTAGGTATACATATTTTCTAAATCTATTTAGAAAATATGTATACCTACTGTTTTATATTCGATTTATGTTCTATACATAGTTTATTTCTACTTTGTGTCAATAATGACTCATTCTCTAAAATTATTTTGAAAAGTTTTTGTTTTAACTGAATTATTAAATTAACATAAAAATAATAATAATGTATGTCTAGTTTTGTCGGTAAATATGTATTTGTATCCGATTGGTATATTTTTTACTGTAAAGTTTTTGTCAGTGGTTGCATGTTAAATTATTTACGTATAAATAAAGCTTCATACATTTTTCATTACTTTTTATCAATACAAAGATTCATGTCTATTCAGGCCGGCTTACAGTATGTTTATTAGAGTAAGTAGTCAGTTGAAGCTAGCTTAAAACAATCGTTAATAATGGTTGTAGGTGAAAAGCTTAAATTTTATCGTTATCATTTACACTTTTAATATATTTTCATTTCGTTTAATGTGATTGTTATTGAAATATCAATAAGCATATGTAATGTAATGTTGTCTTAAATTTTCGCGATTACACATTGAAATAAAACGGGTCTACCCGTGACCACGAACGCTGTAAAGTGCTCGAAACGTCGGGATGTTAAAAATAATTAATATACGCGATTCAAATCCGTTATAGCTAGTTTTATTTCATATGTAATGTGTTTAAGTAAAATAACGGTGTACTTAATTATGTACTAGAATATGTAATCCTTAACTGAAGGTTAAAACCCGTGTAAGGACAACGGAATTTTCATGTAAGTATTTATTTTGTTTATAATTCGTCTTGTCCTGAGCAGCGTACAGTACCTCGCATTGGAATAACGTACTGGAATACGCTCCGAGCTTTTCCCGCCTCTGCGACGCAGCTATGCATTTACATGCTATTTAAAGGCCCGCCGCTAGCTGTTTTGTCGCCCGCGTGCAATACTTATTTATACCGCCTTTTTTTGCTGCAAAACGCATAACGCTTTTCCTCCACATGAGATGGGGGGCAGGGGTATATCTATTAAAAACCAGTGGTATCCTCTCACTCCGTATTTTCGGGGAACGTCACGAGATCGTTTGTGACGTCCTGACCGTAGGCTCACCTCTGCGGGGCACAAATTCCTAGGGACTCAGAGAACAGAGACCCTTAACCCCGGTACACTTATGGCGGGAGGAGAAGACGTCCGGAGCGAAGACACCTTCTCCCGGTCTTCTTCGGCGAAGCGAGCGAAAAGTAAAAAAAATAAACGTAGACTATTGAAGACGTTCGCCACGTTTAGTGATGCCGCTAGAACTACGTTCCCTTGGGCCACCACCGCCATTCAGGGTGTTCAGGGTGTTTGAGGGCATCGATGGTTAAGTGATCAACCCTGTTTCCCGGAAATAGCTCTCCGACCAGTCGCAGAAGATCTGGCGGTAGCGATTCCGTAACAGGAGCGCCGTGTGTCCGAAACTTTCCTCTCAAACCACGATAGGCGCGCCCCCATGGGACCCTGTTCAAGCCCATTAAAAGCTCGTCCTTTGCTCTCTGTTTACTTATCGCCTTACAACTTATTGCCTTTTCTAACTCCTTTTTCAATGTGATGGCGATGTGCGGCCCACAGCTGTCCCTCTAAGTTTGCATGGAGCCTATGACCTCGGCGCCCGATTCGACATCCAATATACCTGACGGCGCGATGTACCCTTCAAGCCGCCCTACGACAACGCCCTACTACAAGTAACTGATACCTAATCTACCAATTGAAGAGGAAACTTAAAGGGGATTCTCCTAACTTCGACAGTACTGTTTTTCATAGGATAACAGACGACGGACTTTTAACTTCACTCAGTACAATATTTTCCATGCTTTGAATAATTTATTTTATTTAAGGATTTGTGGGTATTATAATAATGACTTGAATTAGGTACGTGATGTATTGCTCAATTTGCCGCCCCCTGGACGTGCCGCCCGCGTGCGGTGCACGCGTTGCATACCCACTTACGGCCCTGGCTATTTATTTCGTAAATGTCTGTGAGTGAGTGGTCTATATGTAGTTCAAATAGTTACTGAAATTGATCTTAACATTGTATGAATGTTAAATGTATCTCTCTAGCTAATGCTAACGTTACAATAGTCTGTCTCGTGTGTCTGATGGTTTGATGTAAGGTATCCTCAAAATCTCTTAGATCAAATCTAATCAAAGGTCGGACGGATTTAATGTGATTGGATTTTTCTGTTGGAAAATTCTTAGTAACTACTCGGAGTCTTGAAGTAGTCAACACAACCGTTTTTTTTTTGACATAGGTGGCAAACGAGCAGGATGCTCACCTGATGGAAAGTGACTACCTCCGCCCATGGACATCTGCAACACCAGGGGGATTGTTGGAGCGTTGCCGGCCTTTAAGGAAGGAGTACGCACTTTTATTTACGATTCCCATGTCGTATCGGTTCGGAAAAACCGCCGGCGAAAGCTGGTTCCACAAAGTGGTTGTGCGTGGCAGAAAATGTCTAAGAAATCGCGCTGTGGTGGATTTTCGGACATCAAACCGTGTCTCGGAAAGGATGTAAAATCGTCGGTCCTGCGTCTGAACTCCTTGTCGTGAAGGATTCATCGTCCAATATGATTATGAGAGGGAATAGAGTAGACACCTGTGTTTGTGCACATAGTTGTGCACTTTAATATGTCCTGTGTTGGCTAGTCTTTCCTTGAGATTGACAGTTGTGACCTAAATCAGTCAGGACGACATCAATAACGTTAGGTATAATTAAAAGAGTTTGTGTAAATAAATATATTTTACTACAAAAACGAAAAAATACAGAAATGTAAGATAATTTAATAAAAAATATGAAAAAATATGTATTATTTATGATTAATATTTAATTAAATTAATTATACGCAGTCAAATTATACTCATATGTTTTTTATTACATATTAAAAACTGCCGTTATTTATTCGGCTTTCTTTCCTTATTAAATATCAAGATTTATATTCTTTACCAATTCAATAGAATACAATTTTGTTATAGTTTATAAATGTTATAGTTTATATTGAAAGTTTAAATAATTGTTCCAGTAAACTTGTATGATAAACCTGCAGAGGTGTCGAGCCTGTTTGTGACAACGTGCGCAAGCGCATGTAGGGCAAAGAGAGCTCATAGCTATCGATCAGTAAAGTTTCCTCGTCTGTTTATGGGAAGTGCGACGCGGAAATAGCAAGGCACGCCTTTTCCGTTCATATGGGCAGCGGTCTTTGGATGCGGCTTCAATTATTATATGTGTTAGGAATATGACAAATTAAAAGTATAACACAATAGTGTATATATAAATGATAGTGTCTTTATTAGTTATCTGTTATATTTGACAGTAGGTATACCAGAAGGGATATTTATGAGCAGGGTCCATTAATCCATATATTAAATGTATCAGGTCGTCATCACTAATAATTTTAAAGTAAAATAACCGGGAGTTCCTTTTTTTAAATTTTAATAAGAGTTTTTATTCGTTAAGAAATTAGTTATCGTTTGAAATATATTACATAATTATTTCAACTTCCTATTGTTCATACTGTTTTCATGGTTGTTCCATTAAAAAAGTGTCTATAAAGTACCTACTTATTATTTACGGATTTATCTATGCTATATTTAACTATGCTGTGCCGTCTCTAGAATATTAAATGAATGATGTTAGAAAGAGAGAAATCTGCGTTCAAATAAACAGCGCTAAATGTTCATATGTAAGTGAGGCCGTTAGTGCGCATTATGTATATATTCATACGCGCAAATGAAATTTTGTTCACCTTTTTAAACATATCAAATGCAAAAAATTTGAATTTGACATAGTTAAAAGTTATATGGAGAAGGAGCACAAAAGAATACATTATGCGTTAATAAGTTCATATTATATTAAAACTCTATGAAAAAAAACATAGGTACATAGTTTATTTACGAATATAAAATTAATTACGCGTTTTTTGACATTTCTTTGTTTTTTTTTTAATTTATTTTTTATAGTATGACAAGGCGTTATACGGCTGCCTAATTTTTATTATCTTTCGAATCAATGTATCTTATATTTTTATTAGCATTGGATTACGGTTTATTTCGACCGATGATCAATCACTAGCATTCTTAATATCCCTATTCTTATACGTAGTTTTCGTATCACAAAAATATTTCTAAAAAGACAATACATAAAAACAAAAGTTCTGTAATTTACCTTATCCAATGTCTTAACACATCCATGCCCTCCACCAAGGCTACCAACAGTTAGCTTACTTGATAATTTCATTTACATTTCGACAGTTAATGTGGTTGATTTGTCGAGTGCAGATTTACGAAGACATTTTCCTTATTCCTGGTCGCCTGATCCATTTACGTATTTATGTCACGGCAATTATTATTAACTCAATAATAACGTATGGAGTAATGTCGGCCATTTGTGGTAACATGTTTACATACAATTATCGAAGTATGCAATGTACCTAAGTATTTATATAGATTGCAGTGTTAACGCATTGGAATCTCGTTAATCTAGTCATAAGTATTATTTATTAGTACTTGACTATGTAGCTTTGTTGCAAGATGACGCGACAGCTTGTGTCGTTATGTACAAAAATTATAAATTCATCAGTTTTGTCCGGCGATCTAGCTGAAGATTTAGAAATATATTTTTAAATCTTCAGCTAGATCGCCAGACATGTATGTATGTATTTTAAATAAATAATACATATCTTTGCGTACAACATTGGGAACACAATTGTTATGTTATCCTGTAATTACACTCAATCATCCTGCAAAAGGAGGTTACGGGCTTGTGGAACTACAGATACAAGGGAAATAAGATCTAAGGGCTTAAAAAAAGTCCGTCCAGTCCGCCTACCAATGTTATATTTAAAAAAAAAATAACAAATTCATTGATTTTTGATTTCATCTTTTATTTCAAACATTCAATTTTATTCTGATTTTACTTTTCATCACCTCAGCCGGAAGACGTCCACTGCTGTCCAAATTTAATAGTAAAATTATTGATGGTCATAAAGGATCAACTTATAAAATAATAAAATAAATTAATTGATTTATTTATTGGCTACGAAATATAGCTGCATTTAGATTTAAAATGTTTATTTTACTACTAAAAGTGGACTTAAAGGCGCCGCAAACAAAGGAGTTATTTTTCATACAAAATGAAACATATGTTCATTACATGTGTTTATAATTTTTTGTCCGAATTGGAAAGTTTTTCTTTCATGTGGAGGAGGGTTGCATTGACTAAATCTTGAAAAAGGAGATGAGGTTTTTTAACTTAAGGAGCTGGCCAGTTGGCCGACCCGCTCTTTTCAAAGCTTAGGTTAGAGGCCCTGAGCTCCGAGGCCAATGCACCAACCTTGCATCACCTGGCCCCAGGAAGCTACGCCACTGGTTATGGGAGCCCTTCTTTTTTTAAACGAAATCTATTAAAAAAAAAGCATTCAAAACCCAAGTATGAAAAATCAACAAGATACTTTACAAAGATATTATTCGTTGATTTATAATGAAGTCACATACAAGATTATGGCACATATACATTTAGAGATATTTTAATCGGGTGTTATATTATTAGCCACGCTAGCTGTGCCGCTCCATACGAGGAAACGCGCGTGATGGCACAGATGGCCTAATAGCAGGAAACGTTTTCACTACGCCGTAGTTTCTATGTGCTTTGATTATATCTGATGTTCGTAAATATACACACTTGATAATTGCTTAATTATAATTATATAATGTCAATACCGAAACGAGTTTGCACAGTTTGATTATTATGTTATGGTAATACAGTTCAGCAAGGTTATAAAAACTGCTTTAAGTAAAGGTAATTAGTACAAATAGCTCTTTATAACACTGACAGCCGCATGCGGCTTCATTACGCTTTAACAAGTTGGCTGCGGCATCATCCTTTTATCTTTTTCAATACTGAGTTACGAGGCGTTTAGGACCTCGTCTGAAAACTATCAAAATATGTTTACGGGGCTTATTAGACCCCGTGATGTTTAAGAAACTAAGACTCGATTTGATATGATGATGTGATGTGATTGAATTATATTTTTTCAATGCGGTACTTGGTCAAAGAGACCCTGTATTAAAGTAGGCACTCCATAGCATTCTCTTTTCAAAAGGCATCATATAAATATATTGATCTCTATCCTACAATATATCAAATATATGTTACGGCGTCCGTACATACGATGCGTATTAGACCTCGTTCCGCATTTAACGTGTATAAACTTTACTGTTTCGCCTTCGTGGGTCGTGTAATTATATTATATTCAAACTGTCTCTATAATTTTCAGACTAACGAAAAACATATATTTTAAATGACCTGGTTGAAACTCTTCAAGTTTATAAAAAAGCATACACGTGAAGAAGCCTCTTAAATAACTATTTTTTTTTACATTTGACTTTTATATAAGGCCTCGATGTAAACAATTCTTATGCAAATAAAATAAGACAAACAAACTCTTAACTATCTAGTAATAAAAATGTCATGCGGTTGTCGGTCTGTGTGTTTTCTCCGAGTTTAATGTGGTGTCGCACGTGTGTCTAATAGCCGCGTAGAGCAGGAAGTCATTTCACTCTAACTATCAGCGGTTAATATTTTTTTTAGTCACCATGACTTCGTTCTCGTAGACCTTGATTTAAAACAAGTAAATTTTTCGTTTATCCTTCAACACTGTATCTCAGGAAAAATTAGCGTTCATTAAGAATTTATCAATTTGTCGTAATACTTGGTGGTAGGACTTTGTGCTAGCCCGTCTGGGTAAGTACCACCCACTCATCAGTTATTCTTCCGCCAAATAACAGTACTATACTATTGTTGTGTTCCGGTTTAAAGGGTGAGTGAGTCAGTGCAACTATAGGAGAGAACATAACATCTTAGTTCCCAAGGTTGGGGGCACATTGACGATGTAAAGAATAGTTAATATTTCTTACAGCGTCACTGTCTATGGGTGATGGTGACCAATTACCATCAGGTGGCCCATATGCTCGTCCGCCACACTGATCTTAGCCAAAAGGCCGAGAAGCGATATATGCTCGTCCGCCAACCTATACCATAAAAAAAACAAAAAGCCTTCCAAATGTTTATACATTGCTTTTCGTATTATAAAGTTGTATCAAAACGCATTAGATATGCTTCTGATCGATTTTAGAATTGGCGAACATACTCAAAGCAATATAATTAACTGCTCAGGAGATACAGGCCCTTAGAGCACAAGTACCTATGTGCGTGAACATATTACATACTCTACATCTATTCGCTTAATGTAAAAATCCGATAACTATACAAAACGATGGCACGGTAATATAGAACTGCTAACTCCTGAGAAATGCATATCCGAAAAGAAATGATAGAATAATGACTACCTAATTATTATTGCCCCGACCTCTTATTTGAGGAGCTACAGATAGAATATTATTACTACACTATAATACAAATGTATTACTGATATTGAGTTAAACGCATTATAACTATTAAATTAAATTATATATTCATTATTTATTATATTAACGTAGTCAATACACCAACCATGATGAAAATATATCCATCTTCTTTTTTTGTGGCTTTTATTTGTGCCAAATAGGCACAGATTATTTCGCCAATGTCACGTGCGAATGTCCATCTTCTATATATTATTTTAAGTACCTACATAGTCCATGATTAGTAATCAACGAGCGGTGTTTGAAATGAACATTGACGACAAATTCGTTTCCGCAGCGACGTCGATCTAAGTAAAATTTTATTCATTGCCATGTGATATTGTATCTCGCTTATCAAGATCACGTGAATAATCTCATTTCAGTCATATTTCTCTGTTTGAACACAAGAGTTTGTTGTTTGGTTGAAATTGTGATAATGTTGCAATGTGACGGTAATTCGTTGAGGGTAAGATTTTAACAGTAATTAATTATAGCGCTTAGTGGTTCCGAAAGAATGGTGTAGATACATTCCATCCTTAACTGTATAGTGCGTCTTTACTAAGATTATTTTTGTCAAGCGCATTCAGCAATCGACAGGAAACAATTATAAAAACCCAATCATGATCAGGATGGCGAGGAACCAATCAAACGCTCTATGGAATCTTTGTGGCAGATCGATTGTTAACTTTACACCACCCATACTAATAAATATAATATGTGCTATACACACTGCGTTGATTAATATTAAATGGAATGGTGAATGAATATTGAATAGTATTAAATAGTAACCGCGTGAGTCGAGATGTGAATCGGTTGTTACAACAATAAAATGTAAAAGTCATTTAAAAAAAATATTATTATCAAATTGAGTGCAAAAAAATAAAACCTTTGCATGATATTCAAATATTATTGTGAGACTTTATCTATATCTGTGTTTTATGTTATTGTCTACTTATCGTTTTTCTTATTGTTCAAGAGAGATAAAGGTATGTACGATGAAAAGGAAGATAAAAATAACATGCACTTGGATATCTCATTATCATTTCGGGAAAAAATACAATTTAAATTTTTAAGGAATATCAGCAGTGGCTTTGCGATAAAAGTACAACAAATTATCAATTGGTTAGTGAGTCAGGGTCATCTCCAGCACTAATCGTAACTTGAAATCTTGACATCTGTCAGAATTAGGTAAGAAGTTTCTTGGTGGTAGGGCGTAGTGCAAGCCAGTTTAGGTAGACCACGTAGATATTTTATCGCTATACAGTGATATATAGTATTGTTGTGTTCTGGTTGGATGGAAGTGATTTTGACTGTAATAGGCTATTTGACAATGCGCAAAATAAATTGTGAATTATTGTAATCAGTGTATATTATGAGTTTTAAAAATAGTTATTTGCTAACGAAACTAGAAAATAATACTTAATTTATTCAAAAATCAATAAATAAAAATGCATTTTTTCAAACGTTTGTAACGTAGCACAAAACGCTCCTTATTGGCCGG
Source organism: Vanessa cardui (assembly GCF_905220365.1). NCBI lineage: Eukaryota > Metazoa > Arthropoda > Insecta > Lepidoptera > Nymphalidae > Vanessa > Vanessa cardui. The sequence goes on from NC_061123.1 coordinate 15,083,609, forward strand.
GCTTATGATGAAGTCACTTTCTTTTAAACATTGACTACATGTACCACAGATTAAAATACAGGAAAGTGACGTCACCGACCCCATTGCAGCGCCATATTATCCAAGTAACGTTTTCGCGCGTTATTTAAATATGTAATTTTTAATATGATATTTTTCGGCAAATATGTACTAGAAATAAAAAAAAACAACTTTTACTGGGTTCCTTAACCTCTACTAAATAATATAAATTGGATTTTAAAAACCAGTCAAATAGCCTATTGTGTTTTTGGCGTGAACATCTAAGAATCCAAGTTTTGTTTTTTTTTTTTTTATTTTGTTTCGAACAGTACAGTAAGTACCACTTACCATCGTCATCATTTGCCAGACCGCCTACCTACATTATATTTAAGAAAATTTACCTTATAATGTCCGTTTAAAAATGTCACCTTTTTAATCGTTAAGTGTTATCTTTTAATCTTTATAATATTATGAGTCAAAATCTAAATATTAAACATAAAAGGATGTTTGGGACAAATCGAAAAATTATACTTGAATTTTATAACTTGGGTATTCTTCGTTTGATAAACGTTTTGGCTAAGCTCTGTAAACATTACAATTAAAAGACAGGAAATGAAGTGGCTAAATGGCTAGCAAACATTACCGAAGATCAAACAATCGCACCACAGATTATAAATATTGACGAAGACATTGCGCGATTCGCGATCTTGGCATACATTTTATCCGTATGGGTTTGTTTAAGCATTTGAAGCGATGTCTTGCTAACTTAAATCATATTACCAGTTCATCATCATCCTCCTGCCCTAATCCCAATATTATTTGGGGTCGGCGCAGCATGTCTTCTCCTTCCATACTTCTCTGTCAGAGGTCATCTCACAAGTAACATTCTTTCTAACCATATCCTCTTTCACACAATCCATCCATCGTTTCCTTGGTCGTCCTCTACCCATAGAGGTATCCGTCCACATCCATGCTCTAGGCCTCTCTCACAATATGTTCCTCATTCCTCCGCATTACATGCCCATAACATGATAGCGCCTTCCACATAACTTTTCGGCTATCGGTGTCACTTTCAAACATAATGTCATAAATCATATTACCAGTTCTTAAATTATTAAGGGATTATTTTAAATAACTTTGTTTTTACTACAAGTATTTAAAGATACATTTACTATGTTTATTGTTTTTATTTGGTGGTGCTTGATATTTTCAACCGACTTCAAAAAGGAGGAGTTTATCAATTCGTCTGTATTTTTTTTTTATGTTTGTTACCTCATAACTTTTTACTGGGTGGACCGATTTTGATATATTTTTTTTGTTTGAAAGGTAGTGCTTCCCGTGGGGTCCCATTTTAATTTTATTTTTTTCTGATGATGGTATCCGTATGAAAACGACATAAGTCTTAAATTTGCATTATGTATATGCGCGACAAATAGATGAATAACTGAAAACCGCGTTAACCAATTTTGATGATTCTTTTTTTATTATAAAATATATACTTCAAGGGTAGTTTGGTGAAAGTTTGGTAAGGTTCTGATTATAGGATCCATGACAAAATAACGGAACGGAAGGGAACGGAACAATTCTGAGGAGCACGTTAGCGATACTCGGTCGAAACTTTTATATTTATAGGTTATTTGGATATTTGAGTCACTTTTTAGTGCATATTCATTTGTTTTAAAATAGTGTTTTGTTTGAAGTCGGTTTTTCTTTTTGTTAAAATTTTTATTTTAACATTATTTACGAATGCCTTGTTCAAGAGATTTTTGTTGGCATTACCACGGCATTACCTCTTTTCTCGTAAGTTTGCTGCATCGTAAATATCACGTTTTAAATACTCGTAGAATTAAAACCTTACTATGTTTTTATTTTTATGTCCACAGTTTTTATGTGTTATATATGTAAAAAGAACATAACATTAGAGACCTCGTAGGTGATGTTGCATTTACGGCGCATAAAGTGTTTTATATTTACTAGGTACATTGCTATTGTCCATGAGAGAAATGACTGCTTACCATAAGGTAACACGTGCGCTTATGACTTTTTTGTAAAGACACAATACATCTCAACAAATAAATAAACAAATCTGCTTACCCTGACTGTGTTCATATCCTACTGCTAAAAGAGGGAATTTACACCATTGTTGTATGTAAAGGTTTCAGAGCGAATTTTACCATAATAAGTACTTTGCAAATCAATCACAAATGTTAGTGTTTCTGAATACTTATGTATATTTGTTACAATAATTAATGTAAAAACTAAAAAGCATCTGTCAAGTGCTCGCCTAGATTTCAATCCACGACCATTGTTCGAGATATTTTTATATCTACGAAGCAATCGCGTCTCATTGTTATGACAAACATACAATAGATGGAATACATTAAAATACACAACGTGTTTGATTATAACGCTATACTTTGGTATCAATAGAGACGCATGCGCATTACATAAATTACGCAGTTACCTGCAGTTCTTAGGTATTAGTTATAACACATATAAAGCTATAGACACGTATTCCAAGACATTGTACGCGATATTACTTTGACCTTGCTTGCTAGTGTGTTATTTTCAATGGCGCGACAACTACAAACAAGCCTTAAATTAATTCTTGAATTATCAATTCTGCTCCAGATTTGTTTTACACTACTCTTTATGAGCGGTTGGAATATGATGAGGTATGATTTCATCTTCTTTATAGAGAAGAATTCGAGTGTACTTATATTTAAGCATTTATTTAGAGAATATAGTTTAGTTTACGTATTACATATATTTGTTATATAGAGGTAGTAATTTTTTGAGAAAATACAAAAATATATTTAGAAAAAATTATATATTGGTAATAATATTATTGCATTAGTAATATTTGTAGAAAAATATTAAAAATATTTCATTTGCTTGTATTTTAAAATTTATTACAAAAGTATATTTAAATTAAATATCAAAAATGAAAAATGAGTAGGTACCTAACCTATAGATTAGATTTTGAAGAAGGTACTAAGAATTGTGATGACATCATTAGGGACTGATTGAACGAATGAATATAATATGACGTGTTAGGACCTCATTCACCTTCAACCTGGTTCACGAATCGTTTCTATTTTGAAAAACACATTTGTGACATAAGATCTATTCTCTGTTGTTTAAATATTTAATAATCTGACTGGCAGTAATAAAATCCATTTCCAAGTATTTGCATAACAGTTTTAGATGTTATGCTACGGTATAACACGAATAACGTTATGTCTTCTGATTATATCTCCAGACGCCTTATTATATAAATCAGTATGTTAAGAGTAAGATCACTCAGACTCAGCTTTGATGTCATCCCGGCTCCGGTCAATGAACCGTAACTTGTTGCAAGCAAAACTTCCACTAAAATCATAACTGACTCGAGACTATTCCATTACGAATACGATATTCGTTGAATATCGATTCACGAATAGTAATGACGTCGCTAATTAGGTTGATTGTTTTATATTAATTCGAAATTCGAATTTTAAGATTCGTATAAAGTAAGTAGTAGTTAGTAACAGCTCCATAAATTTCCCATTGCTGGGCTAAGGCCTCCTCTCCCATTAAGGAGAGAGTTTGGAACATATTCCAATTTCCAACACGCTGTTCCAATGCGGGTTGGTGGAAAAAAGATTCGTGTAATTCATTCCTTTTAATTGATCTGTCTCGATGAGATCTTAAATAGGTGTATCTTAAAACGAATATAATATATTCTAATCAAAATAAAAATATAAACAAATTAATAACCTTAATTGTTATGTCACAATAGCTTGATACAAAGGGTAGGTATATAATTTTTTTTAAATGTTATTTATTATACTCCTCAGTGTGACCTCATTCACAACGAATTTAAAAGCTTGTGTAAACGTTAATCGCACGAATTAGCGCGACGCGGATTCTCGACCTTATCTGATTGGTCTTAACATCTCGCTTCCTTGTTGACTGACTCTAAATTATCAAAGTTCGTTGCCGCACTTTGTACTTAACGGTAACATAAAACTCAGTTTTGTACGGTTCAGTCACCCCCTTGTCGGCGAACCCTGTGGATGATCGGTAGGAACTGGGCAGGTAACTTACCCGACGGTAGTGTCATACAGGTATAATTAATAAAAAGACATACATTGGTAAAGAAGGCATATTATTCAGTACAAGACTTCCAGGCAGGATAAATTACATACCTACTCGTATATAATATAAATTAACTAACACGACTGTATTTTAAATGTTGAAAAAGAGTAAGTACGGAGTCTCTTGCCAGTTCTTCCCAGTAGAATTTACTTTCCGAACCGTTTGTAGCCTCAGTTGTTAAATCACGATTCAAAAGTGCAACAAGGCTACTCGAACACTCATGGGAGGTCGGGAATCGGGATGTATATTTCCTTTCCCGTGTACAATACGAGGCAGTAGTGCGTTGTAATACGCACTTGTTTCAAGGCGTGCGGATTGAAGGACATGTGCCTGGAATTGAACACAATGTTGGCAGGGAATTAGGGCATCAAAGCCATGCGTGTGTCATGGCAGTATTGCCTCCTATTGTACACGGAAAAGAAAATACGCGGTCGGGGTCAAGTTTCGTTCCTTCTCTCGTCTCAGTAAGGAATGAACTTTTAGAAGAGTCTTCTCTATCAAAAGAAGAATACTGCCCAATATATGTAGAGTTCAGGGGTTTTAGTGGTGAAGAATATCACGAAAACAAAAAGTTTTCCATCTTTACATATTGTAAAATTGGAGGTATATTTGTAATATTAAAATAATCGCCTTTTACTAAATGCATATGTATTTACAGACTGTACATATACCAAAATAACATGTTAACAGTTTTTTGTCTGTCTGTTTGTTTATTCAGGCTAATTTCTTTTATTTATTTTTATTATAGTAATTATATATAAGATCACGCTGAAATATCCAAATCATGTACAGCGAGCAGGTCTCGCGCATGCCATCACCTCACCTCACGTTTTATTATCTCAAAAGGTACCGAATAAATAATTAATAAGTTATAGTAAAACTTATTTGTTAAATACAAACGATCGCTAAGTCGCGGGCCCAGATAGAGTATAATATAAAAGTTAACAACGATAACGGTATAAAGCTTTATATCAATTGAGTGAATTGTGTGTAAAATAAAAATAAATAGAATACAAACAGAAAACATTAATCTTCATGTGGAGCTATAAGTGAATGCGTCAGTCGTCGTTATTTAAGCTATAGTAATTGGTTAGACAACACATATTATTTTTATTTATAAAACACGATGGAATAAAAATCTACCACATGTAACCATTATGTCTAAAACTTACTTTCGAAAGCAGTGTGTATTTTATAGCGCGGCAAATTGGACAGTTTTTTACTTGTTGGTAGTATACGTAAGCCCGTTAGTGAACAAAGTTGGTGGCGCATTAGCAAAAGGAATGGTTGTAATTTCTAACAGTGCCAATGTCAATAGTCAGGGATAGACACTTACCATCAGTGGCCCATTTGACCGCCTACCTAAATATGTAGGTACCTACTTAAAACATATACATAGAGGTGACTTAATATTTAATACGTACCAAAGTCAATATAAGTACATAGACATGCTGCTGTACAAACAATGTAGTTCTGGAATTTATTATCATTAATATACAAAGTGCATATGTTTGTTTATGTCCTGTGACCATTTAAAGATATCGACATTTTAAATGCTTGATCATTGTATGATGTCACGCTTGTCGTAACACCTCGTTAACACATCTCATCCGACGCACGAGTGTTTAATCTGACTGTCTGTCAAGATAATGCACTTGAATTGGACATAGATTATCATTTTTACACATTGATGACGCATAACAAATGATTTCGGTACTAATCGTTTGCTATCTTTATTGTATTTGTCGGTCATTGCATTACATAGACTTAGTCATCTGCCGTCTATTGGATTACTGGTGATGTTATAATCTGGTAGTAAAACTTCTACGAACACGTAATCAAATTTACGTGTTCTCTTAGACACTGGTTACAAGTTACAAATTTCCATCTCCGATCTGCTACTGCAAAAATGTCGTCAAACAAATTTAATCATACTCAGGGCGTTTCCTCATTATCCGATCCGATCACGGAGGAAGTAAAATGTATGATAACGCATGTGTCTTACCCAACAAACATTTTAGTCGTATAAGAAGAAATCACGCAACTAATAATTGTATAAGCGTTGTATAGAAGTCGTTTTATTCTGTTATTCGACTTAGTGCCGCCTATAGTTTATTTGACTTATAGTCGTGTAAAAACGTCGTCTATACGACTGTTTTATACGACTTTTACACGGTATTTAGTCGTGTAACCAGCGTTGTGGCAGTAGAAATGTCTTTGTGACTTTATAACTGCGCCTTATTTGAGCAGACCCTTTGCCTAATTACTGTCTAACTCACTAAAACTTAAACGCAGCTTTACTACTGCAAATGCGTTGCCGTGCCGTGCTTGTGGCGGTTGATTTTGAACGAACGGGGAGTGAGGAAGAAGGCTAGATTGTGTATTAGTGATAGTTTCGATTATGATAGCACAAATGAAGCCCATGAAAATGATATGCTTCGTGATAATTTAAAAAAATGGGCATAAAATCTGGTCTATTATATCACGTACCATTTTTTTATCAAAGCTAAACCAATAAATACTCAATAGTTATATAAAATATCAAGGTTTTAAACACTTGACAAATACTAAACTGAACTCTAATTTCGTTTTCTATGGCGGAATATTTACAAATCCATGATGAATGAATGATAATGACATAAAATGAAACGTCGTTTAGAAGTTGTATAAAAGTCTTTTCCTGCACTTTAAGTCGTGTAAAGGTAATTTTTAAAACCTACTTTAAAAAATCTCATTAAAATATTATTTATTTAATGAATTACACTAGCGCGTTCATTACATAGTTAAAACTAGCGCATTATACTCGATAAAATTAATTTCCCATCAGATTAATGTTCCTTGAACTTGAGTTTCGAAGTAAACACATAGATGAATAAATAAAAATTAATGTTCACAATCAATGAAGTTTGTTCGTGACAGCTTTCAAATTCAATTTCCAATTAATATTTTATCCAGTCATTTTGACAACAAATATAGTCTGGTAAGAAGCGTGTTGGATACTGCTATTCGATCAAATGTCGTAAAGCAACGGTAAATAAACACTATAAGTCTGCCGCACGACCTCTATACGACCACTATGCGACCACTATGCGACCAAAAAGTAACTTATGAAACCGCTACATGACTCTTATAGGACACTAAGTCGTATAAAATGGGCCTTTTCTTGGTGATGTCGACGTTATAGCAGCGTAACGGCGACCAGCTTATAGAACCAAAAGTTACAGGTGCCACGTTGTGGCGACCTTTCAAATTTTTGTTGGGTATGTATTGTCCGATCCGATATCGGATGTCGGAACCGACACCGATATGTTGACGACACCAATTGCTGCCCGTGAGCTGTACGATTGTCTGAAGTGTGCTATACGTGCATTTAAATTGTCTCTACGTGCGCTGTGCGCAATGCTTTCTTTATACGGATCGGTTTTTGCTTCTCAAATATAATAGACACAGTAAATAAAGTTTTCTATTATAGACTGCTGTGATGACCTGACCACGAAGCAAATCACCGATTTGGAACAATTTTGTCGGAGGCATGTGAAAATAGCACACGGTGTCAGCTAGCGTTATCCGACACCGACATCACATCAGTTTATGGGAAAACGCTCTTTCCTTCTCCGGATTTACCTGCTAGCGTTTATTTTATTTGGAATATATTAGTCAATAACGTCTTAGTAATATATAAATCAATAATATACACATTGTTCAAAATAAATATGTATTTATTTTTATTTTATATATAATATTAAGTTTTGGATAGTTTATGAGGACCAAATCACAGCTATTTACAAAACTGTACTGACTTTGTTTGAAACTTAGAGCAACGGATCAGTTTATACTAGCAAGTTAAACAACAGTAATTGCACTAATAAGAATGAAACATACAAATGATTAAGTAAGAAAAAATAATAAAAAAAGTAAAATTTGGAAAAGAAAGGAATTACAGTGTCTTGTGATAAATAAAGATACGATATATTTTTTAGACTTGTGATTCTGGAAATATATTAACAATATACGACTATAGGATCATGATATGAGTCCGTTGTACACCAAATTCGACGTAGACGTCTTACCCTGATATACCTATCATATTATTTTTTTCTTGGCAATCTAGATTACGCGGCTATCACAATAACATATAAGAACAAGGGAAACGAGGTAATTGGAATTTAGGATACTAGGGTTAATAATGTTGAATAAACGAAAGAATAAATAAAAGGAGGTTATCACATGTGATAAGTTGACTCATTCCAATAAGATAAGCATCTACTAAAATTGAAATTTATATTTCATTAAAAATGTGGCTTAGCAATCAGCATCAGGTGTCTCCAAAAAATCCTTTTTTTTAATATAATTACAAATCATTTACCACTTAGTAATCACAATAGATAATAAACTATATCATTGTTTTATTGTTTTAATTATCATCTACTTATAGCCACACATATCCGAGTTAATTACAAACGCGACAACACAAGTAAATATGTACGCAGGACTTAAACAGCATTCTTTGCACGTATCACGGAAACCCTGTTCAGAAATATCTCAATAAGTCGTCGAATTCATCTCATACAAATGGAATTTCCTTATAAACAAACGATCGTCAAACGTGGACCGGCGCTAAATTATCATGCAAATATCGTGAGTAAATGTGGGCTCCTGAATAAGATGTCTTGAATACAAATCGTGCGTGGTGTGTTGCAATGTACCTTTGTTCTAGAAACATATACATGGTGAAGGCGTATATTGTGTTCGAGAACTATATTACTTAGTTTTGACAAGTTTTGTTGGGCATAGGAAGTCGAAAAATTTGTATGTTCAAAGGATAGTGTAAAGTTATGCACAGATTACAGTGATACATTTATATTCATATGCAATATTTTTCATTAAATACTGGTATTTACTATCAATAATATTGAAAAGCATATATTATAAAAAAGATAGATGGGGCGCACTGAACGTGAAGCAACAAAACAAATACAAATTATCCGCACTGCTAAGTGACGCGTTTATTTATTGTTAATATATACGTCATATGTGCTTACAATTCTTTTATAATTTAACTTAAGGCGGCTTTTGCTGATACGATTTAAGAATTAAAAATCAATGTTGTTAACAATGAATTCGACCTTCCTTTCCGGTTACATTCGGAAATCCGCAAAAATTATAAAAATAATCGGTATGTCGTGAAATCGCGGTCAATGGCGCGGACACCACGTCGGCCGCGGTCGGTAATGGGGGATGCGTGATATCAACGTTTGCGCAGGCGCACGAATTCACACTCGAACTAATGATGGAATTGCATTAATTTAGATAATCACGCGACCATTTTACTGTGGTAATGGATTATAAATTGCACATAATATGTTAATAAGGAATTGCTCTACATATAAAAGGAAAATATTATAATAAATTATTTATATTGATTATTATTGAAAACAGAGCTGAGATGGCCCAGTGTTTAGAATGCGTGCATCTTAACAGATGATTGCGAGTTCTAGCCCAGGCAAGCACCACTATATAATTATAATATAAATCATCTCATGCTCGGCGGTGAAGGAAAACATCGTGAGGAAACCTGCATGTGTCTAATTTCATCGAAATTCTGCCACATGTGCATTCCACCAACCCGCATTGGACCAGCGTGGTGGAATATGTTCCAAAAACTTTCTCATTAGTGGGAGAGGAGGCCTTAGCCCAGCAGTGGGAAATGTACTGGCTGTTACTGTTACTGAAAAGAAAACCAAAGGGTTATATTTTATATGCATTGACGTTTAAGTATAAGTGAGGGTTGAGGAAACAAAATGATAATTCGAAGTTTCTGGATTATATTATACTAGTAGTCGCCTGCGGCTTACGTTTTCGGGTGTTGGTTGTTATGTACGAAGCAAAAAAAAGCCTATGGCTTTTCTTGTAGTTCATGTTTGCTTAATACCAAATTTCATGAAATTCGGTCAGCGGTTCGGTCGTGAAAGAGCGACAGAAAGAGAGACAGACAGAGTTACTTTCACATTTATAAAATATAATATTAATATAAATTATTCTATCACGCATGTCCAAGGCGGGTTGGTAGATACACTTAGGGCAGAATTTTTTACAATACATGTAGGTTCCTTCAATATTATCCTGAACCCCCGAGACTAAGATGAATTGTAAACAAAGTAATTGGTATCTAATATACAACTTCAAGAGTGAACATATCTACTCTATTAGCTATTCTAGCAGCAACATCAACATTTTTCATCGAGGATTAAATATACACGAGCCAGGACTTGTAGCGCTTTCAAAATGTAAATAATATATAAATTACAGCAGAGTATTTTATTGTATTGAGGATATCATTCGACTAATGATAAAGACGATTATATTTAAAGTTTGGACATAGTACTATCTGACACTGATTATGGTATCCTTACTGATTCCGGTCACGGTATCAAATCTCAAGGGCGACCAAACCACTATGCAAGATATATTATTGTGCAAGATTGTGCGAAAACACAGGTGCACTCTCTATTCCATCATTATCATCATAAGATAACACGGAAAAGTCGATACCAGCGGAAAAAGTTTTGGTGCAGATTAACTTTTTATATAAGACTACTTACATAGAACTAGACTGAAGACTGCCTCGTCAGTCTAGTTCTATCTAATAAAAGCCAAGCTTTTTCTTCCTAGTGTATAGAGAAGGTTCTTAAAATCTGGTCAATGGATAATGGATGTCCTTCGCCTGAATCGAATCGAATTATCGATCAATGACTCGTTAAACTAAAACGAGGGTGGGAGGGCGAAGCGTGATGGTAGGTTGAGGGATATAGCGTGCATTTGTGTTTGCATAGATACTTGTGCAATATATATATCTATCTCCTGTGCAAATGTTCAGTTTTTGAGGTTGACCAAAATTCAATGTTCGAATTAATTTATACAATAATAATTAATCAACTAATCTGGTGCCCTGGCGTTGGAGATTGACCAAAATTCGAATAGGGCATTATTTTGTTATGTGTTCGATTTCCAAGACTTTTGTGTTCTTAGGGGAGAAGATGCTTGGTTAGCCGCGTGAAGTTTACAACCAATTTTTTCAGTAATGATAAAAGTTATAATAAAATATTGGTTACATAAGATGCATTATTGTCTTAGTGTATATTATATATTATTATAAACCGTCAACTGTCATTGAACTCCCGAGACATGTTACAAATTGAAACACAGCGAGGACTTGAATACTAAATGCACCTTTGTAACCATGCTGTGATCGAATTGCGTTACCCCTGATGTAACCAGTTACGGTGACGGATTGTGCAATCGAAGCTGTCGGCGTATGTATATGGTTAATCGGATTCATTGTGTATTTACTAAGATAGTAAATACCTATCTCCTGAAAAAAAGTGTAATTAACGAAACATTATGTCACAACGTCAATAAGTCCTTCTTGGGGCAGGGTATCGACTTCTATAATAAAATTCTACAGACATTTTTAACTTTGCCGTTTAGTAAATTCAAATCGTAGAAAAAGCATACTATTCAATACAAGATTTTATTGATGATAAAAAAGCGTGGAGCTAATTACCTGTTGACTTCCACGCAGGATATATTAATTTAAATTATTGTATTTAACTAACATGACTTTGTATTTTTAAATGTTAAAAAAGAGTAACTACTGAGTTTCTTGCCGGTTCTTCTCGGTATAATCTACTTTCCGAACCGGTGGTAGCTTCACTTAATTGTAAAATGACGATTCAAAAGTGCTTGTAAAAGCCTACTTGAATAAAGTTTATTTTGATTTTATTTGATTTAACTTATCTACTATTCCTGACCTCATACATGTCAAATTATTACAAATTTACCTCCCTTTCTCCCCTATCTAAGCTAAATATTCTCAAAAGTCTCTTCTTTCTTGTAAATATTGAGACTCATTAATACAAATCCAGATCCAGAGAACAATCTTAAACATCAGTGCACCTTCCTGTGTTTCTTGATTTTTTATCAATTCCTTTAGTCGTGTCCAAACATTTTATTTGAGGTCTGCTAACCGGTTTCAGTGCCCGTAATAATCATTTAATATAATATCTTAGAAATCGAATATAGATTTAGATATGTAAATAACAGGGAAAGTATGAATTTAATCACACAGTAATGAAAGTGAAGATTTGAATGATATCGATGTCATTAATAATAAGCGTCGTATTCAGATACGAGAGCCGAGATTGCTCAGTGAATCCATGTATTCACGCACGGGTTCAATTTCGACCAGCAAGCGACACTGAGTTCTGATTTGCATAATTTGTGTTCATGATTCTGTGAAAGAAAATAAGTAAGCATGCGTGCGTTTGAGAAATTCTGTCGCATATGTATCACTATCACTTCCATCTGCACCGTTTTTACATTGGAAAAGCGCAAGTATATATGAAGGGGAGGGCAACCGAGGCAACTGTCTACAGGTCCCCAATGACAGGATAAGTAAGAGATAACTGTGTCACAAGACTGGGGTCCCACGATAAAGATTCCAACGAGTTAACAATTTTTAATATGAATTATTTCTAGATATCTAGATATCGCCAAAATTAAATAATGTTACTAATTACCGGTTTAAAAGTTGCTTATAAAAATAATATAAATATTCTTGATAAATCTAAGTGACTTGAAATGGAAATTTTAAAATTAATTTATACAATAATAATTGGGGGCTTCACCCATCTGTTGCCCTAGAATTTCCAGACCTTAAAATCCGATACTAGAATAGGTACTGAAAAAAGCTTCTGAAATATATTTTCAAGTAATACACGCAAAAGACAGGGCTAACAGGTCTAACACTCCACTCGCTCCACTCAGATCGCTTCGTACAATGTCAATACATATAATAAAATGGAAGTGTCTGTTTGTAATATTAAAACAACTGCGTTTTACTCAATGCATATGTATATACATACGATACATATACCAATTTTTTTTTTTAATTATATCATATAATTTAATACGATTATTGTTCCGTCTAAACTCTGGAGCGCTGGACCGAGGTTCATGGGTCCTTTCACTGACAGATAATTCATGTAATAAGGAGTAACTTAGGCTACAACAATAAAATAGTTGTTTAATTAAAAAGCGCACGAAGTCGCGTGCACAGCTAGTTTATTATATCATTGTTTGGTTTACGACGGGATCTTCATTTATCTCGAGAAACCGCGCTACTTGTTTTAACTTGTTCTATAGTTCACATGTAGGTAATAAATTGTTTAATAATAATGCTTAAGTCCGACCTTTGTTGAGCGTAGGCGACTCTTGCAAATATTAAATTCAGTATTGTTGTGTCACGCCAATAATTTCCATATAATTAGATATACAATAGATATCGTCATTGCAGACTGCCGAGGTTTCTTCATAATTTATTTAAAATTCGTTGGCAAAATATTTGAAGTGATTGCGTAATTTGAAAACATCGTCAAATAATGTGACGGATGAAAATCTGCCATGTATCATTTATCAACCGCAATGGAACAGCGTGAAGGAATAAGCTACAAGTTTCTCGTATGTGGGTTCTCGTTTACAGAATACTTTTATTTTAAAATCAAAGGTTAAACTTTTCTCAAAATATAATTAGCACTTATCGATCGATATGTAATTTTCCAATATATATAGGTACTACCCATCAGCTCGAGAAGTTCAGTAAATTAGATCTCAAACATAAAGAATATTTTAATAAAAATAAGAAATCGTTAAGCCAACGCGAAATAATAGGCGTGTTATCAAGAAACATAAACTTAATATGCGTGGTCTAATTGTTCTTATCTTATTTTTTTTATTACATACAATTTCTTTACATTTAAATATTAGTACGTATGAGCTGCATCTTAACCGATGATTTCGGGTTCAAACCCAGGACTGCACCACTATATATATGTGCTCAATTTGTATTTATTCATCTCATGCTCGGCGGTGAAGGAAAACATCGTGAGGAAACCTGCATGTGTCTAATCTCATCGAAGTTGTACCACATGTGCATTCCACCAACCCGCATTGGAACAGCGTGTTGGAATATGTTCCAAACCCTCTCCTTAATGGGAGAGGAGGCCTTAGCCCAGCAGTGGGAAATTTACACGCTGTTACTTTACTTTACTTTTACGTGTATCTGTCGTTGAATGAGAGATTGTTAATTATTATTGTAGCGTAGACACAATAACTTGGTTCACTGTAAGATAATATTAGCAGTACACGAGCGCACTTCCTTACGAAACTTCCTATAACGCGGCTTGAATTTCGTCGGCTGCGGTTGGGTTTGGTAACTGTGTTTGAAATGTGTTCGTCTCGTGCATGTAAAGAATCATTTTATCTATAAAAATGTGAATATCGCACCAGATTATGTAACACATTTCACTTGTCCAGCTTTAATTATCGACTAAACATTTGGTTCACGTTTTCGTGAAACACATCTCCGGTCGGCGTGTATGTATCGCATGCATACTTTTAACAAGAGTAATTGAAATGTTATCTAGTATGATTTTACTGACACACTCACCCTTCAAACCGGAACTCAACAATACTGAGTACTGTTATTTGGCGGTAGAATAACTGATGAGTGGATGGTACCTACCCAGACGGGCTAGCATGAAGCTCTACCATCAAGTAAAAGTAAGGTTTTTATGTTTCGACGTAACACGTAATGTTCATCTTCATTTTGTTTTTGTGTGAATAGACGGATAAATAAAAAAAAATATTGTCTCTGGTTTGTGGACGGTGCTATTCCATCTCTTTAATCAACTCGATTTTTGTACATGGTGTCTTATTTTTATCATAACATACTATGTAGATATAAGATACTTCCTATTTTTAAATGTTCTTGAAACACTTTACCTAAAATACGTGTATTTTTGTCGTAACTTTATCGTTTTGTTAATAGCGCTATTATCAGTAGCCTTCAAACAGATCACGGCAATTTCAATAATAAATTTGCGGAACTAACCGCCTATTATGCTCTGCCCGATTGAAAATCATCCTTTGTACTCTGTCACGGTTCTGCATTAATAGAAAAATGTTTGTAAAATTGTGGAGGACGGTATAATTATGTAATCTATCAAAACCTTGACATTAGTACGACTCTATTCTAGCATTTACAATAATAATTTAAATAAAAACTAATAAAATCAACAAACTGAAACTGTTTAACTGTTTTAATATAATCATTACCAAAGTGAGTTCAAATTATTTGCAATGTCTATTATTTAATTCAATAGTTTTAGGTTATTTAGTCAAGACTATTTAGTGATGCTGTTTTTTTAATATTTATTTTTCTTGTCTTTTAATTGTAGCCCAGAATAGGTAAGCTTCCCTTCCTTTAGATTTGAGATTATCGGCTAAATAGCGTTTCTATTTTTTATGAGGAGTCGTCAGTTTTTTTAATCGAGTATGTGTGCGTTAAAAATTCTAACAGATATAACAATAGGGTTCTTTTTTATAGTTCCCTGTTACCTAAAGGTCAGCAGTGAATTGGTCGGAACCTTTAGTAATATTTGCTTTCAACTTGTATTTAAAAAAGAAAGATTTGCTCGAGTGCCTTTTAATAATAATTATTTCCGTTTACATTATGTATAGACGCTACAGGACTTTAGCAAAAATTCGGCGCTAATTGTCACAAAAATAATCTATTAATTTTATGCATTTCTTTATAACTAGCTGTAATAACTAGCTGTGCTCGGGACCGCGTATTTACATACGTTGCGAATAAATATGTTATTGTAGCCTAAATTACTCCTTATTATACAAGTTATCTGCCAGTGAAAGTCCCGTCAAATCGGTCCGGCCGTTCCAGAGCCGGAACAAACAGACAGACAGACAAAAATTGTAAAAAATGTTATTTTGGTATATGAACCGTGTATACATGCATTGAATAAAGAAGGGCTATTTTAATATTACAAACAGACACTCCAATTTTATTATTTGTAATAATTGACTTCTATATTTATTTTTCATTCTTAGTCTATATAAAATACATAACGGTATAAAACTCTTACCTTGCATTCAGCTTGCCATATTATTTAAATCTGCTCTAAATTCTATCAACATATATTTTTTTTTAATTTTCATTTGAAAAATTAGCATCCGACTTGTCAAAACCATTTCAAGTGTGGTTCGTATTTAAACTATACTCAACCCATGATTGCTTTATTGTATGTCCAATTTTGTACATATGTGCCAATAGTATTGTAAACATTGTCGTGTTGCGTACCTTACGAATGCTAAACTCTAGAAAGCGTTGTGAAAGCGCGCTTAGAATGCTTCGGGCGAGAAGCAATTACTTCAAAGTTGGGTTAAGACTTGATGAAAACGGACGATTTTGAACCACGAGCGAATATCACAACTTGCGTAACATGATAATATTTTTTTAGAAATTGAATAAAAACATTAAAATCGATTATCATTTTACAGAACTTTATTTGATAGGAAATACAGTAAAATACGATCGATTACATTATTCATTTTTTATCAATGATTTGGTAACAATTAGAAGTATGAATAAAAACTATAACCCAGTGACACAGTACGCTTAAATTTTTGTTCTTTTTTTTTAATTCTGTTTGCTCGACTTGTATGAACTCAGTTTAATAATATCATCACTCATTACGCGGTTACAACGCGTTCGACAATTTGAGCTAAATAATTTATTTTTTATAGCTACGCGTGTATATTATCACTATATTTAAATATAATTATATTTAATTTCGCTTCATATCGCAGATATTTTACTTTTGATATAATATATTAATTAAAATATAAGTAGACTATTCCGACAGAAATTATAACTTTAGAAATATTTCGAATTTAATATGTAGGTATGTAATACGAATTATTTGTTTTTAGAAATTGACCTAAAAGGACGTGAAATGCACCTCATTTCATACACCTCAATGAAAGTTACCTTAAAGGTGTATAAATTTAAATTTTTTAAATTGCTATAAAAATGGCCAACGTTTATAGCCACATACAATATTATTAGTAATACGAATAATTACTCATAATTATAAGCTAGAGTGCTTCGGAAAGCACATAAAGCCTGTTCCTACTTCCTGCGACCATTCTTTCTCTAATCCTTCTCGAAGGCTGTTTCGCTAGACTATGAGAAAATGCCTCTTCATTTACACATATGAAAGAATTGTCTCCGTAGATTTTTGAACGAAATTCAGTCATAACGACAATAATTTTTATATTAATTACTAGCTGTGCCCGCGATCTAGTACGTGTTTGAATTTAACAAAAAAAAAATATTATTGTAGTCTAAGTTACTCCTCTGCCAGTGAAAGTCCCGTCACAATTGTTCCAGCCGTTCCAGAGATTAGCCGGAACAAACAGACAGACAGACAAAAAATTGTAAAAATGCTATTTTGGTATATGAACCATGTATACATACATATTGAGTAATGCAATTATGTGGCTATTTTAATATTACAAACGGACATTCCTATTTTATTATATGTATCTTTTATACAGCTGCGACGAAAGTTATTACACTTCACATAATATATTACTTGATCCAGATTATATAAGAATCTGTTGTTGTGGAGCATGTTATAGTGCGGGCTCAATTGTATATGGAGGCTGAAAAGCCTAAAATACATTTAAACTCTGGACTATTAATATATTACTAAGATGATATATGATGATAGATACAAAAGATAGAATTAATGTAATGACGTCATAGTAGCTCGGAAAATAACACACGCGGTTTTTAAACTATTTAATGAATGCGGTATCTAGCCTACTCTGTATGAGCTTTTTATAGTCAGTATTTAAAGGTAAATAGTTACATACATATGTCCATCTACAGTTTAAGGCAATACTTTGCTAAATTCAAGTTTATGGGTAGGTAATAAGTAATATACAGTCCTGGGATATCATTGCTATCAATGGGATCTGAAAATGTCTTGTCTCGTTTAGATTTGACGTTATTTTAAGAGCATTTTTGGAAAATATATATTTAAATTATATATTAATAAAAAAAAATTTCTATTATTTCTATAGTAATCTAACTATAGAAATAATAGAAATTTTTTTTTATGATTCCTGTTCCTTAAAAATACTTTAAAACCTACTGCTATTAAAAATATAAAAATAATTGTTCTATTTTCAAAAAATATATGTTAATTTTATTGATACGTACTGCCTACTTTTTACTGCAAATATATAGTTGATATTTGTCGTTTTTCGACTATATTAACACCATTATCACCTGTCGTCTACGTCGCGTCGTCTGCTCATGCGCAGTGACGCGTGCTGGCACGATAATTGTGCACTTTTGTTTATAATGATAACAATTATTTTCCTATTGTGTTATTAGTATTGACTACAAGTCAAATTCTAGTTATTTACAAAGAATTGAACAATTTTATGGATAACTATATTTCAAATAAGAACAACTTTTATTTAATTCAAATAACTTAACAAGTAGGTATATGCTAATTTTTATTTTTTTCCTGTCTTTACTTCTAGTCGTATGTCGAATATCTTAAACGCAAGATACGTCTCGTTACAGATTTATATTATTCTATACCGATATTAATTTAACATGTTATTACTCCTTGTTTAAAAAGACCAATATTAATACAATAAAGATGAACAAACCCTGGATTTAAGCTTTCCTTGCGATTTACTAATAATAATTCTTGATTAATATATCTTTATTCATAGTAATACACCCCACTTTATTACTTATATCCACATTTTATTTTAACTCGAATGTTCTAACAGCGACATTTAAAACGCAGTAGGAATATTGTACCCCTTGTCCAATTCGATGTCTAATGTTGTTTTTTTAATTGTTTACTAGAAAAGAAAGCAAAAGAAAAATACTTTTCAGTCCGATTTATTTTGTTGCGAGACTTTATCAAATGGTATTTTTTCCAGGGCAAGTACACTATGTCGATGAAGCGCGTCGAAGCCAGCTTACGAAGAAGCAACAGCCTCACATCGTGGCGATCCCTAAAAACTGAATTTGTGAGTTTTTAATTTTATCCCAAAATAATTATATATTAATCGACGTTGAAGATTCAATTTGTATGCAACATTAAGGTATAATTGTATGGTTTCTGAAGAAAAACTTTTGAAACAATTTTTAGCGCTTTTATTTATTTATTCACATATATATATGCAGCATAGTTTTATTATTATCGCAGTTAGTTACTTTGTTAGTGGGTACATCAATCAACGTTACATCGGTAAACGGTGATATTAGCTTCGGGCGTTTGTTGAAATAGTTACAAAATACAATCAAAAACAACTTCACAATACAATGATCGTAATATTGGTAATAGTCTGTATCCGTTTCTTTGAGTATTGTCATAATATTTAAGTTGTTAATTTAAAGTTTGATGACAAATCAGCGTTTATAAACACGCTGCTAAAGCGATATGCTAAAGCAGAATATGGGATATAGTTTTTTAATAATACTTATAGGTATTAATGTAGGTTTGTGATATTAAAGTATAAAAAACATTTAACAGTTACATGTGACATTTGAAAGTTATTTAATAATAATTTTTTTTTTATTTAGTTATTTCTATTTACATAAAATCTAAGTTAAAAATATGCATATTAAAAGTTTAAATACTGCTAAATATTATATAATTCAATTTTAATAAAAATAAGAGATAAAAAAACACAACCGTCTAATAAGTAAAGTAAGAACTTTTCTATAAAATATAAGAATGAGTATAAAAAATTACAAAAAATAAACATAAAACGTCGGACTGTAAGCTACCTAAATTCATTACGACCTGTGTCCGATTGTAATGGTAGCTGAACTTTACGCAAGTCAAGGCGAGAAGTGAGAACAGCTACACAATAATACCTTATACCACGCCACTGGTTAGCAAGTGCAATAATAGGGACACCATCACTCTTTAAAATATCTTTAATATTACGAAACCATAATCCTGTTTATGATTTTAAATTAACATTATATTTTTATTATTAACGTTATTAAATACGGGATATTTAGTTTATTTTTTGTTTGACATAGCTCGATATTTCGACATTATCTACGAATGTCTTGTTCACGAGAGTTGACTCTCTATAAATATTTAAATATAAATATAATTATGAGACAACATCACATACATTACTCTGATCCCAATGTAAGTAGCTGAAGCACTTGTGTAATGGAAATCAGAAGTAACGACGGTACCACATACACCCAGACCTAAATTATCATTATTTTTTGTATATTTAACGTTATTAAATACGGGATATTTAGTTTTCTTTTTGTTTGGCATAGCTCGATATTTCGACATTATCTACGAATGTCTTGTTCACTAGAGTTGACTCTCTATAAATATTTAAATATAAATATAATTATGAGACAACATCACTTACATTACTCTGATCCCAATGTAAGTAGCTGAAGCACTTGTGTAATGGAAATCAGAAGTAACGACGGTACCACATACACCCAGACCCAAGACAACATAGAAAAGTAATGGTAATCTACATCGACTCGGCCGGGAATCGAACCCGGGACCTCAGAGTGGCGTACCCATGAAAACCGGTGTACACACCACTCGACCACGGACGTCGTCAATTGATGTTATGTCTATAACTGTAATAATAATCCTGTTTTTATTTTACTTGATTGCTTAAGTTTAATTAGTATATCAATTTTTAATATTGACCTAAGTATGATAAATTTTAAACTAATATATTGGTATATATTATTATATCATATCTGTATTTGTTTAAGTTTGTTTGTCGTAGTTTGACGTAATAATGGAGATTAAAAAGCCATTTCAACAAAAGTGTTGTCATTAGTTTTGCTGTGTTGAGATCATAATGACTTCACAAGAATTATTCGTCTCTTCATACTGTGGATTTTTAAATTTCAAATAGGTTGGCGGACTTTCGAATGGGCCATCTGATGGTTAGCAGTTACGACTGCCAATAGGCGTATGGTTTATTTGTCATAATACCAATGTAGCACCAACCTTGGGACCAACAAAACTAAACATTACTGTTTGGCGGTAGAAACTTTTATGAGTAGTACTACTACCTATCTTTACAAGTTTATTTATATTCATTTCATATTTAGTATTGAAATAAGTACATATACAAACAACATCTATAAATGTCCATGGAGGAATGCTAACATTCATGAACCAAATATTATTTTCTCATACTCATACATCTTACTTGTAGTCGTAGTTTTCCTAAGTTTTCCGATTGTTTTCATGGTAACACTAACTGCATTTATTGTTATCGCTGCGGACTATGTGATTTGCACTTTACGAGATTGATAGAGTTATTTTTTTATTTGCATTTTTATTTGCGCATTGTACTTACGTACAAACAATTATTGCCGTTTAAATCAGCGTTGTAATATATAAAATAAAGCTGATAATTTATTACTCACTCGATGATTTACTGTAGATAATTAATTAAAGTCAGAAAGACTTACAATATAAAGTGAAAACATTTTTTTACATTAAATTCTCAAGATTCTCACGATAATTATTGGAATTGTTCAGATAAGCAAGTCAATTTTATAATCATCCACTTTATTGTAGTTTTGTAAAAAGTGCTCTTACTTTCTAGTAGTAAGTCGTTAACTTGAAAATTGAGACTTCAAAGATGTGAAGCAAATAGTAGTAGTAACGCACTAACAACTATTAAACATCTAAATCCTATGTATAAAGTAAAAAAATAAATAAAGTAAGAGCCTGTAAATTTCACACTGTTGTTATGTTACACTGGTTCACTCACCTTTCAAACCGGAACACAACCATATTGAGTACTGTTATTTGGCGGAAGAATAACTGATGAGTGGGTGGTACCTACCCAGACGGGCTAGCACAAAGCCCTACCACCAAGTAAGGTCAATAATTCTTATTAAATATATAAACTAGTTAGATATGTATCCGTATGATGGATGATGATGACACGACTTCGATGACGAACGAGATAGCTAGAAATTTTATACGAAAACTCCAATTAATGAAATTAGTCAAGTCGAACAAGGAGTCTTACTCGGGTCATAAATCTGTGCAGCGGCCGTCTAATCAGAAAGCGTTGCGACTTTTTTATTCCTGCAAAAATATAAGACAAACTGCCTCATTATTAATCGTCTCATACTTACAAGATTATTTTTGCTATGAATCAATTTTCTTTTACAACTTCCTTAACTTAGTCTTCGAGATAATTGAGTATTTTTTTGGCGTTGGTTCAAAAAACTTTCGCCATGTATGTTTAGTTTATTTTTTATGTAGTCGCTAGAAGTCACGTGACGAATTTGATTCGAAATATATAATAGTGGTCAGTATATATATATAGAAACTAACTAACCTTATCAAATATTTTTACGTGTACTAGTCAGAACAGGAGTCACGCAAAAATATAATAATACATTTAATTATGAGTATATATCGATCAATTAGTAGACGTTGAAATAGCAAAATAAAGTCGCATTTTTAAGACTACAATGTAACCGTACCTACTATACATAATATATAAGGACTGTTATATGTTACATCAGTGTTACATGCTAAACTACAGTAAGGGTTGGTATACAGTTTTGGGATTGAAAAATAAACATACAAAGAAAAATTCCTGATGTTTTTCTACTGTATAATGTTAAGGATTATTTCCTTTTGCATTAATTTTATAGTTAAGCACTCTTTTTGGTTCCCGAATGTATGTATTACTTAAGATAATAGCTAACAGATAATTATCGTATCGTAGTCCCATTCATTTAAAACTACATTGCATATTTTTATTTTGTTACTAACCTAACCCAACTTTTATTATAAATTTAAAGTTAATTCACGACACGATGTCAAAATTATTCTAGATTCTAGACTTTTTATGACCACTATGACCACTTTTTATATACCAAATGAAATAGAAAATACGTTCGAATGTAACTCAATAATAATGATTAAATCGCACAAACTTTCGCGTTATTATATCAACAAGTTAATCGTGTGTGTAAGATCAGGCATAGCCGGGCGAGTGTCTAGTACGCGACGTGTTAATATCGCGACGCTATCATCACACGCTAGAGGCATCAATTCTAATAAAGAAAATGATAAGATAACGAGCTGTCCGCAAAGCGCAATTAACTTAATAGATGTGACTTCACTTTCTGATGGAAAGTTGAAGTATTTGATTTGTTGATTTACTGTGGCTCGTCTAGTCATTGTTAGACCTATATCTATAGGCCGAAAATACATACCTGTACAACATTTAATTTTATATAACAATTAATTTTATAAATTCGAAAGTGAGTGTGTTTGCTTATTTGTTTGTTTGTTACGCTTTCGCATCTAAACTTCTCAACCTCATTATAAAATTGTATTGATAAGTTGTCTGAGGATAAACTACTGTAAGACGCGGACGAATCCGGAAGCAGAAACTAGTATCTATATATCTTATAAAATATGAAAGTGTATTTATTTTGTCTTAATTTTATTGTTACGTCAGAATTATAAGGTTTAATTGCCACCTTATAATTTTCGTATTATGGAAATGGTATATATTGTAAGCGGTTGGCTGGCAATGCTATCGTACTTTTCTAATAGCTGTATTATGTACCCCTGTTAATGTTTCTTCACTATAACCATTCATCATCACGTGAGACAATTGTACTAACTGCTCGTCAAGTTTATTGCAACAAATTATTATAAGTGGTAATATTAGTAGTAAAACCCGTGAATTTATTTATTTTACATTTTTTACTTTGCCGTCTCGTAAATTCAAGTCGTTTATAAAAAATACATTGGTAAAAAAGGCGTATTATTCGATACAAGATTTTGTAGATTATAAAAAGGCGTGGAATTAATACCTGTTGACTTCCAGGCAGGATATATTAATTTAAATAATTGTATTAACTAACATGACTGTATTTTTTAAATGTTGAAAAAGAGTATCTACTGAGCTTCTTGCCGGTTCTTCTCGGTAGAATTTACTTTCCGAACCGGTGGTAGCTTCACTTAATTGTTAAATGACGATTCAAAAGTGCTTATAAAAACCCACTTGAATAAAGTTTATTTTGATTTTTTTTATTTTAAAGCCGTATGTATCAGCAAGGAGAGCAATAATAGGGATTTTTACTGTATTCGGGGTACCAGTACGGCAATAGCATAAGTAATCCTGTGGCGCTCTTCAAAGAAGTGCTGGTCATTTTTTAGTAACTATTCTGGCGAATTTAACACCGGTGAGCCCCACATGCCCATCGCTTCATATTAGCGAGACGCGTTTCTATTTAATTACAATTTCAACGCAATTCATACAATGTCAATCGAAATGTAATTAAATCATGACGTCATAGTGCATTATACTTCTGAGAAGGTGGACCTTGTTAGTCAATATCGTCCGTTTGCTTCATCGAGTCGTAAAATACAATCAAATTTTTCAATAGCAGGATATCAACTTCAGTACTGTTATTGTTTTCCATCGAGTTCAATGGCGTTTTGATGTACTTCGAATTGCTTTTTGTAAGTTTCAAACATAGTCCAGGAGTTGATGGAAAAATTTTTTCAAAACTATTAGTTAGCTTTTTGGCCAGTTGCGTTAAAATTGGCTTAATTATTCAATGTTTGAAGTAATACACCATAACAAAAACAAAGCGTCTTTTCTGGCTTTATTTTGAAGCTGGTTATAGCAGTATTGATACAACAACAACAACAGCCTGTAAATTCCCACTGCTGGGCTAAAGGCCTCCTCTCCCTTTGAGGAGAAGGTTTGGAACATATTCCACCACGCTGTTCCAATGCGGGTTGGTGGAATACACATGTGGCAGAATTTCTATGAAATTTGTCACATGCAGGTTTCCTCACGATGTTTTCCTTCACCGCTGAGCATGAGATGAATTATAAAGACAAATTAAGCACATGAATCAGCGGTGCTAGTCTGGGTTTGAACCCGCAATCATCGGTTAAGATGCACGCGTTCTAACCACTGGGCCATCTCGACACTTCGTATTGATACGTATTTTACAAATAAAAATAAACTACAATGTCGGGACTTTTTTTTTAACATCCATAAAATATTGATTGAAGATTTTAGAGTTCCAGTGTGTTGTCATTTTTCATTTTTAAATTTAAATAAAATAAATATCCAATGTTCGAGCATATTTTTGCCAGATTCATTCCATAACATGTAGGTTTTCTTACTATGTGATGATGTCATGAGTGCGATGTTATTTTTTAGTACTGTTACATGTAAATATAACTATGTTATGTAAATAATTTTCAACAACACTAGGTTGTCCGGCAGATAATTTTTGTAAAACATAAGTAAATTCATGTAGACTTTTTATCATTACACTTCATTACATATTGCTTTATGGTACATGAATAAATAATGATAAGTCAAAAAAACTATGTATTGCGTATTGGTAAAGTTTACGCAAGGCAAGTCGCGTGCGGAGACTAAAAATAAGTCAGCTGCTAGGCTATACGGTTTCCGTTTCTTATCCAAACACGTCGTTCAATGGGCGGATGTGTCGCGACTTAACTAGTTTTTGCTTTCGATTCGCCTTATTTAATGGAATAATGAGTTCAAATGAGGTTGATTTTCAGGCTTGATGGTTTTTTAATTAACAACAGTACACGTTTATTTTTTTAAATTAAAAATAAATGGAATTTACATAAACCATGAATAGAACTAATCGTGATGTAATAGGCAGATATTTTGTAACAGGTTTAGCTTATACATGGTTGAAAAGTTTTGTATCTTAAATTAGTAAGATGAAAATAAAGTACATAGCGTTTATGCTAGCTCGCTGTATGTGTGTATTAAACAACTGTACCGTTATTCGAAGCCTAATTATATATATGAGATATGCCATCGCTTCCGTTCCATTTTTCATCTCTTTTCTCCTTTGTTTTACCCTTTTCTGTCCCTTTCTTTCAATTTTACTACCACCACCACAGTGGCGCCATCTGAGTTAACAAGTTAATGGCGCTGACTTTGCTCCTCATTACGTCGTTGTTTTTCGTTCCATAAGGTTCCAAAGTGAGAAATTTAAAAAGTGTTGTTAATGTGATTATTCAAGTGCACACTATGTCCGAGGTACGTACCTAATAACTTTTAATGTTAACTATATTGTTCTATGCAACAGTAAAATGAATTTATTATTTAAATAATTTCTTTGAATGTTATAATACTCACTTTGGATAAAAATATAAAAACATCGTGAGGAAATCTGTAATTTTTAATATCGTTTACCCACTCATGTGGCGACAACGGTTGAAATATACCGTCATGCATTATAAAAATAAATATAAATTCTTTCTAGATTAGAATGAGTGAGACAATCAATCCAGTAAATTCAGATACAAATAAATCAGATTCATGCCGAAAAAGAAGGCATGAGAAACATCGTGATGATTCGAGCTCATCATCTTCTAGTAGTAGTTCGATGAGTGGTAGTTCAAATGATACTTCAAATTCAAAACGGCGGCGCCGGAATAAATCTAAAAGACATCGCAAAGATAAGAAATTAGATAGATTGTTTAAATAATAATCGATTCCTTATAAATGCTGACAAAGCATACGGTTCCTTGAGCTTCGCTCTCATTAAACAAAAAGATGTGCTTGAGAAGGAGCTTCGAAGCTTTTTATTGTGGGTAAAAACATCCCCTGATTTATCATTTATTGAAATTAATAATAAAATTCAAGATATTTTTGTTACTGGTGATTTCTCCAAAATTTCTAACGATGCCCTTCAGTTGGTCTGCGGCCACAGGGCAGAGATTATCCAGCAACGCAGAGAATCAATTTTAGCTTCTGTTAAGGACCCGTTACATAAAAGCACACTGCGCAGCATTCCACCGTCGTGTCAAAATCTTTTTGAAGCTGAAAAATTATTAACAGTATTGGATAAAGCAGGTGGTGTACGTAAAGTGTTTTGGCAACGTACAAAAGATCGCGCTTCTGTACCGCAGACCGATCAAAATATTGCACCTCGTTTAGCACCACAGCAAAATTCATTCGCTTCAGTCTCGAGAAGAGGTGGACATAGTCAAGTATCGAGGGCCATCCCTAACAAGCCCTTTCGGGGCAGGGGAAGGCAAATTACTACCCGACGTCAAGGTGAACCAACATACGAATATCGCCACGAACGGAAAAGCTCTCCCTCTTCCCACCGGGATAGGAGAGGTCGAACAAGAAAGTTTTGACTCACCGAGTCACTTTCGAGCTGGTCAGCTGACCAAATACC
Source organism: Vanessa cardui (assembly GCF_905220365.1). Taxonomy (NCBI): domain Eukaryota; kingdom Metazoa; phylum Arthropoda; class Insecta; order Lepidoptera; family Nymphalidae; genus Vanessa; species Vanessa cardui. Next base: position 15,110,937 of record NC_061123.1, read on the forward strand.
AAGTAAGATGGGCGGAAATGGGAGCTTCACCTTACATTCTGACCATTATTTCCGGTTACCATATCCCATTTGTCAAAAAGCCCCCACTATTTACACCAGACCTAAAAAGTTCCGGGCATGCGACTCCGGTTTCTGCGCAAATGACACAAATTATACAGAAGATGATTGTCGAAAAAGTTCTATCTGTAGTTCCACCGTCACCCAGCTTCCTGTCACGTTTGTTTCTGGTACCAAAAGGAGACGGGACAATGAGGCCCATATTCAATCTCAAGACACTAAATCAGTATGTCCTGGCAACACCATTCAATCTGATAAACATTCACAAAATACCAGGGTTCCTACAGCCGAACGACTGGCTAGTGAAAATAGATCTTTCACAAGCTTATTTTCACCTACCGATACACAGAGCACACAAGCGCTTTCTACGCCTCTTGTATCAGCAGCAAATTTTGGAAATGAACTGCCTGCCCTTCGGGTTGAGTTCCGCGCCAAAAACATTTGCAGCCCTGAGCAATTGGATGGCTCAATATCTGCGTCAAAAAGGGATACGTCTAATAGTATACTTGGACGACTATTTAATTGCCAACAGAGACCTGTCAACCTTGAAACAGCACGTGACAATAACGATAAATTTTCTAGAGTATCTAGGATGGATGATAAATTACAAAAAGTCTGTTCTGGTTCCCAGAAAGACTATAGAATACTTAGGCATTCTATGGGACCCATGGCAAAATCGGAAAATGCTTCCAAAAGAGAAACAGGTAAAATTACATTCGTCAATAAGCAATATAGTAAGAAAACCAGAAACGAATATAAAAGAAATTCAAAGCATTATTGGACAAATGAATTTTGCCAGCTTCGTTGTTCCGCTGGGCAGGCTGAATTATCGACAGCTTCAGAAATTAGTAATAACATATCTCAGATGGGAAGTAAAGAGTTTCAAACTAAACAACGAATCACTAGCAGAACTTCAGTGGTGGCTTCAGCACCTTCGAGATTGCTCCGTAATTCACGAGCCTCATCCGACCCACTACATGGTTACCGACGCTTCAGACCAAGGCTGGGGAGCGAGGATAAACAATGTAAATCTCTCCGGTGTGTGGTCGAAAACGGAAGAGAAGTTACACTGCAATCACAAAGAATTACTAGCCATACTCAGAGCGTTCGAAGAGTACAGTCCGAACCTACATTACGCATCTGTTCATCTACAATGCGACAACAAAACCGCTGTTGCATACTTACGCAACGAGGGCGGAACGAAATCACAAACCCTTCTGGATCTGACATACAAAATATTTCATCTTTTACACAATTGGGATATAAGCCTGATGATCCATCATATTCCCGGCATATACAACGCGGAGGCAGATCGACTGTCACGATTACGTACCCATCCGGAATGGCATGTTCTACCTCAAGGGACTTCACCTGTGTTTGCACGATGGGGGACTCCTGTAGTCGATCTGTTTGCGTCGAATCTCGCACGCGTAGTAAAGAGATACTGCTCACTGGATTGCCGGGACGATCAAGCGGAATTTCACAATGCATTATCCCAAGTATGGACTTATCCGTTGGCATGGGTGTTTCCTCCTCCGTTTTTGATACCCAAAGTTTTACAACATCTGCATCAATGTCAGGGTATATTCCTCATTGTAGCACCGAGATGGGAAAAGGTATTTTGGAGGGCCGATCTAAAAAGTCGAGCAATTGCAGCTCCTTGGACAATACGGAACCTTCCACAAGTGTTGATAGACATATCGACAGGCCTTCCTCCCCAGAATGTATCGAAGATGGTGCTGGAGGTTTGGAAATGTGGGGGTGGAATGAACAATTAAAGGGATGGTCACCCGAACAGAGAAAACTTTTAATGGATAGTTGGCGTCCCTCAACTCTAAAGTCTTATAAAACTGCATGGTCACGATGGGTAAAATGGGCTAATGATAATAATATAATTGTTAACAAACCTACTGGATCGGATTTAGCACGTTTTTTATGTGATCTACACTATAAAGAAAAGTTTTCTTATAGCACAATATTGTCACATAAATCTGTCGTGTCAACCTTATGCGACTTGGAATCATCGGAGCGTCTTAGTAGCCATCCGCTAGTGAAACGAATGTTAAAATCCATTTCACTATCAAAACCTTCGACACCAAAACCACCGATTTGGGATGTTGAGATTGTTTTTAATCATATCTCCTTGTTAGACACAGAAACAGGGAGTTTATATGAAATATCAAAAATTACTGCTGCTATTCTTTTAATGTACTCTGGAAGACGGATACATGATTTAACTTTATTACGAATTAATTCTAATGATTGTGTGTTGTCAGATGACTATATTATTTTGTGGCCAGCTTACGGTTCTAAAACAGACTCCATTAATTATCGCCAGTCGGGTTGGAGATTAAATATTAATAAAGATAATAAAAATTTAGATCCTGTTCATTGGATTAACCGTTTAATCATGATTGGGCGTGATAGAAGAAAAGCTTCCAATAGCGAAAATCTATTTATTTCAACCTGTGGTAAGCCTAGACCTGCCACTAGGTCTGTAATTGGTGGTTGGATCAAGAATCTCCTTAAAGAAGCTGGTGTCATGGCATCGGCTGGTAGTTTTAGAGCCGCGGTAGCCTCCAAAAGTTGGCTTGAAAATAGCCCCATCGAGGATATACTTGCTCGAGGCAATTGGAGATCAGAAAAAACTTTTAAGCAGTTCTATTGTCGACAAATTCTTCCTAATACAAGAGTTTCTGGTCACCCAATACAGAATTTGTTTACGCCCGTAACAACATAACTGTTACATGAACTAATTATTGTTATTAATCATTTATTATTATCATATTATTATGTTTATTAGTTCTGTTAAGAGTTAAGAAATTAATAATAATAAACTATTAAAATTTATTGTTACTGTAACTTTTTCAAAATTTGTTGCTAATATTATTTGCTATAGTCACATTACGTCGACCACCACCACCAGGCGATAACAAACACGTCTCATATATATAATTAGGCTTCGAATAACGGTACAGTTGTTTAATAACGACGTTTTACCTGCAAATAAAACGTATATTAAACATACTTACCTTATTCGAAGCCTAATACTTTAATTCTGCCTGGTGGCAAACAACAGACGTAATGACGAGCAAAGTCAGCGCCATTAACTTGTTAACTCAGATGGCGCCACTGTGGTGGTGGTGGTAAAATTGAAAGAAAGGGACAGAAATGGGTAAAACAAAGGAGAAAAGAGATGAAAAATGGAACGGAAGCGATGGCATATCTCATATATATAATTAGGCTTCGAATAAGGTAAGTATGTTTAATATACGTTTTATTTGCAGGTAAAACGTCGTTATTAAATGTAGTAGCCGACACAATAGTTAAACAATGAGCATGAATTAATGTCATACACGGAAGAGGGAAAGGTTATATTTAACCTTTGGTATTTATAAACAAACTTCAGTACGAAGTTTGTGGTTAAGGATTCAAGCTTAGGGTCTGACAAGTAAAGAATTGGACTATTCAGATTGGAAAATAATATATATAACCGCCTGTAGTTGGGAAATTACAATATTACGTTCTCGTTCCTCGGATAGCAATCCTTACCTGATCTCTTCTCGATCGTCTATGATCGCCATTGTATTAGAATGACGGAACAGAGAGTACTATCTAAGTGCATTATCTAAGTGCACATAGCTGTTGGATGAAACCCTTGGGATTGGTCACCATAGCCAAAATTCGTCAATTCTATTTTACAGAATAAAATAAACAAACAAAAGTGGCTTCGTTATATTACTAAGACTGCGTAATATAATTACATCAGATCAAAACAGACCATTAATGCAAATCTCATCAAAAAATATCTCGTCCGTCCCTTTTTTGTATCACCTTTCTCCGTAATGCATTACCACGAGTTTTGGTGGCACTCGATCTTGTTTCTTGGAACCAATTATCGCTGCCTTTGGTGAGGTTTAATGACTCGTTGGACAAAAACAGTGAACAAGTTCAGCGGTGGTATTCTGTTATAACTCACTTCGTATCTCACTCGTGAAATTTGAGAAACGATTTACGATTACATATTGTTTTGATGCGTATCCTTTGAGACTTATCACGATCGTGTTCTTCGGTGAGTTTGGAGTATTCTCTTACAGAATAACTCCAATGAAACGAAATTGTTAGTAATTGTTGCCTTTGATGTACGGAAAAAGAAATTTATTTTATAATAGAATAAAAAATAAGATATATTATCACGATTTCCATGTGTAGATGCTTTATACTTTCCGCCTCGTTATGTTTTCATGTAATTGAATCGTAACTGTTTCGATAATTATTCATTTTACGATATATTTACTTCTATTAATATATTTATTAATCAACTCCAAAGTTTTGTATATGTGACTGAAATTAATTACGAGTATATGGTTTTCCTTAGTCTTCAGACACAATCTTAGTTAAGAATGTGTCGGATTAGATTGTTGGCTTTGCGATCAGAGGATTTACTTTTATAATGAAATAGCGTAACCTGTAGGTACAAAGTCTGAAATCTCATCATTAATCGAAAATTTTATTCGGATTCCGGAAATATTATTGTGTATTTCAATAATAATCAATCGACAGATTGACAGTTTTCTAACAAGATATATATTAAAAAAAAATAAAAAAATATATGAGACAACATCACATACATTACTCTGATCCCAATGTAAGTAGCTAAAGCACTTGTGTTATGGAAAATCAGAAGTAACGAAGGTACCACAAACACCCAGACCCAAGACAAAATAGAAAACTTATGGTAATCTACATCGACCCGGAACCTCGGAGTGGCGGACCCATGAAAACTGGTGTACACACCACTCGACCAGGGAGGTCGTCAAATATCCGAGTAAACTGAGATTAGATATTAGTTTTTGATGAGGCTGAGGTGGCCCTGTGGTTTGAATTCGTGAATCACAACCGATGATTTGAAACCCGCATTGGAACAGCGTGGTGGAATATGTTCCAAACCCTCTCTTTAATGGGATAGGAGGCCTTAGCCCAGCCTTGCTTTTTTGATGAAGACTATGTTTATATACCAAAAACTTTGGCGCAGAGGAGAAATTTTTTTGTACACTCAATATCCTAAGTGCTTAATAACTGTTTTTATTCGGTATAGTTTTTCATCATCAAAATAAATTATTCTTCATTTAAACAAAATAAACTACTTATTCATAAAAAAAAACAATCGAAAGTAATTTTTCCCATTTTTGGTTGTTTTAATAGTAAATTAAATATTTCTTTAATGACGAGTGAAAGTGTAGCAGATATTTTCGAAACCTGTAAATCAAGATTTTTTTTTCTACATTCCTGTGGACTACAAAGCAGTATTGCGCAAACGCAAGGGTATAAATATTTTTTGGAGTAGAAAGGTTCGATTCTATAAAACAATTAAGTTAAGAATATATCAAGCTAGTTGAAAAATAGGATATTATCTATGGGATCATCATAATAATATATCTAAGACGTAGACTAGTTCAATGAAAAAATTCAATACCTACACAAGAAAGTTATTGTTTGAAAGGAGTGCTGTATATATATACTATATATACCTGTATATTATTTGTTATAAATATATATCGGATTATATGCACTAAAAATTCTAATTACATTTTGACACTTTAGTTATAACTTATAGTTATAATTAATTATAATTAATAAGACCTAGAAAACCTAGAAAAATATAATTTATTTATAATTTTGGTAAAAATAGACAATAATATATTTTTCCAAATTTTCCACAGAAAACTTGTGACGTTTATAGACACGCGGTAGCGTGTCAAGCCAAGTACTAGTACGAGAACTGGTTCCCCTTAATATTCAATTCATACGCTGAAAATGACCTTTCGACGTAAACTGACGTTATCGGACAAAGCTTGAAATTTGGCGCCATTCCTGCAGATACCTCTTCAGGAAGAATTTGTCCGGTGTCGTTGATAAAGTCGTAAATTTTCTTAATCACGTTTAGTTCATTATTAGTTTTAGTAAAATAAGATAATACGATTTATTAATGCAAGGTAAGTTTTTACTTTAGATATTGAGTAACTGTGTGCCAATAAAATCTTATTGATTTTTATGTCAAAAAATCTGATATAAGTATCAGTTTTGATTTAAAAAGTTGAAAGTCACTCTTAATTGGTGTAGTACGATAATTGATGCTCCTGTCTCTGATTTCATAGATATCAGATCCAGGTTATATCAATCAATCAATCAATCAAAATAAACTTTATTCGAGTAGTTTTACAGTAAAAAATCCCTATAATTGCTCTCCTTGCTGTTACGGCTTTAAAATCAAAATAAACTTTATTCAAGTGAGCTTTTATAAGCACTTTTGAATAGTCATTTTACAATTAAGTGGAGCTACCACCGGTTCGGAAAGTAGATTCTACCGAGAAGAACCGGCAAGAATGAACATCGACCTACCCTGGTTAGCAAAGTATACTTCAAATACAAACATAAAGAAAAGCACACAAACATTTATTTGACATTAATTAATTTATGTCAGCTAATAAGTTTCATTAATATAATACATATATGTATATCAAGTTAACTTTGGGATATATCACGGAAGAACTAAGATACATTTAGGTCTCGGGCTTGTGTCATTTAGCCACCACTTGTTGATAATATAATCGTAAAGATCACCAATGAAATGTTTAACATACATTCATTTATGATTACAGTTGTAATAATAAACAAAAACAACAATAAAAATATGTCTTTTATCATTACAACTGTCAAAATACGTTCCGAGTTGTAAGCGCTTCTGGATATTATTTTCGATTTGTTCGTTTCGTAATGGAAATTTCGTATTATCTCGGTAAAATCCCCATCGCTATGGCTCACGCGTCTTTTATCTGTCAGATTTATCTTTGAAACTGACAGCGCTAGAAAATATTCACGATGTTATTAATCGCGGACCGTTTTCACATGAGTATTGTTTTTGCTATCATTTCTATATCAATTGACTGTTCACTTCGGGGTTCCGTATCTTCGGAACAAATGTACGGTGTAACCTCGGCGTCTGTGTTTATATCTATAGTGAGAACCGGGTGTTCTATTAAGACTAGGACGTGGATCCCCACACTTGCCGAGAATCGTGACATCAAAACTCAGTAAAATTTGGTTCGTTTATATGCTATCGGCAGGCGGGTGAGCATCTGGTGGTCAGTGGTCATCACTCATAGACAAAGGCGCTGTAAGAAATATTAACCTTTCTTTATATCACCAATGTGCCATCAACCTTAGGAACTAAGATGTTATGTTCCTTCCTGTAGTTGCACTGACTCACTCACCCTTCAAACCGGAACAAAACAGTACTAAGTACTGCTGTTTGGCGATAGAATATCTGATGAGTAGATGGTACCTACTAAGACAAGCTTGCACAAAGTCCTAACACCAAGTGAAGGTAGTAACGCAGTTTTTTTATTATAAGTATATATCTCTTACTTGGTATGACGATAATCAAGAGAAAATTTGAATTTGTCGTATGAAATTTCGTCACACCAACACCAGCACAAACTCGGGCAAAGTTCCAAATTTAGCACCTCAGAGGGGTTAAGATTGAGCCACATAAAGGCAAGTCCACGCGTGGTACATTTATGGGCCATTATTTGAAAGTGAAATAATAGTCTATAAAACATAAAAATTAATGTATTTCGTGACATTATTTTTAACGCTCTCCTTATCATGCACTCGAACGACATAAACCTGTGTTTGCTTCATACTTAATATTATTATTCGATTCACAAACATTACCTTTTTGTAAAAATAACGTGATCACGTCAGAATTTATCAAATAGTTAGTAATATCATAAGGAAATAATTAATTCCCTTTGAATTAGGCTATAGGTTGTAAAAATCATGCTAGGACGATGAAGAATAGAGCAAAAACCATAAACAAAACATATAAAACTGTATGAATAGGCACGTATATCTAAGCCATATTAATTTTAGTCGCATATATAAATATACTTTTTTTTTAAGTAAGTGAAACTAAAATGTAGGCAATTAATTTATAATACATAAATTAACTGCGTACATTTAACAGTTCTAATGCACGCTTGATAATTACCATTTATAAAATGAATTAAAGTGAAGACAGTTTTTTTTGCAAATATCAATTATTTATGTCTTAACTTTTTAATATTTACTCGTTTATCTAGAGTAGAGGAAGTAAAAGTTACGTTAAAGACTCATATAGATCTGGAGAAAACACGTGAGTCAGCTTTGACCCATTTTCCTAAACTTAGATACATTTCCTAGACTCGTATGCGATGTGGTTTTCCATTGCAAACCGGACTACCGGATGCTACTCGTGCCTGACTTTCTATGATTGTCGAAATGGTAAAAACAAGATTGTCTGCTTGATAAACGTCTTATTTTCAGTCAGTTTTCTAGAATTATCGGTTGTTTATTTCGATTTGTGGTCGAATATTCAATCGGATCTTTATTAGGTGTCATGATTCGAATTTTAAAAAATAATTCAGGTTACAATACAACTAGTAAATAAACATGTGTTTTTTTTTCTTAAAAAATAATCATAAGGTTGTATGTTTCTTTTAAATCGTAAATAAAATACTATTTAGTTTTTAATTATGTTTTTTTATTTTTTATTTTAAAAAGGTAAAGGTTCGATTTTATTACAGCCATTCATATTAAGATTTTGAAGCACTTAAAGTTGAACTTTCTCGCGACTAGCTCCTTTTTAATTATTTTATATCATAAGTTATATGTTTTAATTAGACACACACAACTTGAATCATATGTTTACTCAAGTGCTCCACGTTATTCTCTTTGCCTACGTGTTTCATGTTATTTATTTTTAAAACACATCGTAGTGACACTATGTGAACAAGTTTCATCATAGTACTATTTTAAAACGTCTTTGTTTTCAACTAGTATTCATCATTGTTTTGTTTTTATCTAAAAGTCATCTGTTATTTTCTTAAGAATTCGTTTCGAAAGAAATGATCTACATCGGATACGTAACCAATCATGGAACTTTAAATCCACCTGGAGACGTGACAAAAAACAACAGGTTGGGTGCGCGTGAGGTCGCGACGAAGAGTTGTCTGGGGGCGCCAGAGGCTGCGATTGAGCGAGAGGGACGATACCGTCAAGCCTATTCCATTCATTCTCGATAACTCGCCGCAGACCGCAGTGCCGCGCCAGCCGTCAACGGTAACGCTCGTCATGTCATTATCTTGAAAATAATCAAATACGCGAGTGACTTTTGAAAAGTTTAACATTAACGAATCCGTTTAAAAGTCGAATATCGAATGAAATAGTGTTGTGAAACAGTGTAGCGTTTTAGAAACAACGCCGGTACGACGTGTGGCGTCAAAAATAAACTTTCGTCGCAAGTTGCAAATGGTCCTCTGCAATAATTAGTTTGGTAAAAGTGAGTGTGTGTGTTGTGGACGCTTGATGGTTTAATTATTAGAACTCGAATTGGCGTTTGTTTATATCTAATCGTGCTCACGACAGCCTGGACTTACAAATGATCAAGTTGGTTAGTGCATTGCTTGTCCATATAACTGCTTAGCACTCACTTTGTTTATTAACGTATTGTATCTCATAATGAACACTATTATATCTACACACGCTTCCACTTATTGACATATCAATTTTCGTATCAATTGATAAGAAACATTATTGTACAAATTAGTTTCTTAATGTTTTTGATAACATAACTATCTTTGAAGACATCTATAATTATACGATACGATGTGTGAAGTTTATCAATGAATATTGGATTCGCTATGATGTCATTTCTGACTCAGAAGGATGCGGAACTTTACCCTCTGGGCTTATTTTATTGTTTTCTTGTGATTGTTGGGTTGGGAAGTTGAATATCAAAATATGACTGATTAATTATCTACGTATTACAATTCGTATCATCAGATTAATGTCGAGCGATATTACTCAAAACTTGTCATGACAATATAATGTATTTCTAAATAATATAGGTACATGCAATGATATTCTAATAAACAGATATGTTATATCCTAAACAACAGAAAAAAGTGTGCCGCGCCGGGGATCGTTTATTTTGGTTTATTTTTACATTTCGTTAATAGTAAAAAGGATAGCTTTATAAAAACAATAAGTAAAAGGGATAACTAGATGTTTTAATTACGCAAAACGTATTAATACGTAATTATGATGTATTATAACGTATTACTACGTAAAACGACTAAAGGCAAACGTCCCAATTAGGACGTTTTCTTGTCTTCACTTTTTGCACGTTAATAACATATCTGTTTACTACAACATCATTGGGTACATGTCAATAGTAAATAAGAAACGAACAGTAGTACCGATCGTATCTCTGAACTGATTCAAAAACTGTATTTTACAGGTGTAAATATTAGACTCCATTACCAAGGAGGAATTAGGATTACCAAGTATTTTAATATTTAATGTAATTTAGTTTGTCGACTGAAAGAATCGGCAAGATTTTTAATTATAAAATCAACATAGCCGGCTGTCGTCATATCTATGAGATTTTTTTTCGTTTAATTACACATTTTTGTAACTACTACTACTTGCTTGAGAACAACATTTTTTAAAAAGTTTGTTTTGGCGCACCTTTTAAATAATATCTCTCAATAAGCAAATTCTCGTTTTAGAAGATGAAAGTGAGTTGTCAAGTTCGGCACGCAGATGTTGCGTTAAGAAATCTTGCATGCATCATTTGTTTTTACTCGATTTTCATTGTTACAATTCTCATCCAAGTATACCAAGATATCAATCTTAATTTTGTTTTAATCAGTCTCAATGCATTTTCTAATATGCAAAAATGTATTTGCAACCTTTTTTTGGTAATTTCAGTGGTAAGTACTCTTGCTCGTATCGCTTACGAAAATATTAATTTTGATTACGGAAAAATAACTGTTTTTAAAATAAACAATGATAATTACATTTTTCTTTATTCAGTTCAGTTCTTTTTACAAAGAAAATTTATAAAATAACTCAAAATTTATATAAATTAGTAAATTTATATTTTACATTACATGACATGCTTAGGTAACGGAATGGAATAAAAATGTTTTAAATATATTTTTGAAGTGTTCGATCTTCCCTTTCGCTTCCTGCGATCTGTAGGGATTTAATTTTGTAACAATAGACGGAAGTTTTTGTCATGTCATGAGCTGTAGAAGCGCTCTATTTGATTTAACTTCCTTAGTATTGGGCGTCTGATGGTTCCAACCCATTTTCCGATAAGTTAAAATCAAAATCAATCTTATATTTGTATTTCAAGTAGGCGCATAAAAGCATTTTTGAATCGTCCTATTACAGGCTAGAGTAAGTATTTTCTACCGAAAAGAATTAGCAAGAATCTCAGTAGGTACTTACCCTTCTCCACCATAGTAATAATACAGTATGTTAGTAAAGAACAATTAAATGTATATCTATCATGCCTAGAAATCAATTATTATTGCCTCCACGAATTTTATCATAAATTTAATCTTGTATTATGAGTGCAAAATAGTCAGGAACTATGAGTTTTTAGTTTACCTTTCCTGATCGTGTGTATACTAATTATAGTAATAATTGTCATCGTTTCTTTCAAAAAGATCTTTATTATTGTGAAAAACATTGTGGATAACATTTTGTGAAGCAACTATAAATGTACCATATTAAAAACATTACGATGGGAGTCTCAAGTTCCCATATTATAAATAAACCGGATAGTTCTTTTTTGTAGGATTAAATCTGCTTCTGTTTTAATGAAATATCGGTAGCGTTACTCCAAAGCAAAATGCCGTAAGATATAGTAGGTACTATGAAACCAACCCTAACTATACTATGTATTGTACCCCCCTGTACTATGACCCAAGTATACTAATCGTACAGTATCAACGTCAGTTGTATAAACTTTACTTTTATTGCCACAATTATTTATTATTATAAAATTTTGATTGATTTTCAACTTCAAAGTAGTATTTTCTCATTGATAAATGAGTGTTATTACTAAGTAAATGGGAGAGGCTTTAAAATAATCATAGTCATAGTCGTAATTTAGTAAAACTGCTAAGTGTCTTTCAATGTATTAAATTGTCATTTTGTGAACATTCGTTTGATTAAACAACGAAAGAGCATGGATGTACCAATAGATATGTAAAGAAATTAAGAAAGCGTATAAGCAATAACTAAACAATAGTAATTTTAAAACACAATGAATCATAGAGCGCGACAGGGACAAAGCATGGATAAGTGTATCTTAGCATTAATATGATGGTAAGAGAGCGGAAAGTGGTCGCAAATTCACAAAATTGGCTTTCTTTTGTTATCCGAGGATTTGCTCCAATTACCCATATCACGGCTTCGTTTTCATGTTGCGTGCGTTCTCCTAATCAGGGTTGCCAGTTGCTACCGTTTATTACTGAATAAAACATTTATTATCTTTATGCTATTTCTATTTTGTGATTTATTATTCGAAGATTACGTAGATATGTAAAATATTTTTATTTCTTATGGTTAATTTCGAAAAAAAAACGTCTCTGAAAAGAGTAAATTTTTATCGGTCTTTTTTTATCTATGTCTACATATTTATTTTTGAATACATCCTTACAATTTTTTTTCTGGCAACCCTATTGCTAATGACTACACATAAATCCGCTACATTAATCATTCCCCTGGGGATATGATTTCTCCTGTCACGTATTAAATCTAGCCGCTCTGTAATTCATCTGCCGTTTACATTAATTTCGTTATCAACGGTTAGTGTTGCGTGTCTATTGTGACTTATTCATCTTTATTGTTATTTATATTGAGTAAAAAAATATTGCTTTCAGTGTTGCCTAATTAATTTACGATAACGTTTGAAATATGAGATATTAAATGGAAAAATATGTTCATTTCAAGTAACATTCGTATCTTTCTTTTTGTGATTTGCAACTTTCATGTAACTTGAAGTTCAGTGAACACCTCTAATGGTATGTTGTATATTATCATAGCAAGTTTATATGTTTTAATAATTTAAATAAGTTTAATATAAAAAGATCAAACACAAGATAAGTTTAATAAGATTGACAATGGAATAAAAAATGTCGCAAGCAGTGTATCGCTATAAATAGCAACGGAAGTTATCATCAATCATGGTCACAGTACATTTGTTCTTGATTCCATCTTATCTCCGGAGATGTTATCTCTCGTTTGCGCGGTAAACAATAAGTGGCTGACGTATTAACAGTATCGGACTTAACATTGGATTCGGATTCTGTATTCACATTTGGAAATGTTTGTTTCATATGATGACGCTGGGTTTTTACCGCCTTAATACCTTTTTATGGGCTATACATCGCGAAAGCTTAAATTGTTTGCACATTTCAGAATATTGTCTTAAAAATATCTTATCTGCATTTGTGATTTATTTTTTTCATTTTTCTTACATTGTTCGTTTTGTGTTAGTATTCTGAGTTTAGTTATCGTTATTAATATCGAGGATTGTTAAAGTTGAAACTTGTTAAATTACTTAACATGGTACAAAATCAATTAATTATATTTTGTAAACTTTTTCAAAAGGATTTAAATTTTTAACGCATACCTGTCAAAATATTGTTCATAGTACAAATGTATTCCCCACATAACCAAAATCAAATTAACGGAATATTAAATTCGCCTTGACATTACATAGATAATAATTAAAATAAAATTTAATCTCACGCATCAATATAAGATGTAGTTTTTTTATTTTTTTTATGTGGCAACCCTAGCGAGTGTTATTCGTGTTGTAATTGTGAAATCTTATATTTAAATTACTTATTGAAATCCAGCATGCAAAAATATGATTGCTTTGTAACGATCTAAGAAGTAATCGCGTCTTCATCTCATGATCTGAACTCACATGAGAGGAAAATCGATTTTGTTTTAATAACTAATAAATGAGACGTTATTTGCAAATGAAAACACTACTAAACCAATATACATAATTATACACAATATGCAGTATGTTTTGGAGAAGATTTTAATATAGTATCTGTAGTAATATTATAAATGCGAAAGTAACTATATGTTGCTCTTTCGACGGCAAACTACTAAACAGAACTAATGAATTATTATTTTTTTCTATGTAATAGGTTTGCGGACGAGCATATGGGCTATCTGATAGTAAGTGGTCACCATCACTCATAGGCAATGACGCTGTAAGAAACATTGTGCCTTGTGCCTGTAGTTACACTGGCTTACTCATCCTTCAAACTGAAACACAACAATACTGAGTACTGTTGTTTAGCGGTAGAATATCTGTTGAGTGAGTGGTACTTACCCAGGCGGGCTTGCACAAAGCCCTACCACCAAGTATTTAGAATTAGAATATGAATATGAAAGAATTATGGTAAGAACCCAGCTTGAACCGAAAAGAAGGTTATCTTTAACAACTACCAACCCCCTTAAAAGTGAGGCCATTAATGATACGAGAGAAACTACTAATCACGAATACGAAATTCATATTAAAATTAGACTCGACATGACGCGAATATCACGTTCTTACAGAGAATACCTAACGTTTTATTATTCATTTATTAATTATTTGAGAAAGGAGGAAGTTGCATCTTATTATAATCGATTTTAATCTTAATATGTTTTAATTTAAATATTAACAATAAAATACTCAGCTAGTTAATTAATGGATTAATACGATTTTCGAATTCGAATTTTATCATACTTTCAATAATAATTTATTTCCGATTTTTTCCTCATTGTATATCGATTTCAACACAATACAGCAATACTTTGTTTTTGCTACAAACACTTGACTCGGCAGATATCTCAAAGTTATCTCAAAGGATTGACGCTTCAGCAATATTTTGTGTTTTTCTCAATCTGAATATACCTATTATATATGTAGATATAGCTTAGTTGTATGTTAAACAATAATAATATATTATTATTCAGTTCCTAGTTACAAGAATTTAGTTTTTATAACTTTCGCTGTGACATAACTCAAATACTAAATATGTAGATATTTAAGGAAATAAAAAATAATCAATATATAAATAAATTAGAAAAAGACAAATGAGTTTATATAATCTTTATTTTTATGTAATACTGTTTACCTCCTGTTAATAATTTGATCCAAGTCAAATCAGCAAAACGAGGATTGTAATTGGTCGATGGTATATGATGACGTGATCAGCAACCAATGAGCGTTTAGTGTTAAGATTAGCAAATCTGACTTTGATTAACATTTCAGAAAGAAAAACAAGTGTCAAATCAATCTCCCATAGATTGATTTGACACTTGTAATTTTTGACTAGAAATCAAATATTATTTTTATGATAAAGAATATTTAATAACCAATGCATAAATTTCCGTAACTGTGATCGTAAAATAAATAAACTAGATATCATAAGGCGTCGCGAAATTGCTATATTTTGCAAACAAAGTGGCGATCCTGTCAATTTCGAAACGATTTCGTACACTATGAAATACGTGCGGTCATCTCGTTGAATGTCAAGTACACGATCTTCGAGCACTTGTGCAAGTTGTCAATGAGGTATTGCGTTACTTCTATTGTAACTGCTAAATAGGCTGAGACTGTTTTGTTGCAATAAACACATTTTTTACTTAAACACAGATTCGTCACTGTTTGTCGTGGATGATATAAGTAATCTATATTCATCCATTGTTTTAAATAATGATTGCTTGTAAATATTTTTAATGCGACATGGTTTTATTTAAATGTTTTTTTTGAATTACGATCGGCTTTTAATTCTTTTTTTTATGGTAAAGGCTGGCCAACGAGCATATGAGCCATCTGCTCATGCATCATGCTAAGTGGTCACTATCACCCATAGACAATGAAGCTGTAAGAAATATTAACTATTTCTTACATCGTCAATGTGCAACTAACCTTAGGAACTAAGATGGTATGTCCCTTGTGCCTGTAGTTACACTGGCTCACTCAAGCAATACTGAGTACTATTATTTGGCGGTAGAATAACTGATGAGTGGGTGGTATCTACCTAGACGGGCAGAGTCGGATTTAAAGGTGAATTAATTAGTTTTTTTTATTTCAATCAGTAAGCTGTGAATTGTTTCGTATTTGTATCGGTAACTTTTAAAATATTAAATAGTAACATTATTATAATTTGACTATATCTCAGTATTTGTTAACTTGCTGAAAACTGTGGCCCCCTTTCATGTGGAGGCCCCCTCTCATGTGGAGGACCCCTCTCATGTGGAGGCTCCAGGGCAGTTGCCCCGGTTGCCCTCCCCTAAATACGGCCCTGCAGACGGGCTTGCACAAAGCCCTACCACCAAGTGATATTGTGATATGAGATTTGATCTGCCTTTTTATTTAGCATTCCTTTACCACACTGAGCTAATCGTGTTGGTAAAATTATATCGCATATGACCCAATGAATAACATCTTACGTTAATTGAATATATAAATTATGTAAAGGCAAAGGAAACCCTATATTTGTATATTATTTCTTGTAATGTGAGTAAGTGAGCCGGTGCACGAAGTACGTGCGGTTATGTAGAAACGTCTGATAAGCATAACTCGCTGCGCAAGAGTCTGATTTGTAACACACTCCTGCTGCTAAGTGATAAGGACCAATTTCGTGTGACACAGTGGTTTAAATACAATGAATAGTTTTATATTAAATCAAGCTATCACCTAGGTGGATAGACTAATTTTGCATGATTTGTTTTTTTTAATACGCTGTAATTTTCATAGACGTGTTTTTTTTACCTAGAAAAAAAATTGTAATACCTAGGTATAGAGTTTTTATTTTGAGTAGGAAAATTGAAACTCTCCTTTTTCTACTATAATATGCATGTATTTTACATATAAAACTTCTTGAATCAATCTGATCATTGTTGAAAACAGCATTTTAATTCGTTGCATGGTTTTATAGGCAGCGGAAAGCGCCTTTGTTTTATATTATGTAGAGATAACATAACTGTTTATGTAATTATCAAACCCTTTATTACACAACCTAATTACGTATTAGGTTTTGTAATAAAGGAATTTGTTTATGCACACAAATATAAATAAATTAAAATCTCATGTGTAACCTACCTACATACGAATAGTACGACACAACCTAGAAGTACCATCGGCTAAATTCGTAAAACCGATCACATCCGAATTAAGTACGCTATTCCAAATTTTATTTTATTTTTTCTAATGTGAATATGATCTTTACGCATACTTAATCACGTGTAATGGCATATGACCTAATATTTTCGTCAATTTGACACGTCGATTTACCTGCGCTTACTTTCTTTGGTTGATCTGACGCGAGAATCTATAGCGACGAATAGCGTGTAATGGCGCGATAGGGAGCTATTTCTATTGGTTGTATAAATCAGCAGTAATCAGTTGTATTTAAGTTGTTAGTAATCTGTAAAATGAATTTGCTGGTCATTTATTTCCTAGACTTGTAATGTCATGTTTATACATAAGAAATAAAAGTGATTCCACAATCATTTCAATTTTGTTTCTTTTTTTATACACGTTCTAGGAAAAAACTATTTCTATAGACACTCATATGTGATTGTATTGCTTAAGAATTCAATAATGGAAAAACATGTTTATAAAAAGATGTTTTCCGCGACTATCTTTCCGTATACTGAAACAAAATATTCTATATCATACAAAATGAAAGTAGTAATTAGACCATAAGTTACATAATTCATACATATGTAAATTGTGATTATAACGATGATTTGTACCAAGTTATATAAAGCCGTGTAACATTGCACATATCTTGTTAAGAATCGCGATATATATTTCCTATTTCTATCTCGGTGTAATCTCGCTTTATTAATTATGCACATAATACATTAAGGAAGCTTAGACAATGCGTGGGAATGTTAACTACTGGTTACGTTTCATTTACTTACGACGTTTGTCCGATTTAATTTCGGGTTAGGAAATTTGTTATCTGTGCATCGGTGCTGTCATTTTAGGTCGATTTGAATGGTCTTATTACTTAATATTACCGCACTTGTTTTATCATTTATATACTTATTATGTGTTATTAAAAATATGTATTTAAAACTGATTTTTTATGGTAAATCAATATATTTGTGCTGGTAACACTAGTGTTTGTAAGAGCTGTGCTTATTTTAAAAAAGCAGAGGCGCCAAAAATTCTACTTCCACTATTTTTAAAGTGATCTAACAGTAATTTGTTAAAGTAGTATACCCATGAACAAACTGCTAAAGATAATCGTATGACAGAATTATTATATCTGCTTTAAAAAAATAAGCATGCTGTAATTATGCGTTGTTTATATTGTAATTGAATACCGTGGCTTTTTCTTTCTCCATAATTATTTCGCTACGTAATATAGAATGCTTATATACAGTTATTTTTGGCTCGAATAAACTTGTATTTAGTTTAGGTAGGTAGTAGACCTATTAGTGTTGTATTGTCAAGGTGGAAATGAACATCTTTGTTCCCAAGATAGTATTACATCTGGCATCGTATCTATATCATAGCAAAAAAATTATATAAAAAATAAAGTATCGTACATACGAGCTAAACTATCTGCTGCTGCGGTGTACATGCTGATTGAAATTAGTGCTATTTAAAAAAAACTCAAATCTCACTACATAATACACTCGTGAAATGGAATTGTCAAACGAATTTGACTATTATTACTATGATATTTAAAGTACATTCGTATTAAAATAGCGTGTCACCATAAAACTGGTTAAAACCTTTTACGAGTACCGTATGTTGATACAAAACTGTTTTCTTCTTTCGGAAATACTATTGTAAAGATAGGTAGATATAACACATAGTACAGTTCGTACTTCACATGTTTTTTTCTTCTTTAGGATGCGCAGGTGTTGGGTCTTTGCCTGACACCTGCCCATTAGATAACCTATACCTATTCCATTAAAAAAAAACTTCAAAGATAATTCGTAATTCATTTTTTTTAAACATGTTTGTTTCATGAAATGAATTTTTAATTTAATTTTACAAATTGGTTCTTATTAAATGAAATTATATAAGATCATCGTTATAATTATAGATAATGTTCATAATTTACTTAATAGCAGACGTGTACACATCATTCTGTGACTATTTCTTTTTTTTAGTGCCATTAAAACAAGTGTTGCAGTTTTGTAATACGTTCTAAAACATCAAAATAACGAGGGTAGTGATATAATTAAATTACAGATGTTGCAACGTATCTGAAAGTGAACGTAATTATTTCTAATTAAATATTATTTTGCTGTTAACATAATTTTAAAATATCTTTTCTCAGGAAAGCAATTACAAAATGTTTTGTTTTGAAACTTTAGATAAAGAAGATTAATCTGTATTTTATGTAACTTGTACAAAATACCAAATAAAAAGAGTTTTAGTGATTAGCGGTGGCAACTAATATACTCATTAAATAACATATGTTTCGAATATGAATTGAAACTAAAGTATACATAGGTCATTACTAACAACTATTTTTTTAATTATCCTATTAGTAACTCATATGTTTGTGTTGTTCTAGGTTAAGGATTAACAAGGAAATTGATACTATTATTCTTGACTTTAAAATTCAATTGAGTTTAGTGTCTCATCCGCACCGATCAATCTCATTCGTGTCTTCTCCATCCTACGTGACATTGGCGAAATAATCTGTGCCCTGCCGGCACAACTAAAAGCCATTCAACTAAGAATTGAATTGAATTGTACATAGGTCATTGATTATGTATATAGAAAATTGCAACAGGTGCAGTTGCAGGCATCGTACATTTTATTTATCCTTCGAAAGAAGTAACGAAGGTTATGTTAAGAAATACCTCCGACTTGATCTTACTCTCCTAAATATAGTTTAAATTTAAACTGTCTCCTTTAGTCTCGTTGTGAGTCGATTTTTAAGGAGATTATTTTTTTACATCTTATAGTTTCTCTGAAACACCAAGCGTACCATGAAAGGAGTCTTAGATGCATACTACAAATTAATGGCAATCTTTTGTGGGAAATCTGCCATCGGTGACATGGAATTTGAAGAGTACTACAAATTCTACGTGGTCATAGTAGAATATGATACTTATATAAATTGGAATTTTCCATCTATATATATTGAAAGGTTCAAATGCCATATATTTAAAAGGAAATGTATAATTTCGACATTTAGAATGTATTTATATACAACACTTAAAACAAAATAGGAAGGACGAAGGAATATAAACTCTGTATATAAAAATAAATCAGTGTTTATATGATGTCTATATAAAACAGTTTATGACGAACCAAAATAACCTTAATATCTGCTTTAAACCGGTGTTAATCCTCGTGCAAACGTAAAAGTGAATCAAAAGACATGTCGCGTGACACACACCGACATTCTTGATCTTCGCCAAAAATCTCAACGTATCTGTGGCACATCCGGTGCGATCGATTCGATAATAATCGGAGAAATGAGCGGTTTTCTATTCGATAACTCGTTTTTTGTGTGACTTATGGCTTGCAATCGATTTCTAGAAATGTAATAATTTTAAAATTCTATTATTTATGATTTTAGATCGAATTTCTATCCTTAAAACAACGTGTAACATATATGTACAAACATTCTTTGCTACAAATTAATAGTTGTAATTGAATAATTATACTATTATTATATTTATTTTGTATATAAAAAGTTAATCAAAAATGAAAATGTAATATATTTACGTAAATAGCTTTTTAAATTAACATTAATCGAAATTATACTTATGTATATAAAGCTGAATGGCTGAAATAAACAGTTTTTTGGATAGTTTGTTTTATCTTTGAACCGACTATTCAACTACGAATGGGAATTAATCCTCTTCCGGTTGACAGCTTGAAGTATGCTCGACATTTATACCACTCATAATTGTATAACTAACAGACAGTAATTTTGCTGTTGAAGTAAACTCATTAAGTTGCGTTAAGTAGAACTTAAACTAAAATATACTCTTAATGACGAAATGTTGTTCATCAGTAGTACAGTTGAGAATAATTAGGCCACAACTAAAATGTATTGTTCAGCAATATTTAAAATAACTAACGGAATAATTAAAAAATATATGGCGAAAAAATCTTGTAATATATAATTTAAATACTGTGACGCGATAACACCAAATTTAAATATGCAAATGATTGTAACATCGGATTCTTCGGTATGGTTCGCTGTAGACACATAAAAATTAACTGAGAACCGGAACAGTTATAGAAATCGTGACATTCACCTTCAAAACGCCTTTTATATTCAAATAATTGTTTAGACTTTGATATATATTTTATATATATATATAGAAAATCTTTTGAGCGATCGAAGAAAGAATTCGAATCTTAGCGTTCAAAACTGACATCTAATCCCATAATGTAATAAGCGACACTTACTGAGATTAAATTATGATACTTAAAGGATACACGAATTAAAATACTGGTCGCTGAAAGTCGAATTTCAACACTTAATAGTCGTGACGAGCATTCATTGTTTGGTTCGTAAAAAGAAAAACTCCTTGTCTTTTTTTACAGTTTGAAGGTAATTTTGGTTTTGGTTTTCTCCGTATCTTGAAGTATATTTTAAATCATAAATAATTATAGGAACAGTAGCAACGATTGCGTATCAGTTGATTTAGCAGTTTAGTTTTAAAATAAACAAGAATTGAAATGAAACAAAGTTTTCTACCTAAAAACACTAATATAATAATATCTATAAATTTGTTTCCGTATCGTATATTCGTTTTACATTACTATAAAAGAAGGCGAGGAAGTTTGAAGAACGGCAGCTAAAAATAGAACTTCAAAAAGACATGCATTCATTAATGTGAAAAGTTAATTTAAGTAATATGTGATAAAATAATTTTAGACTGCACTTTGGTTCCGCTGGTGATAAAGTTGTTTCATCCTGTTCAGTGACAGGATGAGGATGTGGGGTTCCTATTATTGTTCAGCCGTACCAACGAAATATATATGTATATTACAAGTTACTTTCTACTTTTATATCATAGATACTTGAATATGATAATGATATTAATTTGTTTAAGACTTATTATATCAGAAAATTAAAATGTAACTAGTGAAACATCAAAAGAACAAAAGCCGAATACGTAATAATCTACGACATTCATTATGAATTTTCGAAATAATTACGTTTTGAACTCCGGCGAAGATGTTATCGAATTTATATATATATATATATATATATATATATATATATATATATATATATATATATATATATATATATATATATATATATAATTATCAGAAGACATATCTTATAAAAGCTTAATAATAATAAATAAATAAATAAATATGAGACAACATCACATACAATACTCTGATCCCAATGTAAGCAGATGAAGCACTTGTGTGTTATGGAAAATCAGAAGTAACGACGGTACCACAAACACCCAGACCCAAGACAACATAGTAAACAAATGATAATTACTACATTAACTAGGCTGGGAATGGAACAGGACCTCAGAGTGGCGTACCCATGAAAACCGATGTACACACCACTCGACCACTGAGGTCGTCTAATAATAATAAACATTTAATGATACTGCCCAATGCAAAATTACATGGACATTATGGACCAAAAACGGAACGCGAGATTTTTCACTGACGAGGTTTATATCTGGCCATCACTGAGTTTTAATGTGTTTATAATTCATCTATAAAACCTGTATGTACCGGATTAAAATATCACATTAATGTCTGCCAGATATTTGCACTAAAATGCCGAAGTACTCTGAGGAGATAAAACTAACACTTGTGGAATTATTTAGGCTGTAACAAACATAAATTGCTCAAATCCTTGGACTAAAGTTATCATTACAAGACTGGCATGATGCGTTTTTGTATCATAAAAAAAATCATGAGCACAGATAATGATAGCAGTCGAATTATTCTATGTTCCAAATACGAATTATTAAAAAAATAATAATATGTTCCATTCATTGTTAACAAGACTTCGCTATTAATTAAACAAGTTGTAAACGATGTATTTTAAATTGTTATAATGCGTCAATTTAGTGATTCATATATTTTTATAGCGTTTCGAGGAAATGGAAAAACATACCTAAACACATGGAAATAAAGGTCAGAATTAAATGTCTTATAAATACTTTTTGTTTGAACAAAAACAGGTATTGTTATTGTTCATTGATATTATTACGTAACTGTTTGATGGTTTTCGATGTTTATTTTTTTAAATAGTCATCTTGTTGATCTAATAACACTATGAAGCCAGTATTTATATGTAAAATGGAAGCAGAATATATATTTTATACCAGGAACCACCATTTCACCAATTATATTGCCCACACAGAGTAATACTCAATCTATTTTCATATACATGATATTATTGAAACTTGTTAAGCCATCACATTTTTGGACTGGGGTGAAACCGCTGCAACGACGCTGTCAAGGCCTCAAACAAGTCGAAAAGGAGACTGTGTAGTTTTGTCGCGTTTCGAGGAGTAAGTTTCAGACACGAGAGGCAAAATATTGTTGATTGTTGTAAGAATTGTCGCACGTACCAATAATGATGTCATCATTCATATCAGATTACGTTATCCTAAAATATAAATCTTGTATCCATTAGGCAACGTAGATTACAAATGAACACATATTACGTTCAAATATACATATTTTGTATCACTACAGCTACAATGATTCTATGAAAAATGCATTTAAAATTTCAATGGCGTAAAACGTTTTAAATTGGTCGGATTATACGTAAAGATTTTTTCTAATATATTTTTCAAATATATAAAATTAATTTATTGATAATTTTATTTCCGACCTCGTATCAATTCAAAACCACACCTATTCCACAAGAATTCGTTTTAGAACTTAGTGTTAAATTGCAAAATTAACATTGGTATTACTGACTTCATTTTAAGGCTTGGTGTCCACCTAAACACAAGCGATACTAGCTATAATCTGTAAGGAACTCGTTCGTTCGTGGTAATTTTTACGACTACTACTGGAATGTAATTTTATTTTTGTCTTCATTAAAGATAACATGCATCATAACAAGTAGGTTTTTTATTTATTTATTCAATTGTTTTTCATTAGCTTTTTAACAATAAACCTTGTCCTTTTCTTTCGATTGTCAAATTACTTAAGAGAGAAAGAGAAACACATATGATAAACAACTTAAAATAATAGGATTGTTTTAAGCACATTATAAACATAATTATCGTAAATTATAAAACGATAAATCCTAAAAAAATATAGCAATAATTAATCAATATAGTATCAATGACATGTTACTTATAAACAGTTAACTAAATATTATATTAATAATAGTATTATCCCCTTTGTATTGACATCTATACCGCCGCTTATCAGATAGGCAGTCAGCCTTATACAATGGCCTTGCCCGCAAGACTATTTGCCTATGGCGCTGGCGACGTACACTAATAAATACATAGAGGTGTGCCTGTCTGTTTGGAGATTATCTTCTCTTAACTGGTTCTAGAGTTACATTCCACTTGAGGCCTCTGAGAGTTTATTGATTGAGAAATGGGTGTTAAGATACTCGATAGCGTTGCTTAAGTAACTCAAGTTCCATTAAATGCGTTGCGTATATTTATTTTAATTAAAATTTTTAATTTATTGTCAGTTCGCTATTAATATGCTTATTAGAGTCGCGAGGGTTACCGAGTATTATCAAATTGTACCGAAATCAGATTGTCTTTTTTATGTATATAAAAGCCTTAAGTAGTATAAAAATAAATATTGAAAATAGTTACCGTATAAATAATAACCCAGTGGAATGATGACAAGATTGCTAGCAGCGATTCATAGGGCAAAAATTCAAAAAAAATTATAGGGTCAATAAATGAACCATGTCTTCTATCATTGATTTGACATTTGAAAAATTAGTTATCCGTTCGATTGGTAGAGATTCGTATAGTGTATTCGATAGAGATGTGTATCTCTATTAAAATATATTAATTGTACGACTTCGTTTTTGGTAGAATTCTATATTGCTATCCCTTCTATTCTTCGTTTGAGGTTAAAACAATACAAAGTATTTCGTTTAAATTATAATTTGGAGTTAGTATCAGTTAGTTACAGTGGTATTTTAGTTGACAAAGGCGCATTTTGGGCTCATATCTTCATCTATAAGCACAAACTATACGCTCAATTTTAGCTGTAAATAGTAACACATACAGGTTTTTTAATTGATGGGTATTTCCGTATGGTCAAGAAAAACATCGTTAGAATACATGGCTTTTGAAATGTCATATATGTGAATCTGAATTGGAGAATTGTAATGAAAAAAGATAAATGGTTGCTTTAAAAGAGAGCCAACCTTCCTGCGAGCATAACAGCCCACCGTGGAACATTTTTCTTAGTATTTTCTTTTACAATATACATAAATCCCTTCAATTAGATGAGTTTTATACTTGCAAAGATAATAATTAATTAAATAAGAGTATTCATAATCATAATCCTCTGACATTTTGTGTTACACAGATTGCTCTATTAAAGATAGAACTTGTATTACTCGTTCTAAATGGGTTCATAAAAAAATGTTTTCGCTAACCTTAAATTATTTGATATTTCGTCATCGCGTGGCATTGTCTCTTAGTTGAGAGCAGAATACATTGCGCAAGTTGGCCGTTTCGGTCGCCTCATTGTCTGCCTCGTCGTTAAATCTCTGGTAGCTTGTATGCTTCGCGTGCTTCGGAACCGATCTAGATCGTGACCACTGACTTTAAAACACTTAATGTACAGTCCGGGTAAGAAAAGGTTCGTCACCTTAAGATCTATTTTCGTGTATGAGCGATAATCTACTTTACCGATCGAGAATGACAGCCATATTTTGACAGTTCAGTAGAAGGTATCATATCTAATTTAAATTTGGAATGACTAATTAAAAGGATTTCATGTTGATATAAAACTAGACGTAGTCCAAAGATGTTACACTATTTAGAACCAAGTTGTCATACTATGTAAGTTTATTTATTTTTAGTGCTTTAGATGCAAAAGGTACTAAGAGTTTACGTAAAGGAATAAATTTGATAGCTGACGAAGGTTTTCTTACTCTGACTGTACGTATAATAATTGATAAAATATCTCTATTGTATATTAATACAATTTGAAGCCTAACTCCGTAACACTTTTAAAATCTTTCGTAATATTAGTATTGCTTTTATCACGAAGCGATATTGTTGCGTGTAATGTCCTTTGAAACATTATTATATTTATTGAAAGATGTAAGAAAGCCGAAATGACCTTGTGTTTAGAGCACGTGATCGAAACTGAAGATTGTGGATTAAAACTCATTTAAGCACTACTGAATTTTTTTGCTTAAATTTTGTCCACAATTATCATTCATCACGTGTTTAGCGCTGAAAGAAAACGTGAGGAAACCTTCATGAAAATCAGCTCTGTGCTTATGTAATATATGGCCATCGTGATACTCCACAGTGACAGTTGTACATTTACTTTACTTAAAATGAAATAACTTTTCATAAATAAGCGTGCAATTAATATTAAGCAGTTCCTTTCTCCAATATATCTTCAAGATTATGTTTAGTCATATTGTGATGTAACCACTATTAATAGCTTCCGAAATACAGAAAGACGTTTTGTTACTTTCCTTTACATTACGTATTGATTTTATGTTTTGTTATAGGAGGCCCCCGAAGTACACATGTCACTACCAATGCCTCCTCGAGCACCGGACCCCGCCGCGCTAGCGGCTTACTGGGCGGAGTACGAGGACCTCTGCCGGCAGATCAGCACGGCGCACCAGAATGATGACGAGGAAAACCATTATGAAGGTCAGTGTAAAAATAATTGCAAAAACTACATTCATCAGTACAAGACGTATTAATGTTACTGTTTTTTTTTCACGGTTTTTGCTAACCGCACTTATAAAATAGCTAGAATTTATAATTTGTTAAAATAATTCGTATATTTTATATAAAAATAGGATATTTAAAACTTTAACGTTTATATTTTTGGCATTACTATGGACTTTCTTTTTTATTTTAGATTATTATGTAACTTGAATAATTCATTATTTCGTAATTTTAAATAATATGATTATTATTTTATAATTAATTGTTAGCGCTGTTGCAACAAAGTCGCTGTGGACAATATCAATTTTCATTAGAATCTACATTCCCAACCGGTGACAGCTTCATTGTAAAATGGCGTCTTGATAGTGGTTACAAAGCATCACAAATATTTTTTTGGCTAGGCTTCATAGTACATGTTTCTTATACACTATACGAGCTGCCCCTCCTGACATCGTTCAGGTGAATTAAAAATTGTATTTAATTCCTGAACGCAGCACACGAAATTATCAAACCTTAAACGGAGTTCATGTAGCAAACACATGAACAGAAGATTTTACTTATCTAATTGTATATTAATGTAAACACTTCGTGGACAAAGTCAGCCGCATTGAGAATTTATAGTAAATAAACTTATACGCATGCACAAACTGTATTCTTATTGTATATATATATAGATTATAAATCCACGGATACGTCAGATGCGGTCGATGAGTAGGTACCAACTAAGCACCAGATATTTTACGGTCAAACAGTAATGCATAGTATTGTTGTGCTGTGGTTTAAAGGATTAGTGAGCTAGTGTGTCTTCAGGCACAAGAGACATTAGCTCCTTAGCTTGGTGGCGCTTTTGCACAAAGAATGGCTAATATTTTTTGGCACTTATGTCTATGGTCGGAAATAACCACTTACCATCAGGCCCATTTGATTGTTCGCCTTTACTATAAAAATAAATTATTATCAATTATAGTACATATTTATAAAATACTTTAGTATGGTATTGTTCTTCAAAACTTCCAAACTACGAGATTACTTCCTTGACTTAAAATTTCCAATAAGACATTATTGTAGGGTGAAACTAAATTACATTTTTATTTAGTACTTTCCTCCAGCGATCTTACATGAGTGTGACAACGAGTATGACATTTCTAACCTAACCTAACGAACATATAATACAAACTCATGTACGCAGTTGTGATATCAGGATATCAGAATCATATGAATCAGAATCAGAGCATAATAAAACATAATTAACGCTTCTATATCCGCAATAACTTCCTCTCCAATTAATACCATAAAAAAACTGAGCAACGGCCTCAGTCGTACCTGTTACGATTGTACATATTTATGTAATTCTTATAAGCGAACTCTTGAGATTTATTTACAATTATTTTCCTTAAGCGTCCAACACTAGGTTCATGTATCAAGTAACTAGGCTTGTGGCGTTCGAGTTTATCACGAATTGTTTCAACATAAGGACGTTGGTTCAGTAACATTTCGTCACCTAAGTTAACACAGTGAATTTTCAAGCTAAATAAGTTTTATAGCAATAATATAAATGCAATGAATTTGTAATTTCATACGGTCATTATTTAAATGAGATTTTGTAACGTTAAACAATCTACATATTTATAATATATGTGTGTGTTTATTTAAATAGTTTGCAATTTATGTGTTTGGATTGCTACAGAAAACTATTGTATATATTATTCATAAAGAGCTACTATAAATCAATCTACCCGCGCCAGTGCAAGTAAGACCATACTAAGGCATACTGTTTACCCACTAAAAGAACGGAAAGTTGATTTTCGACAAATGTTTTCAATTTTGTCACGAATTACATAATAAATGCAAAAAATGCGATTTTCTTTTCGTGATGACTCAGCATGCTGGTATATAACGAATTTCCATTACATATAATTATATAGCAAGCTGACAGCTTAATGATTGCTATAGCAACCATGATAATATCTGACGTCAGAATTACGAGCATAATTGTATCTAAAGTATCTTCTAAATCTTAAAATGGACGTAAAGTTAATGATTGTAATACTTAAAATAATTTTATTTCATATGTAATTTATAATACATTAGCAATATTTTGCCGGCAGTCAGAGCTATTAGCAAATTATTCTTTATTCGAAATATTAATTACGTTTGCTTAATATATGTAAATGAAAATTAGTTACTATAAAAAATTTAAGCATATAAGTAAATGTTTGTTTAATTACTCACATTTTAAATTAAGCTACGAATAATATCTATTCTAGTTTATTTAAAACAAATAATGATTAATACAACAAAGATATTTCGTATAAACGATGTAGCGCAAAATAGTGTTTAAGCACAGAAATAAAACAAACAACACACTTTGTCATTATAAATCTTACGGAAAACGCTAATTAAGAATTCGAAGAACGTTAATCATTCCATATACGTTTTTGTTTCCTGTAAAACGACATTTTTAGGCAAATGTGTTAAACATATTTAGTAAACAATAATTATGCTTATTTAATTTATATTTTTACATAAATAATCTTTATGAAGTAAACAAACATCACATAGACCTTGGAATAGCGAGATCAAATTCAGACAATTAGCAGTGATGCGTGATGTGATGAAAACGTGCACTCTGGTGAAGGAGAACATCACGGGACAATCGTGTGGAGTTGAGGAGTGCTTTTCTAAAAACAGATAATTAGCTGATAACGATTCTATCTTCTTTTATTGAAACTATTAATCCCACGCGGCTTTACTCGCTTTTTATGTGGTGGGTTGTCATGTGTTTGCCAACAAAAGGTACCCTATGTCCTTCCTCGGAGTTAAAATTTGTTTCATATCAAATTTCATCAAATTGGGTTCAGCGGTTTGGTCGTGAAAGAGCGACAGACAGATAGACAGACAGAGTTACTTTCACATTTATAATATTAGTATAGCAGTATAGATAATCTGGTGTCAAGTATTTTAAGACAATTGTCATGTTAGCTATATTTATAACCTGTTAATCTCGAGAGCAATTTCTATTTCACACATACAATGTTTCTAGTCCCATTGTCATGTCTAAATTATCAACAATAATTAGCTACAGGGTACATTGAGTATAGATAATACCAACAAACATATTATTAAACATTGATAATGGATTGATGTTTTCGATAAATCAATTGTTGTCCGTTGATTATACCACACTTTCCTGACAGCCTTGGACCCGCATTCCTTTTGAATAAGGGGTGTCACGCTTTTGACTTCAAATTCATTTATTGCAAAATTATATGCACATTATATTATAATGTTACAAATTTAATGTAGATGTGCTACATGCTGCAATCCTGTATATAATGGCGTTACATAATATTATTTATTTGTAATATACACTACATACATTAAAGTTTTCATAGTCATTAAATATTCAGAATTATAGTGAATAAATAAGGATTGCTTGGGGAACGTTTTAGGTAAATGGCAACTAGGTACGATTTATCTAGAATCTAGATTAAAGATAACGTTTGTATAATATATCGTTTTTTCAAACGATTGCGACAACCCTATAAAACAAGTTAGTCGAGAAAACCGGACATTTCGCCGAGGAATTGGCGGCATTTCTCA
Source organism: Vanessa cardui (assembly GCF_905220365.1). Taxonomy (NCBI): domain Eukaryota; kingdom Metazoa; phylum Arthropoda; class Insecta; order Lepidoptera; family Nymphalidae; genus Vanessa; species Vanessa cardui. Next base: position 15,141,351 of record NC_061123.1, read on the forward strand.
ACGTCTCACGTAAGCCTTTCCTTTGATAACCCGCCCACTTGTGCCAGCTTTGTAGTTCGTAATCGTTTAAATGTCAGTGGGTTGATTGTAAGGAAGTGTTTTGATGTCGATATGATACGAATTAGAAGATAGTTTAGGATGCTAGTAAGGACTAAGATCATCCTTCTCTCTCTCACAAACGTTAACACTTTTTACGTTGCGAAATAACGTTTCAATGTATAATAAAGTAACCTCGGTTTTTAACACCTTTATATTTTTGTACACTGTCTCACTCACTCACTCACGCTTTGAATACAAACACTCAACTCAAAAATTTCTGTTGAGAGTGATTTGCTGGCGTTATCTACCCTGACGGACTTTCACGGTCATTAAGCCTTTCCACCAGTTAATAACTGGTGAGCAAGGTGTGCCTTCAAATCACATTCACCGTTCAATCATAACTCGGACAAACTATTACTGGTCTGATAATGTATTCAAGAAACGATTCGTTTTCATACTGATTGCAAAATTGTCTAGGAGGCATTATTCAAATGCGTCCCTATAAAAACATGTCGTACCTTATACCAAAACACTTTACGGCTCAACAAATTGTTACTGATGTGCAATAACGAATATAGAAACTGGACATATTTATGAAGTTTACAGATTCAGAAATTTGGCAGAATCAATGACGTCACAAGTCACAACTATGTATGACTTATTTCCTTTATGCTAATGCTTTAGGCCATAGTTATCTTCCGTATACCGTTTGTCTTCTTGGAACATAAAATGCCAGTTAAATGAAGCTCGCATGCGTGTTTACTCGGAACGAGAGATAAATGAGAAATAAATTTTCTTGCCATCTAATCGTTTCGTATTTTCCGAAGCTGTGGCATTACAAGAGTTACACCAATCGTTTGTAGTAATATCATATTCACCGCGTTGCATAGCTTACTCAAGCGTTACCCCGGCGCGGGCGCACGTCAACTCGCCGGCCCGTTACACTGGTGAGATTGTAACGGGACCTCCGGCTGTCGCCGATGTGTGGTCATCTCGACCTTGGCGTTTCAAGGTTAGCTGATCTATAAACTGTAACGTAGTAACAGGTACGCATTCAATACCACGACTTCTGACCTCTTTGAATTAAAAGTAACAGTTAATGACCCATTGCTGGGCTAAACTGAGGACCTTTTCAAATTTGGACCTCGTAGTTCCAATGATGGTTAATTAGGTTTTTAATCGAATCATGTTTTTAGTAAATATATTTATTTAAAACAACTTTATTTTTAATCCTAGTCAGTAGAATAAATAATCTTCTAGTTACCAGTGAAAATAATTCCAGTGCCCATTTGCTAAGATATTGATGACATAGAAAAAGTATTGGTTGACTGTTGATAATAATGGAAACCTTACGTTTAAGTAATAAAAATGTAAACTGTTTTATTGATTAAAATTTCACCCTTGTTGTAAAAAATAATGTTTAACAATTAAAACGGAATGGTATATTTATAATAATAACCGATAGTTCTAATTTTATCATGACGTAAGGTAAAGATGAAAATCCGTTTGACATTGACTTAATAATATATGCGAGCACTTTTTTTAATTCATAGTAAATGGTCAAATGACAAACAGCCACAGGAAAAATTTGTAAAAACCAGTTGGATTTATTTGCTAGTGTACCACAAACGGTGGAATCTGATGTCGCCTGCAATTGCACTGGCTCACTTACCAAACAAACCGGAACCCAGCAATACAAAGCATCGCTGTTTGGCGGTCTGATAAACGGTGAATGGGTGGCACCTTGCGTTTAAACAAGTGCCAAAAACTAAGCGTTTTTACTTTGAATATATTTGACGGTCATTAACTGAGCTTACGCAACGTATACATGTAGGTACATTTACCTTCAATTTTTATGGGAATATTATGTCTTTTATAGAAGCTACTTAACATAAACATTTTTATTTTTTAATAATAATAATTTTATATTAAAAACAAGCCTTTATTTAATTATTTATAATGACGAAGTTGCAGTATTGTTTCAAGTATATCTACTTTGCTCTATGGTGCCTAATATTTTTCGAAACCGATCTGTAACTTAAGTTAAGGTTACAATATTAAATAGTTACAACGTGAGTCTTTATTTTTCCTTGTAATATACAAATAAAAATAATTAAAGCATTTGAACGTTAGATAAGACATATTCTTTATTTCCAAATATATATAATTATATCCTACATAAATTATCAGCACAAAAACGATAACATTTATCATACGATGTATATGTACTAAAAACAAAACATAATTTAAACGACATATGTATTTATATATATGGAACTTATCAGAATCACATCAAATATATATATTGTATACATTATAATATTACAAGCTTATTATTCAATCAATGATACACGTTTTGCAAATCAATCGTACATAACAACTAAAAAGAATTCCCTTTGAGTGACATTATATTTATCGATACAGTTGTTATCACAAGCGACTTGTCAAAATCGATATCAATCGACATACGTAATAGATCCATCACGTAGAGCGTTCGATAGAAAGTTACATAAAAGTAAAAAAAAAAATAAAAACATCTGACGGTGAAAGAGAAATGACACGCTCGATACTATTTGATACTTTAAATAACGTTTGGTCGAAGTATGACGCTCAATGATCTAGCAACAATAACTAGTTTATTATTTAGTTGCAGGTATAGAACTACATATGTTTAAACTCAGCTTGTGGTAAATGAGATGTCATTGACCTTTACCGTCAAATTTTCAGTTGCTGAGCGACCTTTGGAGTAATCCCGTATCTCTGAAATATCGTACCATAGATAATGCACGTGCGTTTGGCCACACACTCGATAACACGTTATAATATCTCCTTAACAGTTGGGTCCTTATTACGTAAAACTGTAACATGTATTATAGTTGATTGATTTTTAATGCCATGTTAAAGTATCAAGACTTATTGGTTTATTGGAGATTGTTACATAATATCACACGGTTCTGTGCAACCCCGTCTAAGTTTTATATAAAAATATAAATTATTACGAACGTTACCAAAACTATTTGTAAAATAATTTCTCAATAAAAATATCCAAATCGTCAAATTGTGGCCGAAATTATATGGAAATATGTTTACAATCTACTACTAATCTCAGCAAAGTTTTAGATTCAATTTCACCCCTACTAACTTGTATTAACCGTAGTGCTCGAATGAATAAATTTGCGAAAGTTTACTTGAATCGGACTTATAGTTTTAAAGATCTCGTGTGGTCAGTCAGAGGAATTTCATGTATTATATGTAAATATAATGATAAATGTCAAACAAAATGTCAAAAACTTGTCTAGTAGTACATTTTGGTTATTTCCATAGAATTATGTATTATGGCATATTTCTTAGAGGTAACACTGCCGATATTTGATTTAAAAAAAGAACCGTCCGATCCCTTTAAAAACTCAGATTAAAGAACTTTATTACTCATAAATAACCCTACAGTTCGCTTTACTATGAGCAATATATATAATTCATATACAAAATTGGTTCAATGGCAGAATCTGTGGCAGTACATGCCCACTTTGATCAAAAAAAGTGAAAAGAAAGTATAAATTTAAATTTTAGCAACATTAAATTTGTATTTTAAAAATAGAATCTTGGAGTTCAATATCTATGGAATGTTTTGAATTAAGGCGAAATACTCACAGTGGCGTCGCAATACAGTCACAACAATGTAATTAACATTAGTTTCATCAATCATACGACAATGTCGGTGATAATCATTGTATAAACACAAAAAATAAGGATAAGCTTAATATGACGGATTTCCGGCTCCTCGAAGTCGATAAACTCTTCCTCGGTACACGTTTTTATAATAAAATGCCGCATATATTTCTACCTTTGCCTGTTTAATTAAAACCTAAGCTTAGCGATGTATAAAATTGAACTATGTTGGATTGACATAACTTTGCATGTGTAAAGTAACTGAATTTTACGCCTGTTGTTTTCGGTAGAATCTGCTTAAAGAAGTGATAACTTCACGATTTAATACACTTCTGTAAAATTGCAATTCAAAAGTGTTTATGAAAGCCTATTAAAATTAAGATTACGATTTTGATCTGATATGAAATAGTATCAAAAAAAAATTTAATATGATCTTTTAGATTTCCTCATAATATGAAATATTTGTATGTTTTGAGACTTTGAACGTAAAAAAGTATCAAAACACATAAAATGGGGTATATTTCTTGATGTATATTTTTTTTTATAACCGGATAACTTGGAGGCAACGGGACTCACATCTGTTAGATGCTTTTTGCGAGGCGGAATGTAACGGTTAGTTAATTTGTGTGCCGAAGCCCTTTGCGTCTATCTGTGACCTTGTTATTAACCTGTTCCAGTATCAAGATTATTCGGTGCATACTTTGTAGGGTCGAGATTTCATTTCTTATTAGGCCTTACTATCTTCTGGATCAGTAATAAATCATTAATAAAAAAAAAATAATAATAATTGATCATCATCATGAACCTTTTATTTTTAAAATCCTTAGACATAATCACATTAATATGTATGTAAAATTCTGATACAGTCAATCGAACAGAACGAACAGTCTATATTTCTTATTATAACTTCAAATTAATGTCATTAGAGAAGCGATTTTTTTTAATTCTATCATCTTATGATTTGAGTTTAATTCAATAATTTTTAAAACAAATTTTGCAACAGAAACTTTACGTAGTTACGCTAATGGATACAATTTTATAAACAATTAACAGATTTGCGTGAAAATATTATGTTCCAGTCTCAGATTAGGCTAACATATTCAAACAACACATCCAAATTTATGTCCTTATAAGTTAGAAGATTTGGCTCAAAAGGGAAAGGCTTTGCGACCGGCCAACGTAACGGTTGTCAATGCTTATATCGAGGGTAGGAATTGATAATGATCGACTGCTGCTGATAGAAATATCTGTTAATTTATGAGAGCGCAATCTACAATAAATCATTTATAGATTGGTACAAATTAATATGAATAAGCGACTTGTGTTTGCGTTTAGTTATCTATATTTTATATTATAAATGTGAAAGTAACTCTGTATGACTGTCGCTCTTTCACGACCAAACTAATGAACTTAATTTGATGAAGTTTATTATGAAGCAAACTTGAACTAGAAGAAAGGACATAGACTACTTTTTTGCCTAACAGAAGACAACCAACACCCTAAAATGCGAGCGAAACCGCCGTCGACTACTAGTAAAATTTTGTAAATAAAAATTTCAAAGTGGAATGCTGTCATTATACTACATAAGCTACAATTACTTTTTTGTCGCTAATATACAAAATAATGATAATATTAGTAATGGAATAGTCTCATTATCTCGAGACATCCTTAATTTTCTATTACCTTATCCCACGCACATTATTAGCTGGGAAAAAAGTTAAACATATGCAGGTCAAAATATATTCTTCATAAAATACTACGTTACTACATACTACTACATTACAAGGTATTTTATGAGTGTCAATGTTAAAAGCTTTTAAAACGAACGTCACATAAAACGTACCTTAAAAGCACGTTATCAATGCTACATGTTTAACAAAAGGATGGCGGTAATATACGCTTGATAACCTGCTTATCTATTTTAGTCTATTATAGACTAATTTGTTCCAAATACACACACCATAAAAATTGTATTTGTGTTTATATTAAGTATCATACGAAATATATGCCTTGTTAAATAAAAATGCTTTCCATTTTATTCTATAGTTAATGGAAATATGTCTTATCATTATCATTATTTATTATATTACAGAGTATAAAACAAATGTTTCGTGTTGCTGTTTGTCATTTTGTATGCTTAGATCTTTGAAATTACGCAACGGATTTTGATGCGGTTTATTTTAATAGATAGACTGATATGAGAGGAAGGTTTTTGTATATAATAATTGGATAATATAGTGAATAAATACTGATCATATATGTATATATAAAACAAATAAATAGTAAAAATAAGAATTTAAATGAAACCTAATAGAAGGCTAGAATTTTTGGAAAAATTAACACTTCTCAAAGCTTTAAAAGTTGGCGTGTTTTTACACGTCTCTACGGTTATCAAATGCTATAAGTATATGGTATAAGATTTCTAAAATATTGAAATTTACACACGTCCTTTTTTATATATTTTTTGAGGTTGCTTCGCGACGTGGCGTGAATATTACTCGGTGAAGATTTGACGCAATCGCCGAAAAATTTACTTTATATTTAGCTAAGTATTTTATTTCGAATAAAAAACTGTTTAATATTTCGTTGCTGTACTTTAATGTATATGATATAGGGAAAAGCAAAAAATTCGCATTTCAAATATTTATGAATTGCCTTTTTTCATTTATTTTAAAAGTTCTAATTCCAAGAAATCCTTACTAATATAAGAATTACGAAAGTAACTCTATTTGTTTGTCTGTTTCGTTTTAACAGCTATAATACTGAGATCGAATGAGATGAAATTGTATATGAATCAAGCTGAAACCCCTAGAAAAACCATACGCTTTTTTATAAATAAAACCTACGACCACTCCTCTCAAACGCAGGCGAAACCCCGAGCACATACTTGTTATTAATATAAAAAGGCGTTATTTGCTTGAACTGATATTAAACATTTTGATTATGTATAGATAGTATGTATTATGCGTCATTACAGCTATTAGATATTAGATAGCATCTATATATAATTGTACACTTAAAGTACATATATTATTGCCTGTTGTTAGGCGCCATTTTTTTGTTTAAATTATTGTTTCCTTGATGTCACAAAAAAAAAACTTTTAACATAGTAATAAATTTAAGCATTTGACAAGTTGAATAAAAAAAATAAACGTTAATAATTTAAAAAATATACTGTCAGTTCAATTGTTTTTACGTGTCCCGAGAGATGAGATGTCATATGAATTTTATGGAAATTATCCGTATGTATTTCCCATACGATTTAAATATCGAGTTTATCGTCGAGGTGAAAGAAGTAATGAACTTTTATTTCGTTGAAACCTCTTTGCAGTAAGTTATACGATAAGATTACCGTCGACCTTTAAACATTAGACTTGTACAGTCACACGGTGAAGTGACATCACAGATAATTCAGGAAACTCGCTTCGATATTGAACCGAGCTAACATAATCCAATGACAAAAAACGCCTTTGTTTAAATTAAAACCAGTCTATTTGTATTTTATAAGGCCACCAATTATAAAGCAAAAAATCTACATTAATCAAGTGGAGCTGTCATTCAACAATTACATATTTTACTAATGAAATCACATAATATATTAATCATTACATAATATAAAACAAAGTCGCTCACCGCTGTCTGTCCTTATGTATGCTTAGATCTTTAAAATTACGCAACGGATTTGAATGCAGTTTTTTTAATAGATAAAGTGATTCGATAGGAAGATATATAAGAGAATATAATAAAAAAACGATAATATGATAGTGCGCAGTCGGGGAGTGTCGCTAGTTAAATATAATATCCATGTATAGATTAATATTTTAGATATAAAATAAATAGAGAATCGTTTTCTAATGTCTTTCAATATGGGCAGGTTATACGTTGGTCGTTGGTATATAATCATTGCGGTAAATCAATGGAAAAAAGTGCAAAGCTGATTTCACACAGACCAAAGCCACAAAAACATAATATTTTAATATCGATTTACTCAAAGTCACAAAAAATATAATGTTTCTAATTTACCGTCTTATAAAACGTAAAACAAAAAATATATAATATACTAGTTGTCACTCCCTGCTTTCCTCACGTTTTAAGGAATGATTGTCATGTATTAGGCAAAAAAAAGTAGCCCATGTCCTTCCATGGATATAAAATTAGCTTCATACCAAATTTTATCAAATCAGTTCAGTGCTTTGGTAGTAAAAGAATGGCAGACATACAGAGTTACTACTACTTTTATAATATCAGTATAGATTACTCAGGGTATACAATGCCATACATAGTCATGTGATATTATATTTGACCATATTATTATGTACCTACACGCTACAGTGCTGCGGATAATTGAGTTCTATGATCTCATTGTGTTTTGAGTTTGTTTCGGCTGTGACCGCTCACGTCCTGGGCCGTCCTACTTATAAATTTATTAGTTCTATTTCAGGGCTGTCCAATATGGCACGAACGAGTAAACTGTTTTTTTTATTGTATATTGCAATATTAGATAGATTTATTATTATGTTTTAGATGTATTACCATTATTTCCAACGAAATTGAAAATGAAGTACGTTCATTTTTCAACTTAATAAATGTTCACCAACGGATGCTACTTTTTTTTTTAATTTGGACTTCTACTAATCAGAAATTTTCTTTTTTTTTTAAATCATTAAATCCTCTTTGGCAATGATCGTTCTATATACAGCTAAATATTAATTTGAAACACGAATCACAATTCTTAAATATTTATGGCTTTCGTGTGTGTGCATATGTAGGTTATTAAAATTATGACAACACAATAGTCATTGATAATATTGTCAAATATTAATCTGTGGTAGCTTTACATTAAATTCAACATTTTAACATGTTCAAGGAATATAAATTATTATCTATATTACAAATTTTGTCAAAATAAAAGTAACAATATTCTTTATACAAATAGGCTCTTAATGATAGTTTTTTTTTTTTGTTTTTTTTTTCTATCGAGATTCCAAGCATTTTTGAGCTAAATAACATTATCTTAATTAATAATTAAATTTTCAATGTAAGAACAAAGATTTACTTTAAAAAGACTGCTCCATAATACATATCTGTATAGTCTCTGATCTTAACATCTGGGAATTAGACCTCACTATGAACGCCTCTGCATGAATGATATTTATCATAACATGTAGGACGCTTATAATAGGCATAAAAACACTTGTTTTCTATTACAAGGTATTAGAGCTTTAATTCGCTTAGTTTTTAACATAAGACCTTGTTTAAATGATTTTAATTAGTCCAATTTTAGTTTATTGAGTCACGGTCTAATTTTATTAGCTGAGTTTTTGTCATTTGAACTCTTGTTTACTTCAAGGTTTGTTACTTTTTTTAAATAAATTGTAAGTAAAATCGTTTGTAAGTATTTATTTAATTAAGAAGTGAATACTTTTTCGATATTTATGTCTTACCTATTTTGTATTTAATTGACAAGGTGACACATAGATTACATAGAAAGGTCGCGTGAAAATGTTTCATTATTGTTCGGTTTTTTAGATTTGTATCAGACAAAAACTTTCGCGAATCAGAATTGTAACAATTCTTTATTATTTTTTGTGCACGACCTAAACGGATCTAATTCTTTATTTAATTTATTATTAAATAGCAACACCACCGAATGAATACTATACAGTATCAAAACTTTTTTTACTAAATACTTGTAGTATCAAAACTATATAATACAGTGTAAGCTCTATAAATATTGTATAATAATATATCTGCTGATGTATTAGTTTTTGACCATCATGGGTTCATCTAACGTGGTCAATAAATCAATGCTCTTAACAAAAATCCAATAGTTAATCCTCACCACTTCCAACGTTCCAAGTGGTCTTACTTAAAATACATAAAAATAACTATGTTTGAAGGATAGCTTCAAGTGGTTTGCAATCAACATAATATACAAATATTACATAATATTATTTCAATCGCCATTTCTCACAGACATGATATTTAAATTATTATAAAAGGAGCTCGAATCGAACAAATAGAAAATGTAATTCATGCAAATAAATATAATAGGAAGTGCTCAGTCGAATGCACGTCCGACAGCCAATATCAATAGACCGTTAGCATTGTGCGGACGGTAGCGGTGAGAGTAATCGATTGTTTGCACACAATGAAGCATTGTACTCGATATCTTTATTTTCGTTATCTGTGTTCGCCGAGATCTGTTTAATCTGTAATCTGTACACGAATTTAAGCGCCAATCCCGCTTCTTAACTGTCATTTTACATGTTCTTAATTTTATTTTTATATTTCTAATTTTTATGTGGTTTATATTTATATTGTAAATTAATATGACGATACATTTCTAAGCAGAGATGGCCCAGTGATTAGAACGCGTGCATCTTAACCGATGATTGCGGGTTCAAACCCAGACAAGCACCGCTGATTCATGTGCTTAATTTGTCTTTATAATTCATCTCGTGCTCAGCGGTGAAGGAAAACATCGTGAGGGAACCTGCATGAGACAAATTTCATAGAAATTCTGCCACATGTGTATACCACCAACCCGCATTGGAACAGCGTGGTAGAATATGTTCCAAACCTTCTCCTTAAAGGGAGAGGAGGCCTTTAGTCCAGCACCTTTACAGGCTGTTGTTGTTTGTGTTGTTATGACGATACTTAAAATGAAAGTGTAATTTACAAGTAATTATTTGGCAATACTTTACGGAACTGATAATATAAGAACCTTCGAAGAATCATTACCAAGAATTTCATGTTATTTAGCAAGAGATTAAGATAAAATGTATTTGCGTACAACCTTGGTCGTAGGCGTCATTGTTAACACATTCAGAGGATAACATAGCATTAAATTCTATACACTTTAAAATTAACTTCGGCAAATAGGTACTCAACTCGACAGAAGCAAAAGAGGGTTTATCGTATAAGCTTAAAACCCTAGCCGAATTAAGGATTTTACGAACTTTAAGCTTTACCTACATTCGTATGTGTGGGTGAGATGAAGTATTTCGTACTATATCGTTTACAGTGACAAAGCAATCTAGTACACAGAATGTTAGAACACGGATTCAATACTGTATATACTTTGGAAACTAAAAAGTTTTGAACTTTTCAATTTGATTTGTTTTAATATTAGAACAGATATATAGACCGCTTGATAGTAAGTGTTCACCACCCACAGAGATTAATACTGTAACCAATTTTAACCATTTCTTATATGACCAATGCGTCACGAACTAGGAAAATTAAGATGTTGTATCCCTCGTGCAGATAGGCAAATCTGTATATTGTTGTTTGGAAATCAAATCTCCATCGCCATAGCTATAATCTTATAAGCGATTGTTTATAAGATCTTTTTTGGGGTCGAGTTGAGTTAAAAACACAAATAAGTCACATGGAATCTCAATGGTACCCTCGTCGCAATAATCGTTTAAGTTCGTGTGTCGGTCGGTTTTCTATTCGGCCCTTAATGTATTTTATTGGTTTGACACCTTTTCTAGTAAGATTACAAAGTTCCGTATATCCAGAATGCAATTCAATATTAATTAGAAATCAAGAATCACAATATTTGTAGACAGTAGTCGAGTCTCACGGGCTCTTGGAAATAAGCCGACCACTTTCACGTGGGAGCCTTCATTGTCTCCTACGATGGAGGAAATACACACAACACACAGCCATAGCAGAATAAGTCCTATCAGAACCAAGGAGACTTCAGATTGCTTTAACTTGAATTACATATAGTATTAACATATAAAGCAAAATGTTTTTGTAGACTATTTATATTAAACAAACGATCTGTCCTCGTTTTGATCGTTTATGTCAATGTTATGAATAAGTGTTATTTATATTAATGTTACTTTTGGTTGTTTATTAACTGACATCTAAAAAAATTAGATTGCCAGTTTGTAATTGGTCTGAGGCGGCTTGCCTTTTAATCAATCATAACAAGTAATCTGTTTTACTTTTATTAACTTTATTTTTTGAATGTCCAACGTTTGAGAATGTGTGCGTAAAATCGTAAATGCTCACATTCCATCACGCTAAACAATTGCGGGCTTGTAGTCAGATATGTGACAAAGTTTCATCCAACAAAACAAGGTTTCATCTCAATGATTTTCCTTCAACGCCGAACAAGAGATAACTTTGTGTCACTAAAGCCAATTCGGAATGTGACGTCAACAAACAGCTACGTCATAGAACTTGATAAGAAATATTTTATTTCTATTTCTTTAAACAAATGGTATTCAACCTCTTTGTTATAATTAAAATAAATTGCTAACTACACTGGAGGCACTCATTTGTAATTGCTTACATATTTTACATTACAATCATACGACGGCTCAGTAGATAAGTCAATGGTGAAGTATTTAAATGACACGCCTAATAGACAATTCCACGAAATATATTTGCTCTGCTTAAAAATTGCAATGAAATTTTACTCTTATTATTGTATAAGTACTTAGCTTTACATTTAGTACCATACTGCAACATGATCCAAAAGCGTTACTATGATCCTACTTGGCTATATAAATAATACTTACAATATTTCGCCATAGTTTTTTTTTTTTAAATCTTCCAATTTAACGTAATAATCATAATATTTCGTTTATTACCAATAGCTTCTTAAATTGAGATTGCTACAACAATAAAAATAAATAATTACGCCTGTCAATTTTTTATCAAACTCCGAAGGTTGTTCTAAAACAAGAAAAGATAAAATACTCAAATATAGCCGTCCTGGTTCCGTTTTTTGATTGAGCGAGATTATCATCGCGTGAATTGTTTATGTTTTAAAAGAGGACTATGTAAGCGGGCGTTTAGGGCTTCGGAATGACTTGGGAGTCTACGCCTTCTGGATAATTCAGGTTGTTCACCGTCAAGGCTCAGCGACGTCAGTTTTTCCCATGTGGTTATCACTATGAGAACTTAAGTCTATTGCCCTTATTGAAGCTATATTTAAAACACACTGTACATTCGTTATAAGAACTTCTTTGATAAGTACGATTTAAAAAAAAAAAAAACTTTTTTTTTGAACGTGATGTTAACTTTTTAATTTAGAGCCAATATCATACATGACTTATTATTTTTTATATATACAAATCACTCTAAATTATAATAATTTTTAATTAGCGATATACTAGAATATGTGGTTTAGACAAATACTGACATTAGTATTATTTATAATAGTGTGGAAACAGGTTATGTACATTTTCATCATGCTGGACACATCTCCTAGTGCACGCCACTTTGGTCTTTTTCCGGCTACTCGCATCCAGCTCCTGCCTGCCGTCTTGCGTAATTTCTACTGATATAGATCAAGTCGGTTCAACAAGAAGGATCGCTGTCACTTATTTTAGTGCGCTAAAATAGTCTAATCCTAAGCCAATTTGGTTTGATATCCTGATAACGTGCTATCTCCGCATTATCTCCGATGAACTGATTGATTAGCAATTTAAAAGAACTCTTATCTACATAATCCAATTTCAGCATTACGACATTTATGCGTGAAATAGTTTCATTAAATTTCAAGGGTATTGACCTACATTGTAATAATTATCGAACATTTTTTTTTGTTTATCAACGATAAGTTAGAGACTAGTATTTGAGAGGTAAGTTAATTCTTTCAATAAATGAAATAATAAGCCTCATGAAATATACACAAAGTATTACCAAATTTAAATTTGACGATGCAAAACTAGGTTAAACTAATTAACATTTTATTTTGAAATGATCTGATACAAATTTGTACCAAAATAAAAGTATGTTTTGCTTTTAATTCGAAGCCTCCATGTTTTGCCAGTAATCATTATTCAGACAAATTAGACCCTAATAACTTAGATTTCAACAATGATCAATCTTCGTCGGATGACCTGAATTAGGGCATCGAGAATACCACTCAATTAAAAGGTATCTTTTTAAGATAATTATATTTGTCAGTATGATGAGAATATTCGTATTCATACTGTTTTCCTAAATCAATATGAGTGTAGCCATTGGTGACTAATACCTGACCACTTGACTAGCTCAGATCGTACGTAAACGGAAACTTTTTGCGGGTTCTTTGAGATAGGATGCGAAGTGACTGCATCATCAATTGTTTTAACAGCGTCTTAAAACATGTAGCATGCTAACAATACAAGCATACATATACTTGACTCAGAGACCAGCTCTTTACACATACTAGACTATGACTTGTATATCAAAGTCAAAGTCAAAAACCTTTATTTAAAATGAAAGTTTACACTTTCTTATTGACAGTCGAAAATCTACCACCGCACCGGTTCGGAATATAAAACCTCAGACATGAGAAGAACCGGCGAAAAAAATTCAGCGGGATGTAATAAGTATTAATATGATTATGAAATGTATTTATATAAAAAGAATGTTGGATAAGTACATTGATAACCAAAGAGTTTTCTTATCATATTTATATATGCAATATAATTTACAAAGCAAATCATGTTCGCCTAGCGACAGCAGCCACGCCGAGGTATGCATTACGTTATGTGAGGAGCATTAGTTTTTTGAACTTGACAATGTTCTACGTGAGAGGAATTTTATTTATGCCCGATGTAAATATTAAAGGGAAGTCATACTAGAAGCGACGTCCATTATAATATGGTTATTTCGTGATGTTAATTGAGAAAGAAAAATATATGCCTGGGCAATTAATTTACGTAGTATTTTGATTTTCAAAATCAAAAAAAAAAAAACTTTATTTAAGTGGGCTTTTACAAGCACTTTTGAATCATCAGTCATTTAACAATTAAGTTAAGCTACCACCGCTTCGGAGAGTAGATTCTACCGAGAAGAACCGGCAAGAAAATCAGTGGTAACTCTTTTTCAACATTTAAAAAATACAGTCATGTTAGTTACTACAATTATTTAAATTAATATATCCTGCCTGGAAGTCAACAGGTATTAATTCCACGCCTTTTTATCATCTACAAAATCTTGTATCGAGTAATACGCCTTTTTAACCAATGTATTTTTTATAAACGATTTGAATTTACGAGACGGAAAAGTTAAAAATTTCCAAAATTGTAACTATTAACTCCATAATTATGTATCGAATGAAAGCGATAGAGAATCGTTAACCGACAGAATTATCGGACAAATTGTGTAAACCGGAATACCCGAATGCTAAATAAACGCCTTGGCCTATCGACTGTCGCTTGAAATGTCTCCTTAACCCGCTTCGTTATCCGCCGGATATTGTCAGCCTTCACCTAATCCATAATCCAAACGCTCAGGTGCGAATCCACCAGATCTGTTCCTCCCAAATCCATATATCAGCATATTGTTAGCTGAGCGAAATCGTGATATTCTCATTCACATCAGGTACAGCGCACGATGGCCCCCTTCTGTAAGGTCCATTTGACCGAGTTAACGGTGCATCCTTTTTAATTGTGACCTAGCGCGTGGTACTTCTGATTTTATATCTATGGTATAATTTACATATATTGCAAAGCACAGTTAAATTAATTTGATTATTTTTGTATTCAATTAAGAAATAATTACGCTAAAATCATATAAGAATAATATATACGTCCATGTCAAGAATACAAATAGCATTTGTACAAATATAAATATGTACTAGTCTAGTTAGAGAGTGTTACAAGAATATTCAACTCAATAGTGAAGACATGTGTGATTCCATCTTTTAAAAGTTCTCCTGTGCTGTTACCTTTTTTGTGCACGCTCTCGTTTTCAAGGAACAAGCGGTAGTCTATCGAGTCTATCGAGCCAAAACCACGCATTCTACCAAAATAATAAATATAAGAAAGTTTGATATGTGTATTAATTGGCTGATGCTTTAGATAGTTTTTAAATGTAAGCTAAGAAGAAAGTAGATTCTGAGGAGAACCGATAGTAAAATCAGTAGTTACTATTAACGTGTAAATCAATCAATACACAAATGAAGTAAGTAGCCCCTTGAAGTCCTTTTTTTAATGTTTCATTTAGTATGTATATAAAAAAGAAAGCAAAAGAAAGAGCTTTAGACAGTTGACAATTTGACGGGACAGATTGTAATCTAACAGTTTAACTTCGATAGATCACAATATAGCGAAAAATAATGCGTTAAATTGCAATCATATTTTACGGTTCACAATATTTCGACATTTTACAATCTGACTAGACAGATTGTAATCTCACGAATTTTGTAAACTTACGGTGACATATACAATTTAAAAACGATAAACACACATATTCTACTTATAATACTGTCATTTTAGCAATTAACAAATGACTACAAAAAACACATAGTACGTACATGGTAAATAAGTTATGCAATATTTTAATGATTTGGCTTTAACTTCGAATTTACCTGCAATCAAATAACACATCTATTTTAGTAAATCGTCAACGCAAATAGAATCCGTGTCACTGTTAGGTAATGATTGCGTGGTTATGACATTTGATTTATTTTTAAATTTTTTAAAGTAGTCTGCCAATAATAATCCTATGTATTATTATACTCAGCCCACACAAAAACTAACAATAAATAAATGGTCTCAAATTAAAGAAAGAAAATAATATATTCTAATAATAAAAGTACGACGTCAAAAGGTGGAAAAATAAATTGGTCGGGTCAGATGTTTATGTTATTCATCATTCGGAATTATTAAAATTAATCTTTATTATTTGCAACTTTATTTGTACGTACTAATGGAGAAGAGGTTTATAGTATTTTCTAACACTGGCACAATTGAAAAAAAGTTACATTCTGATTAAAAGAAAAATAATTGTAAAATTAGGCAGTATGTAAAAAATTTAGTGCGAATATAACCATGTACATTTATTTTAGTACATCTATGGAGATTTGTGTTATGGTTAAACAAAAGTATTGAAAATTGGAATATAATTAGGCAGCATGTAATAAATTTAGTACCAATATACACTATAATAGTTTGGTACATCCATGGAGATTTGTTTTATGATTATCAAAAATATTGGAATATAATTAATACTCGATTAATCACAAACTCTTGAACGTCCAACGTTATCGCAGAACTCTAAACAAGAACAAGTACCTATAACACTAATTGATTCTAATCCGACAAACTTTGTTGTTTTCCGACGCAAAACGAATGGCGTCAGACCATTAATGCACATAATAAAAGTTATCTAGAAGTTAATATCTCTACTGTTATTAGGCCAGTATCTATTTTTGTGTTGTTGTTTACCATTGGTCATTTACTTAATCACATTAGCTTTTTCCTCAATTAAGTGCTTTAAGCTGTAAATGTTATTTGCTACCAGTGTTTCTGGCCGAACGGTTCACATAATATTTAAATTTTCTCGTGGAGTTTCTTGATTATTAAGTGGTATTTTGATTTATATTATAATATTATTTGCATTAAATGAAGTTTGAAGTGATTTATTAAACATGGTGGTGATCCTTCGATTTAGGACTTCGGAATTTTTACGTGTTTTGGATTTTGGTAAGTTTTTAAACCATTCCTTAAATTGTGAATAAATAAATAATCATTCAAATATTTACATGTATTTATATATTACCTTATTAGTATGTGTACGAAAAAACATCATTCGAAATTCGAATTTCATAACAAAATCTATCGGCAGTGTAAAAATAGGTCGTTTATTTTTTGCGTGTATGACGACGATGACGTTTCAGCAACGTAGTTTTATGAGCTGTGCGAAATAAAATTAACTCGTCTAGACACTAGGCGCATATTGACACGTATATCGTTGCAATTCGTACTCATCTTCCTACGCCTCATCTAACTACTTTTATGATTCGATCTATAAAATCATAGAATCCATCTATCCTAAATACTTAAAATATTCATGTTCTGTTTCGGAATTAAGGATGGTTCAGGATTAAGCGATATTTCACCAGGCCTCGAATCAAGGTAACACAATAAGGGCTAACAACATCAAAATAACCATAAATTTCATACTTATCCACCGGAAATAAAATAGTATATATGATAAATTATATACACAAATAGCCCAACGAAACAAAAGTAGGAAACAACGTAAAATAGACCAAATTATTTAGAAATACGAGATGTAGAGTTTTGGGTTCACAGTAAATAACAAAAGCGGCGACGACGAGAAGTAAACTTGTATTAAAGTCGAACCAGTTTCCGGAAACAACCTTGCCCTTCTAATACATAATTAATAGCCTCATTAGCTTCGTGGCCGGCTTATCGCGCTGCAGCGTAAAACTATTGGTTCTATGCCTGTGCTCTTAATAGTCGTATACGATTACCATCTCGATAGATTACAGGGAAGAACAGTGGGATAAATTGAGTATCTGTGTATAACGCACTCTCTGGTAGAAGATTCTGAAAAAAATCACTTCGGATTTCAATCGTGAAATGTTGTCAATCGACGACGGTGATACGCTATTTTGATACGTGTATCCTATAATTTTCATAATTATTATAATCAATGTCGCTTAACACATCTTGACATTTAACGCCCCGGATTTTCAATACGTTTTTCGTTCGTTTATTTAGTGAAATAGTAGTAGGAATGGGATAATGTATATTATTTTTAGTATTTTTGTTTGGATATGTTTTTATGAATTCCGATGTAAACAACAACGCGGAAAAGTAGTTGTGTATATGTATTTAAATGAGACTAAGCTTGTTGATTGATTAAACTCTAAGATACGATGATGAATACTTTTTATGGGCCATAATATACGTAGTTGGGACAGGTAATTAGTTTTTTAATTATCGAACGTTTACGCGAACACAGTCGAAGATACAACTCAGCTCTGGAAACAGTAGTATGAACGATGTTCTCGTAGAACTATAGAACTGAGAAAAGATTATATTATATATGTAGGTCCCTACATATTTTATTTGTGGACAAACGGATAACAGATCGTAATTTTGATGTTCATTGATTGAATTTTATGAATGGGGCGTTCAACTCATATGAAATATTTTTTTAACATCCTGAAACATAAGAGTAAATTTCGATCGAGTCTATAAATATAAGACCATAATAAACTCAAACGCGAACTTTGTATGCCCACGCGCAGTCTCACGCGCGCCGCGACGCGCGATACGCGAAGAGGCGTCATACAATACCGAGTGTCATTTTTCATTAACAGGGGATATGTGCGTCCTTTTCTAGTCCACTGACAAATGGGAGACGGCGTTATTGCTACGCGACCGTCTTTCATCAACGAAAAATCGTGTCGTGAATTGTTGCTGTACAAAAAACGTACTCCACGATCGCGAATATTTTCGTAAGAACTCACGCTCACAATTGACTCAGTACACCCACTGATGTGTTTTCATTTGAAACCTTACACAGGAGCCCACTCATATTTGCGTGGCTTTTTCAAACAATCGAATCAGAACGTTCGTTTGTAACGGGTTGTAGTTAATACGCTTCAAATAAAATTAACAATTGATGAAGAAATAACCTGAATTATAACAATTGACAAGCACCCACTGTGTTAATGTGTGTTATGGGAGCACTATGCCGATTTCACGCCAAATACGTTATCGGTGAGTGATCATAGAGCGACTTTATTGTTACGTTGGTATCAACAATAAAACATTTTAATTTAAAATATTTGAACTTTTCATTGACGAAACGAAGGCAATCATCGAAGTCAATATGGGTGACCCCATCTAAATTGTAGCTAAATTCTGATAAAAGTTATTGGGTTTTTATTCAAAGTATTTATAAGTAAGATCCCAGTGATAGCAGTTCTTGTTAATTGTGCCCGGGAAGCACATAAAGACACAAATCCTGTGTCCAACATCCGCCGTCCTATTAGACTACCAGAGTAGAGAAATTAAGAGCGCACCTGTGTTGGCATACATGTTTCGCCACCATTATTTCACCTGCGCAGTTGGCTTCTCTCCGATCAGAAGCTGCTGCGCCCGAAATTGGTTATGAGTCTACCTAATTACCTCAAAATTTTCCTTTCATTAACGACTTAGATAAATTGCTACTTGGAGATAGAAAATCTATGAAACCAGTAATAGTTGATATAATATTAAACAATTCATTCATTTTACCTGGATCTCTGACTGCGAGTAATTAAGTGAAAAAGCAGTATATTAGGCTTTATGCATGCTCGTCTGAGTAGACGTTGCGTTTTGACGGATTTGAGTTGAGGGTGAGTAAGCCAGTGTAAGTATACGACATGGAACATCTCAGCTCCCAAGGCGCGTTGAAGATTTAAATAATGGTTAACATTGCTTACAGCCTCAATGCCTATAAATAATGGTTATCACTTACAGAGATAACGTATAGGTATCACATATATTTTTCAAAATTAAAGTGACTTACACTTTCATACATAAAAAGCATAGTAATATTAGATTTGTTAAAAAAATCTTTCTTCCTAATAAGTACCCGTTAGAGGTTTCAAATGAGTGTTACATATTGAAATGTCACCCATGATTACGACAATATAATTTCGTATTTTGGTTCTAAATCATAAAGAAAATGTAAAGATTGTTATTGGTAATAATGAGTAAGGCTCTAATTATTGCAATTATAATAAGTCGGCCTGTTCTCCTTTTAAAGAAATGTAAGGCCATTTTGAAACATATTTACTCACGATGTTGCCATATTATAAAGATAAACTTAATTATCATATGATTTCGTAACAATAAAGTGTTATTGTTCTGCTTAACTTGATTGCGAACAAGATTCTCTTTGCGTTGAATTTTAATTTTAAAATATGAAAAGGTTTTATATTTTATGACATAGAGAATATGCTGCGAAGTTTTTTTTTATTATCTGTTTATCTGTGGATTTGTTTATTTTTATACGTATATTATCGTGGTCTTGATTATTATTATATTTTATTACACATTATAATGATATCTAAGAAAGAGTGATAATTATTTATTTAAATTTATTTTTCAAAACTAACATTTTCTCAAAAGGCAGTCAAATACAGTATACCCGATTGGAAGGATTAAAACACCTATTCAATTTATTCATAAAGGATTTTGGATAGTGGTTAGCAGAATGATTGATTAAAAAAAAAGAAATATTTGCGTTTAAAAAGTATTTAAATTATTTACAATAATCAGGTCAAGTATTCAATTTTTTATTTTCATTTATTACTCTTTCCTGCAACGTCGTTTCGAATCAATCATTTGTCACTTAATATGCATACTTAAACAACTGTCTTTGTCTAAATTTGTTTGAAATATATACTTAAACATTTACGTGTATAATCTGTGCACAATTTCTCCAACTGCATCTCGCGCACTAGTGGTTTTATTCGGATGTTTCGTTGTCTAAAAATAGTTGAGTTTCGACCAAACAAATAACATCCTATGCCGACCAAAATAAACCCGACCGCCTCCGTATTGAACAACGCCCTTATTCCAACACGCATAGATATTATAATAACAGATAAAAAATAGAAAAAGGAACAGATTATATTAATCACGGCAAAAGAAATCAAGTGTAAGCTTTCGTGACAGTTTTAGTGGATGTTATAAGTAACCTTAATTTTAGTCAATATTTAATCTATCTCATAAATAAACATAATTATAATATCCTCTTAAATATAGAATACAAAAACTCTTTATGTGTTTGTATAGATAAAAAATATCGACAATTTAATTATTGATTTAAATTATTAATTACTAAACGTGAGGTTCAATGAATGTAAGCCGTTTTTATATATCTATAATATTATTAAATTCATATCGAATCTGGTCAAAGTTCAATCCGTTCTACGGATAATATAATATAAAGCTAAGTCTACACGACAACAGCTTCTAAATTAAAATATCTTTGTTGCTAATGCTAATGACACTGGCTAATGGAAACAAAGGAAATTGACATTTAAGTATTAAACTTACAAGCGATTGTTGATATTGTACACATTGCCTGGTAAATACGAGTTAGTGAATCCTCAGTTCAGTTAGGGGAAACATCTTGTTTAAAATCAGACCACGTCCAGTCTTATACATATCAGACGAATGTAAACAAAGACATCCGTCTTTTAAAACCGAGACAGTTCCTTTGAAGGAGGAAAACGAACAACTTATGCAGGCACACATAAAGGCAAAACGAAGCAGTATTTGGTAAGCGTTGAGCGCTGACTCAGGAGCTATTTATGAGTGCATGTTACAGATCCTTATTAGGGATGGCTTAATTGTATTGTTTCTGCTAAAACGTTATCTTATTTATATTATCTGTAAATGAATTATCGAGAAGTATGCTAAAACGACTCTAATTCCACAGCTCTTAAAGTTTTTTTTAATTGAAACAATTATAAACGAGCGTTAATGTTTGTTTTATTTCCTGATTTCCATATATGTTTAGATTTTACTTTTAATAAACACAGATACGAAATTTGCATTGGCCAGTGAGACTGCATACGAAAAGTCCACTGCACTTTATATAAGCTGTTCATAATTTTCATATTTATTAAATTATGTTCATATAATATAATTCGATAATTGCAAAATTTTTTACGAATCTTTCTTAAAGCGATACTTCTCTGTATTACTAGAATTCCTTTTTAATATACAAGACACAATTAATGTTAAATTTATTCAAAATATAGTCAGTCTAAATCTTTTTCATTAGAATTAACCGGCGAGCAAAATTAATCGAGTGTGGGTGTATCAGAAACATGGATCGTAAAAGGAGGTCCCATTAAATGGAAACCGTTACTTGTGATCTTATGATTTCATCTGCAGTATTTACTTATTGTTCCGTTATATAGGCAATTATAGGTAAGTAGGATAATGATGAAAGTATGTACAATATATTCCTTTCTAATACTAGTTTTTTTTTTTAAATCTTTTGTTCAATATTCGTGACAGTGATTTGAGTTAGTCGCTATTGCGGTAATCAGTGCGTATTTGTATATCATTAAACATCGAATGTATACAATTGATTCATTATCTAAGAGGATATTAGTTATTAACTGAATTGGAATTATATAATTACACTTAATAATATTTACTGATGCAAATATAAACATAGATTGTTACCGGTTTCTATTGATCTAGAGCATAGAAGATCGGTAAACTGCTGCACTTGTGAAATAACATTTTGAAAATGTTTTCATTGGTTCATCACTTACAACAACAACAACAACAGCCTGTAAATTTCCCACTTCTGACCTAAGGCCTCCTCTCCCTTTGAGGAGAAGCTTTGGAGCATATTCAACCATGCGCTTCCAATGCGGGTTGGTGGATACACATGTGGCAAAATTTCTATGAAATTTGACACATGCAGGTGAATTATAAACACAAATTAAGCACATGAATATTCAGTGGGTTTGAACCAACAATCATCGGTTAAAATGCACGCGTTCTAACCACTGGATCATCTCGCCTCTCATCACTTACACATTTGGAATCTGCGCAGTATGTAAGCTGTATGCGAAAATAATTTGACAGACTTCGTGTGTGATTGATGGGGGCGCGTAGCAAAAAATCCTTATTCGACTTTTTCGACCTGCGAGATAGGATTGCCTGACTATAGTCGGCTAGAAGTCAGAAACATACGACCTAGTAAAAAAAATTGATTGTCAATTAATTTCGTTTTATATTTTTGTTTTTAATTTCGTCGGTATAGCGCTGTTTTCGAAATAATGCGTATCGAATCTTCTAACGGTATTAAAACTAAATAATAAACACTTTGTAATTAAGGAATGACTCATATTTATATGCGTATTATTTTTAAATTTAAAATCAAACGAAGTAATAAGCGAGGATCTTGTATCGGTAACTTCGACTTTAAGTTCTTTAACCTTTGGTCTTGGGGGTTTTTGCTTGCGGTCCGTATTCATTTAACTTTTTCTGCAACAGACAAAAAACACAAAGCACATTACATGACGTGACACGTCAATTTTTTACCTACATTTTTTTTTAAAGTTAGTGTTTTGTTTTTATTTCATTTTTAAATTAGTTGTAATAAGTTCGAAGAAGTTACTTTGTGCCTGGGTATCTTTTAAATAATGCTAGTTATTATTGTTGTATTTCGGGATTTGAGGCTGTGTCAGCCAGTGTAATTTTAGGCAAATTCAATCCATAGCCTGGAAAGATTTACACTTTTTCTGTAAAAAGTATTTCCTCAAAATTTAAAGTATCGTTTTATGTTTAGTAATGTACTCGTATTGGTGTCAATAATTTATCTCTGTGTATTACACTCTAGTCTAGACACTGTATCGATCCGTCATCGGATGATGGACACTGATGTTATTAGCGGAAATTCAATGGAACGGTAAATAATTAATTATGGTATTGCAACGGAACAATAAACTCGAAAGCCTACGTTGAAAAAGATAAATCCTGCTATAATTAACAAGACAGAAATCTGTTATTAGCATGAGTTGATTGTCAAGCATGAAATTCAAATGTAACGGGATTTATCTCTTTCACTGAATGAAGCAGAACCACAGACAAATAATACTTGCACAAGTTTTCGCGACGTTTACTGCAATGTATGTAATACATATAACATTAGTTCGTTTAAAGCACAATAGTGTACTAAGATAGAAAACGCAAATTGTATCTGTATTTTTAGTCATTTTTAATTGAAGTGCTAATACAAGTGATACTTCAATTGGGCAGTTTGTATGATGACAGCTGTCAGCACATATTTTTAAATTAAAATTTTGCAAAAATCTCTATATAAAAATTGTTATTTAGGAACAGATGGACTTATGTCTCTTTTTTGTCTTATGTCATCCACGCGTTATAAAAATTAATCAGTTGAGAAAATCTATCTAAAGAAATAAGGGGCCCTTTTCTTCATAATCGGAATTTACCTTTTTAACGAAATTAGCTAACACGAATCTTGTTTTAAACCCTATTCCAACAATAAGAGGTGTAAATCCCTTACAACAAACATCTTAGATATTGAATTGGAGCGATATTATTTATCGAGCAAGATCTTTATATTATTATTCATTATGGATGACAGAAAAATATACTTTTTGATTGTTGACGCAGTTGTTTATCGGAACATTGGAAGTAAAATTAATATAGGTATAAGCATTGAAATAGTGTTATATTATATACTTAATAACCGTGCAAATTAAGTAGTCTTGATTGAAGTTTTATTATTCAAGTAGCGACAACACCCGACGTCACCGCTATACTTAGAGGTTATTTATGCAAAAAACAACGCTTAACAAAACACGTGCTTATTATTGACACAATGCTTATATATATTAAAAAAAAAAAAACGCGGAAGACAGCTGGCATTTGAACGGAACATTTAGAGGTTGTTACAGAAACAATACATTTAAGTATAAATGATTACTTAATGGATTGTATGTTTATTATTGAATGTAATAAATAATAATAGGTAGTTACCTTCAAACCTTCAATTTCAATATATAACTTACTTACTAACTTATTATAATAAGAATATAGTAGTACTCAATGTTACAATATTACCAACCACTCCACTTCTCTACAAAACCAAGGATCTGATTTTAAACTTTTAGGATTCGCAAAATAGACAATACTAAGAAATACTGGCAAGTAATCCAGTAACCATATTTATGTTTAATGTACGAAAATTTACGACTAACTCCTTTCTTTCATAATGTATGTATCCTACACTGTCTCAGCCTGTGTGTATCAGCCTCATTTTATCATTTCTAATTAACAACACAATACATTATAAAGAAAATTTAATATTTGGCCAGTGTATAATAAAAGTGATTTTTACGATAACTTGGCAGTAAAGCAATCTTGTCATTAATTTAAAATCAATAATTTATATATTTTCTTTGTTGTTAACAGAAGGCGAATTGGAAACGGAATGGCTCCAGGCCGCTGGTCTCGGCTCGCTGGCAGCACCGTTCCAGGCGGGCCTCGAGGTCACCGAGGCTCAGCTGGGAGAGGCCGTGCGGCCTTTGCCCCGGGAACAGGCCGCTGCCGTGCGCAGGAGAGTGAGGCGACTCAACAGGACCGTCAGGAGGCGGCGTGCAGCTTCACGCGCCAAGAAACCTGACATTAGAGATGTCTTTAGGGACTTAGAGGTCAGTGAATAAATATTATATTCTGATAACCATAAAATTGAAAGCGGAAATTGACTTCTAAAATATTAGACTTAGAAAGTGGGTCAAGCTTGAGTGTTATCATTTCTTGTTTTAAAATAAAATAAAAAGTGGCTAGGTATCATTGAAGATTACATTATAGTATTAAATGCTCAACTTTATTTCCGGATTTTATTTAACAATAAGTTAACATACATCGTACATCGGCATACTAAGTTCAGTATCGAATTAAAAAGGTTTCATTTTTAAATTTTAAAATAATAGATTTCCATTATATATTATTACAAAATTTTACGAGAAATCATCAAACACATGTTTGGTAATGTTGTGTGAAAACGAATTATATAATGTTTTGTGAAATTTGATAAATTGCAATATAATGTTAAAGTCAGGTAGTTTTAATGAGCTAATAAAGTTTCGCTAAGCCTTTAATGAGCTTCAGATGTTGATAAGGACGCAATAAAGCAGTCTATTATATAACGCGAGTCATTAATGGTATATTACAAAATATTATTCACAGAGGTTATAATTTTTAGAAGTACAAGTTGAGAATTCCGTCGGCTTAAAATTACGGTGAAATAGAACCGGTTTTCTATGTTTTTTTTTTATGTAAGTGTCAAGTTTTGGTCGTATTACAAAATTTCGTTTTAATATGAAATGGGGTGATCTTTTTGATTGCAACATTATCGTCTGTCAAAACTGTTGATTGTTATGTCACCAGGATTTTCAGTTCATTTACATACATAGTTATGAGCGTTGCGTATTATTTGAATTTGTTTAATATTATCCATATATGTATTTAATTACATTTTCTTTGCGTTCCTTACATACTTTGCGTAGATGTCATTATATGACGTCATAAGTAAACCACGTCGAGATAAACTTTGGGAATCCCAATGCAAATACATAGAATGAAGAATGTAAAATACTTATATATTGAAATTTAAAAATACATATATTGGATTTTTTCTCAACAAGAAACAATGGATTTAGAATGCATTCATTCTGAATGTTGAGTGTTATTTGATCTGTCATTCTGTTTAATCAAACTGTTCATTCGTTTTAAACAGCTGTGTAATAACAATTATTTGATATGAACCCTACAGCTTTGAATTAAAGTGTACTTTCAATAAATCCGGAGCATTTTAATACGGCAGGCGATATGAATGAAATCAGATGTATAAGTCTCAAAACTCGTTTGATTCGTCTATGTCAAGTTTATGAACGATTTTAATTCCGCACGCACCGTTAGCCTCGAATCTGGATAAACTAGTTTGGTTGTTAAAACGAGGCGTTTCTAAACGTATGTACGTTTGTATTCCGAAATGTACCGCCTTTAGAAGTGTTATAAGGAATATATTTATAGTTGTTTCCTATAAAACATTTTAAAAGTTAACATTTTGTCTATTGTTTTGTAAACTTGACTAACTTTTTTTTTCAATTATTGTTACGCGTTTGTGATAAAGACATTCTTATACTAATAAGGAATCTTACAAATGTCGCATACAGCGATTATGTTTTTTACCATTCCATGTTAGTCCAGTTTAGTCCTTCTATTGTACGAATATTTTCCGTATCTATCTTCGAAACAAACAATGTAAACAATACAAGACAAAATGTTTCCGTATCTTAACCAAATACCACAGATTATTCAAGGTCTCCAATGACTTCACGTCAATTAAATGTCAAATTTATTCATTTGTAATTTCTCTTGTCATTGGAATACGTACATTGTTTTGAATATCTGTATTGTAGTTCTGGCTTTCGTGAGTCAATACTATTTCACTACCAAGGGGAAGGGTATGTATTAACTCTGTATAGAAACATATGCACGTGTGTTTGGTTGTATATACATTATTTTATGCATAGTCAGCTTACACATTCGTAATTACAAAGCTGCTTGATTAAATTGTACCAGTATCTTATCGAATCCAATGTTACGTTCGAATTGGATGTGGCTAATTATGCACAAAAATTGATTAAGGCGGTCGAAAGCTTGTCACGATACGACGTCACTGATTTTGGGGGCCACCAATTTAAAAGAAAGTGTTGAGTCAATTTCTCTAATTTATCTCATTTATCTTGTCACAAAAACAAACTGTTTGTTTGTTATCTTGAATCTACTAATATTTTCATACCTTCGCCTCGGTTAATTTTTTTTCTAGATTCACTAAGAATTTCATAAGCTTAACATATCGTGTATTATAAAAATAAAGTGCAAGAAGTATCTTTTGAAATTAGAATTGAAACGACGTGCCAACTCATAAGCATTATCGAAATCTCTACATAATTATGTAGATAGAAAATATTTGTATATCAAAATCTTATCTGAAATAGGAGATAAGGGGTTTGGTAGTGTTTAGTATTAAACACTAGTAATAAACTCGCCGAGGGCGTATCAGGAAATTATTTTGATTACTATTAAAATTACAGACTAATGAGTGATTAATATTTTTCTTAGTTTTTTCCCTCTATACAAAATAATCTAGACTCTAGATAATCATACGAATTGGGCACAAATAAAACATAAAATATTTTGTATGTTTTCAATTAAATATTTGATGAATATTTTCTTCATTTGCCATTAAAAAAAAATAAAGGTCACCTTAGTTATTTCAAACAATACATAACTTGGGTGTATTAAATATATAAAGCTATAAAATAAAAAAACACTAATAAAATTTGTCTTAGTCAAATAATTAAACTGTAAATAATTGACAAGTACGTATGTCTACAATTAATTATCAGAGCAAATATGCTGTTTCTTTTCTGTTTCTCGGTGGTAAGTTCAAAAACCACGTCGATATTCAAACTTAGAACGCTTTTTTGACAATTATTCAGAGCAAACATGCTGTTTCTTATCCGTTCCTCTGTCATAGATACATACGTTCAAAAAACACGTCGATATTCGAATTTAGAACGCTTTTTTAAAATTTGATTTTGTTTTGCAATGTGTGTTGTCACTTTTTTTTTTAAATTTGGAACTTTTCAATTGACCCATAATTTTCAAATATATTTTTAAAAACAGAATATGGTATTGCGTCATTTAGGTTATTAGCTGAATGAGGCAGAGAGAATGAAGTTGTAAAATAATACGGTTCTAAAATGTCGACTAGATAAATACTCTCAGTCTATTTGCCGGTTTAATAGTATATTGATACGACAGTGGGTTAATGGATGGAAAATCGGTACAAATGATGAGTTGCCATTATGAACTAAGATATTAAACGCGTATGGATACTTTTTGTCACAACCTTCTTACGGTTAGTACGATCGTTTCTTGTCAAAGTTGTGATTTACTCATCGCCTATCTGAAATATTGTTGTTTAACATCACTGAATATTTGATCTCGAACAAAGGTTAAAACGTATATGTAAGAATAATTAGTTCATTTTTGATGTAATATGTAATTTTTTGCTTAGAAAGTAAAAAAGTATGAGTAGGAAATATTTTTTTTTTACTGAATTATTTACTTAGGACTTCTAAACATATTTTTTTTTTAATTTATAACTCAGGTTTTATCATTTTAAGAATTAAAACTTAGTAACTTTGAAAAGCTTCGTGAAATGTCGCAAAATATATTCATTATAACGCAATTAAGTTTACTTTAAAGAATAGAAAAAAGTTCACCTGTAGTTATGTAAATTGTGCATAACTATGGAAAATATTTTGTTTTCTATGAATCAGTTAATCTCTGGACAGTTTATAGTGAATTAATGACAGATAATTAAGATTGTTTTAAAAAATGGTAGAGCTCGGGCAAGTCATTAGGGCTACGTGATAACTGGCCGTCGTTAGATAAATATGCAATTAAAGCTAAACTTCAAAATTTAGTTCGAAAATAACGCTCACGGAAGCAACTTCTTTTGTACGTTGCTACCGAACTATTTATAATGTTGCCTTTATAAGAGCAGTTTTATTGGAAGAATGAAACGATTTCAGTGCCATTTAAGAAAATGTGTTTATTAGCTTTAAAAAAAATCGAATGGAATTTCGTTATTTTAAAAATAGAATTCTACCTCTGTAGATTTAGAAAATTCAAGTGGTTATTATGATAATGCGTTAATATAGAACTAATATTGTACGAATATAAATAAAACGGATACACGCCTGTGTAAATTGCCTCGCGTCCGGCAAATTTCAAAACTGTATTGGGTGTTTAATGCACACTGGTTTCAGTATGTGCTGAGTGCGGTTGTTGTGACGTTATGTTATATGGATTGTTTTATTGTTGTAACGTGGTCGCATAAAGTACCCAATGATGATCTGCGAGACGGTTCGTCACAAGGTATGCGAGAAGATGGTGAACTGCAAAGGGCTGGCTTTGATGCGCTCCTACCTCGATGTTTTGGTAAATATCCGATTACGTTAAGCAACTGTTTCATCAAAGTATTTTGAATGCATGATTTTTGGAACAATCAACCTTAAATTTTAAAAGCCATAATTTACTCCAACCAATCCATGACTCCTTAATCAAGTGAAATTTTTAAACAACAAAAAATATTGATATAACAAATTATATATTGTCTTATTATAACTACCGCTAAAAATGTAGAGCATGCTTGAATTCAGGCATTGAGACCGCTTCCTGATTCAATTACATTATTTTGCAAAAAAAATGCAAAACTTAATTAAAACAATGCAACTCTTATTCATTTCAATATGCCAATGGAAATATATGGAAGCTGATACAACTCCAAACTACAAGATTCGAAATCGTTTTCAAGGGCTAGAAAACGTATCGCCATAAATATCAGCACACACGCAAAAAAGTTAACTCAACGCAGTTGTATACACAATCAATCATTACCCATACTCTTAAGTAATACCTTTAATAACTTTGTGCTAATTATTACGCTCTTGAATCAATTAGAATTATATGAAAAAGGCCGTATGATGCCAAGCTTAATAGATTTCGCCTTTCGGTACTCGCGTAATCAATTGAATTATTATGAATCTGCGTGTTCAATGAACTGTGTATGTAACAAGTATAAGATTAAAATGATCTCTTCGTATTTTATTATTATTCTAACTAATACGAAACATCTATTACATAGAGTAATTGTTTAATCGACTTCATTTAAGAACTTAAATTGTTTAATGTTCATAATTTAAGTAGGAGAGACATAAATAAAGGCACGTCAGACTTAAAACTCTCTTTGATCTATTTTAATTCCAAGATGTTCTGAAAAAAGAGCAAAGCATCCGAGTGAGTAATGATCATGTCAATTTCATAGAGAAATATTAACCATATCCAAAACCGTTAACACGCTGGCAATCATAGGATTTGTTACAATAAATATTATGCATTTGCGTGCTTTTTGATGGTAGATAAAAAATATAAGGGCCTGCAAACAGCCCACAGATAAGCTAAAAAATAATAATAGACTAAACTTAGTTAATCTATAGTAAGTTACATTTAAGTGTTACATGTACGTCACATACGTCATTCTAGATAAGCTATCGTTGTAATCGTGATAGTCTTGTTCGAGATTAGGCAATTATAGAATCTGATTATCGTCACGAAGACATAACATCCCGCTGCAAAGATTATATGGTGATAAAGTTCTTAATGTGAATAGCACAAAAATAATAAATCTGTTAATCGTGTTCACAAGACATGTTATTGTTCCACCGTAATTCAATTCCATCTTTAATTTTGAAATGTATTTATTTGTCCAAAACTTAATAAGTAATGAAGTATCGTTGTAAAGTAAAGTAAAGAAACAGACTGTTCTTGACTGTTCGTTGTAAAGTAAAGTAAAGAAACAGACTGTTCATTTACCACTGCTGAGATAAGGCCTCCTCTTCCATTAAGGAGAGGGTTGTTCCAATGCGGGTTGGTGGAATAGAAATGTGGCTGAATTTTGATAAGACACATGCAGGAGGAAACTCACGATGTTTTCCTTCACCGCCGAGCACGAGATAAATTATAAACACAAATTAAGCACATATGTATAGCCTTGCCTGGGTTTGAACCCGCAATCATCGGTTAAGATGCACGCCTTGTAACCAATGGGCCATCTCAGCTCTAGTATCGTTGGTTTACTTCAAAATATATATGCTGCATACATTAAGGTAAATTTGTTTGTTTGTAAAAGCACAGACATACAAGAACGGTGATTTATTTCAATATGACAGGTTCGTCGTATGATAATATTCGTTCAGAATGACGATATCGTGTAGAAACTATCTTAATATGTTTATTATCCGCTTGCCTATAGCCATTAAGCGTTAGCATACGCTGTGCGTCGGGCGCGATGAGAGCCGCATATTGATGCGTCGACCCCGATTCTCTGTTTAATAGACAGCTTCCCCTTGCCGACTGTAGCTTGAAATTATTTAACAGCTATTAAGCGTTTGTTTCAAATTTAACTCATAACTAGGTTTTTTTAGAACTACGTTGAAACGTTACATGTGAATGTTTAAGAAACTTTTTTAATTGTTGATATTTTGAAAATTCTTAACTTAAAAACTAAACTCATTCCTGTCTTTCGTAGCCACAATAAATTTGTTCATCAATATCAGTAGGAATTTATATATAAATGAATAAACTTAGAATTAAAAAAAAATAATAACTTATCTTCATAATTTCTTTCATTTTTATATGAAAAAAAAAACATATTTTTTGGCTACAACTCCTATAAGTTTATTGTCACACACAATATATTTCGATTTCTGTAAATTTCATTTTTAAAATCTATTTATCAAAAGACGTTATGTCAAAAAACCTTATAGTTTGGATGTTTTCTGTTTCCCGTAACATTAAAAAAAGAGTAACTATTGAATAACACTTTTTCACTCTCTTTCAACTTCGTGATCGCGGTTTCACATTCGTCTCGGGTCATCTCGACGTTATTAAGGATATTGACATTTCTATTATCGTCTACGTAAACGTCAATTTATTTACATAGAGAACTGTTTTTTTTTTATATAAAAATCAAATAAATAGTTACTTTATTAAAAAACAACGCGTAGAATGGTAGCAAGTATGCTGGAAGCATATATTCCTTGAATTTCGATTATAGGAAAATTTGTTAATCGTTCGTCCAGTCAGAACTACCTCGAAATATTAACGAGTTATCCTATCATCACTTGTGACAATAAGACGGGGTATTATATCTTTTAGAAATTGATGGATTGATTAGGATGAGAATTTGGTTAAATAATTTGACCGTTTGCTCGTTTGTTTCCGCCCCGACGTTATCATTAGCAAGGGTTTTATGTCAACATTTTTGGTGTAACCGTTACATGTAACAGTATGCTACAAATATATAGAGATTAAACTGCATAGCATCCTACTTCCTAGCTCTAATCCTGAGTTGAACGACACTGTCTTCGGAGAAATGGGCGTTTAAATCAAATCATGTATGTTCGGGGAAGAGCAGTGACGGGCTGCAATAGAATAATAATTTTATTGCGTTCCTCAATGACCATAATATTGTTACATATATGACACAATGTCTTTGCTTATATACTTGGGAATAACAGTCAACGGAATGTAATTTATTAACTCTCCAACGGGTTAACCCATTGTTGGAAACTTAAAAAATGCGTGATTTGAAAACCTTCAACATTGATAAAGAACACACAATTTATCAAAATCAATCCCAGCAATTGGGATGATAACCTCAAAATAAACTTATTCCTAAGAGAATATTTTTTATTAACGAATTCAATTGTTGAAAAATATATAAAAGCTTATACCATGCAAATGTGTTATCTGAAAATTTTATGGGTTATTTGTAAAGTGAAGAAATTAGTGTGTAAGAGTGTGTTTTTACCTCCTGTGAGGAGATAAGGAACAGCCTGTTATCATGATGTATTATGAAGTCAAATAGACGTAGAGAGTATTGATATTAATGTCAAGATAATTCAAGATGCAGACCAAGAATTTGGATGTAATATACGCGGGATGACGCGTGCAAAATGGAACTTACTAAAGATATCCATTTAGACTAGATATGCAGGTATTAATTAAAAAGTAGCAACCTATACATATTTGCTTGAAAATTTGAGGTTGTACTCATGGCAAGTTTTAATTTGAAACATGATTGGAAATACATATTAAGAACCTTTGTTAACCAGCCTAAATCGACCAAACAACCTGCACCGAACACAAGCGAAGGGTATAAAAGCAGGAGAAGAGCTGGAAAGTTGATGTAGTTTTTGTCGAGAATAACCGGAGAATAATAGGAAACAAAGTTAGTTACATTTTCATCATACATACTATATACAAAAATGATGTCATTATCATTTGATATATTGCTTAAATAATCTTGTACAGAATATTTATAAAGTTTATTTTTTTAATATATTTGAACCACCAAAACTTAAATGTTTTTAATAATAAATTTATATAAATTCAAAATATCTGATAAAATCATTCGTTATTTATATCATAAAGGTTGAAGTTTTAAAGGTCATTGTGTCGAACTTAGGCAGTTAATCAGAATTGTTATGAGTAGTCGATCGAGGAACACATTTCGACGTAAGTTAGTTAGCACCGACTTTCATTTCTTATATAACATCATGACACGGTGACAACGGGAAAAACGTAAGTCGAAAAAATAATTTCACTTCCCATTAAACGAAACAATCGCGAATCCCTTCGTCTATTTGTTCGTCATTGATTACGACATATATATAAATGTATCTGTCTTCTCACGCTACTTTCTATGAAACAAAAACCGTGTGTAGTTAAGAAACAATTAACTTCTATTTTTTTTAATTCTGTAACGTTTTAAGTGTTTCGTTCCGGTGTTTGTTTGTTTTTTTTTAGTTAGTGTACAAAAGAGCTGACTTTAAATGCTTTATGGTTTTTTTTGTAGAAAATAAAAGCAATGATATTACATAGCTTTGCAGTAAAAAAACGAGTGTCGCTTTTCGTGACTCCAACGTTCGAGAGCCCGGATATCAGGGATCATTGGAGTGATCAATAATTTTAAATTTCAAAGAATTTATAAATAGTCACCCCATTTATTGTATAAGTACATTTTTATCATCATAATCATATTCAATTCAGAATCTGGTGTAATAAAATTTTGTGTAACGCGTGCTTTCAAGTTGTGAGTATAACAATTCTGTCAATTCTATTATGTTTTCACCGTAGGTTGATATTACCTAATCTTATTTTGAAATTAGCAACTTTGGTATAATTGATTAAATTATTAACAATATAACATACGTTGGCCCAAATTTCGAATACATGATTTGGAACTATTTCAACAAGAATCGTATTTAACACTGATAATATATCATTATCAATCATCGGTTTGTTAGTCCGATTGCTTCAGTTTACATGTTTTACTATTAGGAAAGCGGTTACACAAACCGGTAGGTGCGGCATTTCCCTTCCACATATCGATCAAATAATTTGGTTGAATAATCGTTCAACAACCATTACAAATCTTCGACGGGGTCGTTATAGGTTTATGGGCATTTTGTATAAAGCGAAATCTTTACCGCATAATACGTAAATAATAATATTAATAATAATTATAGCTACAATAGACATTAAAGTTAACTCTCCGAGAAGTTCGTAAAATATAAACCATTAAAAAGTTATGATAATCGACTGTTTACGTAAGTAATTGTAACCACACGATGTACGTAAGCATTTCTAGCCTCAATTACCCGCATTGTCCGGTATTTATTTTATAACGACATAGCTACCTGTGACCAAACTCTTGCGTATAAAGGAACTTATGTGGGTTTGCTAGTGTGAAATTGGCCAGAATACTAAATTATATTAATTTTCTCCAGAATTCGAGCGGCAGTGAGCCTCGGTCGCGCAGTGCGACCCCTGACTCGCTGGACTCGCTGCCAAGTGGAGGCTCCGGCAGCCCACCCACCGAGTGGGCAGACAACGCTACGCCACCTGACTTTGTGTAACTATTCTTATTATATTTTACACTAACTTTGTCATGTCGTCCATTGGCAAAACAATGTATCGAGTACGTTTTCCTCAGCGACAGCTACCCCGCGGGCACGCACGCTCCCATCGCGCGCACGCCGTCTGCGCCCGCGTCCCGGCGCACGCGCCTGTCCCCGCCCGGCCCGCACTCACCGCACTCCCCTCCGCGTCCCGTGCACGAGCTCTTTAAACCAAATGATCTCCATTGGGCCGATATCGCCTCCAACACCGGTGAGTTACCGAATCATATATCATTAACACATAGAGAGATTACATTTGAGAACTGTGAAGAAATGTTTTCTTTTCTATCTTCTTTACAATTACGTCAAATTTAATTTTCAAATATTTCGAGAAGGTATTTAGTAATAATGATTTAACATTTCAGAGGGTATCGAGCTTTTGGGTTATCAGAGATACGGGACAGTTCAGGGACCGAGGATAGGCAAGGAACGCATCAATGGATCCATTTTAAAAGAGAATGACCTTTTCATGTGAGTAATGTTATAATATATAAAATGACTAGATTAAGACAATATTACTATTTTATATTCCTAACAGTATCCTCACGATATTCTCCATAGTAGCAGTAACTCAATTATGCTAAAACATGAATATGTTTTAGCATTGATGGAGTTATTGAGATAAACACATAACAGATTAGAATTAATCTGTTATGTGTTTATCTCGGCCTTCCAAAACGATAAATGAAACAATTTTATTTCGAGAATATAATTTTTTGTTGTTTCTTCAAACGTAAGGTAATAAATTGAGATTTTATCAATTTTAATCCTTCTTACGTTGTTTGCAGGAAACACGCGCCGGTTTCACGGACTAAGAGCGCTGCGTCTGCGCAACAGCCGTTAAGTTTCGAACATAAGTTCAATCTGGACCGTCAGATGATAGACCATGAAGAGGTTGGTTGAATTGAGTAATATCAAGTACCTAGGGACAGTAGTGTAAAATAATAAGTACAATTGAGCTGAGATGGCCCAGTGGTTAGAACGCGTGCATCTTAACCGATGATTGCGGGTTCAAACCCAGGCAAGCACCGCTGATTCATGTGCTTAATTTGTCTTTATCATTCATGTCGTGCTCAGCGGTGAAGGAAAACATCGTGAGGAAACCTGCATGTGACAAATTTCATAGAAATTCTGCCACATGTGTATTCCACCAACCCGCATTGGAACAGCGTGTTGGAATATGTTCCAAACCTTCTCCTAAAAGGAAGAGGAGACCTTTAGCCCAGCAGTGGGAATTTACAGGCGGTTGTTAATAAGTACAAACAAAGTTCATGTTTATAATTGTACAGTCAGAGTAAGAAAACCTTCGTCAGTTTTCAAATTAATTCCTCTATCAAATCTTAAACTCTTAGTACCTTTTGAATCTAAACACCGAATCATTACGACGCAATATGTCATTCTTAATCGGTAAAGATTATTGCTCATACTGAGCACACGAAAATAGATCTTAAGTTGACGAACATTTTCCTACCCCGACTGTACTTCAAATAGATTTCAGCTAATATTAATTTCATAATTACATTGATATATTTCATTTATCTTTAATTAAATTTAAAGATAAAATTTGTAACCTTCTTAAATTAACTTAACAATATATGCTTTTAATAATGTCAAATAATTTTTTGTTTCTTATTGTGTTAAAATATTTGAGTGCATTTTATGTTTTATCAATCGGTGGAAACTTCGCTGGATAATGTGATATCTAAACTGTATTATGTAATTAGATTATATTTTATATCTGTTTGTTTCCCAAATATTAAATAAATAATAGTTCTGAATAGAAATTGTAGTGAAAAAAATATCTTTCAGGAATGGCCCGAACCGGACAGCACAGTGGACATTGAGACAGTCGGTGAACCGCAGCTGAAGAAGTTACAGCCGCTCCTCTGGCTCGAACTGACGGCGCTCTTCGACAGATACTCGCTGCCCTTCCACAAGAGGAAAACGCCGAAGAAGAAGCGGAAGGAAGGTTAGTACTCACCAAGGATTTCCATTAGGTTATATCACCGCGCTCCACTGTGGACTGTGGATAAGAATTTATTTAAAAACAGTGCGTTTGAAACTTTTGTCCCACTAACAAGCTCTCAATACATTGATTCCTTGAGTAGACTTAAATAGTTCTTCTTCCAAGGGTTAATAGGTTTACGCGCGGATAGAGTTCGTCCGAGTCATTTATTTTACCATATTAGGTGTCAATTATTATAAAGATTGGAATAATTTTTTGGTATATTTGTAGATTTCAAATGTTCTATCAATTTTTATTTTAGAATTTATAGACTGGAAAAATTGACAAAACCAAACTGTTTTTCTTTTACGATATTTCATCCATATATTATTTTAAAATAATTTCAACACTAAAAGTAAAAGTAACAAATGACTGGATTTTATAATAATCATGAAATACATATATAGTCATATTAGATGTTGGTGCTACTCTTTTGTTTTTTTCACTATATAGATTATACCTAAGTAGTATATTATTTGTTTAACAGAAGGCACAGTATTCGGTGTCGCATTAGAAACTCTTCTCCGCAAAGACATGATCCTGTGGGAGGAGACATGGAGTTCGGTTCCGTCAGTTCTGCGAGCGCTTTCGTCCGCTCTGCGCGCGAGAACTAAAGATGAGGGCTTACTGCGAGTCCCTGGAAATAAACATAAGGTTAGTCAAACATTGTTAATCTATTAATCAAATTAACTTTTGAAACAAATATGTTTAACTAATTGAACTCGTTTCTTGAACATATGTGAAATTGATAAAATCCCATCTTAAACTTTACATCCTCGAGAGTTTGATTAATGAAATAGTCTTTCACTTTTCTTGGGGCTTACGGGTAGAGACGTATTCATGGACTGTATTATGTAACTAAAAATACCATTTTTTTATACTGAAATGAGCAAATATTCACTTATAAATTTCTTCTATTATATAATAAACAGTCCTGTTTTGTTTTTGTATTTGTGTTCAGTGTCTGTTGAAAGACAATGAACCCAACAAACAGACAACAACAACAACAGCCTGTAAATTCCCACTGCTGGGCTAAAAGCCTCCTCTCCCTTTGAGGAGAAGGTTTGGAACATATTCCACCACGCTGTTCCAATGCGGGTTGGTGGAATACACATGTGGATGAATTTCTATGAAATTTGTCACATGCAGGTTTTCTCACGATGTTTTCCTTGACCGCTGAGCACGAGATGAATTATAAAGACAAATTAAGCACATGAAACAGCGGTGCTTGCCTGGGTTTGAACCCGCAATCATCGGTTAAGATGCACGCGTTCTAACCACTGGGCCAAACCGTAAGCCAATGCTGTGCTGACGTCACGGTGCCGCAGGTGGAGGCGCTGTGCGCGCTGGTGGAGCGGCAGTGGTACGCCGACCGCGCGGGCGTGGAGGTGGCGCTGCGGCGCGCCACGGGACACGACCTCGCCGCCGTGTTCAAGCGCCTGCTGCGCGCGCTGCCGCAGCCGCCGCTCACGCAGGAGCTCATGCGCCTCTTCTACCACACCTACGGTGAGCCCGCCGCCCCTCATCCTGTTCTGGCTCTAGCCTTCCGAAACGCTAGGGTCACCCGCCTCATGGGAAGCCTCTAACGAGTTTACCGTATGAGATATTCCGTGACCTCAGTCTGTCACAGTCCGATAGTGTTCCTTACAACACATCAAGCTCATCCTGTGCTGGCTCTAGCATTCCGAGACGCTTCCATTTATATATTATCGATGCCATTTTATATATTTTTCCAGCGCTATCTGGCGCGACCCAGGGACGCGCTCTGAACCTTCTGGTTCTGCTGCTGCCGGCGGAGCAGCGCGCCACGTTGCGGGAGATCCTGCGCCTCGTGCGGGAGATCGTGGCCATGAGCGACACCAACAAGATGAGCGAGCACAACGTCGCCATGATCATCGCGCCCACGCTGTTCCCACCCAGGTCGGTGCTGACGATTGTATTCACTCATCGCTAGTGGATGAGACTCGCTACTTAAAGCGAAATGATTTGTAATTATTCAAATGGTCAAAACAAAATAACTATCAGGAAAGGAATCTGCCCCCCAGGAGTCACTGGATTTAGCCGTCTACTAAGAAGCATAATTAATGAAATCTCTGTATATTTCACAGTTTCCTGATCAAGGCGTCGGACAGCCTGGAGACGCAACTGGCGACGGCGGCGAACAGCTGCCACGTGACGGAGGCGCTCATGCGCTGGTGCGACCAGCTGTGGAGCGTACCCAACGCGCTGCTGGCAGCCGCGCGCCGCAAACCGCCGCCGCACCGCCGCCCGCCGCAGCCCTGAGCCGCGCGACCGCCCGGACCCGCCCGGACCCGCCCGAGCCGCGCCGGACCCGCCCGACCCGCGCCGGACCCGCCCGAGCCGCGCCGGACCCGCCCGACCCGCGCCGGACCCGCCCGAGCCGCGCCGGACCCGCCCGAGCCGCGCCGACGCCGCCCGAAGTAGCCCGAGCGCGCAGTGCCGCCGCGTCCGAGCGGCGATGAGTGATATCGTTATGTTTAGTAGATGCATATACTCTGTGTTAATTTGACCGTTAACGCATTTAGTGTGGTATACGACATGTGAATGAGATGCCAAATATGATATATCTTTTTTTCCATCGGTGTTATTTAGTACTATCGATAATTTTATTCCAGTTTTTTTTGAGGCTGTACCTTAGTTTAGGATTTAACATGAGTGTGGTGCCATGGGGTCGTCGGACGCGTTACCACTTGTAAGATTTCGGTTGTAGAGATGGTGCCTTATATAGCATGATATTTTACTTAATTTACTCACAATCCTTGTTTATCCTTAATATATAATTGTAAATAATAAAATGTATAAATATCATACCAATTGACTAGGCAAGCAAAGACTGACTTGTATTATCTTATGTATATGTTACTCATAAGTGTATTTACTTCACAAATAAAAATGTATTATTCAATTGTTTTTTTATTCATAAAACTACAACATATGTACCTAACCCAACGCCCGTGTGAGCCTGGCCTTAAAATCAAGCTGGATTTTCACATAGTCTTTTCCCTTTAAAACTACACAGCATTATGCCATAGGAGGCATGATATATTTTGGGTAATATACCTAATCTTTCATTCTTAAGTGCATGGCATTCCTTTGCATAATTAATTAAGCCCAAACTTTATCAATATGTATAGTAGATTTAAAACTGTATTTCTTAAATGTAGAATAGTTTTGTTTGATTATTTTTAAACTTGTATTTGATTGTAGTTGCGTTTAACAAACATGAATATTCTTATTTGAGTTTATTTATTGATTGATCCTAAAGGCTTCTTTAATAAATTCCTTAATAACTACCAAAATATCTGTAATTTCTAATATAAATAAATAATTTTAGACGACCTCCGTGGTCGAGTGGTGTGTACACCGGTTTTCATGGGTACGCCACTCCGAGGTCCCGGGTTCGATTCCCGGCCGAGTCAATGTAGATTATCATTTGTTTTCTATGTTGTCTTGGGTCTGGGTGTTTGTGGTACCGTCGTTACTTCTGATTTTCCATAACACAAGTGCTTTAGCTACTTACATTGGAATCAGAGTAATGTATGTAATGTGTCTCATATTTATTTATTTATTTATTATTATTTATAATTGTAAGGATATCAATCAAAGGTAAGTAGGTAGAAGGATGATAGCAAAGAAAATTATTCCCCTTTAACTTAGTAAGAAAAAAGAGCAGTCAGCTCTATTAATAATCTTGGAGCTAGAGATATTCTTCAGGACACATTTAATAAAGTGGGTAAACTTACTTGCTTCACAATATGGTAACAGCAATATTATGCATATTCACAATATGCCTACAGCAGTATTGTGTATTCACAATCACATAGATGGATATTGAGTGATATTGCTTTAATCTATACTAATATTATAAACTAAATTAATTTTTGTCTGCTAGTTTTCTTTTTGAGAGTGAAACAATTAAACTGAATTTGATAAAATTTGGTATGAAGCAAGCTTGAACTTAAACAATGCTGGCAGGCCATATAGGACTACATTTCATACCACCTGGCATAACACCTGGTGACCAGCTTCTAAAACACTAATAAGAACAACAGCTAGTAGTTCAATTAACATATCAAATCATCAATCAATTTTGACTAAGAAAGATATTATGAAAAAAAAAACTGATTACAGTAGTTAATTGGTTTATTTGATGAATCTGTTTAAACATAAAACATTAAAAGATTCTGGGCTCTTGTTAATAAGGAAAAAATGCCTTACTTGCTTGGAATGCACAAAAAACTAAAAAAATATGTAATTCAATACTTGAAGTTTTTAATTAAGTAGATAGCTTCGTTATCAGCGCCACAGAGTATCCTTCCTCTGTCACAGTGCAGAGAATTGATGGCCTTGTGTAGAGTTGGCATTAATGAATTAACATTCAGCGCAGTTTTATCATCTAGTGGAACATATTCATCTAGGCCTTTTTTTGTCAATGTTTCCATATTCCAATCCCATATTTCTCCAGAAACAGAGCTTGTGAGCAGCTTATTAGGATTTTCGGGATGGAATTGCATCTCTGTAACACCAGCCGCATGAGCGTTTAGTAAAGATGTTGGGAATTGGTTCATACGGAGGTCCCACATAGCAAGGGCTCCCGATTCACTGCCAGCTAATATGATGTGAGGTTGAGTAGGATGTCGAGTTATACATGTCGCTGCCAATTCATCTCCGGCTAACAAAAATGCTGCCACTGGCTTGTCATTTGGTGATCTTAAATCCCATATTTTCATGTGACCTCTGATGTTACCTGTTATTACCTAGTAATAAAAAATTTGGAAATGATTTTATTTACTTTAAACTTATCTGTTGTAATAACATCTAATACATTAAATGGAGATATATTATTGTGAAATATTTGTTACCTCATTAAGTTTTATGAAACAAACTGCATGCAAGGAGCAGCTATCTGCTCCTTTAATACTTCTTGATATATCTCCTCTTCTGCTATTCAAAATGTTTATATTTCCATCTTCACCTATGCTCGCTATGTCTCCTTCTAAGGTATCCAATGTTGTACAAGAACATTTCTCTGAGCTAAAAAAAGTTAATGTTTATAGAATATATAAGCATGTTTTAAATTTAACAAAGGCGTCATTTGAA
The DNA here is from genome assembly GCF_905220365.1 of Vanessa cardui. NCBI lineage: Eukaryota > Metazoa > Arthropoda > Insecta > Lepidoptera > Nymphalidae > Vanessa > Vanessa cardui. The sequence continues at coordinate 15,184,118 of NC_061123.1, forward strand.
ATAGCAATAAGTTATTTATATGTTTATATACCCAAAATTGTGTAGTTTTTTCCAAGTATGCACTTCTCTTAAAGGAGTCTGTCTATCATAGGCGCTTACTTCTAATACGCGAACGTCTCCGCTCGAAATAGAAACAGCTATTGAGTTCTTGTCTAGGAACTTTATATTAGTAACATCCCCGTCAACCTTGTATTCAGATAATTGTCTTGGATATTCAACGTCTTCGTCTTCATTAAGAGACTCAAAACTCCAAACTTTTATAGAATTTTCTTCATCATCCCAACTTCCGGTAAAAAAGTGTTTCGTTTCAACATAATCTTCGGGTATCCATCTTATTTTATTAATTTTTTGAGAGACGAAAGTACCCTGCACATCTAACGGCATTGTAATGATAAATGAAGAACTACAATGATATTATTGAATAATACGAAAATCCGTTAAAATATGAAGTTTTAGGTTAGCGTAATCGTCACTGTCAATGTCAATAACAAAAATATAAAAAGTTCCAATATACGCTTCAATACAAAATAAACGTGAATAAATTATTACATTCCATGTATACATAATATTATGGTTTTATGACTAAAATAAAAGTTGGTTGATGAAATGAGTTTTTTTTAATTTTTATTTAATATAATTTTTGAGATTAATAGATCGTTCTCTCTTCAATATTCACATATTTTTTCTTTATATCTTCACATTTATTGGATTTTAATTTAAAATGTCAAAGTCATTTAATTCTGTTCAGTTTGGTTTTGTTATCTTGAGTTGTGATTATATTGATATTGTATTGATAAGTACTAAAAATATAGATTCGCTACCGCTGCTATAAGCATTTTACATAGTATCTTAACAAAGCCTTAAGTCATAAAGGAAATAAATAAATGAATTAGGTAATTCATAATTGATTAGCATTTTTTAAAAGTTTATATGATATTAAAGTCTTTGTAATTATTTTCTTAAGTTTTTAAGTTTCAACTAGTACCATGGTTCGTAATGGAATTCTATCGCCAGCAGAATCAGGAAAATTTATAAATACTCGAGCACAACATGTTCGCATTCATGAGGACGGTTTAGAAAAACTTTGTAAAGAGGTACGTAAAATATTTAAAAAAAAAGAGTGTTTAAGAAACTATTACTTCTCTCTCTTATGTATGAATTATGTATTTTTACAGATGTTCTCATCTTTAAAAGATAATAAACTGCAGATACCAGATGCAGGAGCAGACACAATTCATCCCAATAAAGATCATCCTCACGCAGTTGACTGGATATTTGTTACGGATTCTCTGAATTTCTGTTTCTGGTCACAGAGTAAAGAAACACAATGGACAGTTAATGGATATACTGGTTACTTTGCTTTAGAAGCTGCATTACACAGAGCTTTAAAGGTACTATTACTGTTTCAGTTATTTATTAAATTGGGTTACCAGCTCAAAATAATTTAGCTATAATTCAAATGCTTATAATATAATTGGGTAGGGAATTGAAAGTATTTACTGATATCTCATAGTGATAAGGTTAAGTGTCACTTATACTTTATTCTTATATTTATCTCTAGCATTCTTTAATATGTATTAATCACTATCAGTACAGGCAGATAAAATATTTACTGAAACCTCTAAAATATATTTATAATTAAGGTGTAATAAAATAAATATAATAAGTACTTGACCATTGAAATTATATTATTAAAAGATTACCTTTTTATTAAAACAATACATATTATTAGCAGAAACACAGAATAGCATGCAGGTTTCCTTACTACATTATTTAAATTGATACTCAAATGAATTTTCTTTACGTATTAAAATTACCTAATATGTAAAATTTTAGGAAGGATATGACATCACAAACCCTGAGTATTATTCAAAGATAACAGAAGAACAACTATCACACATTTTAAGGGGAGACACCAGTGCCAAAATACCATTATTCAATGAACGAATATCTGTTCTACATGAGGTTGGAAGTATATTGATAAATAAATATGAAGGAACGTTTTTGAACTGTGTGAAAGAGGCTGATAAATCAGCATCAAAGTTGTTAGAGATTGTAGTGAATAACTTTCCATGTTTTCGTGATGAAGCCATATACAAGGATCAAGGAGTTTCCTTCTACAAAAGGGCCCAAATACTGGTAGCAGATTTGTGGAATTTCTTTGATGGCACTCAATGGGGAGAGTTCAGAGATATCGATAAAATGACAATGTTTGCTGACTACAGAGTGCCACAAGTTCTGGTTTATTTTGGAGTTATGAGTTACAGTGATGAGCTGATGGAGAAATTACAGAAAGGTAACATTTAAGAATATTTATTAATAAAGATTTTATAATTAACAGCTATGTATGTATGGTCTATGCCCCAAGTCCAGGCAAATGGGTGAGGCAAATGTTCACTTTTTTTTTGTTGGCAGCTGTTGGCAGACTGGCAAACTAGGTGATGGCAATTGGTCACCACTGTCCATAGACATTGAAAACAAAGGATATTTCCTTACACTACCAATCGTTTAATAACCACAACACTGGCTCAGTCACACTTCAAACTGGAAAAATTAATAAAAAAAATTAAAGAAAAGGATTGTTGTTTTGTGGTAGAATATATAATGAGTTGGTATTTACATGGGCTTTTATAATATATAATTATATCTTTGATAATTTATAAAATATAATTATCGGTCATCTTTATGAATTTTTCAGATTATAATCTTCCAAGTGGATCAGAAGAAGAAATAGAAATACGAGGGTGTTCAATACATGCCGTTGAATTACTCAAACAGAAATTACAGGAATTGATTAAAAGGACTGGTCTTAACATTGAAGTTCCTAATTCAAGCCTCATAGATTATTATCTGTGGTGCTATAGACGGAAACATGCTAAAGAAATGGAAGCAATTCCATATCACAAAACATTAGGGATATTCTATTAATTATTTATTATCTATGATTAATTATATTGTTGACATTTATATATTTGTTACTAAGTACAATTATATTCTATTGAATATGTAAGAAAGTATGAATTTTATTAAAAAATAGTATTAATAAATTATAATCAGTATTTTTGTAAATAAAACAACTTATAATTACTGTTTGAGTTTTTATTTCAATAATTGGCCTTTTTTCTACATCACAAAACATAATGGTATGTCTCAAGTTTTAAACGAACATAATAAATTTTATGTATTTATTTTAAATTACCCAATCATCATTTTTACTATTTTATAGTCATTTTCATAAAAGAAATATTTATTATGTGTGGTTTTTAGCTTAGTGATATTTATTGCACGTCTTAAGTAACTAAATACCAAGTTAAACATATGGTTACACACAACCTCGAGAAATAACCTACCTACCCACTAGTAATGATTTTTTTATTTACAACTTATATAAATATAAATTATATTTTAATTTGGAAATATAAATTATATTATACTTTGGCTTTAGCTATAAATGATTACAAAATGGCACTAAGTATTTACACCATAACCTAATGGATATGAATTTATCATCTACTGTGACCATTTATTATTTAATTATTATAATTTATATTATGCTCTACAATTTAATTTAATTACAACCACACCATAAATTGATTACCGCCAAAATATATAATATAGAATTCTTAAAGATATTTATTTATATCTTTTTATCTGTGCAAAATGGCACAAGTCCGATTCTTTTCTGTTTATAATTTTTTTTTTTTTAAATTTCACTACGAAAATTTTGCGGTCTGCACTTTGTATGTTTTGGCTCCAAAAACTGTACTCACACATTTTGTCGTCATATTTCGTATATTTTTCATCGAACTACTAACTACATAACTAATTTACAAAATAGTAAATAAGCCGTAGTCATAACGGAAGTTGTGAACTGTATTATAAATAGTAAATTATCTTAGGTAATGGAAATCAGAAAAGTATATTTACTTATAGAATTCAGTTCTCCATTAACGAAGTAGTAAGTAATTAATACAATAATGAATGATTAATATTTTCGAGACGGCTTTCAAGAAGATTCATATGCATAACACAACTTATTTGTTACTAAATCTTTCTTTCAGACTTTCGAAAAAGGCTAGCTTTGTCTTTATTGTCCCAGGTTCGGGCACTGGACTTCCAGGTCTGCTCGATTCCCTCGTTATATCTTCTGTTCCTTCTGGTATTTCTTTAGCTCCACCGGGAACTTTAAGGGGGGTGGCCATAGACAATTTAAGTTCTTCCCTGAATTCCTTGGATATACTTCTTGCGGTGAGGCTGTGCATATAAGTCAGTTTGGAAGCAGGTTTTGCGTCTGGACTGAGGATGTTCTCTTTGCTTTTCTGTCGTTTCAGGAGAGGTTGTGGCGTCTGAAAGTATTATGTATTATTTCAAAACTTGTTTTATTATTATTATTACATTTTATGATAATATATAAAAAATAAACAAAAATACCATATATAAATAATGAAAGGTATTTGCAATCACATAAATTCCAAATATATTGATGGTTTAATACTGTCATGTATTTTATTTTAAGTATAAAACTTTATATATAGGCGTTGTTGTTCTAAAAAGAAATGATTCATTTTTACGATAAAAATGTTTTGATAATTATACACTGACCTTGACAGGTTCGCTGAGGCTCTCCATGCTTACAAATTTTCTCGCTAGTTCCTTTACACTTGGTAGATGAGCTAACTCGTCTAAATCGTTCGCAACTTGCTCCGTTTCCTCCTTTAAACTGTCGATTGTCACCGCTTCGTCTCCGGCATCGCTGTCTTCAATGGATATCTCAGTAGTTTCTCCTGCAGTATTCTTATCAGGTATATCGATGTTGTCATTTTTGTCAGTCGTTGCGTATCTCGCTGATATCTTATCTTCTGGTTTACATTTCACAATCTCACCAGTTTGTACGTTATATATTTTAATTGAATCTTCAACACTGCTCGAACTTAATGAATTTTCTATGCTTGATGGCGATTTCTCATTTTCATGCATTTCTTTACCAGTTGTTAGTGTAAATGGTTTTTTATCGGAATTGTAAGCGCATTGTAAAATTTCTTCGAATTTTTTGTCTGTGTCTTCATCCGTATAGCCGGGCTTGTTTGCAAATAGTGTATGTTCGTTAGCATCTTCATATTCTATTATTATTTCATTTTTATATTCAATCGGCATCGTTGTTATTGATACTTGTTCGTTATCTTTAGTAAACTTCGTGTACTGCTGGTTGGTAGCAATTGTGTTGAACTGTTGTATTAATAGTCCCTGAAAGTTTAATCGACATGATAGTATCTAATAAATGATTTTATCTACGCGATAAATATTTTAATTATTTGAGATCGCTTTTAAGATATAAAGATTATTCAGTATTGTAGTTAGGGGTTGTTATTTCATTGAATAAATCTTAAAAATAATAAGAATACATTTAAAATGTATTTTAATATTTGTTAAAACCAATGAAATCATTGCAAATGAAACGTTAATTTTAAATATAAGTATAATATTTGCGATGATCTAAACTGCGATACTGAATTCATTATCTGAATCTTGGAGATAATTTTGGGAAATTGTCAAATAAGATAAATAGTTAGTGGGTTAATTAAAAAACGTGCGGGTGCTGATTATTTTCCTTAAGAAAATGGTGATTGTTGCGTTGTTATAAATATTTTAGTCGAAGCGTGAGTGCTGTTGTTGTTAAAAGAAAAATTAAGACACGTCTTGTTAGTTCGATGGAAAGCTTTGAGTTGTTAGTCAAGATTTTGCTCCAAAAACTTACAACACTCACCACTAACTTCTTGGAGGATTACTGTTGTTATAGAACTGAAAACTTTTTAAAAGAACACAAATCTATGAGTGCAGTTCTATTCGTTATACCGTTAAAAGTGCAGAGTGCTGTTAGTCAGTCAAATTTAAAATTAACATCATGCCAACTTTAACACTCGCAGGCATTTTAGTACAAGTCGGAAATATTACAGCAGAGGCTGCAAGTAATGCTTTCACCATATTCGTTTAAAGGCTATGGTTATGAGACATGAATGAATTCATAAGAATAGATAATGTTCGACGGGTCAGCTATGTAGGTACCGTACATAGTTAACGGAGATTCTTTCTGATTTTCGGTATCTTATTTATCAGTGATTGTTATGGGGGTGTATTAATCGGAACTTTTCGATCACCACAGATCTCTACGAAAGCCTTCGCTCAACCTTACGCTTCCACCGAAAGTGAAATTGAGGCCAGGCCGACGCTTCGCGCGAAAGCACAGGTCGTCGCTTCTCAGCGTGCTACTCCGCCTAATGTCTGCGTACTTTTCGAAAAGGTTCTCCATGATCTCGGGTGTTTTCGGTATTTTAAGTCTAACAACGTCCCCGTCGCCGTCGTCGGTGCCGGGACCGGCGCCGGGGCCGGCGTCCGGGCCGGCGTCGGCGCCGTCCGAATCAGAGTCGGGGCGGTCGCGTCTGTCGGTTTCGAATATGGGGTTGATAGCGAAGTTGGGGCTCGCGTGACGGGGGCTGAGGACGGCGCGGGCGACGCTGTGGCGGAGCGCCGCGGCCTCGAGGTCGCTCAACGAGCTGCTGGCACTTACTGGCGAGGAGAAATCTCTATCGAAATTCTCTAAGCTGGTCGATTTGTTTATCGAGCTCGAGAGGGAGCTGGCGCCGTTGGAGGATCCCCTTTTGCGCTCGCCGGACGACGATCTGGCCTCTTTGATATAGTAATCCCGCCCGTATCTACAATGTTTGCGAAATTTACAATAATATATTTATATTTACATAGTTAGAATCTTACATCTAGTCATTTCTACATTTACGATTAATAAAATCATTACATTAAATATAATATACATTTGTTATATATGAAAGGTACCGACCTCTTAATTTGAGGAACTTCATCTGAGAGCACGTCTTTTAAAACCTTAGGCGATGGGCTCATCGACCTCCTTTCATTCATACTATCGTCTGTACTCATGCTTAAATTTAACTGCCGCTTATCCATTTTATTTTGAATATATTCATCCATGGAATCCTGTTCGTGGACTTCAAAATTGGTTTTTGTTACGTTTTCCTCAGACGGTGGACTTGGATCTTCTAAATCTCTCTTGGTTGTTATAATATCAAATAACGAGGAAGTGTTCTTGGAGGAAAGTCTTTTTTTGATGGCTTCTGGGGAATATGGATTGTTTGGCATTTCCACATAGTTGAGCCACTTCTTGCGTTCTCTGTCAGCTATAGACCCTAAAATGAATAATCTTTATGGGAACGATACTTTACTAATTTTATTGACACTGTATTAAAAAGTGCGTCTTGCCAATTGCATTAAAAAATAATATTTTGTACCTGGTATCAATTCTTCTTCTTTTTCAATATTAGGCGTAGATAATCTGTAAGTAAGAATATATGTTTTAATGAATTTCTATGAATAGACGTATAATCGGTATTGTACATAACATCATCATAATGTAAACTGGTGGTAAACTTACTGTTGCGGTTCTTCGAAGTGTTTTCTGCGTAGGCTGTCGGCATATCTCTGAACCGGTAACGCCTCTGTTTCTTCATAGTCCTTCTCGCGCTCCGATCGACCTAGCGTGTTCGTAGATTCTGTGCCAAGACGGTAGATAAAATACAAATTTGTAGAAATCCCTTGTAAAATTAATAAACAAGGTATATATGTATATTAAACTTAACAAGTATTCAAAGTGGGGTAATGTAATAGCCACAATGAACAACGTTATATTTTATGATTTTATTATATTGTACATTTTTAAAAGTAAATTAATTTACATATAATGGCTAATATGTACTACCTTTAGTGTGCGTCATAATAATCGAGTCTGTGGTATCTCTGCTGATGTTATCATTGTCAAAGATTTCATTGTGACCATTTAGCGCTGTTCTATGTATTTCTTCTTTTAAATTGAACTCCGTTTTTGCAATGGGGCCGCTATCTACGCCTAGCACCAGTATAGAATCATGAGTATCGTCTTGTGAATAGACAATATTTTCGTGAACCTTATCTTTTTGGGTGACTACATTTACGTTAGTAGCTGTTAGAGGTTCTTCGTTTGTATTATTTTCATTTGCTTTATCATAATCTTCGATTCCATCAATGATCATTAAGCTGTCTGGCTCGAAGTCAAATTCGTCCACTTTAGGCTTGCCTCCAATAACATGTTTGGAGTTTAAGACCTTTTTGATATCACTCGTGTATTCCAACTCTTCCTCATTATCGGTACCGTTGTCAGAGAGGTCTGTAGTATCTTCGGCATCTCTGTCGCCGATGAGAGCTCTATATTGTGTATTGGAATTCGGTACCAGCATAGGAACCGGTGCTGACTGAATATTCTTTATTTTTTTCTTTTGGAACAGCCAATTTTCCTCCCAAGTTCCATCCACCGCCTGTATGTCACTACCGGAGACTTCATCGAAGTCACGAAGTTCATTATCTGTGAATTAATAACGTTATATAATAATAAACAGAAAGATACAAGTAAACAATCGTACCTCAACGTTATCTTTTAATTTGTTTTGTACGTGTGTTCGTCGTTATTTGATTATGATTCATATTTGTCATATAAAGATTACATATCTTTATAAGACATTTTATTAAGCAGGTACAGAGTTACGAGAAATAAATTTAATTCGTAATTTTAAATGTTCACAGATTAGGTAAAATCTTATCGTCTTCGATCCTAGGCCCTTCATTTTAAAATCCTAGTTCTAATCAATAGATAAGCCGTGATTGGTTTCATAAATATTGGTGATCTTGATTACCTGATGTGTGCACTATGTCTCCTCCATATTCAGGGAAAGGTACGCGTCGCGGAACTTCCACCGCATCGTCTGTGGCTTCTCCTTCTTCCCAGTCAGATGCATCATCTTCGTCACGAAGCTGAAATAGATAATAATTATAAATATACACATTCTTTTCAACAGTTATACATGTAGAAATGAGAATTTAAGTAGATTCTTATAAATGTTTTGGCTATAAAGTTGATAATTAAAATATTATTCAATTGAGAACTTCTGTGGTTTATGTTGACAGTGTCGTGAAGGTTTCAGTACCATCAACGTACAGGAGGTGACATGTGAGTCACGGCTACTAAAATTGTTCGCGAATAAATCACCGAATAGCTAATATGTTAGATTAATGTTTAAACCATACATACAATAAATGACCATACAAAAATAAAAGTTGAGGAAATGTCATCATCATCATCATCATCAACAGCCTATTTTTGTCCACTGTTGGACATAGGCCTCTCCCAGTGCACGCCACTGTGGTCTTTCTCCGGCTACTCGCATCCAGCTCCTGCCTGCCGCCTTGCGTATATCGTCACTCCACCGTGCCTGAGGACGTCCTACACTACGTTTGCCGAGACGCGGTCTCCACTCTAGAACACGTTTTCCCCAACGGTTGTCGGTTCTACGACAAATATGACCAGCCCACTGCCACTTCAGCTTACTAATCCGGTGGGCTATGTCGATGACTTTGGTTCTTTGACGGATCACCTCATTTCTGATGCGATCCCTCAAAGAAACGCCGAGCATAGCCCTTTCCATAGCACGCTGAGCGACTTTAAGTTGGTGGACCAGCCTTGTCGTGAGTGTCCACGTTTCGGCTCCGTATGTCATGACGGGTAGGACGCACTGATTGAAGACTTTCGTCTTAAGGCACTGTGGGATCGACGATGTTAGGATTCGACGTAACTTCCCAAACGCTGCCCAACCCAGCTGAATTCTTCTATTCACCTCGTCCTCAAGGTTGTTTCTACCTAATCGCAGAGTCTGCCCGAGGTAGACATATTTTTGAACAACTTCGAGAACGGTACCGTGTATCGTAGTCGGTTCCGGTAGAACATGTTCATTGAACATGACCTTGGTTTTATCCAAGTTCATCCGTAGGCCGATACGCATAGAAGAATCAGCCAGCTCGTTCAGCATTTGTTGTAGGTCCTGCAGCGTTTCTGCCACGATGACGATGTCGTCTGCGAATCTCAAGTGAGAGATGTATTCGCCATTGATGTTAATGCCACGTCCTTTCCAGTTCAGCGTCTTGAACATATCCTCCATTGCATTAGTGAACAATTTGGGGGAAATAACGTCCCCTTGTCTCACTCCTCGATGCAATGGTATGGGATTTGTTTGCTGATTCTGTACTCGGACGGACATGGTGGCAGCTTCGTAGAGACATCTCATCACTTGGATGTATCGCCAATCAACTTGGCAACGCTGCAGGGACTCCAGAACAGCCCAGATTTCAACCGAGTCAAAGGCCTTCTCATAGTCCACGAATGCAAGACACAGGGGCCGATTATACTCATGGGACTTCTGTATAATCTGCCGCACTGTATGGATGTGGTCTATGGTGCCGTATCCGGTCCGAAACCCGGCCTGCTCCGGGGGTTGGAATTCGTCGAATCTTCGCGCAAGACGGTTCGTGATCACTCTTGAAAACAGCTTATAGACATGGCTCAGTAGGGATATGGGACGATAGTTCTTCAGCAGGGTTTTGTCTCCCTTTTTGAAGAACAGGACGACCATACTCCTACTCCACGCCTCCGGAGTTCTCCCTTCGAAGAGGACAGAGTTAAAAAGCGTCTGAAGTTCCCTAAGTACCGGTTTACCTCCCGCTTTTAATAGCTCTGTGGTAACGCCGTCCTCTCCAGGGGCTTTTCCATTTTTAAGCTGTCCAAGAGCAGTCTCGATTTCGCCAATACTGACTTCAGGCAGGTCTTCGGAGAAATGGCGTGTTAATGTAGCTCTAGGATCCTCATTTTCGGGATCAGGTCGAGATGCATGCGATGCGTATAACCGGCCGTAGAAGTCCTCTACTTCCGAAAGTACTGCCGGCTTAGAAGAAACGACTTCTCCACTTGCTGTGGTCAACTTCGTCAGGTGGCTCCTTCCAAGAGATTGTACGAACACCTTAGACCCCCGATTCTGCTCAATAGCTCTTTTTATTGCAAGAGTATTGGAGCACCGGAGGTCGTGTCGTACGCGCCTGCTGATCTCTTGGTTTAATTGCCGTTTCTCTGACGAAGTGACAGGTGGGTTTTCACGTCGTTTCTTCATGAGCCCCAAAGTCTCTTCCGAAAGGTTCGACTTCCTGCCCTTACGCTGCATGCCACAATATCTCGTGCCTTCTTCCCTGAGAATTCGAACTACATTTTCGAGGTTCTGGTTTACGTCCGTTGTGGTTTCCACGGCAGCGAATCGGTTCTCCAGGATTGACTGGAATGTTTCAGATCCCGCAATGGTTTGGAGCAGCTTTGGTCGGAGCGTGGACTTCATCAGACGGGCGCGCTCGGCCTTAAAATTGATATTCAGAGAGCCTCGGAGGAGTCGGTGATCACTACCGGTATTGAACCTGTTAATCACTGAGACGTCTCTGAATATATGCCTCTTGTCCGTCATTATGAAGTCGATCTCGTTTTTCGTCATAGTGTCGGGGCTTTGCCACGTCCACTTCCTTTGCGGCTGCTTCTTGAAGAAGGAGTTCATCAAGAAGAGCCCCTCCCGTTCGAGGAAGTTGACAAGCATTTGCCCCCTATGATTCCTGCTTCCAAGTCCATGGGGTCCTACTACCGATTCGCTGCAGTTCTGTACTCCCACTTTAGCGTTGAAGTCCCCCATGACAACGTTGTAGTGGGTTTTCGTGGTGAAGTGGAGGGCCCTCGATATGTCATCGAATAATTCTTCCACTTCATCGTCCGAGTGTGTCGAGGTCGGTGCGTACGCTTGCACCACCTTGAGGCTGTACCTCTCGGTGAGCTTTATAATGAGGTACGCTACCCTGTTCGACACACTGGAGATTTCCACCACGTTGTCAACTAGGGACTTATTTACCAGAAACCCAACGCCACCTTGGGATTGTTGGTCACCCTCTCGGAAGTACATTAGGTGGCCTGATTCGAGGGTTACGGTGTCCTCTCCCTCTCTACGGACTTCACATAGCCCTAATATGTGCCACCTAATTTTCCCAAGTTCTACCTCAAGTTGCGCTAGATGCGAGTCAAGCCGTAGCGTGCGTCCGTTGTACGTCGCAAGGGTCAGTCGGTTGTGGTGGCCTCCCGTAGCCCGGTGATTCTTAGCACCCCCCGTCCCGCCGTTACCATCGTCGCCACCATGACGAGGAATAGCGGGGCTGCCGGGAACTGGGGGCCGTGGCTTGCGTGTGTGCTGTATGTGGAGGTTGTGCCCATAATCGCCACGCTGGGCAGGCGGGTTGGCGATCGCAGGGCGTAGCTTCTCGCACCGGTGACGCTGCTGCCCGTCATCGGCCTGTGGTATTTAGCTACGCCTATTATGTTGATGGTTATACCGCCATCAGTCGGTCGCCAGAGCCTCGTTTGCTGGTCGGCAGGATGCACCACGGGCAGGTGAGGTTGGCTTGGGGCACTAAGGTGTAGTTTGCGCCCCCTTACATCCCAAGGAAATGTATTATAGTTCTATAATATAATAATAATAAATAATAATAATAAAATAGCTTTATTTATTCCACAGTACTACTCTAAGTTACAAATACTAATTTAGTTGTATCACATACATACAAACAATATATTACAGAAACAACACATAAAATATATATAAAAGAAATAATATGGAACAGTGTTGATGTATATGATTAATTTTTATTTCGTGTGGACCCCTTCAGGGTAAAAGCCTCCTCCATAGAGTCCCATTTTCCTCTATCTTTGGCGATGGTCATCCAATCACTCCCCGCGTAGGCTACAATCTCATCTTGCCACCGGGCGCACGGGCGACCTCTACCTCTCACGCCATACGGCCCTTTCCATTTTGTAGTGTTGATAGTCCATCGATTATCATTATATCTCGCAACATGACCAGCCCACCTCCATTTGAGACTTTGAGAGAAATGTAGAGCATCTTTAACTTTGGTTTTTCTTCGTATTTTTATGCTTTGTACTCTATCCCTCAAATTTATGTTTAAACAACTCCTTTCCATTACCCTCTGAGTGGACTGGATTTTATGTCTTGACTTATAATCGTAAGTCCATGTTTGGCAGCCATAAGTGAGACAGGGTAGAATCGTCGTGTCTAAGATTATTCTTTTCAAATTAGTTGGTAATTTTGATTTTATAATCTCTTTTTGAGCCCAATACTTCTTCCATGTAATAGCTACTCTCCTATTTATTTCTTCTATATTCCGGTCTTTCTTAAATGAGATTTGTTTGCCAAGGTAAGTGTAGCACTCTACGTACTCTAGTGGTGCATTATTAATCAGTACTGGTGTCAAGTTACTGTTAGTCATCACTTTAGTTTTTTCTAGATTCATTTCTAGGCCTACCCGAGCACTAGCGCTTTGCAGTTCGCTAATCATTGTGTTAAGCTTATATGGGCATTCAGAGAACACGGCGATGTCGTCCGCGAAGCGTAGGTGGCTTAAGTGTTTCCCATTCACATTGATACCTTGTTTTGACCATGGTAGGTCTTCCATTATATTTTGTAGGACTGCTATAAACAATTTCGGTGAGATGGGGTCGCCTTGCCTGACGCCTCGGTTGATGTTAATGTTGTTGCCTACTCTGTCCAGCTTGACCTTGCTACCTAGTTCTATAATACCTGATTGTATTTACCTGGAGTCAAAGAATTTATGTATATAGGTAAAGACTAGTTTGATAATCTCGACTTCCTATGGATCTTACGACTCTTTATGAATTCGAGGTAAAATCGTAAATTATAATTATTTTAATCGAAAATAATTATGCGAGGTTATCGGACCTATTTTATAGATTTTATGCGATGTGTGATTTTTTTGCAAGCTAATGATTATATTAGTGGAAAAAACTAAAAACTACAAGATTATAAACGGAGTTGGGATCAAAAAACTCGTTACATATTTTGTATCTAACTTCTATTCCATATTGATTAAAAAATAATACGCTTTGATTTAGTTCCATAATTCGTTGACCCACAATTTTGATATTTCATACTTAAATATATAAATTAATACGCTTATATGATTATCTCAACAAGTAGGCGGTAATTACACATGCAATTACAGGAGATAACTCTGAGTTCCTATTAGGCATTGCATTTAACTTAATCTATCTTTACAATTATTATAAATGTTACCAGCAATTAAATAACAATGTAAATTTGTATTCATAATTTACGGATATGATACAAACAATTGTCACTGGGATGCACTCTTGTTTATTGGTATAAGTTGTCCATTTTAATTTTACGGATGACAGGTTTATTTTGTAGGTTATTGACCAGTGGCGTAGAGGAAGGGCCCCGGTGCATAGCAAAAGAACCGGGCCCTCACCCACTCATTCCCATCCCTCATTAACTAATAATTACCATTTAAAATTATAGATACCAAATAAGAAATTTTGTGCGCAGGATCGTGTTTTTCTAGCTTCAGAAGCTTAAGGTTTAGTTTAGAACCCTTAGAAAGTTTAGCCCCCTGAACTCCGGGGCTCTGGTGCATTGCACCACCTGCCCTACGATAGCTACGCTACTGTCATTGATATACTTACTGGTGGGGTGATATCTCTTGTGTTCCTCGAGTTGAGAGATCGGGGCGAGGATCTATCAGAGGGTGAAGGGCTTGCGCTGGCGGAGTGTATGCCGCTACTGCGACCGCCGGAACCGCTTTCAGTCTGATAACGTTCGATGACCTGAAAAAATATAATATAAATAAATCACTTGTTTGATGTTGTGACGTGATAAGTGACTTGCTATTTTCAAATAAGAACCAGCGCGCACTGGTATCTTTTGTCACGGTGACTGTTTCGTCACTCTTGTCGAGTCCATGAATATGTATAGTGCGCGCGCGTTACGACGTGACAATTGGGTGACATTTGTGTCTGCATCTGTACATATTCACGGACTTGACAAGAGTGACGAAACAGTCACCGTGACAAAAAATCACCAGTGCGCGCTAATATTAAAATATAAAGACGAATACATAAAGAAAAATTTATAATTAACACTGTTGATCTTTTAGTCTTGTTTAGTTATTATTTACTCTGTATAATATCCGACAGAGAAAATTACACTAATATAACCTTCTGGTGTGCTATAATCTAATCAGATTCTGATCTAATTTTCTAAATTTCTCAGATCTAATTTTTCAAACATCATTCGGACTGGGAGCGGAGAAATAATCAGGAGTAATTCAAAACTTGTGCAAAACCATGAGACATTGTTGAAGTTAAACTATATTATTAAACAAGTAGGATTTTGTGTTGGTAAACTAAAAAGAAAAAGTCTAATATTAATAATATACTGTAAGAATGAGCGCGTTTTGGAGGTTTTAAATATGTTAATCTCGTTTTAATTATACTTTTGATTTCCCATATTCATAGCAGATGTCCGCAAATGACACACTGGTAGGCAAAGGCCTCCTATGCAGCTAAGTATAAAATAAACACAAATTAAGAACATGAAAATTTGGCTGAGCTTGATTTGGTTTGAACCCTTAGATAATCTTAGTTTTTCCATCTACGTCTCCCATCCATTGTGCTATAGTCTCAAACGTTTGTTTATGTTTTGAAGTAATATAAGTCTAAGCCATTTTGAAAAAAATGAATGAATGGTAGATATTATTTTTCAATATAAAGTGTTGATGTATTTGTTTTTAATTTAATTAATGTTGCTCGATTTATTCAGAATGGATCGATGTATTTCAAAATGGATTGGAAGTCATTTACGTGTACCCTAAATGACTTCCAATCCATTTTGAAATACTATAATATGATAATGAGGTTGCACTGTATCATAATCGAATCCTACGTCGAGGGTCGAGTTTGTTTTCGAAGGTTAGCAGGTAATTATTGTATATTATTTGGTAATTTGTCGCAAAGAGATCGTAAACTACGATAACGGGAGCGTGAAATCGCATTTCTCAGACCTTGAAATATGATAATATGTAAGAGATTTAATGATTACGATACCATAATATAATTTTAATTATTAACTATTACATTAATTTTCGTCGGCTGTATACGAGAGATATATATTTTTAATTCGGAACTTTTTTAGCATTAAATAATCGTGGGAATATTTTAATCTGTGTGTTAAAGTGTCATTTCACGTTTAAGTGAAAAATATATAATATTTTTTTAAACTATTATAATATTTTGTTTTCTAAAATTAAAGCATTAAAGTACAATAAACGGTAAAATAAAAATCGTTTAGTACCCAGTACACACATAAAACATTTCCGTAAAATAATTTCCACCTCGAAAGAAACCACCTAGAATTAAAACGTCACGTAACAAACTATATCAAGCAATAGAAACTAAGAATACAATACCTCGTTTGTATCGGGAAAGTAAACAATGATGAAACTGTGCAACATCTTTATAAAAACCGACGATAAGATTATGATTTTAATTAGGCCGACTGCTGTTTTTAATTGCGATATAAGTATTGAACAAAGATTCTCACGGGAGAGATCGTTCGCTACTGTGATGCTAGAATGCGTTGAATGGAATAGGGTTGACAATTCGAAATTTAAATTCATGAAAACTATACTATATACTGTTAGTTTCGGCCCGTAACTATCAGGGGCAAGGCGTAAATACCCCGTCTCTGTTTACAACGATATACCTACCCCTTACCACGATGCACTATTTCATGATGAACAATTTTCTTTCGCACATATATAAACTTAGTTCGGATTACATTCTATAAAAATGATATCAAAAAGGTTTCAATCAACGAACACCATTTATTATATAAAAGTTTAAATTTCATTTTTCTTAACACGATAATTTTAAGAAATTTAAATAAAAATCATAAATAAATCCAATCGATAAAACATTTCCAAAGTCCGATAATAGATGTCACTATTGCTAGGAATATAAGAAACACTCACCCAGCTAATCACATATAACATAAATACTCCGAAAGTCATATACAAAGTCAACATACTGGCCGGCAACACAAATCACACTCACACAAAAAATAATATCACTCAGCCTGCATCAGCACGAGGCATAATTACTCATGCTAATTGTGAAAAGGAATTAAATACTTACCATTTCTTTATACCGACGGTCACTTCGGTCTATCTGTAGCTTGAGCCGATCCCGTTATCACGATAAGTTCTTATCTAAGGATATTGCGATAGTGCATATCGTGAAATCACTAGCCAGTCTAAAGGTAGATGTGGGGAATATTGTTGTAATCCGGATCTTAAAATAGTAGATATATCATTCGCGAAACGGCTCAGATTTAATTTTCGAACGCCTCCGACGTTGATATGGGTGATAAGTTTCTTTTAGTTGTTTAGTATCTGTCGTAACAGTTTGAAATCATACGTTTTTGTGGTCGGCCATTTTTTCAGATGGGTTTGTAAATAACGGAATCAATTGACGGTCTTTTTTTCATTAATTAATCAATTTTACTATAATTTTATTGCTTTTTTTATTCTTCCATATGTATATAAAAATGAAGACATATTTACATTGAATTTTTTTTTCAAGAGATATTATTTACTTCGCCCTTAGTGATAGCCCTTAATTAAATGAATGATGCGTAGTTCGATTATTTCAGAAGTCGTAAGGATTCTTCGCAAATGTTAACATGGTTTAGTTGGAACTAACCTGTATGTATGTGTAATTAAAGGTTAATTATATTCCAAATATTAAACGAATACATGTTTGACTCACCAATAAAAGCCATAAGTAAATCAAGCTTAAAATTAATATATATTATACTATTGGCCAATATATTGAAACATTCACCATCTATGTCGGTATGATAGATACATTATATATGTATATAGATACTCCCATTCATCTCTTCATCCCCTACCACTATCTCTTCATCACATACAAGTTACTGTATTCTTGTCCATATCATACACAGTCAATATACGAGTACACTTCCATAGTTCAATCATTGTACTTTCATTTGTTTGTTATTCTCAATTACACCTAGTTAGTTCGCATATTAAATAATACAGTCTATGAAACCTCATGGCGTTTATCCTGAAAATATCTACTTAGTTGAAGACTATGTTATCATAGATATTCGATTATTCGTGACGTCATTATGTGGAGCTGATTGCATCATTGATTATGTTTAAGTGCGCTTGTTTTTGGTTCGTCCTTCTGTCGCTAAGCAACGAAGAAACGGCAAGAATCAGCAACGTAATCTATGCTTATAAATATTATAAATGCTGTTATTGTCTGTTGCTCATTCGCTTAACAGAGTTAAATGAAATTTAGAATTAAATATTCTTTTTTTAACCCGACGAGTAACCCCTAAAATACGAGCGAAACTACGGGCCACAATTAGTATCTTAAATAATAAAGTGTTCGCTAAAAACGCAGAAGTAACTTTGTGTAAAAACTATTTATATACACTTTATATTTATAGTTAAATTGTTCAGTTTTTGCTTTTATTATCTGATTCTTTTCTATAATATAAATTTCGTTAATTATTTACTGAGTTTGATATTATATTTATATAATTAATTAGATTATAAAAGAAAAAAATATTTATCATTAATGTTATTGATAAAAAATATTAATCTGTGTAATCTAACGGTCGTGTTAATTAATATTAATTATTTCACTCGGCAAATTTGTCTCAGATTGATTACAGCTATTTACAGGCTGCACTTATTACCGTCAAACGTATGATGTTTCATATTAGTATTTAAATTTATTGATTACATTAATTAGTTATTATGTTGATCGAAATAATCACAATACCGATACTTTTGCAATGATAGGCATACAAGAAAAAACTGAAATAGATAATTTGAAAGTTTAATCATATCAGTACAATAACAAAAAACAAAAAGTTTCCTATATCCAAGCGTTAACAAACAAACGTTACGTTTTATTATTGAATTAAAGATGTATGAATATTATTAATAACCTTGCAAATATCACGAAAGTATTGTTATTTGTAATGTTAGTTAAACAAGAAGTAATAAATAACCTTTGAAAGAGCGGGTGGGTGCTGATTTTCCTTTAATATGGATTGCGAACTAAGCGAGCTAGGCTTACTCGTTACAAAACGCATTGCGTGCTGCAAATGTATCCTTCGACATCATTCTTTTTATAAAATTATATACATAATTTTAATACAAGTTTTTTCTAGAGTTTAAACGCTGTATCGTGTTATTTTACCTTGGGAATATGTAGATAACGACGTTGAAATCAGCGACAAGTACAAATAAGCAGCCTTAATCTCAGTAAATGGCCATCATAGGGTTCTGTTATTCGCCGACAATTTCGCAAAATGGTATATTAAGCAACGACGTATTATATAGCGATCGTATAATGATTTCCGCATTATGCGTGCGCAAATAGTATACACATGACCTTGTACCAAGGTATAAAAAAAATAAAACGGAAAGAGAGAAAATAAAAAAGTTTGACAAAGATTGAACAAGGAGATGATCTTAAGCGAATTTCGATTCTAAACTGACCTTTTTTTCCGCGTAATTTGTGTTTATAATTTTAAAAATAAACTTGTATCGAATGTGTGGTTGTGGTATTAGCTGTAAACCTTCTTATCAGAAGGGCGAGACTCACATATATTAGGGGAGATTCTACTAAACAAATTGCCTTACTACCGCATTTGAATTAAAACGTCATCGCTGCCCTTTAGTCCTTTTCTGATTAATACCATCTAGTCGCGACTGGTTTGAAGTTTGATCAGAATAGAATCGGAAGCGAATCCTTATCGGTATAATTTAGTATAAAGCATATGGATTATATACCTAATGCGATTTTAAAATCTTTCCACGGATCGTAAATTGCATAATAGCTATTAATGTTTTAAGCATCGTATAAACGTCAAAATGAGTTCTTTACAACTCTTTATTGTCTGTGAAATATTGTTTGCAATTAATTATTATCTGTGACAAAGAAAAGACAGACGACAGACGGGTGCCAATTAAAATATTATCAGTTATCAACACTGCACGGTTCAATTATACTTCAATAACGTATCAATAACTAAGTGTCGACTGAATATCATGATTTTTAAATATAACATACAAATGTTTGAAATTTTAATTTCATAATTGTAATTTAAGTCTATTTAAAATAAAAAAAAATGGTTGCTTAAAGATTACTTGGGTATACAGTAATTTCCTAACTTCCCAGATTAAAAAAAAATTCTGGTATGGCGCTTGTTAAACGTATATGTATCTGATCTATGAAATCACAAAATGCTATTAGCGTATTTTGTTATTGATCTGTAAAATAGGTGTTCTGCAAGGATCAACATTCGGTCCCTTTCTATTTCCAGTCTATGGCAATGTTTACATTTCATCACTTCATTTCCACGATGATGATATTGTTTGCCCAAGTATTTTTAAGTTTTCATAAAACTGAAACTATACATTAATAATTAGGCATATTAATGAAATCTAGAAATACTAATTTGATGTACTAATTCTATGCAGTAATATTACCTTTAGTCTACGTTGTCTACTTCAGTTAGGACTGTGTGCATATTGCCTAAGACATATATATATATATATATATTTATACATAGGCAGCATTTTTTACCTTATTTAAAATAGCTGTGGCTAGCAAATCTTCGTATGTTGATGATTCTGTAGGTGTGTGTGGTTCAGCGGCATATCGGGCGAGTGCTGGTAAGGCTGCAGCTTCTTCAACTACACGCGCTACCAATCGCTTCAGTTGCGCATGAGCACCGCTCGCACCGGTGTGATTGTGTGCGTGAGGTCCCAAGCGCTGTTGTGGTAAATCTGTGGATAAAAAGATTTATGTATTTAGAATAAATTAAAAATTTGAAATGATCACTCAAAGGCATATTAACGATAGTTATGATTAAAAAAGCATTTCATTTTTTTATTGGTTATTGTTTATATTTAAAAAAAAAAGAATCATAACAATTTAGTTTATTATTCTTCTCTGATAAAGTTTTGGTTAAGTCATGAGTAATTTATAAAGAATTTTAACAAAACAATATTGTGATGCAAATACGAAGTGCCAAACAATAGCATTCATTCCACGTGAGTGAGCAGTCATTTCGTGAGTAATCAAATATGTGCAAAAAACTTAATATGTTTTGTTCATTAAGATATATTTTAACAGCGTTTTTAATTTTCGACTTATTAATTTTGTTTTATTGGCCCAAATAACATTGTTATTAAATTCTCTTTTCACTCAGTATTTTGTGTTTATTATTGATGTCGTTAAATAATATAATGCGTTTAGTAATGATAGATTAAAGTCACCTCGAAGATTCTGAGCTGTTAAAATTATATTGCTCTAAGTCGCAATTCAATCATATTATACTTTTATAATCATCCACTTATCATACTATTTCATTTACCTTCAAATCAGACATTGAATCACTGGATAGTAAATTGGGACCTCTACTCTTATACCGGTAGTGTAACTACATACAATATACCGCCAATAGTCCGCCAATAAAAGGACTTAACATGTTAAAACCTATGCTTTTAATTGCACGGGCAAACTCAGGCGGTTATGCCGTATTCTGGTTAGTTAACTGTAATACAGGAACACATATTGCTGTTAAGAAAGATAACTAATGAGTAGGTGTTACTTATCCAGACACACTTGCACAAACCACCTCTACTAATCCACTAAGTGAAGTGTATCACATTATCTCAATCACGATTAATTGGTTGAGGGTACATTTATTCGTAAGTTTCACTGGTAATTATAGTGTGAAGTAGAAAGATTTCGTTCTCTTTTTATTTAAGTTTGACATAAATCTTTTATGCATTTGTTATTTATAAAATCAGTGTCCATAATACAGTAAATTTTAGACAGTTAAAATCATAGATCATTTTATATATTGAGTTTTGTGTGGCTATGATATAATCTTACATAGGTTAGGTACATTTTTATTCAGAATTCAACTAAAAATCGGTGGTGCAGGAAAACATGTTGAGGAAAAATGCACGTGTCGAACAAAATAATGCCACATATCTATCCAAAACTCTAATTGGATTACGGTAGAAGAAAATTCCAGAATCAAGAGGAATGGTAGAGGAGGCAGCATCCCAGCAGTGGGAAATTTACAGGCTTTTACTTAATGCAATATTTTTCAAGCAACTGGTCTTGTATTTTAATATAACCATAGTCGTTTTGTCGTTCTTCATAAATTACTGTAATAATATATAATTTGTGAACAATTATATACGCCATTGTGATGTTTTTGACATGCCAACCCTGAACTAACGATCCTAATTTGTTTTGCCGTCTTAGTCTTATGCTATTTTTCTTATATACCTGCTTTTTGTTGGAAATTCTTCGAATCGAGACATTGTTGTATTTAAAAGATAATAGAAACTTGACGAGAACGTAATTTAATATTTCATTATGCTTTTTTTTTCTTATTGTTCGGTTTTAATATATATTTTTTTAATGTTACTCATTCATTGTTCACATTGGCAGCTTCTATTTTCATTCGAAAATATTATTCAAATCCAGTTGGAACTTCTGGAAATAAACAATTTCCATTTTTTTAAATTATATTTATATAAATAGTTATAACATTAGATTCTTTGAATAATTAGTTGTTGTTGAATATTATATGGTATGAAAAAGTCTTCCGAGACTGTTTACATTTTATTAAAGTTTTTTGCAGACTGCCAGTCTGTTTATAATATGATTTATGACGGGTACATAAAATTATATATAGTTAGGTATAGGTATTTATAGTTATCCATCATAATTCGGAGGATAGTAGTAAGATAGGAATATACATCGAATGTAGTGCGTGTACGAAGAGGATGTAGAAGGTTATTTTTTATATCAAACTTTGATGAAAGTAGTTTACCAGTGTGGATATTTAAATTATTTTATGAGATCGGTATAGTACGACACCACTTAGATGTCGCATCGGCAAAATTCGTAAAACCGATCACATCCGAATTGAGTACGCTATACCAAATTATCAATATTAATTTCTCATGCGAATATGATCTTTGCATAAACGTAATAACTTGATATATCATATGACCTAATACATTCGTCAATTTGACGCATGGATTTACATACACTTGCTTTCTCTGACGCGTGAATCTATAGCGACGAATAGCACTAGTACTATTAAAATAATACTTTATTCTAAACACCAATCAGCAATACTCAGTATTCATGTCGAAGGGTCATTACCAGTGTAACTACAGGCACAAGGGACATAACATTATTTACAGTACAAAATAGATAAATATAAATGAAATTTTCAATGTTCTTGAGACTCAGTTTATGTAGCAAAAAATTTAAACGGCTATAATATACTCGTGTATATTATATTAATTTAAAATCCTCAGAAATAAATACGATGTGCTCATGTTTATTCATTACATTTATTTAATGATTTAATTATTGCTATTTTTTTGCGACGTCTCATCTTGAAGGTTTCGCAAAAAATCTTAATTAGGATGAGATAGTTATCCTAACAAGTCTTGATCATTGTATTATGTTTCCGTTGCTCATCTAGAGTTAAAATGTTTTCGATAAAGGTAATTATTTATTCTTAGCGTATTTTAGTATTATACATACCTATGTGAATATAACGTGGAAAATATGACATTGTGTTTGTTATTACGTTCGTTCAACAGTATAGTATATATTAGTGTGATGATTACTTTTTTTCCGTTTAAGTAACGTAGAAGTGGTTACAGTTGGTGGTTAAGATTTGAATACTTGGACTACATATACTTTAATTATTTATTCTTAATACGTCTAAATTTAACATTTTCACATTTGACAAATTAGCAAAAGTTGCATGAGGTATAATAGGCGGCCTTATCGCTAAAGCAGTGATTTATTCCACGCAACCATTGGGTAGAGGAAAGATTTTAAAATCTACCTAATTTTATTTGTCACGTATACATTTTTTAAATAAAACTTGTTGTCTAGAACCGTACAACAACGACACAACAACGCCTGTAAATTCCCACTGCTGGGCTAAAGGCCTCCTCTCCCTTTGAGGAGAAGGTTTGGAACATATTCCACCACGCTGTTCCAATGCGGGTTGGTGGAATACACATGTGGCCGAATTTCTATGAAATTTGTCACATGCAGGTTTCCTCACGATGTTTTCCTTCACCGCTGAGTACGAGATGAATTATAAAGACAAATTAAGCACATGAATCAGCGGTGCTTGCCTGGGTTTGAACCCGCAATCATCGGTTAAGATGCACGCGTTCTAACCACTGGGCCATCTCGACTTTTCCGGAACCGATTAAGCTTTAACTCGTTTGGGTATGGATATTGAGGGTTCCCTCTTTAAAATTGCTGGGGCTGGCTGTAGATTTAGTTACTTACACTTTGGAGGTCCAGGGTCAATCTTGCCGTGAGTGTATAGTTTTTGATATAGTACCAATATTTTACTATAGGTGCAAAACCTCTGTCAATTACGTAGTTCAACAAAAATATAAGGAATTTTCACATATACCACATATAAAATCATATAGGAAGTCTGTCGATGTTCTTTTCTTACGAATTATTAACAAATATGAAAATTGTGATCCAGTTTCCATAAAATAATGCAATCCATCTGATTGTTTTGTATGAACAATTTAATTATGTAACTACACTTTTTAATATCGCACGCTTCAGAAGCATTGCAGAAGTATAAACCTTACAATATAAAGTTGTTTTCCTGTATGTACCGCACTTACAAAATACATTTTTTAAGCTTGATCATTAGCCTGGTATGAGCTGAGATGGCCCAGTGGTTAGAAGGCGTGCATCTTAACCGATGATTGCGGGTTCAAACCCAGGCAAGCACCGCTATATATGTATATGTGCTTAATTTGTGTTTATAATTCGTCTCGTGCTCGGCGGTGAATGAAAACATCGTGAGGAAACCTGCATGTGTCTTATTTCATCGAAATTCTACCACATGTGCATTCCACCAACCCGCATTGGAACAGCGTGGTGGAATATGTTCCAAACCCTCTCCTTAATAGAAGAGGAGGCCTTATCTCAGCAGTGGGAAATTTACAGGCTGTTACTTTACTATAAGTCTGGCGGGCTTGGGTTGACAAAGACCTACCATCGAACGTGCGTTTGGTGTCTGTACAACAACATATTCATGAATATTAGTTGCGACCGCGGCTTCGTTCGCGTTTTAGGGGTTGGTTATCATGTGTTAGGTTTCAAAATAGCCTATGTCGTTTATTGGAGTTTAAGTTTGCTTCACACTAAATTTCAACAAATAGGCTATTTGACAATGTGAAAAATAAATTGTGAATTATTGTAGTGTATTTTATGAGTTTAAAAATGGTTATTTACTAACGAAAGTTGAAAATAATACTTAATTTAGTCAAAAATCCATAAATAAAAATGCATTTTTTCAAGCCTTTGTCACGTGACACAAAACGCTCCTGATTGGCCGGGCTTATGATGAAGTCACTTTCTTGTAAACCTTGCTTTTCTACTATATGTACCACAGATCAAAATACAGGAGAGTGACGTCCCCGACCCCATTGTAGCGCCATATTGTCCAAGTAGCGCTTTTGCGCGCTATTTAAATATGGAATTTTCAATATGATATTTAATATTAAATCAAAATGATTTAAATATAAAATCCATTTTATATTATTTAGTAGAAGTCAAGGAACCCAGTAAAAGATATGTTTTTTATTTCAAGTACATATTTGCCGAAAATAGCCTAGTAAAATACCCGGTAAAATAGCCTATTCGGTTTATTGGTTTCGTGAAAGAGCAGGAGACACACAGAGTTACTTTCACATGTATAATATTTGTATAGAAGTATAGATTGTTGATCAAAGTATCTATTATAGTAAAGTAAAAAAAGTAACAGCCTGTAAATTCCCACTGCTGGGCTAAAGGCCTCCTCTCCCTTTAAGGAGAAGGTTTGGAACATATTCCACCACGCTGTTCCAATGCGGGTTGGTGGAATACACATGTGGCAGAATTTGTATGAAATTTGTCACATGCAGGTTTCCTCACGATGTTTTCCTTCACCGCTGAGCACGAGATGAATTATAAAGACAAATTAAGCACATGAATCAGCGGTGCTTGCCTGGGTTTGAACCCGCAATTATCGGTTAAGATGCACGTTCTAACCACTGGGCCATCTCTGCTCTTCTATTATTTATAGTTCCTTATTACCCCAAAATCAATAACAATCTATTATTGATTTTGGGGTAATAAGGAACTTGGTCACGTTTTTGACCTTAATATACTATATATACTACAACCGTTTTTTCTACTTTATTTATTTTAAAGTCAACATCATTTTGTATTCAGCGAGTTTTAATATCTATCATTTGTATTCTCAAAGCAACTTCCTCTAAACTGTAACTTGTATACGGTCTTCATTGTTCTTATATGTGCTATTTCATTCGATATATCCGCTTTATGGAGTATTTGTATGCCTCGTTGGTTCAGTGAATTAAGATAAGGGTGACGGGGTAAAATCTCAGAACCCGCCAATAGAGGGCAAAAATTTAATACGGGAAAAATTTTGAGGCTCAACTTCAATTTAAAATTTTTACTTTCACAGTTTATTATTAAAAATATTTTACATATTTTTATAAAAATAAAAATAAAAATATTTTATATATTTTTTTATTTATAATTGATGTCCTTCTTTTGATGTTTTTGCGATAAAGGAATAGTTAACATTAAGTCCTTAAATATATACAAATAGGAATTACAAATACTTGAAAGGCAAGAATGCTAGCATATGTGTGATATTGGTTTGATAATTTAAGTAGTTGGAAACCATGTAATTAAAAGTCGAATTTATCAAATACTAGTTTCTTAATAAAATATTGAAATTGCTAATTTCAACGGCATAGCGTTGATAACATTCTTGCCATTGGCGTACATTGAACGGTTTGAAATTGAAATATCATTAACCCTAAAGCCACCAAGTTTATACCTTGGATTCTGCGGTCTGATAAGACAGTTTTGGAAATATTTTTTAGGCTTTACCACCACCTACCCAGATTAGGTGGATGTTATATTTAATATGAATTAATTTGCAATTGAAAATAAGCACAGATAGCCGGGCTGCTTAAAACATACCCAATGAAGGAAAATTCGAAGTTTTATTTTATTTATTAGGTAGGCTGTCGAAAGGGTTACCTGATGGTAAGTGATAGCTTTATGCTAGATAAAACACAAATCTTTATAAATATGTTCGTAGTTTTCTTTTTTATTAATTATATGTGGTACTAATATTAAGTGTATAAGAAGGGTATAAATTTGTTCTTACCAAGTATTTCCTCAAGCCAGAAGCAGGATACGTAGAGGAACAAGGCCACCCCCAGCCAGAATCCCAGTAGGAGCACAGCGAGATAGCCCCACATTATGATTATATCATCACTGTTTTAACATTCATTACGCGCCATTTTGTATTACATTTATATTGTTCTATTTATTTGCGTGATTGTATCAATATGTTCAGGTAACCTGTACAATATATTTAACATTATTTCATTTAATTATTTAATTATAGTTTTATTTAATGTGTAATTTGAATATATACGACTATAGCGTGCGAAATATGTTTTAATTTTATATAATTGTATCTAGCGAAAATGTAACTGTCTCATTTTATTGTTTGAACAGTTTTATATGATTCATACTAAATTTTTAATGTCATGATTCGTTGTTATTTTCATATTCGCATTTAAATTTATACACGTTCATAAAAAGTAGTTTAACTTTTTATAAACGTGTGAAAATATTTTATATTTATTTTTAGAAATTTTAATGTTTTCCCAAGTATTATATTATACTTTTTATATGAGTTTACATTATTTACTATTGTAGAGTCAAGTATGAAATTTTAATTGCTCAGCAGTTAGGTGTATCATTTTCGACATTAGAATTAGTATTTATTTAGGTATATTATTTTATTCATGGTGAGAACTCCGGCATTATTCTATTAACGATGTACGTAAATCATCATCAGCCTGTAAATTTCCCACTGCTGGGCTAAGGCCTCCTCTCCTTTTGAGAAGGATTGGAGCATATTCCCCTACGCTGCTCCAATGCGGTTTGGTGGAAAACACACGTGTCAGATTTTCTATGAAATTAGACACATGCAGGTTTCCTCACGATGCTTTTCTTCGCCGTTGAGCACGAGATGAATTATAAACATAAATTAAGCACATGGATATTCAGTGGTGCTCGCCTGGGTTTGAACTCGCAATCATCGATTAAGATGAACGCGTTCTAACCACTGGGCCATATCGATACTTTGTATATAAATTGATTAAATAAATCTAAAATTAATTATTATAAATGTACTAAATAGTTAACATTTTAAGACAAGTTTATTAAAACATTACATTGTAGTATTAATATAGTCATTCGTTTAGTGTATTTTGATAATTTTGCAGTCATTGTTAGTCTGTAAATAAAGTATACTTCTATTTATCTTAAGCTAAAGGTCGAACAAACTTACGTAATGATAATTACGACGATAAATATTTATTATGTATTTAAACTCAATTGCGCTTTGAAAAATACTTATAATGACTTGTACGTTTTATAAGATGTCGCATTATGTTTGATTTTTATTCGATACTAGCGACCCGACCCAGCTTCTCATGTACATGTATCGTTACATTATGATCAAATTACATAAAAACATTATGAATTGTAGCCTATGTTTTATTCTGTTTAACCTATATTACTGTAAAAATTCATCCAAGTCCGATCAGTAGTTTTTTTGTGACAGAGTAACAAACATATATAAAATCATCCTCACAAACTTTTGTATTTATAATATTAGTAGGATTACTTAGCAGGATATTTACATTTTCAAGCAGGCAAGCGACATTTCATATATAGATATTTTTGTTTACGTTATGTTTCCCAATTATTGTTTCGTGTCTGTATTAATTGAGTTCGGTACAAAAAATTTGAATGAATCTCAGATTTTCTTTCTCTAATGACTGTAATTATTCTGGTTCATTTGAACCGCAACAGATTAATCTACAATATGATATGGTCCAAAGACTGAATGAACATTTTAGATGGTAATATTTTGTATGCGTCCATGGCATTACCATAAATACCACGTAGAAGAATTAGTTTTTTAGTTGAATTGTCTAGCAATTAATTAGGATTGACTGTATGAGGTGATATTATCGTTCAAACCAATTCGTATCTTTTGGTAACACAGTAGTAGGTTCCAATCTGGGTGAGCGCTAGTATTTTTAACACTATGTTGCGTTTACCATACTGTTCATAGTTTCCTGTACGAACTTAAATAACATTTTGCGACAACCGCAGTGGAGTTCCCGTGTAGAACAAACGGTAAATAGCGCCACATAGATGTTTTAATTTGATATTAAAAAGTTCTATTAATAGGATTTCAAATACTTATGCTATTTATATATATTTGGCTAATAATATTCACTTCATAGTATTAAACTTGTTCACTTATCGCTTAAGTTACGAACCAAATAAGCAAGTTGTGTACGTTTATCAGTGTGGTCGCAGTTAGACGGTAATTCCAAACGTTTACGACGCGAAGCCTTCGGAAGGTCGTACTCGTCGTGATTTTAAACATTCATAGTACGCACGCGTCCCAGTTTCCGCCGTTTCGTGGAAATTTATGTGTGACTTTACATTCCGAAGGATGTAGTAACGTGGTTACAAATGTTAACACGATTATAGTTATGGCCGTAACTGTATTACTTGGACTGCACAGCAAACTCAAACTCAAACTCAAATAACTTTATTCAATATAGAATCATTACACTTTCTTACTGATGATCAATTGAAACACTACCACCGGTTCGGAAAAAAATACCCTGACCTGAGAAGAACCGGCGAAAGAAACTCAGCGGGTTTTTATTTTTTATTTTTGTAGTTTTTCTCATATATTATATGAACAAAGCACTTGGAATTACAGCGGGATGTATGAGTGATAAAGTCCTACCTACATATTTGGTTATCAAACCTCTTTAATTGATTTAATAATAAAATTAACAAATGATAGAAAAACATTGGATGATCCCGTAAATAGAACATTCTTGTATCCTATGATGATCAAATCAATCAAGTAATTAGGTACCAAATTACTTCATATGATAGTTTGATTCTCGTAAAGGACATTTTTGAAAGGAAACCTGCATCTTATGTTGGCCCGTGTATATAACACTGCGTGTTAGTGAGATTCAAACATTTTCCTTATCATAGGCTGATTTTGTCAAACCCAGAGGCCCTCTACGGGTTTTTCTTACACAGAAAGTATCAAAACTGTTTAAAAAATTCGTCGCGCGAATTGAACGATCGATTTCAGTTCTTGTATTCAAATTTATAAATTAATATCAAATAACGCAAAACAATCTAATTCTCAATGTAAAGCTTCTGACAGTTCGAATAAGAGGATCAGGTTTCTTAGAAATTTTAGTTTAACTATTTATAAAGTAACTGACAAAATAAATCTAAATAAAGTAATATTTTATTATAAGAATTGGTAAAAAAGGAATAAAGATTGAATGTTACGCAATAATATATTATATAATTGATAAAAATGATGATAAGTTAGTGAACAGCGTTTCAAAAGTGCTTAAAACCTACTTGAATAAAGTTTATTTTACACATAACTAAAATATATGTACATATATTATAATTAAAATTCGATTTTATGCACGTCCATTATTCATAATAGAAGATGACGGTGTTATAACATCAAACCGGTTGTTACTAATTTAATTTTGAGTAAGAAAGTTATGATAGTAGCGACAGTAATTCTCAGCGTTTATTTTCATATATTAAATCTTTTGTTTATCGTCATACAAAGAGATATAAAATGACAAATGACCAGCGTTTCCGCCGACAAAGTAGTCGGATACACTTTCCCGTTAGCGTTTCATAGTGACCACTTTCATCGGCAAAAACCGGCATTCTTTAAGACGATATGTGTAACGAAATATTGAATGAAGATTAATGTGGAGATTATCTGCTAACAACGTTATTGTATTCGTGGTTTTCGAACGTAATGCAATTAATCACTAGGTAACCCTCGTGTTAGTCCTTTATATATGTATTTAAAGTAAATCTTAGAAATATTATAAATTCGTTGTGGCTTTGCTTCCGTTTTCGTTGGTCAGTTAGGTTGGTTGTCAGGTGTTAAGAATAATAAATTAATAATTATTATAATAATAATTAGAATAAAGGGTTCAAGCTTGATTCATACCAAGATTTCATCAAATTCGATTCAGATGATTGCCTATGAAAGCGTAAATAAATAAAATTTTAACAAAAAGAAAAACCGACTTCAAACAAAACACTATTTTAAAACAAATGAATATGCACGAAAAAGTAATAAAAATAATTGCGTATTCAACATATTTTTTAGAGTCTTCCTAAGTTAAATGAAATGAAAAATATTAGACTACTTAAAAGTCGATTAACGATTATATCATGTAGTTATAGTTATTGGTATATTTGGAGCCGGTGTCAGCCACGGTGCCCTTGCCCCAACAATCAAAAGAAAGAAGCGATACGAGCCCCTTGATTGATCCAGTATATTATTGTGTAAAAGGTAATTTGTAAAAAACATATTTGTTAAAGTATTCTCGTATTGTTTTTTGATAGATATACTGTAGGGTTTTATTGGCTGACACCGACTCCAAATATAACAATAATTATAACTACATGATATAATCGTTAATCGACTTTTAAGTAGTCTAATATTTTTCATTTCATTTAACTTAGGAAGACTCTAAAAAATATGTTGAATACGCAATTATTTTTATTACTTTTTCGTGCATATTCATTTGTTTTAAAATAGTGTTTTGTTTGAAGTCGGTTTTTCTTTTTGTTAAAATTTTATTTATTTTTTGATTTTAAGTGAAGCTGATGTTGACTAACTATTTTTTTAATATGGATAGATTAAACGTTCCGTTTATATGAGTCAGAAACTACTTCGAGGACAATTTCAAAGGAAACTTGCGAATAAAGCAAAAATAGACTTTCGAAAATGCGGATTTAATATGTCACGCGGCGTAAACTACAAGGATCCCTCGAAAGAGCTGTAATCGAACTCAGCAAAAAAACTTTGAAAAAGACCAACTATATTTCGTACATCATATGACATCACATCACATACACAAAATTTGATTAAAGATAGTAAGAAATTCTGCCCCATATCGCACCCTAACTGCGAGCCGTATAGGAGTTCCATCACTACATAGTATAAAACAAAGTCGCTTTCTCTGTCCCTATATCTTTAAATCTACGCAACGGATTTTGATGCGGTTTTTTTTAAAAGATAGTGTGATTCAAGGGGAATGTTTGTGTTTATAAAACATGAACAATATAGTAAAGAAACACTGATAATTTTAGAAGTTTGCGATGTGATGTCGTATATAAACAAATTCTGTAGTATATTTAGTATCAGTATTGCACCCGTGCGAAGCCGGGGTCGGTAGCTAGTTGATTATAATATTCGACTATGATAATTACATAAACATAACCACATTACGGAAGGTGACTCAAATATCCAAATAACCTATAAATAAAAGATTCGACCGAGTATCGCTAACGTGCTCCTCAGAATTGTTCCGTTCCCTTCCGTTCCGTTACTTTGTCATGGATCCTGTCCTCAGAACCTTACCAAACTTTCACCAAATTACCCTTGAAGTATATATTTTATAATAAAAAAAGAATTATCAAAATTGGTTAACGTGATTTTCAGTTATTCACCTATTTGTCGCGCATATACGTAATGCAAATTTAAGACTTATGTCGTTTTCACATGGATACCATCATCGGAAAAAAAAATAAAAAAAATGGGACCCCACGGGAAGCACTACCTTTCAAACAAAAAAAAAATTATCAAAATCGGTCCACCCAGTGAAAAGTTATGAGGTAACAAACATAAAAAAAAAAAAAAAAAAAAAAAAAAATACAGACGAATTGATAACCTCCTCCTTTTGGAAGTCGGTTGAAAAAGAGACTCAGAGAAAAATACATATGTCTGTTTTTATTATTATAGAATCGCACAAAAATAATAAGTCGGTTAAATTTTGAAATATAAATTCATACCCTGATTTAAAACAAAGATACGTGACACCAGACTAACCACCGCACCCCCCTCTTAACCGAAGATTAAGTTGCGTGAGGTTGCTTTTTAATTAGTAAGATTACTAAACATTTCAAAACACTAATGAAATATCCATATTAA
This sequence comes from Vanessa cardui, assembly GCF_905220365.1. Taxonomy (NCBI): domain Eukaryota; kingdom Metazoa; phylum Arthropoda; class Insecta; order Lepidoptera; family Nymphalidae; genus Vanessa; species Vanessa cardui. Next base: position 15,217,240 of record NC_061123.1, read on the forward strand.
CCATACACTAAATGTCATATTACTGGTTCTATTATAGCGTATATTCTAGTTATTCGAATTAGTGGTAGTCTACTTCCTAACAAACTCGACCCAAGTGAAGTCGAAAGCAAAGTAAACATTATAAAAAAAGTAATATTTCCAGTATTACTAAACAAGGACCGTAACGGACATATTGACGCTTCGAAAATAGGATTTCCTTTCAGCGAGGTGAGCGTCTATGTAGGGAAGCTAGGCCCGGTCAAGTGACTTCACTTTCGCTATACAGTTCAACGATCATATCGACGCGTCCTTGGGTTACGCAAGTGATGGAGAGATGGGGGATGGGAGAAACCTGGCAGCTTTGTCCGGCTAAAATTGGCGGACGATGTACTTATGTGAGCAGCAAAATCGAAATCAAAATATGCTTTACTAGCGATCCGCCTCGGCTTCGCATGGGTGCAATACTAATACTAAATATACTACAGAATTTGTTTATTTACACACAACATTCAAAACACATTAAAAACTTCTAAAATTATCAATGTTTCTTTATTGTTCATGTATTAGGTACGTATATACAAAAACCTTCATCTCTTGTTTGAACTGCAGATTATACCAACAAGAACCGGCAGACAATCAGTAGTTACTCTTTTACAATTTCCACCAAATTCGAGAGCTATGGAATTGATAGTTATATCATAAATACGTGGTTCAGCGGCGTTAGGGCTTTGTCCAGGCTGTCTTTTTTTTTGGATGGAAGATATATTAAGGATTATTATACCACCTCATTTACTAATTTGGAAATCAGGAATTGGTCGAATAGTATCAAAGTCAAAGTTCAACCTTTATTCAAGATAGAAGTGTTTACACTTTCTTATTGATTGTCGAAAATCTACCACCGGTTCGGAATATAATACCTCAGACCTGAGAAGAACCGGCGAAAGAAACTCAGCGGGATTTTTTTTTATAATGTCAATTTACAATATACAGTAATAAAGATATTCTTGTTATTTGAAACAGCCTGGAGGCGATCATCTCCTTTCCAAGGTGTGCAGTAAATAATCAACGTTAAAGATTGCAAAATCATGGGGGTGAAGATTTTGTATTTTGTATTGGCAAGTAATTGTGCAAGCTAGTGTAGGCACCCACGCATCATATAGGCAAGCAACAAGCAGCAATATTTAGTATCGTTGTGCTCCAGTATAAAGAGTGAGTGAGCCATTGTAACTACATGCACAAGAGACATTATCTCAGTTTCCAAAGTTTGTTGCGCTTTGGCGATGTAAGGCATGCCTAAAATTTGTTACGGCGTCAATTTCTATAGGCAGTGGTTACCACCTATCGGATGGCCCATTGTCCGTCCATAAAAAACTATTAGATTAAGACCAATATTGTTATCTCAGCTCATGTGTAATGTTAAAATTGGACAGCAAGTATATTAATCCTGTTATATCAGGGTAGGTAGTTTATAAATAATGGTAAGAGATATCAGCCGAACATTTTTTTTTTGAATATTTGAAATTAGAATCCCGTTATAAACAGACCATAACCGTTACCAATGGCTAGGAAACAATTAAAAATAACAGCCTTAATTGATTTAAGAATTTCACGTCTACCTTATATGGATATAGAAATTTGAGTGATAATACTATTAAAAGGCTGATTAAGATTTTTTGGATATAATTGTACGAAATTGGCGAATTTACAAGCTTGTGTGATCGATTATAATAGTGATAAATCACGAATATTAAAACGAAGAAATGGTAAAGCTTCACCGGTTCATCATAATACAGTAACCAGCTCCAATCTTAAGATAGAATGGTTTATTTAAACCCCTTGGTCATTATCATGCACTCCGAGCATTGGTGTTATTATTATACTGTATGTGTGCGTGATTGTGGTATGGATGTGTGGGTGTGTAAATACTTAAGTTAAACATTGTAAAGTGCCGGATTATAAATAAGGATATATTAATCGAGAGCTGTTAGTGGTCTATACAAAATGTAATCACTATTAACACGCAAAACGTAAATCTAAGCTTTGTCTATCATTATTCTTACTTCGATAGGAATATTATATAGTTTATAAGAACGTTTCTTACAATTGAATCAATAAACGTTACTTTAAATAAAAATATACTGAGTTTCTTGCTGGTTCTTCTCGATAGAATCTTCTTTCTGAACCTCTGGTGGCTTCACTTAATGTAATTGTTTAATGACGATTCAAAAGTGCTTGTAAATGCCTACTTGAATAAAGTATATTTTGATTTTGAAATGATAATATATAATTGTGGAGAACACGTACAGATTTCGATTTTCTTACATATGTAGTTTATTTTTTTCGCTCATATTCAACGTTCATAATGTTACATCAGCAGAGGTTACAGTAAGGTTAATGTTGGGTATTATTTAGTCAATAATCGTGTCTATAACATGTCTTATTACTATTTTATGCGAATACATTTAATTCAAGATCTAAACATTTTAACTTATATAGTCGTCATTCATTATTTACACTCCGTATCTTTTACATGCCGTATCGTTTAAAAAGTTTTTCCTAATTCTCCTTTTATTTTAAACTTCCTAATTTTAGCTATTATCTGTCTACATTTTATATCAAACATAGAAAACATTTAATACTCTTCTTGTTAACGTACATATAACCTTTTGCATTTAGAGTCAACAATTTATTTTTTCTATCGAGAATTCGGGACTTCACTTTAGCTGCGTCATTATGAAACCACAGATTTACATTCTCTAGTATTGATTTCCTTACGACGTTATTATTAAATTATTTGCAAACATTTGACCACGCATTCTTCAATTATATTTAATTGTATGCCTCTGCTTTGCGTCTCCCTAAAAAGGGGAATCCTCGATAAATTATTTGAGGAAAACTGAAAACGTTAATACTTAAACGTTAATACTGAGAACACTCTCAGCTCATTAAATAGTAAGACCCTAATGAGGTTAATCTATGCCAACAAGTAGCGACGTTTTCTTTGTAATATCTAATTAAAAAATAGACGCGAAAAAACGATGAACCAATATTATGTATATTGGTTATAATGTTTTAAATAATAATATGCTATATTAGTATTTTTTTTGTGGTATAGGTTGGCGAATGAGCATATGGGCCATCTGATGGTAAGTGGTCATCATCACCCTTAGACAATGACGCTGTAAGAAATATTAACTATTCCTTACATCTGTCATTCCTTACATATATCAATGTGCCACCAAATTTGGGAACTAAGATGTTATGTCCCTTGTGCCTGTAGTAACACTGACTTACTCACCCTTCAAACCGGAACACAACAATACTGAGTATTGTTGTTTGGCGGTAGAATAACTGATGAGCGGGTGGTACCTATCCCGGGCTTGCACAAAGCCCTACCAGCAAGTAAATAAAAAAAGTTGATGTTTAAATTGTGTATTCAAAAGTACTTCAGGTTTATTATCAAATCATCGATATTATAAATAATAAATATCAAAAGAAATTATTGATATACATCGTTGTTCGTGTAACGTGCTACACAATATCTGGTTATACCAATTGAACAATTGCAGCGCGTCGCTTAATCGGTCATCGCTTCCTAATTACGACATGAGAAATGATTAAATTTTGCCAAATCATTATCATAATGCACGACCGTTATATAAAATTCGCCATCGTTTTTCGCAAATTGCTAAACGAGAGAAACTATTTTAGTCGAGACGTCACTGATGATTTACCTATGTTGCCTGATAATTCACAAGTGACGGCGGGTTTGAAATGGATTAATACATTATTATTTCTATTACGAAATTGATTTAATTAATTATTGTATAATTAAGTTTTATGATTTAAATTGTTATTCCTGATGGAAAGGGTTATTTGGGATTCTTTAGCATTAATGCTTTAATTGTTATTAATGGCCTGTACCGACACGAATCAGCGGAGCTTTGTTATTGCTCCGAAATGCATTACTTCATTTCGAATCACGAGTGAATACATACACCTTTGAATCTTCTGAGAACAGGGGACATGAAAATGATCCCCACACAGTTCTTAGCCGCTAAGCTATCGTAAAAAATTGAAAAAAACGAAAAAAAATGGTACAAACTTCAACAAATTCGCTGTCCTGTGGCTAGTTATTAGCTTTTAAAATAAAGCTAGGCGTACAATAATAGTATACATACATATACACTAAATATCAGATCTCTTTTTTATTTGCAGATTTGTTTAAGGTTATACTAATTTCACTGATTATGCCTAAATTTTGACCACACGAATAGAATTATTACATCACTTCTTTCATAGCCAATGTGCCACCAATTTGGAACTAAGTAGCATATTTTTGGTATTTTTTATCGACTATATATTTAAAACTTTTAATGAACACCAAATATAGTTATTTTTTATAATATTAAAAAGAAATTGTAAAGAGATTTTGTGGTTAAAACAGAATTCGTCTTATTTTTGAAAGTTAGTTAAAGCTTCTCATAAAATAATATCATATTATGAGAAATTCTAAAACACACTGACCCGGCGAGGACGCGCTCCAATACTTTCAGAAATCTCTGATATTACGATTATATGAATGAATTTGTAATCAGTGCGAGTCAATTTTTCGACGAAAGTTATATCAGATTACATCAGTGTTATTTTATACTCAATTTTTTTATGCAAACACAAACGTTCGAATGTGTAACACAGAATGCTCAGCACATTAACATTTTAAATTATTTTTGGTTTTGGTAATATATTAATATTTGTTAGGAACTTTAATAGGAAATTACAAATAAAGAGCAACTAATCCAGCACTTGAAGGCACCACTATCCATCCAACTCCTTTTTCTATTTATAATTCATTTCATGACAGTAAAGGAAGTCATCCTTCAGTTTCTCCGTTATGATCGTCTTATTAAAATTCTGTTTGATATTTACCAGCCCATATGAGAGCAAAATAAATGATTAAGTACTAACACTTTATTCTTTCGAGGACAGCAACATCTGTCCAGATTCAACATAATTATAGTTTATTTTTCTTCATCTACTTGTAAAACTAGCTATTAACAAAAGTAGGTCTAGCTATCGTTCTAAGATTTCATAGCTTTCCTCTTGTTTCAAACTATCTGTCATACGACTTGATGAATGATTAAATAATGCGGAAATTGAACTGAATCCGTCAATTATACACTCGGCTCAGCTCGGTGTACTTTCAGATTGAGATTGCGTGAACAATGACACTTTTTACGACGAAACATTACACAAGTGTGACATTTGAGACACGTGAAATGACGATACGTAGAAATGTGCTAAAATTTGAATGATGGATAGCATTGAACATACTCCTACCTATCGAGAAATAGTAAAATACTTTTGTAAGAGCGTATCGAATGATACAGCTATATAAAGCATATTTATGTTTTGATTTTTTTTATGGTATAGGTTGGCGGACACATAGACAATGACGCTGTAAGAAATATTAACTACTCCTTACATCGTAAATGTGCCACCAACTTTGGGAACTAAGATGTTATGTCCCTTGTGCCTGTAGTTATAGTTGATGTATAATTATAGGCGTCTATGAAAATTGATGTGTCCCTCTAGTTCAAAGAATATAGTTGTAGACTACCACTATTTATTTCAATCGAAGAATGCATAAACAAACCATAGATTTATGTATCCTATGAGGTCTGCCATGTAATGACATTACAGTTTAACAAATTACAGAAAATTGACGCGACATTATTGGCCGAGAGCTTAGTCTATGATATTCACTATGGATTTGGGAAAAAATGGCGTTTTGAATGTCGACAAAACTAAAATCGAAATTTCGGAAGTAAAATTAATATGATATGTATTCAATAGGCTTCAACCGATTTTTTACTAGGAATAAATCGGCTTACACTATTAATATGTATAAAAAGACGATTATTGTCATACGTTATTCATATTCTCGTCCAATGACATGGCATTAATTCAATGTCAGCTGTTTGTTTGTATTTGTTCCTCTTGTGATTTAAAAATATTTTATTTATTTAACTTCAAATTAAATAATTTGTGAGTACTCTTTATTTATAAAATTTTAATTTCAAATTAAATTGTTTTGCTTTACTCCGTACTTGTTACTTATTTTCCTTAATAACCTCGATTGAAATAAATTAAAATGCTTTTTTATGATTTAAACGCAAAAAAACAGAATAAGGATAATAAAACCAGTTAAGAATACATAGTCCAAGGTAATGCGATGCTTTATACTTTATTACTTTTTTTACATCTTAATCACTCGACAGGTTTTTATTTTATTTTTCGATTGCGACCGCAAATATGTTTGCTTTATTGTATCTGTGGTCGTGTGACCATCGTTCACGTAAATGTATGCAAACGAAATTTGAGATTTTAAAAAGTTTGTATATATTGAATATCGTGAATCTAACTTCCGCATGATATAATATATACGTACATATTATAAACATATAATTAGAATGTCTTATAAATAAATATAGTGTATGTTTGTTTTCTAAATCGATGATATAATATATTCGACTAGTTTTAAACACGTTATTTGAAATGTTAATTTCATCTTATTTATAGAAAGATAGAATCGCTTATCTAGTTGCGAGATGGAAGTAAAAGATTAACCCACCGCTCTGCAGTAATGCGGGTTTGCGGATACATTTACTTCCTTCTAATTATGAAGGAGTTTGTTCGCAATGATTATTTCCTTGTACCTACATAGAAAATGAATAATTTGTCTTAGCATTACTATTACTACAATGAATTTACATAGTCACGATAACATTGAAAATGAGAAGTAACGACGTTACCACAAACACGCAGATCCAAGATAACTGGAAAACTAATGAACTTTTTCTACATCGACTAGGCCGGGAATCGAACCCGGGACCTCGGAGTGGCGTACACATGAAAACCGGTGTACTGCACTCGACCACGGAGGACATCAATCGTCGTAGTGTCGGTAAATCTAATTCTCTTGATTATTTTAAGTTTTACAATAAATATTCAAATTTAAATGAAAAAGTTACCACTGCTTCGGAATGTAATTATATCGAAAACAATTGGCATAACAAAATAATTAGGTTTCCGACAATTAAAGAATAATCGTTTTAAATTATTAATAATCTATAGGTATGTTAATTTAAAACGATAATTGTTATGTTTCGATTGCGTTTTAAAAAACAATCTATAGTCGTTTTGACGTTAGCAATTATTAAATACTTGTATTATTATCATCATCCGGAGATTATGAATGCGTTTGTTTGTAACGCTTTCATATTTTAACTACTGAACTTCTCATCATGGAACTTGGTACGGCTGGGACGAAAAAAGGACATAGGCTACCTAAAATCTGCCCTGAATCATGTTTACACAAGGATGAAGCCACAAGCGAAACTAATTACTATACGTCAAAATCTTTTTACAAGCACTTTTGAGTTTGTAATCTTTGGTTTTCCAGATTTATTTATTAAAAAGTATTTTCATTGGCGTGACACACTTTCTTTATTAGACATTCAGTCTATTGAATTGCCAAATGAAATCTGAATCCATTTATTGTTTTCAAGACGCTTTATAGACGCTCACACGTTTTTTTAGCGGTTATACTTATCACGATGATGACGTCAGACATAAAGTAAATTGATGTAATTATAAGATCAGGTCCGGATTTAGTGGTCTGGAGGCCCCGAGGCAAGAAAGAAGTGGAGGCCCGTTTTTATTTTACAAATAAATGCAACTATTTCTGAATATATTCCAGACTCAGTTTGAATAAGTTATTGCCAATAGGCCAAAACAAATTAACTTGTTTCTAAGTCATAAATTTTTTACTATTTATAAAAATAACTATTTACCCTCTCTTGTGGGTTCCCTGGCCTTTAGCAATGAATACGCTCGTCTAAATCCTTCCCTATAGCAGACAGTTTTCTCGTGATCAGTTCCAAATTGAAATTTAAATTAATAAGATAACAAGAAACACATAGAAAATTATAATACGAAGAGTGTATTTTTTTTCTTTTAGGCCTCACGTATCCATGCATGAAATATTCTGCCGATGTATAGGAATAAAAAAAAAGTGGTAATGATTAACGACCTTCCTGTCGATTCTTACATTTAGATATCTATTCTTTATATAACAGTCATTATCTATGCTTCTATATTAATAGAATTTTATTATAGAATAAAAGCTTGAACATGGGCTACTTTTTATGGGTAGCACGTGACCACCAACACCTTATACGCGAGCGAATATACATATTTCGTCACCATTTGACCAAGAAAATTTGGCACAAATTGTTTTTTCTTTTTTTATAAAGAATTGAATCGGTTACAAATGGCAATGACGATTGGTCTACATTTCAAATCGTAAAATATACTACATATATATGTACATATGTAAGTAAGAAACAAGACTTAAGAGACAAATGTTTGAGACAATTATCACATATGATGCTCTTTAATGTACTTAAGAAGTTTTTATGTATATTATATGAAGTGTATGTGGTACTCGTGTGTTTCCACTGAAACATTTTATATAATATAAGTGAGTGCTCGGTTCGCGTTGTCTTGTAATTATTTATTTATATCAAAATTAGCGTTTTTTGTTCGTGTATTATGTGTTCACGCGTCGTGCATCCGATCAAGTTGAAATGTACAATTGTTATTTATTTAAAACTCTAGTATAGAATCAGCGATGTGGTAGATTTCGAGTCGTATGGGTGAACATTTTACAGTCGTTTTAAACTACGAAATAATCCATACATTTTTTTTAAGAATATTTTTTTTGTAAATTTTTGTATACGAATTATTTAATGACTAGAGTTAGATGAGTCCAGGATCAATATTGAACCGATGTCTGTAGGCTTTTTTAACTTCAGCTAACTTTTAAATTCATGTCACACGTAGATTCACCACCTAGTATTGAGCGACTCAACTTAACTCATGAACAATTTTCCTTAAAAGGAGGTGACAGGCTATTTTTTCACTTTACTTAAAAAGTAAAATATTACTTATACTTAGCTCTAAGTAGATTCTTCTGATAATGTAGCTTGTTGACGAATGTAAAATAGACTAACTTAAAGCACGTTAAAACTATTATCTACTGCGGGCCAAGGCTACACAGAATCAGTGTCTCATTTGTAAATAGTGTTAATATTGATAAGACTAAGTAAACCGCTAAGGAGTGTCTGATAATAGTTTTACAAATTATGAGTATATTTATATAATTAGCAATGCAGTCGTTGGTTTAGCTGTATGCGGACCAAACTACCGCATAGACGTAATAAATAAGTGCCTCTAATTTTACGTTTTAAATTTACACACACATACACAATTACACTCACACAGTCATAATAACTATTGCTGATTCGCATAATATCTGATGAGTGGATCATACCTAATCAGATGGGATTGCATCTCGCTATTTCCAAGTAAATATTTAAAAAATAAAGTAATACGTAAAATTGTGAGTTATAGATCTTTGTTTTTCTGAGTTTGAAGATAAATATATGATTTCTGTTTGAGGATTTTAATTGAAATACAGTGATCTAAGGTCAGACAAACACTATCGTTAAATGTATTTGAAGGCTGCTTATAAATTCATAACAAATATAGTCAATTGTTAGATGCTGTAAAATTATCATTAGCGAACCTATCAAATCAAAATCTGATTGGTTGCGAGCTTTAGGCCACGATCATATAACATATCAAAACAAAGAAATGTCGTATTAAAAAATTAAGATTTCCTGATGTTACTATAATTCAAACTAAAAATAAATATCAAAGAACCCCTTTTTCAACCGACTTCCAAAAGGAGGAGGTTATCAATTCGTCTGTATTTTTTTTTTTTTTTTTTTTTTTTTTTTTTTTTTGTTTGTTACCTCATAACTTTTCACTGGGTGGACCGATTTTGATAATTTTTTTTTTGTTTGAAAGGTAGTGCTTCCCGTGGGGTCCCATTTTTTTTTAATTTTTTTCCGATGATGGTATCCATATGAAAACGACATAAGTCTTAAATTTGCATTATGTATATGCGCGCCAAAACGGTGAATAACTGAAAATCACGTTAACCAATTTTGATAATTCTTTCTTTATTATAAAATATATACTTCAAGGGTAATTTGGTGAAAGTTTGGTAAGGTTCTGAGCACAGGATCCATGACAAAGTAACGGAACGGAAGGGAACGGAACAATTCTGAGGAGCACGTTAGCGATTCTCAGTCGAATCTTTTATTTATAGGTTATTTGGATATTTGAGTCACCTTCCGTAATGTGGTTATGTTTACGTAATTATCATAGTCGAATATTATAATCAACTAGCTACCCACCCCGGCTTCGCACGGGTGCAATACTGATACTAAATATACTACAGAATTTGTGTATTTACGACATCACATCGCAAACTTCTAAAATTATCAGTGTTTCTTTACTATATTGTTCATGTATTATATACACAAACCTTCCCCTTGAATCACACTATCTTTTAAAAAAACCCAATAAAACCCTATAGTATATCTATCAAAAAACAATACGAGAATACTTTAACAAATATGTTTTTTACAAATTACCTTTTACACAATAATATACTGGATCAATCAAGGGGCTCGTATCGCTTCTTTCTTTTGATTGTTGGGGCAAGGGCACCGTGGCTGACACCGGCTCCAAATATAACAATAATTATAACTACATGATATAATCGTAAATCGACTTTTAAGTAGTCTAATATTTTTCATTTCATTTAACTTAGGAAGACTCTAAAAAATATGTTGAATACGCAATTATTTTTATTACTTTTTCGTGCATATTCATTTGTTTTAAAATAGTGTTTTGTTTGAAGTCGGTTTTTCTTTTTGTTAAAATTTTTATTTATTATAATATTCAATGTAGAAAATCATTGCGAATTAAAATAATAGAAACTGGTAGACATCAAACTGGTTACAGATTGACTGACTAATTAATAGCCTGGCAATGTCGTTACGTCATTAATCAGTTTAAAATAATTATTATTATTTTTAACTTGAAACGTCATTTACGTAAGGTATTAAAATATACCTTATTCGTAAGCTATTTATATCTTCACATTAGCAATATGCAGTAAAAATGATTTAAGATTAAGATACTAAATTGCTAGGTTTTCTTCGACTAAGTGCTAATAATAATACGTCCCGAAGTAGAGTACAATGACCTCTGGGATAACTTGGATCACTTACAAGTGAAATCGCTAATAAAAAACAATTAATATATTTTTTGGTAACCGTCGATATTTATTTTTAATGTTATTGTATTATAATGTCAAATTTAATCCTTCTTAAAGATCCGATATGGTTCATTGGTTAGAACATCTCTATTCTAACTGGAAATCCAAGTTCGAATCCCGATATTACCGCTGAATTTTTATTCACTTAATCAATAATCGAGCTAGTGCTTATAAAAACGTCATGAGGTAGTCTTTATAATTATGTTGGATGAAAATCTTAAGCACGTGCTTCTATCGAGGTGTGGTCGACCCATCTAACTTAAAATTCTTAAAAGGAGAACATAATTAGCCTAGCAGTAAGACATTTACAATCTGTTACATTGTTTTATTAAATGAAATTTTAAAAGATATTATATGTTACTTAATTTAAATTATCATCTCTTCGTAAAATTATTTGGTGCTTTATACAATAAACTTAATAAATATAATCCGATATATATTTTTGTGCTGTCTTCAATCTTAATCTACTGACGCACTATTACATCTTGTAAGTACTAACTCATACTAATGCAAGCCGATTATAAGTGAGGGGGCGTGTCTTCGTGTATAGGAGGTGTTTAATAATTTATTAACAATATGAAATCACTGTTACATTAAATTTACTTGAATATTTATTTTATAATCGCTTTTGTCACTCTTTATTCATTGTTATATCATAAAATATTATCATACCTGATTACAATTATGACTGTAACTACTTCGGCTTACATGGAAATTGTGATTATTAATAATAATAATTTGAAAGTGTGAATATAAATTAATAGGGCTTTTGAGAGACAAAGGCATGTCTGGCTTATATGAAGTAGGTATCTTTAAACAATTTATATAGATAATTAATTAATATGAATATATTGAAAATGTTCACTATTCCCAACTAAAATATTTGTTCAAATATTTTAGGTACAACAACAAGTACAACAATACAACAAATTTTAACCAATATTTATTAACAATAACAATCCACACATTTAAAGTCAAATTATTTAATTTCGGAAATTTCGTACGTCCTTAAAAGTTCAGCACAAAGTATGACGTAATTCGATGTATCTATGACGTCACTAGATAACACAAGCCTATATAATTAGAGACAGAAGATTATTTTCATATCTCAAATACATGTTGTACTCCAAGGATATGTTTTTAACTCAACACCAAAACTGAACTACAAGTAAAATATTTATGCAAAATATGATTAAAAGAGGTTTTATTAAAATTTGAGTTAATATTCTGTATTGATATTGTAAAGTTAGAGAATCTGTATCGCTTTCAATAATAATCTCAGGAACTAGCAGCCCGACTACAATAATTATTTTTGCGCTAGATAGTTTATTGAGAAAGGCTTATGTAACTTGTTTACGATAAAGAACGAAGTATTAAATATTAGAACGCGATTGATATAGCACAATGCATAAAACTAAGGCATTATTTTTTATGATATAGGCTGGTGAGCCTTTTGATGGTAAGTAGGCACTAATTCCTACAAATATTCCTACATCGGAAATGCGCTGACAGCGAAGCGAAGCAATGGCCTTCTCACCCCTTAAGGTGAAGATTTTTGAGCTTATTCCACCACGATGCTCCAATGCCGGATAGCAGATATCATATGACATTTCATTGACATTAGATACAAGCAGATTCCCCCACGATTTTTCCTTCACCGTGAAGCACAAGATTAATTAATTATAAATACAATGCAGTGGTTTGAAACACAGGTTTGAACTCGTCAGTTAAGATGCACTCGTTCTAACCAATGGGACACCTCCAAACTAATATATAATTAAATAATATTATATCTAACTTAATACTTTTCAAAAATTCAAAGAAACGTCTTTCATATAAGTTTTAGAAGCATTGCAGTTTTCTACATAGATTATTATCAGCAATTACAACGTTGTAACTGTTTCGAAGATAACATTATAAGAAACTGTTGAAGGATTGATGAGGAATAAATGAGTGATAGAGTAAAAGAAAATACAATTATTCAAATTAACCATTGAAATAAGAAGCGAAGGTATCTTTTTTGAAGTGAAGGTTTTGAGACGTCATGGTGGTCACATTGGATAGATTGTAATGTAAATTAACATATAAGTAGCATTAGAACATACATTTCAATTTTAAATTACAGAGAATGTAAAAACCGGGCATTTACGATTCGGAATCGCACCTGAGGATTCCATAGCAGACATAGATAACGAGACACTAATATAGCAACAAATATATGACTGGCAGGTTGCGGATTTATTCCTATAGTTGTACTACAAGATATTGGAACTGGAAGTATGTTATAGGTTTTGATTACCTTAGGTACCTTTTGATAGCGTAGACTAAGATTAGATAAATTTTTCATAGTTCCAAAAGGTCATAGACTCCGGTATTAGGCTTTAACTACTTACTTAATCTCAACTTTGTACAACTATGTCATACTGAGACAAATGCTTGTCCGGAGAGACAGACGGGCAACTTATAAGGGTAACTTTGAGGGTAACTGAACCTAAAAAGCATAGTGTTTCGTATAGTTAATTCATGACTGAAGATTAAAATATTCTCGCAATATATTTTCCGCAGTAATCTAACCCCCCAACTCGTAACAAACTAAACGAACATGAACGACCTTCAAAGTAACCCCAATATGATAACGGCTTAAGTAATATTAATAACATAATTACTCAGGTTAAGGGTTATATCAGACAAAGTCAATGAGAAGGTCATTATGACTTTTTGAACTTAACTAACTAACTACTAACTACAAAACTAACTACAAACTAACTTAACTTAACGTAATATTATTGTAAATAATTATTTAACATAACACAAGTGCTTAAGCTACTTACATTGGAATCAGAGTACGTGATGTTGTCCAATATTTATTATTGTATTTATTAATTATTTACTTTTTTTCGTTTGTTATGAACTTTTTTTAGATGTATGGTAATATGAACTTAACATACCTACATATGAAATATGTATATACGCTAACCAGACATCATTTATTTCATTTACTTCCGTGTTATATATAATTTGTGTATTAATTATTTTTATTAAAATAGTTTTTGTGTTGGTATTTTACCATTTAATTGTTTACATAGCCGTATAATAATATAATTATTTGGTCTAAGTACTATTTCTTATACTTAAAAACATTAAATTTTTAGTTAGACGCAGAAAATAGTGTTAAATATACCATTTAACAAACATTTTAACAAATGTTGAACCTTTTCCAAGAAGTCCGGTAATTGTCCAACGGTTAGGTCATTCCTTCGCTAGCCGATTCATACACATGGTAAAGTGATATCATAAAATACTTTTCTATTTCCTAGTAGAAAAAAATATAATTAAAATAATTTTATATAGTTAAAATAATTGCTAGGTAATTTTCCATACGTTCTGTTAAGGAATAAAGCGTTTCCATATATTATATTATAATAATTCGTTTATAAATATTACACCTAATTAACTAAATGCCTACCATCGAAGACATTTATGTATTTAGAGGTTATCGGTTTGTTTACATTTTACACGTCAAGATAAAGCAGACTATTAATAATATAAATAAATATATTACTTATTTATAATCTGTAGTTCATATTTCATTTTTGCTAAAAAAAATAAATCTTTTTTTATTTACATTACATTAGTAATTTATGGAACAAGGCATAACAAAACGGTTGTTTTAAAAAATATATATTCACGTCTACTATTTGCGTAATTTTATTTCTTATTTTTAGATTACTTTTAAGCAATCGTACATAAATAAATTATAAATACAAAGCTTAAGTTTTTATACGGATTGTTACTAATGTACATTTACATGTAATGTACATAACATAATACATCTGACGCCCAACAGTTAGGATTTATTTATTAAAATGTTTTATTTTTTGTTTACTTACTTACTAATTTCAATATTTTGGTTCGCAGCAAAAAATAATTTCGCCTTTTATTGAAATGAATAATTTTACTGATTCGCTCGTTTTTATGTATAATTTTATATTGTAATAACTTTATTGCTAAAATATGTCGACGTACACCGTTAATAGGTAAGCCATAAAATTGCGTCAACCTTGACAAAACAACCGCCTTATCGTACACCTGCTTAAATATAATGTAAACTCATATACGACACTCGTGGAAATAGCCACTTACACTTTCATAAATCACATCACTACACTTCGCGCCAAAATTTGACAGTTTTCTTTTTTAAAAATATATTTAGTTAAACACTCCCGTGTATAATTTTATTTTTTTTAATATTTAAGTCACGTATTGCTAGTGTGATTTAAGCTTAATTAAATATTTTTTTAAACGGAACGCTATTTCGCGTTGGCGCAACTTCGGAGCGCGCAGATTGACGCGCGTCGCGTGCAAAGTCGAAGGAGTCAATGCGTGCTCTAGTGGAAATACTGGAAACAGTCTTGTTACGGTGGCACCGTATTGCTCTTAAGTAATAAATAAAATATCCCATTTTGATCAGATCGCGTCACCATAAAACAATGATGTCTTAATCGCTAATCAACAGTTAATTTAACGTAACGGTTTTTTAATAGTTACATGATTATATAATTGAAAGGTTTAGAGTGTCTATGGGTAATATTTAACGTGTTATGTAATTACCCATCAAGGTTCGACCTAGGAGTGCCCACTTGTAGTATTGCATCAATATTTGTACAACAAATGATAAGTATACAGTACTTTCGATGCAATAGTAGTAGGTTCAAAGGTTATGCCGTTAAAGAATAATATTTGACGCAACTATAAATATGTTCTCTAGATGGTTTTTTAATACTTTACTTATTACGCAAAAGTATTTTTATTCATCTTGCTTAGCCCTGTGGTTTAACTTCTGTTTAAATTTAGATTATGGATGTATTAATAATCATGAGGAGTATGTAACCGGTGACATTCATAAACTCAATACTATTACAGCCATACAAAGTAATTAATGTTGTTAATTTAACAATTTTTTTGGAAATCCTTCTGTATATTTATTCCTATCTGTAATAGGTAATGAGTTCAATGGGTTCAAAAATACAAACTGACACTCTTAAAACCGTCAGTACAGCCTTAATACAATTATAGCATTGCCTAATTTTTGTTTAGGTGGTGATTTGTTAAACGATGCTGCGTCTCCTTCTTTCTAATGTCAAATCCATGACGAAAGAAAGAAAGAAAGTCACCGTTCGACTGAGCCCTCGCTAAACAATAGCTCCGTCGATAATTAAGATTTCAAGCATATTACAATTGTTCAATCAAAATTAAAAAAAAAGAATGGTGCAACCGGCCCATCTGCTTCCACTGAATTTTCACGCGCAATAGCGTACATGAGAAACGATCTTAATTTCTTAATTGGATATAAAACCGTATAGATGTGACATTTGATTTATATACGATTGTATTTACTTTATTATCGAAATAAACGCGATTCCAGTTGCTATCTTAAAATATAGACGATATGGCTCTGTGGTTGGAGGACCATTTTAACCAAAGATCGCAGGTTCTTTTACTCATCGTGTGATTGGTTCGTAATTTGTTAATTTTTTGAAAATTACTCATCTCGTGCTTGGAGGAAAACTACTTTAGAAAACTATGCAACTTTTCAGCTTAAATCAGATTAAATCCTGACACAAAAGAATGTCTTGGTGGTGTTGCAGTATAAAGAGGTTTTATTGTGTGGTTCTTTCTTTCTTTTTTTTATGATATAGGTTGACGGACGAGCATATGGGTGATGGTAAGTGGTCACCATCACTCATAGACAATGACGCTGTAAGTAGTATTAACTGTGCTACCAACCTTGGGAACTAAGATGTTATGTCCCTTGTGCCTGTAGTTACACTGGCTCACTCACTACTTGAGTGGTACCTACCCAGACGGTATAGCACAAAGCCGTACCACCAAGTATGTTTTTTTAATTATTTTTCTAGATTTTTATTAGTATCGTTAGCGGGCCATAATAGTCACACTTCTGGGGAAGCGTTTTATACTGTGGAAAGGGTACATAGCTAAAATGTTGTACGTTTTCTCGCAAAGAATGCATTTTTATTTATTGTTAAATTAAATCTAAAACAGAGTATATTAATGTTAAAATCTTTAACAAAATTATAACAAGAGATTTATTCTTTAAGAGTTTAGATGTTGAAACTTCTAATACAAGGTATACATGATTATATTACATGTTTCTCTGACTTTGTAAGAACCATGACCAGTGCGATGTCGGAGCGGACAACTAGGTAATAGGTACATAGGCACAGCGGTAGAATTTATAACAAAAATAGACGTGCTTTAATTTTTAAGCACTATTTAATTTTATTACATTATTAAGATTATTTGTTTTTCATTTTGCCATATTAAATATTTAAAAAGACAAATATTGATTACGAAATTGTTTAATTTTATAAATAATAGTAATATAACGTAATTGTCATAGAAAAAAGACATATGTAGAAAAATTTCGAGGAATATGTACCTAAAATAGAAAAGCTTATTATTACAGCTTGTAAAGATCGTTTAAAATATGACGTGTAATCATATTCTCATTTATAACAGATTATATATTAAAAAAAAAAATGACAAAAATCCGGACATGTGTACATTATTATCCGCATACTTAAAACAAATCCTTGAAGATACGGTAAAAGTAAATTTAAAAGGTTGTCATTATATTAATAGCGAGGGCGCTATTACCTGATTAATTTTTAAATCTGATAAACACATCGACCGAGAAGAAAATAACCTTGTTGGTAAAAATAACAGTATCAAAAACAAAAAAAAAACTTTTTTCTTTAAGTTGGTAAGTATGATAACATTTTTGAATCGTCATGGTGGTATTGAATTAAATGAATGAATTTCAATAATACGTAAGTACTTTAAATCCAAATGAAATTAACTGTATAGAGAGAACTATAGATTATTATATATAACTTAGTACTAGAATTTTTAGTAAGCAAGTTCGAAGAGCTCAGCGTCAAGCCACTTTAATCTATCTATAGGTTTGTACTGTGAGTATGCGTTACCACGCACGTCATACTTTCTTTTATTTTTTATGGTTATTTAATTCATCTTGAAAATTAATTTTATTTTCGGATATTTTTATAATTATAATAACACATACAAATAAATAAATGTAACTTAGGTTATAGTTATTTAATTGTTTTTTATTTTTTGACATACAGTTTTGTGTGATCACAAATATTTGAAGACGTCTGAGTTTTCGCGGAATTTGAGTCATTTTCGAGATAAAGAGACTTTTCATAAAAAAAGTATTAATATTGCAAAAATTCGAAATACACCACAAAACACGTTCGTAAAATGTGAAAATCGACTTTAATTTTGGTTTTAAACATGCCAAGAGTGAAATACGATGTGTTTTTTTTACAAATATTGAAATATAACCTGACAAAGACATCGATAATTTCTTTTCAAACATTTAATATTATATGAAATTTAAGTTAAGCGAGCGCATAACAGCCAGCATGTTATATAAAAGGAACTCATATTCGTTACTAGACGCTAATGATATACTATTTACACTTGATAGATACACTTACTTATGTTAGAAAACCATTAGGTGATTAGACTATCGTTGGTATATTGATGTCTATACATTATATTCATTTCGTATTTTCTCTTTCACATGTTACAATATTTTCTGTTTTTATATTTAATATACATTATGCAATCTTAGTCATACAGAGTTTGCTTTAAAATAAAAATATATAGGCTGATATAGTTGTGACCAATGACAGTGGAGTCTGAGAGGAGATTTTGGGATTTTCGGTAGATTATCATAGCTGGCGCATCCTTGCATCATCAAGACTAGACCATGTATGAGCCCCACCTTTATATGGTAGAATGCATTTCTCCTTAGTGACAGTTCACGGGTAAGTGAAACTCTCCGGTGCCCAGAACGCCTAGTGCGCCCAAGTACACCCGAATACCCATTAAAGTACCAACATTATCCTCTCTTATCAGGGAATCTCTGTAAAATGCTGTCGTGGCTATGTCGTTTTATTATTGTAGTTTTTTTATTTTGATTCAATTACTGACAAAACGTCGTATGTCCGAGGCTAGTCAACACCTAACTGTTCATTATAATAATTTGCTCAAAATTTTTACGTCTTGAGTGATAGGGCATTTCAGGTTGACTGTTGTTGATATTTTCTTACGATTTTCTATGACTCGCAACAAGTGTTTTATTTTATTTAGAAAATTTACGTTTTGATATTGGAAAGTAAGTTTTTATGGAAACGCCACGTGCCCGCTACCTAACGAATCGATTCTCTATACCACGTCCGCGACGCACGTATTCGTAGCGAAACTGTAATTGCGTAAAATAATTGACCGGGGAAAAGTATTGAAGGTCAAAATAACGTTATAAAAGGTCCGATTATTTTTCCTTTTCTATGATTTTTCCTTGTCGTTTTTGAATGTTTACTAACTTTCGCTTCCTGTAGTAAACTATACGGAACAATTTAGATGTAGCATCGGCAAAATTCGTAAAACCGATCACATCCGGATTAAGTACGCTCTCCCAAATTATCAATATTTATGTATTATGTGAATATGATCTTTACACAAACGTAATAACACGTAATATCATATGTCCTAATATATTCGTCAATTTGACACGTCGATTTACATGCACTTGCTTTCTCGGGTTGAACTGCCGCGAGAATCTATAGAGACGAATAGCGTCGAATGGCGCAATAGGGCTATTCCTATTGGTTGTATAAATTGGCAGTAATCGGTTTTATTGAATTTGCCGATGCTACATCTTAGTTGTGTCGTACTTAAGTCGCATTGAGGCTGTATATGATGTCTTTTATCATTTACAGAGTGCAATAATACGGACAATAATATAGCGGGAGGGGCGGTTGATCTAAGTGTCAGATTCGCTATTAGCGTAGTAAGTAAAAAGCGCCTTACCTACTTCATAAGCACTTGTAATCACATATAACATACATATGTTTTCAGCTTTGTTACAAGCGATTTTACGAATATCAAAAATAATTACATATTATTTAGAATGTGATACATTTAAAATCCTGTCTGACCTGTCTTCAATTTAATAGAAGACCTGTACATGTATTCATTCGTAAGTTTATACGCACTAATATATTTGCAATATTCCACTACTGATCTTCTTCCTTTTGATGATGAGAGGCTGATGAAAAGTGATTACCACCACCCATGGACATACGCAAAACCGGGTGCTTGCAGGTGCGTTGCCTTTAACTAATCTATTTATCACGCTGCTCTTGCCGATGAAATGTATTAATTAAAAACGCGATGTTTTATGTATTGTTATTTATGAGTTTCTTAAATAATATTGAGTTGTTGTACCAAATTTAATGAGATAATAATTTCAATTGAGTAATTTAAACAGCGATCAGTATATATGTATAATTATAATGTCATATAGTTTTATATTATTTCACAGGTTACGCAAGCGATTCGCCCGGGGCGAGTAACCTCAAAAGATAATTTAGACGGCCTACTGTCACACTGTCGTGTAATCGTAGCTTTGGAAGTGTTAAAACATATTAGCATTTGTAATCCATATAAGTTTATGTAACTATTTTGTAACTTTTGTTATTAATACAATCAGTAGAATGTTATTATAGGAGATTTAGGCTGTTCTTTATTAATGGACTGTCATACTGTTTTGATTGATATTTATTAGATTTTATTATTCGAAAACGCTTTATTGTGATGTATACTTGAATAAAATTGATGATTTAGGATTAATGTAAATCTAGTTTTTGTCGTGTGTAACATTATTAAGTAGAAGAAATAGAAATACATAATATATTGAGTACAAAAAAACTATAAGAGCGAAACGAACTTTCATACATTCTTTATAACACCATGTATGAGTGTGTGTGGCCCTAAAATATTTAATTTATTTACGATTAGTATAATAGGCGAGGTACCTGCATATGTAAAATTGTCTACTTAAAAGTAATAAGAGATCGATTATATATAGCAGTAGCATTGTGGTACGTTGATTAGACGTGGTAACCTGTAGTTATGTTTTGAGATTGGCTGGCGGCTCGCTATCAACACGCTTAGATGTATTTACTACGCAACGGATTTTAATATGTTTTTCGTCAGTAAAAACACGGAACCAAGAAGAGGTTTCATATGCATAATACATGCATGTTATAGCAGTGAAACGCCGAGAATTAAAACATTGCTAGCCGGAAATACATATATGTATATTTTTTCTTTTTAAGTTTGTTCTCTGAGAGTTGTATATAGTATATAACTTATCTGATATATATAAAACATATCTCCGTGTAAAAAAGTGAGTAGTTGAAAAAATCGCAAACACGTTATAACTATACATTTACTATGTATTATATAATAATGTACACAACCTGCCGGTAGGTCAAGTTCTTACAAAACTAAAGTTTACATATATTATATTTCACGGTCTATATATTTATATGCTAAACTTGAAGTGGAGTAAAAATTAAAATAATAAATTGCTTTTTTAATACATTTTACTACTCATTTAAAATGTCAAAGTGTGTTTATAAATAATAATAATCATTGCTTTTAACAAAAATTTAATTTTCTTTTTGTAAAAAATAGCATGCTACTTCTAAACGTACAAATATTTTTTAGTAGTGTGACTTAATACAATTTCAAGCTGTATTCGTTTAATTATTTTAATTCGATTCTTTAACTATTAATAATTAACTAAATATTTATGTCGGCATTCCATTGTTAAAATCAAATATTGTTGTTAAATGCTAATACAAAAATATTTTGTTTTATATATTTCAATAATTATTCGAACCGGCTTAAACTGGTTTAAACTGGATTCTATCAAAAACATCATGGAAAATACTAGGAAATCCGAAACAATTTGTAAAACAAAACTGAAGGACTTAACAACTTTTCGTCGCTTGTTATATTGATATGCATGTTTTCGAAAGTAATTCTCACGTTACATAACGATGTGACATAAGGTTATTTTTGAAGTATTCACGCAAGTTGTAATTTAATGCAGCCTTATATTTTGAAGGGCGGTGTTGTGTTACGAGTTTGGCACTTGTCGGGTTCGAGGTACTTTGTTGAATTAAAAAAAAAACACATAGGAAAATAACATGTCAGTGTAAATTGATAAGGATAATAAATGACCTTAGTTTCTAGTTTTATCCGGTCATCGGAAAGATGAGATGGGACGATTTTTTCTAGACTGCACCCTATACTATGCTTCGCTTGTGTGTGTGTTTATAGCATTGGTAGGACTTGCAAATACACACTCGATGCTAAGTGTTCATTACTGCCTATAGACATACGCGTAAATTAACAGTCCCTTACATCGCCAATGTAGGGTACACAAACCATGTGAAATAAGAGGAGGGGGGGAATGTTTTGGAGATAATATATCAAACAATACTGTGTCCAAAGATGACAATATAAAATCAAGATTGTCTCTTTATGTGTGTGATTTTTCTGGAATCTGTCTGGCTTATATCTATATGTATATGGCTATAAATCTATGTCCGTGAACGACACTTATCAACAGGAAGCCCACATGTTATTGAATGTATCTGATACTTAAGAGTCTTCTTTGTCCGATATCCTCACGATTTATTGAACTTATGACACTGATTTTACTTAAATTATTATAGGTAAGGTTTATACAGTAGGTGCTGTAGGACTATATTGTGTCAATTTAGTGAAAGGGATGATGCAAGATCATTCAATTTTTTCCCTCTTTCTACACTATTTTGAAATCCCTATATACCTGGGCACGATTTTAAAGCATATAACAAATGTGAACGACACAGGAGTACTCTGAAACAGTTGGACTGATTTTGATTTGATATGTTTTCTCTGGATCAGTGGCGGATTTACAAATCTGCCGCTAGTAGTCTAGTAGGCTATTCAATTTTTGCCGCCCCTACTTTTTTTGCAACATTTATGTACGAATTACGAACGTAATGTGTATACATATAATTATAAGATTTTCTTTCTAAGATAATAACAAATTTGGACTAAATTTGCCGACCCTCTAAATCTGCCGCCCTAGGATCCAGCCTACGTAGCCTATTGGAAAATCCACCACTGTTTTGGATTGAAATAGTGTCACTGCGATTGGCAAGTAAATAAAGTCCTCTTTCACACGAGCGAATTTGGGAAGGACTCGAATACAAAATTTATTAATTCAACATATAATATATATACGTTCTCGTGTTTCGTTTTTTTTTTTTATATTGCAGTGTAAAAAATACGCAATAGCCCTAAAAGGAATTCCAGTTACCTGCTTACACGTAACCCGTCATCAGCAGCAAGAAAAGTACGTAAATTGCACGCACCTGCGCGTGCGCACTGATTCAGTTGTTTGTGCAATTACGAATGTAATGTTGTATAATTATGTTATTGTTGCGATCGTTAAATTATTATATTGTTAATTAGCTTCGAAGCTAAAATCGATCGTTTATAAAGATTTATTAGATGGTTCTGTTTTCAAAGTTTAATTATTTTGATAATGATATTCATTTGCTTTGTTACTCGTTATCGCCCGCGGTTTCACTCGCGTGTTAAAGCTTGGTTTTGGAGTTCTAGCTTGCCTCATATTAAAGTTACTTTCGCATTTATAATATATACCCATATGTACTGTTCAAATATGTTGTATCATATAATATAGGTTATCCATAAGGTTTATGGTGGGTAGACTATTAATTAGTTAAAGTATAATTACAGACGGAACTGCGGAAAGGTCGCATTTGGAATCGAATCAACATAAATCAAAAGTTATTTATCTAATTAGTATAAATTCGTATAAATATAATGAAGGTTACATTTTTTTATGACCTACATGAATATTGAAATCAATCTGACAAATTGCAAATTAGTAAATTGACAAGCTTTTATCTTACTTTAGATTCAGCTTAAATATATATATTACAATCTAGAAAAAAATACTATGAATCCACTATCGACAGCCTTGCTCATTTGTTGCCTAGAAAATTGAAATATTCAAATTGGAACTGAACCGCTACTTCTGTATTCTTACCGCATAAATAAATAAGTCAGGTTCCTAATGAGAATATTTTTATTCAATAAAATTGTTACATTCATATTTTTGATTTATTTATTTTAATAGTTTTAACTATAGCAAATATTCAACTGATTTGCTTGTCTTCCTTCCATTTACTCCACTAAACATCTGTTTATCTTACTACTTTATATAAACATAGTAAGCAATATTATTACATGACCTAATATCGATATATATATTTCTTAACTAATTAAGAAATTTTAATGATTGTAATCAAGAAAACAAAAACAAATCTTTCTGAATATCAATATGAAATACAATTACATTTAAAACAAAAGTAAATCAAGATTAATCAAGTATTTCAATATCGAGTGTGCTAGAAAGGCGTAATAATCACATTTTCGTAATGCTTACATTCGATCTAAGAGCTCATTGCAAAAGTATTCATCTTGTTTATGACAGGTGCAATGAGGTGAGCCCATGCCATATACAATTCGAGTCACACGCTGAGCGGGAGTGGTCTAAGTAAGAATATCATTAAAACCTTTTTGCTTTAAACTTTTTGATTTCTTTGGTAACTTGCTGTAAGGTTTCTGCGCTTGGTAGTTAAAGATTTCTATATTTTTTAATGTTAAAAATTAAAGCGCTATAGCACTTAAATAAATAAACACATTTGATTTCTATTGATTTTAAATTAATGTGAATTACGACCAACAAAGAATTATCCACCAACTTAAAAACACCATAAATTATATTAGAAATTAACTTCTTCTAAGGGCAGAGGATATGGTATATCCAATAAATCCTCTTTAATCGTGCAAGTAATTAGAATCTTGTACTTTACGGCACCGGCTTTTCTTAATTTTTGTTGTAGCAATACCATTAACAGATCATTAACTGGCAATCTTACTCAACTATAACCAATCGTGGAAGGGAATGCTTAATTTGTTTGTGAACACATTATAAGATGTAAGCACTTCAATCCAGAGCAATTTTCTCTAGGTAAGCTCATTCATCATATATTCTACGACCAAACAATACTCTGTATTGTTATATTCCGATTAGAAGGGTGAATGAGCCAGCGTAGCTAAAGGTACCAGGGACGTAATAACTTATTTGCCAAACTTGGCATTGGAGATGTAACGAATGAATGAAAATTTCTTACGGCACCATTGGCTATAGCCGAAACTGACCACTTACTATCATGGTCCATTTACCAGACTTCTTATCATTTTCATAATAATTTAATTAATAAAGTAAAATATCATAGATGGCCATAGCCTCTCTTCTGAGACATTTGGCTTTTGATTCAGAAGCACGAGGTGGATAAATACATATTTATCACACGAAAATAATGATGAGTTTCCATATACCAACCCGCATTGTAACAGCGTGGTGGAATATGTTCCAAACCCGCTCCTTTATGGAACAGGAGGCCTTATCTCAGCAGTGGGAAATTTACAGGCTTTTTCAGATATTAACATGTGATCTTTGGTTCACGTTTAGCTCAAGTCAGAGGATTAACTCTTGACTACGAATATACATTACATCAACTCATCACAAAAAAATATACTCGTCATATCTTCCAGCAGATCGTGTTGAAAAAAAAAATTGTTATATTGTCGATTCCGATGGTGAATAAGGATACATTGTTACCAAGGTCGCGAGTTCAAACCAACGTCTTTTTATTCACGTGCTTAATTCGTGTTTACATTTTTCGTGGTCGAGAACATGAAATCGAATCAAGAAGGCTTTGCCCATTTGTGGTACATAACGATCTTTTTATATACGTTTGCTTTATTGTATTGTAATGATTTAAGTATGGGATTACGTAAAATTAAGACAAAGAATCAAAGAATAATACCATACATACATCATTATTAATTATTATTGTAATAGTCCAAAAAAATTTGGTTTTGGCCCAATGGAAAATAAATAGTGACAAGGAACAAAAAACTAGTAGTATAATAATAATAGCAAAAAACTAGTAGTATAATAGTAATAGTATTTACTTGCTTCATAACAATTTTATTTTATAAGTATTAAAATATCAAGTTAAATTTTATAGACGATCATTTTATACGCTATTAAACGCTCATCTACATTTCTATACACTAGTTTCAAGACATCTGATTAGCGTCTCCATTTTATAGCCTTTTTTTAAACCGAAGTTGAAGAGCAGAAATTCTCTGTAATAATTATGACCGGACTTAAAACAGATGCACTATGATTACCATTATCCTATACTGCAAGTTTTTTTTATTTATAAGAAACAGTTTTCTGAACGCATAATTAAATCTCATAATAGCGTTAAATGTAGTTCAATTGGCTCGTTAAAAGTTCTTACAAGTTTTTAAATTAAATTAATTTACAATAAATAAAAATATAATTTTGTATGAAAATACAAACTCACTTGTATATTGTTGGTTTTTGAGTTTATAATATTTGAAAATCGAATGCGTGCGTTCGATATCTTTTGACAGTCAATGATTTGTTTTTAAAAATTGTTCATTTATTAAATAGGCAAGCATCTTAACGCACACTGCCAATAAACAGTCGCCATTCTCAGGAATATTAGCGCTGACTCTCAGAGCGGTTGCATAAAATTGTTTTTCTTTTTGAAAACAGCTAGTGTTTTTTTTAATTCTCTATAACAATATGCGCCTAGTCCTGTTACTTTTCTTTTTTTAGATTTCGCGGTCTCACGCTCGGCTGGACATAATAAAAAACCTGATATTACTTATTGCTCCAGGTAAGTGCGACGCGGGAAATTATTTTTATAGTTTTTATGCGATAATGAATTGAACCTATATGAGTTTTTGTTAATTATTTTGTAGTTACTGCATGGCAACTTTAATATCTTTTTGTGGTTAAATTATGCAAAACAGATTTAGTATAAGTTAAAATGTTATCTTTTCAATAAATTAAGATTACCAAGAATAAGACAAATTTGCATTAATTGGTGATATTATATTTACTATGTATAGTTGTAAAAATATGAAATACTTATATACTCACATATACACAAACATAAATAATAAATATACAATTACCAGCGCGAATGAAGCGTTACGATGCGCATGCGCATTAGCATGGAAATTATATATTTTTTACTATAGTTCTTATATCTTAGACGTTAAGATTCAAAGTATATTCAAATTTTAAGATACAGTTTTTGATCGGATATGAATTATAGGCAATAAGTTCCATAAAGGTCAACGTAGGTTGTAGACCGCGCCTGCGTAATTTTTTATTGTACCTACAATTTATTGTAAAAAGTTTCTATATAAAATCAACCTATATATGTTTCGCTTCTCTTAAATATATATTTTTGTGAGAATCATTTAATAAGCTAAATCATGATTGCGAGTTGGCAGCGACTTGGCAGCATAATAACCCCTCGAATGATAGTTACGAACCAAACAAAAGAGGAGCTGTTGCCAGAGACAAGAAGTCGGTTGTTTTTTATATATTTTATGAAACAACAACAAACATATAATAATAATTGCGAAAGAA
Organism: Vanessa cardui; assembly: GCF_905220365.1. NCBI lineage: Eukaryota > Metazoa > Arthropoda > Insecta > Lepidoptera > Nymphalidae > Vanessa > Vanessa cardui. The sequence continues at coordinate 15,245,004 of NC_061123.1, forward strand.
ATAATTAAGAATATGATATTCTTTAACATTAATATTATAATAACATTCTGATATTAAAAAGTCATTTTTTTATGTATTTGGTAGATTGACAGTCAAATAAGAAACTGGATGGTAACTGGTCACCACCGCCAATAGACTAAAACTATAAGAAATATTAACCAAATGTAACAATCGGTCGCAAATGCGCCACCAGCCCTGTGAAAAGCATATTATTCGATACAAGATTTTATAGATAATAAAAAGGGGTGGAGTTATAATACCTGTTCACTTCCAAGCAGGATATTAATTTAAATAATTGTATTTAACTAAATTGACTTTGTAATTTTTAAATGTTAAAAAAGAGTAATTGTAAAATGACGATTTAAAAGTGCTTGTAAAAGCCTACTTGAATAAAGTTTATTTTGATTTGATTTAACTATAGATATTACAGATATAACTCTTTTCCAACATGTACTTCTTTTGAACATTCCTTGTTCCTGTAAAAAAATTATGTTTTTTTCACCATTTATTTGTGACCAGTTATCGCTAATTTTCATTTTCTTTTAATTATTATGCATTCGCTTTTTAAGCAAGCACTTTAATATGCCGAGCTCTCAATCTGCCTTTTGTTTTATAATCTGAGATAATTATAAGGAAAAAGGTTTTATTTAAATCGAATAAAATAGTTCTTTAGCGGTTAAAATGTAAGTACCTACTGGCAATAATTTTAAACTATTACAGTTACGTTGAATATAATAAAATTAATCACAATTCATGGGTCAAGAACTAAGTAAATTGCTTTAATTTGTACTTAATTACATTAAAGTGTTTTAAACAATGGGCTTAAAAACGTTATTTCGTTTCATTTATTTTAAAATAAATAGTATTAAATTAATCTAAAAATTTTGCAAACAGTCAAGTGTATGGGTGGATATTATATTATATATTCTTGTCATATGTCTGACTTTCAGCAAAAATCGTTTGATGATCGCGTTGAAATTCAAAATCATAATTATAATCTAATTTATTCAAGCAGACTTTTACAAGCTGCTCGGCGGTAGAACGAATGGTAAGTGGATTATACATACAAAGGTGGGTTTGGAAAACGCTCTACCACCACTTGATATTGATATTGATATTGATTTTTTGATAATCCTCTTAGCATACCCAGTGACGTTTATTTAAGACTAATCAACTGCGCTGGAGATAACGTGATAGAGTGTCCAAGACAATGTGTGCACAAACACAGCTGTGTCAAGCACAGGATTATTGATGCGGTTTTGAGGCAAGGGACTGTTATGAACGGCAGCTCAACTTCAAATTGAGGTTTAAGAATCAAGATGTAGATGTAACAAACTACAAAGTATAAAACAAAGTTGCTTTCTCTGTCCCTATGTCCCTTTATATGAATCTTTAAAACTACGCAACGGATTTTGATGCAGTTTTTTTATAGATAGAGTGATTCGAGAGGAGGTTTTTTGTATATAATACATAGTAAAGTAAAGTAAAGTAACAGCCTGTAAATTCCCACTGCTGGGCTAAAGGCCTCCTCTCCCTTTAAGGAGAAGGTTTGGAACATATTCCACCACGCTGTTCCAATGCGGGTTGGTATAATACATGGATTGTATTTATTATGTTATGGCGTAAAAAAATAAATTCCATAGTATATTTCGTATCAGTATTGCACCCGTGCGAAGCCAGGGCGGGTCGCCAGTAATATATAATTTCTAGATACATATACAATGACTCGGAGAAGTAAATCGGTTCTTTGACATACAAGCCTTCGAATAATTGTGCGTACAGGTTAAAAAATAGCAGATGATATCTTCAAACAAAATATAAGTATATTTGCCGCGAGTGATCTCACGTAAGTGCATTGACGTCATTGGGCAAGTTCACAAGCAAGTTCTTATGAAAAGCGATGGCAAAAAATACAACAACGTTTCTACGAAGGTCGCTGAGGCGTTTAACCTCTACCTAATGTCAGTATACATATATCGTTCCTTAATTTATTTGAGTTTTTTTTTCTGACAACCAAATAATATACATCGTTTTAATGTCTTTCTATTGAATATTCTGTGGTGCTACAATAAATAAATCATAGCTAGCATAGATTGCATAGATGTTACTTAGAAGATGTGAACCTTATCGGTTGACTCTGAATTCAAATCGTTCATAATTTAAATGAAATGCCACATATATCCACTACAAAACTGTTACTATTTAATGCAGATTTTTTCAGTAGTACACGTTTTATTGACTCAAGTCATTATTATTCAGGATTATTAAAATTAATTCTTTTCAAATATAACAAGTAGCAAATCTGTTTACATAAGATATTGATATTAAAAAATAACAGGCGCTACCTTATCAAAAGAAAAAGGAATAAAATATAAAGAATAAGAACCAACTATTCCGAAACTGATTTTTATATATAGTAATTGCCAAAGAGTTTTCATTACTGCTTATGAATTTTAATCTCAATAAATACTGCAACTTTACAGCACAGTGCTATTCAAGACATGCTTCATATAAAAATATTATATAACTAGGTATGTCAAGAAGTTTTTATATTTAAACTTTTAAACTTTACTGCATTGTTCCATTTGTATGTCTGCGAATAATTTTATATAAAAACTCATAAAAATTATAGTTACTTTGTCTTTTCTCATAAATAAGTAGATAATTCATAATTTATTTGGTAGGTAATTATAATTTGTTTTCAAATTTGATTAAAAGCATATACATAAAATAAATAGTGAACGATGCTTATTATGAGTGCCTAATGTAAGTAACGCGTGCTGTTAATGCAATCTGTGCTTGTCTTTATTAATGCAATCAGCGTGTACTATAGCCCTGTTAAGGCAATATGCGTGTGCTTGGACTTAGCAAGCCAATCGGTGTATATTGGAACTCTAACTACTATATAGAAGCGTGTACTTAAGAAAGGATGTGCAATAGGCATGATGACATTTTGAAGATTCGGATAGTTTTTGATGTTCGAAAACATAAATTATTTACAATCGATGTCATATTTTTGGTTTCAGTTCATTTTTAGTAGGAAAAGAGGACATTTTAGTTTTTAGATATAAAATTCACACCAAAGCGCAAGCCAGTGTCATGGCGTCGCTAGTGACGTCACGGGTGAGTAGTGCAGTGGCTAGCATAAGAGTATTATCTATGCCACAGTACAGAATATACACTTGTACTCAAAGGTGACGTCATTCGCTGTGATTGGTGTTTAACATAATATGGCGAACATCAGAAATTCGTAGTTTTATTTTATCGAAATGATTATCAATCCCGCTCGTAATGAAACGATAAATAGTATTCCATAATAAAAGTTTAATTAAATAAATGCATTTGTTTACAGTCATCATGCCCATTGTATTGCGATTTTCAGTGCATGCCAGCTTACATTTGAGCGCGTCGCGGAGCGCGTTGGTTAAGGCGGCGAGAGTGTCGCGTAGAGCCTCATGATGTCTCTCGAACATGCTCATATCTATGTAATTTTTGTTTGTGTTACTGTTTTTTTAGTATATTATACTTGTAATTTTTCCTTACTTCGCAGGATGGTCCGTTAATATTAAATAAAGTGAAACCAATATCTAAAAACTTACCATGTCACTGCTACAAATACTGAGGAAGATTTTGTGGAAATATTTACATACATAATTGTTTAAAATAGATCACATAAAACAATATGTCCAAAAGCTCATTTCATATACGATTACGGGAACTTTGAACTACGAGGCAAGCATAAAAATAACTTACATTTCAGTACATTTAAATGCTAACATTTTTAAACTTCAAATAATGTATTAAATGCTTAAATCTATATTATTTACAATTTGTCTCTAAAATATTCTGTACTTAAACATATGATACGGCTTATTACGACATGTGATAGTTTACTGATACTCACAAGCAGGATGGGTGTAGAGCGGCGAGACTCTGGTGCCTTCTAATGGACCGCCAGCAAGTCGCGACGAAATCGCCTCCAGAAATTCTCTCACATTGTGTAGGTCACCTCTCATCTCCCCTGAACTGGAACCCTCGCATTCTTCCTCCTCTGCAATTTAAAACGCAATAATTATATAAGTGGTATTTTTTCTTTGTGTCGAGAAGGATGGGCGGTGAATCCTAGGTGATAAATAAAATACGTTCGAGGACTATGTAATTACCATGTAGGTATTTAATTTATGTTTATTTTTCGTATTAATATGATATGACAGGGAATGAAAACATGTAAGCCTGTACTCGTATGTATCGAATGATACTTTGTCATGTGTAATCATCAAAGTCTTTATGAATTATCTACAAAATTATCCCTTTCCTTGGAACAGATTCTACTAATTGACAGCTCCTCGTAATAGAAACGTAATCGTTCAGTGTTCCTTTTCTACATACACAACGACCCATTTTTGGTTCGATTAAAATTGAATCGGAATATAATCAGGACCAAACAATAAAACCTTAGTTACTATTAAGCGTGAATCGTCGAAGTTAGATCGGATAGCCTCCTTTTCCAAACGGACATGTATGGGTAGTTGCGTTTCCCTTCACTATTTGAATTTTTATTTACTTTGTCTATTTTCAGATATATAAAACTCTAACAACTAGTAACTATATTAACATTATATACATATTAACACAATATCAATAGTTTAGCTTACCAATTTGTTCCAGTCTGTCTGTGCTAAAAGACCACGGCATAAGGCTGACAGCTCGCTGCACTTGCCGCAAAAACCACGCGCCTGATTCGAATTTAATGGATCTGTAATGAAAATAACTTGTCAAGTATATAAAAGTCGGTCCAATGTAAATTACTTTCGTAAAAACGCCTGTTGAAAAATTAAGGCAATTTTATTCATGCTACAATATTTGCTTTTTATTGAATTTTTATTTTTATTATAAAATCATTATTTTTAATTATAATAATAAGACAAATAAAAACATTAACATTCAATTGATACGAATACATTGTTTCTTTTTGTATTTTTGACAGGATTATGGATGGATGACAGCATTACAGATTCTTAAACAATTGTCGCTTTTAAAATTCACGCCGTTATCAGAAACTTATATGCAAAGTTAAAGATGATGAATTAATAATAGAGATATATTAATAAAGATTTCTTTGTAGTATAGTTCGTATGTACTTAAATTTAATAAATTTTAAAGTTTTGTTTTTCGATTGGAAAAGATTATACATGAGTGAAAAAATATGTAGCTTACTGGTAATTTTGACAGATACAAGGCACCACACCCCCGAGCTGGTCACCACCACATATAACACATATGTGATTGTCATTCGATCTTATGCATCGCCTTGTTTCCCTTCGTTCGTCTCTGTAACAAAAAAAAAGTTCCATCTAAACTTTACGAAACAGCCATTCAACCTCAATTTGAGCTGGTATTTTGCACAAAGTTTAATTAAAATATTAGTATTTTATTTTGTTCACATTAAAGAATAAAATATTGTATTTAAAATAATAGTATATTCATATTTTTTTGTATAAACTGTAGAATAGAATTTAACCAGAAATCTTAGTGGTACGTAGTAGAATGGATTACCCATTTTGTTATATCTACGAGTATCGCTTCGCACAATAATTAATTATTATTATTCGTCTCACGGAAGATCGAAAACAATAAACATGAAACAATTTACTTTTATCTCGTGTAAGTTAAAGGATAACAAGATAATAAAATCATTCTTGAACTTCGAGATCAAAATTATCATAATAACTCATTTTATATTGTAATTCAAAATATAGAGTTTTAATTAAAAAGAAATATACACATTTATTATATATTAAATTATCAATTATTTAAAGTAACTCAAAACCGGTCAGAATAATTGAAAATGTTTATTTAAATTATCTTTAAAAAAAAACATTAATTTTTAAAGCTTTTTATGCACTACAAATATTTAATATATAAAATTTATATAAAAATATGGGTGGAATAAAAACTTCCACTTCGATTTCCATCAAGGAAACGTCATATTGATTAAATGATATAGAGTTGAGTGTGTCATATAACATATTATATTATGTTATTTATCATAATATATTTTTGAGGTTCGAATCATTGCTCGACTTATCCTAAATTTAATCCATAAATCTGACTCGAAGAAATTATATATTAATTTATTGAAAAATTTAAAGGATTGACGACCTACGTGGTTGAATAGTGTGTACATGGGTCGTGGACGCCACTCCTGGGTTCGATTCCCGGCCGACTTGATGAAAAGAAGTTAATTAGTTGTCTATGTTGTTTTATCTGGGTATTCATTGTACCATCGTTACTTCTGATTTTCTATAACACAAGCGCTTTAGCTACATACATTGGGATCAGTGTAAATGTATGTGTTGTTGTTCAATATTTATTTATTTTCAAAACACACTAAAATTCCAGACATATGTAAATATTTACATAAAGTATAAAAAAATGCAAGCAGCATTCGTTAATCTTCGTGCATGATGCATAAATTTAATTAAAATACATTAACATATCTACGCACTTAAATTTGTATAAAAGATCGGATTATTTTGGTAACATTCTCATTTCGAGTCAGTGATAACTTTATTTATAGATATTTTTATAAAACAACGATGTTTCTTTTATATAATATGTGTATCACGTCTCAGTAATAAGTCATTCAATAATTGTTTTCTATCCTCACATACTCTAAATCATTATTGATTTCCCCGTATATCCCTTTGATCGCTACCTTTTTAGTAGTCTACTAGGAACCCTTATAGTTTCGTCATGTCTGTTTGTCTATCTGTCCTGGCTTGTTCTCCGCCGTTTCTGCACCGATCGCCACGTATTTGTGGCAAAATCGGTGGAGAGATGTTTACTGATAATCCAAAAATGATTTTTAAAATTATCGAAAAATAATTATTTTCCCCCCTTCCCTCTCATACAGCGAAAAGTTAATTAAAAAAAAAATCGACTTACATCATCGTGTGGGGTATCGTTAAAAAGGTATCTTTAAATAGAACAAAAATTGCCTTGAAACTATGTGGATCAAACCCCCAGTCAGTTAACTATGGGCGTCGGTCTTCATAAGAGTTTGAATATTTTTTTCGCGTAAGATTCGAAGTCAGAGTAATAATCTTTACTCAATATATAAAAGAACCGGTGGTACTGTTTCATTGACCATTAATAAGTACCTACGTAAAATTTTTCTATGTTGAATAAAATAATTAGAGTGATTTTTAAGGTATAGTTGGCGGACGAACATATGGGCCATCTGACTATGATGACCCATAGACTATGACGCAGTAAGACATATTAACTATTCCTTACATCGTCAATGTACCACCAACCTTGAGAACTAAGATTTTATATTCCTAGTGCCTGTAGTTACACTAGCTCACTCACCCTTCAAACCGGAACACAACAATACTGAGTACTTACTGTTTTTTGGCGGTAGAATAACTGAGGAGTGGGTGGTGCCTACCTAGACGTAGACGGGCTTGCACAAAGCCCTACCACCAAGGAAAAGTTTCAGTTTGAATTTGAATAAAGATTATAACGTAGCTAGCTTATTGATTGTCTTAAGTTTATGTTTATTATGTGTGCTCTTATTTTTTGTATTAAAAAGGCTAAAGGAAGCTTACACTGAGTAATTCATAAGAGATTTTTATTAGTCTTAAAAAGGGATATAGTTGGTATTAGCGTGGCGGAACATTTATTTGTCGTGGTTTTATTATTTAAGTCACCCAATAATAGTTTCTGTGTCTATTGGAAAATATACTGGTGGTAGCTAGGTAGGTAAAACCTACTTAGTAAGTAAAGAAAAGTAACAGCTTGTAAATTACCCACTGCTGGGCTAGGGCCTCATCTTCCATTAGGGAGAGGGTTTGGAACATATTCCACCTCGCTCTTCCAATGCGGGTTGATGGAATGCACATGTGGCAGAATTTCGATGAAATTAGACACATGCAGGTTTCCTCACGATGTTTTTCTTCACCGCCGAGCACGAGATGAATTATAAACACAAATTAAGCACATGAATATTCAGTGGATGGTACTTGCGTGGGTTTGAACCCGAAATCATCGATTAAGATGCACGCGTTCAAACCACTGGGCCATCTCAGCTCAGCCTACTTGTATAAAGTATATTTTGATTTTTCTGTCACTCGTATTAAGTAATTGAAAGTTATTTTGCTATACTATTTACATTCTTCATAGGTATTTCAATATGTTGATATATTAAAAGCTTTAATGCCGTAAGTCGTAGCCATTACAATATATGTACAATTATCTTCTGAACGGAAATGCAAATATAATTGCCGTGTCATTATGTAAAGAATAAAATAATTCGTTGTAAAATTATTTAACTGAAAAAACAAATGAATATCCTTAACACCTACGTTTACATTCAGCGTTATATGAAAAGCATCAATTATAATTACCAAAATCATATTAAGAGATCAATAATATTCATACAAAAAAAGTCATCTAAATATTTAAAACAACAATTAGGCCCTAAAAATGATTTCAAATTTTTAAAATGCCACCCAAAAAAGTACCAGAATCAGACCACGAAAATAAACCTAATTACAAGTAGAGCAGACTTTACATACATACATATAGATGAATATGACTTATTGTAATATTTTTGACAGACAGGATTTATAGTCGCGCGGGTTCATTCGATTTTCAAATTTGAACAGAATATAAATCGCAAAGCCTTAGCCAAAGAAGTATCAGTACCTAGTATAAAACGAAATCGCTTTTTCTGTCCCTATATCCCAGTTTTTTTTAATAGTTTGATTGATTCGAGAGGAAGGTTTCCGTCTATAATACATGGAATATGTTAAAGAAACACTGATAATTTTAGAACTTTCTAATGTGATGTCGTAAATAAACAAATTGTGTATTAAGAATCAGTATTGCATACGTGCGAAGCCGGGAGGGTGGCTAGTTCACTATAAATATAAATTAACCACGTGAGTACTGCGTCTATTTTTATTAAGCAGTTTTTACTCCGATTTGAATACTTAATGTTGAGGCAAGGTTAAGGCTTTAATGAATCTTATTACTGGACATACTTAATAGCTAATCAAAGTAAAAAAAAAAAAGTTTAAAATTCGTATAGAAATCAGAAAGTCGTAAGTGCTAAGCCAAAGGTATACATTCTATATTGCAATTTACCTTCAAATATATTACATGCCCTTACGTTAACATAGTATATAATAAGTTTTTTCCATTCGGAAATTACCAATGGTTGGGTAACTAGTAGCTGCAGCGAATGTAATGTTGGCAAACGCCTTGCACAACCTATGCGTTAAGATCAGACTCTACGATTGGAACTCACTCGATTGTTTATTTTCGAGTTCACAGACATTGGATTGGTAAGTTGTGTTTACGAAAATGGTAATTTGTTTTTTTTTTAGAAATAAGATAATTAGAGACTGTGTCATATTTAGTCTATTATATTATTTTTTCATATTTAACGGCTTATTTTTTTTATGTTTCCCGAATATACGGACCGTTATTCCAAATGAAATGTTTAGTCAAGTCTACTTGTGTTGATGAGTTTCTCAATTGTGATAATTGATAATGATTTCGGACACAGTCAACAAGGCCGCAGGCTTAATATTTATTCGCTAAACCTAGGTAAAATGATCAGGGTATACTATCTTTTTGTTTATGCATATTTTTAACTACTAATAAATATACTTATCATTATTTTTCAATTTCAATATATTGCATGTAATATATACAAAAAGACTTGATTTGTATTTAAGTTGTCATTCTCATGTAACACTCGTTTAATTTACGAAGATAAAATACTATTTTGAAAACCAAATTTAGATTGAATATTAAGTAATAGCCTTTATATATTACCATACTGGACTATGGCTACTTCTATTTAGACGGGAAGGGATTTAATTGAAGTCTATTTTTAACCTAATTGTAAAAAAAAGACAGTAATTTTTTATTTTTATTTGTATACATTTTATGTTAATAATTCTTATGTAAATAAATATTATATATATTGTTCTTCTTTAATTAGTGAATATATCCTTAAAAAGATTCGATTCATTATTTGTATACTGATACTACAATAGCGTTTATATCTATAGAAGTGATTTTTATTTTTTAAATAAATTATCTCTTTGGCCAAATTTAACAGCGGCGTTAAGTGATAAATTAGTCTGTGCCCTTGAGAAAACCATTAATTTTAAAAATCATCATAATCAGTTCTCCATTTAACTATCAACTACTTTTAAAGTCGGATAATCATGACCATAAGTTCAAATATCATAAGGGCAAGGTAATAAATACAGAAACAATATCGTTACTCTGCAAAACAATACACAGTACTGATAGTAATAAATATTATAACGCGATAATAATTTTCGCTCAAGCACTGACAATGACATAGTTATTTCACCTCGCCCTTAGACACAATCGTCCGTCTGTTCGTGCCAAGCATCAGTATTGCTGTAAAGCAGATTAGAACGACATTACTGCGCTAGCTTAATATATAGTTACTTTTTTCTCATTATTTATTCTATACAAACAATTTTACTATTTCAAATATGGAATTAACATTTGACACATATACAATGTGATTGGATTGGTGAAAAAAATACATAGATAATATTTAATAACAAATAGTGGCTTGCAAATCAATGTTTTAAGTATGTTATACCTGAACATTTATTTTATTCATTCAATTTAATCTTTTGAATATATAAATATGATGTTTTCTTATTACATTATAATAAAATTCCGCAGACATTTTTAACTTTGCCGTTTCGTAAATTCAAATCGTTTGTAGAATATTCATTGGTAAAAAGGCATATTATTCGATACAAGATTTTATAGATGATAATAAAGCGATTGACTTCCAAGCAGGATATATTAATTTAAATAATTGTATTAACTAACATGACTTTGTATTTTTTAAATGTTGAAAAAGAGTAACTATTGAGTTTCTTCTCGGTAGAATCTACTTTCCGAGCCGGTGGTAGCAACTGTTAAGTGTAAAATGAAGATTCAAAAGTGCTTGTAAAAGCCAACTCGAATAAAGATTTTTTTGATTTGGTAAATCATTTAACCATTTGATAAAAAAATGGTGGATTGTTTTGCAAACAAAGACTGGACCAAAAAAACGAGAATTTATCTTCAATAATCTAACTATAAGAAAAGCCCCAATGTAATTATTAATACACGAGTAACATTGTCGCAAACGTGACTGTAAAATATACTAATAGGTATTCAGTTTAATGACCGTGTGTAGTTGCATTTTGTTTTGAAGACAAATAACTGATACTATTTTTTTCTCACAAAGTATCAATTCTAATTCGAGTTACTTGTGACTTTCAAACAAATGGTAGTACATTAAAGTCAGCATCGTATTGCACTATCTTAATTATTTCAGCACAGTTGCAAAAGAGTTCAATTTGTAAATTAAATATAAAGCTAGAACTTTCGTTGTAAGTAATAGTCAAAATATAATAAAAATAAGAAAAATACATTAGAAAATATTACATTTCTTCATAATTTAACATTATTTTATAAACGATGATACCATTCTTTATATAATATGTCAGGAGTCAGGAAGAGACTGTCTTGGTCTTGACCTGACAACGTTACAACGTTTTATATGTTCAATACTTACTACGTATATATATATATAAGAGTGCCACATACCAGACAAATGAGAAAGATGATGATGAAGAGAATGATGAAATTTGTTGAGATCGTCTAGTAGGTAGTGTAGTCGGCTTTGGCTGTTATTTTAAATGAGTAATTAAGATTCTACCGAGAAGAACCGGCAAGACAATTAGTAGTTACTCTTTTTCAACATTTAAAAAATACAAAGACAAGTTAGTTAAATACAATTATTTAAATTAATGTATCTTGCTTGAAAGTCAACAGGTATTAACTCCACGCTTAAATGCCTTAATTAAATGCCGAGGGCGTTAATGGGTGGGGTTAATGATGGTTTGTGTGCTCTAGGTAGACTTTTATAAATATTCCGTTGGTAAAGGCTATAAATATTGTATAGTTCTTCATCATTAACAATCTCATGATAAGCATGGTAGTAAGTTCCAACCCATCCCTACAAAAAGGACGCCTTTGCCTAGTGAAACGGTAATAGGCGGTTACTTTACTTTTTTATGTGAAATAGAATATTAGAAGTAATAAATCCTGATACGAAAACGATTCCATTCACTAGAGAGACTGTAAAAACAAATGAAACTCGAAACTCACCGTAGAATGTTTGACTGTCAGAAAGTGGTAAGCGACACTAACTAGAATAATTACTAATTTCGTAACAGATTTATTTTTATATATTGTATAAAATTATAATAATATATTGCCCTTGGTTTTAATTGTGAATAAGTTACAATATTTTTGCAATTTTTTCTAGACTAATTACATTTTTTTATAATTTATGTTTTAACGTTTATCTCACTTAGGTAAGTCTTTTTTAATTATAACTTCTGATATAAATGCTCAGGATTTTCACATAGCTTGTTTCATATTCACTGTTGTATATATTCATTTATCTATGTTACCTATGGTAACTGTGCCAATTATTTTATTTTTTTTAATTTATAATGCTGAACTCTATATATATATATATCATCACAGGCCGTTGTCCCAATTCGCTATTATAGCACGTTAAACAATAATATTTAAAATATGACTATGTTTGTTCTATAGGATATATTCCATGTAGCAATTATTGTGAGTTCACTCAGGTTGCAATAATAATATGTATAATTTGTATAGCGAGCCAGTTCTACATAGTGTAAAACAAAGTTAATTTTCATCGTCTGTACACTTAATTTTTTTAAAACGACGAAACTGCTCTTGATCGGATTTCATTAATAATCAGAGCCTCTTAAGAGGAGGGTTTAAATGTATATTAAATGCATATAATCACTACACTATGTAGTATAAAACAAAGTCGCTTTCTCTGTCCCTATATCCCTATGTATACTTAAATCTTTAAGACTACGCAACGGATTTTGATACGGTTTTTTTTTTAATAGATAGAGTGATTCGAGCGGAAGGTTTTTGCATATAATACATAGAAAAAATAGTATGGAAACACTGATACTTTTAGAAGTTTCTAATGCGATGTCGTAAACAAATTCTGTCGTATATTTAACATCATTATTGCACCCGTGCGATGCCGGGGCAGGCCGCTAGTAGTAGAGCCAAAAGCCAAGACTTGCACCGAGCCGGAAATAAACAAGAATTTTTTGTCAACTGATTCCAGTGTCCAGTGATTAGAACGCGTGAATCTTAACTGATGATTACGGGTTCAAACCTAGCAATAGCACCACTATATATATGTATGTGCTTAATTTGTGTTAATAATTCATCTCGTGCTCGGCGGTGAAGGAAAACATCGTGAGGAAACCTGTATGTGTCTAATTCCATCGAAATTCTGCTACATGTGCATTCCATCAACCCGCATTGGAACAGCGTGGTGGAATATGTTCCAAACCCTCTCCTTACTGGAAGAGGAGGCCTTATCTCAGCAGTGGGAAATGTACAGGCTGTTACTTTACTTTACTTTACTGTTTTAACATGACAAAATCAAAAACTCAGCAAGGGATTTTCGTAAGGATTTCACAAGGGCTTCACAGCGTGATTCGGTGTTAACTAGTAAGTCATGTTGTTTGGCAGTTTTCGTTATACTTAGACCCTCGATCTATACGCGTGAAGCCCGGACGGGTAATTAATTATAATAAACGTTAATTAAATGTCATTACACGTGTCAGCTATTAACGTCGGCTCGTGCATCTCGGTAATTCACTTCGAAACAATAAAACCTATGTTCATTTGTAAGATCAAATGTTAACGCGAGTTTGATCTTAACGACAATTATATTATCCATTTATGCCATGGTTCTTTATTTAAATAAATATCACATGACATAAAACTCAAACTCAAATTGCTTTATTCTATATATTACACTTTCTTATTGATGGTCCATTGAAAAAGTACCACCGGTTCGGAAAAGACCCTGACCTGAGAAGAACCGAATTGAAAGAACCTATTTGCATTCCCAGAAATCGTTCAAAACGCAACGTGTTCTAGAGCGGAGACCGTGTCTCGGCAAACGTAGTGATTTGCGCAAGACGGCTGGCAGGAGTTGGATGCGAGTAGCCAAAGAACGATCACAGTGGCGGGCAATTAGAGAGGCCTATGTCCAGCAGCGGACGTATATGGGCTGCTGATGAGTTATGATGTTCAAAACACTTCTGTTGCCATATTTAAAAAAAATGTTTTTTTTTTATTTTTTTTTATTGTGGCTTTTATTTTTGCCAAGAAGGCACAGATTATTTCGCCAAGGTCACGTGCGAAAAAAAAATTAAAAAAAAAATGTTAAAGAATACTCGTGTGCGAACACAGACATTGGGAATGAAACGATCGCCTCCTGGCTATTTCTTTTCATGTTCTATATATGTACCTATTAATTTAGTTTGACAAAAATAAAACACCAGCTGAGTTTCTTCCGCCGGTTCCTCTCCGTCTTCTGTTTTCTTTTCCGAGACGGTGGTAGTGTTTAATTTGACTATCAATAATTAAGTGTAATGCTTCTATATTTAGTAAGGGAATTTAAGTTTGAGTTAGCATGACTTGAAAAAAATTTATTTATTGGTTCTGGACCAGTGGCGTAGCTAGGTGAGGATGGGCCACGAAGCATAAAAAAAGAACCGGGCCCTCACCCACTAATTCCCATCCCTCTTTAACTAATATTTGCCATTTAAAATTATAGATACCAATTAAGAAATTTTGTGCGCAGGATCGTGTTTTTCTAGCTTCAGAAGCTCAAGGTTTAGTTTCGAGAGCCCCCTGAACTCCGGGGCTCTGGTGCACTGCACCACCTGCCCTACGATAGCTACGCTACTGTTCTGGACGTCAGTTTGTTAATAATTTTCGCGATAGAATTGAAATGTAATTGCAGTTGAGCTGTTCACCTATTCTACTAAAACAACGATCCATTTGCGGTAAAATCGTAATCGATATAAAGAAGTATAATTGACCCTCAGTTTCTATTGAACTGGATTTAATTTTTGTAAATCAGTCGAAGTTAATTCGGAATATAATCGGGAACGTGTCAACCTGTTAAAATTCTGCTTACATACAACATGTAAGCAGAATTGTCCCCTCAAGGAGTTTTTCTGTAAAAATAGTTTATTTGTTCAAGTCATCAAAATTTTAAATATTTGGTTTTTTGGATTTTCATGCGTTTTACACTAATAGACAGAGGGAGGGGGGAGGTTTAGGTATATAATTTATTAAGGTGTAAATAAGTTGAAATAGAACGACAATTATTAAACATGTCGGAAAAAATCAAGTCCCCAGGGAATTTTCTTATGTACCCATGCGAAGCCCGGATGGGCCTCTAGTATAAATTATATGTTTTAATAGTAAAAAAAATTAAAAATAAATTTTGTTAAGTACATTATATTATTTTTTGTATTCATTTCTGTAGTCAATATGAAAGCTTAATAATTTATTATAAAATTATAATTATATTATTTATTCTATAATAATCTGAGTAATTAACACCGATGTGGAAAGTAAATACATAAGCCCTTATATGAACCGGCGACAGTTACTAAGTGGATTTTAATTAATTACTTATTTTTGTATTGACTCATAAATCTTATTTTATTATAAGCAGATATTAAACAAATCTGCCTTCGCGTTACGCAATGTATGATCTTGACATTGTATTACATAATCTTGCTACTCCGGCGCCATACATTACTACTATACAGATACTCGTATAACTACGTTATACGCAGAGCCGTCTTTAATCTATTGAAGGCCCTGGGCATATTGGGGCCCCTATGCCTTTCACAGAACACAATTTTGTTAGAATAGATAAAGGAAGTAGATAAACAAGGCTATTGATTTATTTTTACTAGCAATTACATATTTATATTATACTTACTTATACTGAGATCCCTATCGATCGGGGGGCCCTGGACACTTGCCTAAAATGCCCAATGGTAAAGAGGGGTCTGGTTATACGTTAGTATAGTATATATAGACGTATAGTTTGCTGCATCGTTGGTATAGAGGTTATGAATTAATGAATATATAAATATTCATTAATTCAAAATTAGCATAAAGACACCAAAATAAATTATTTAAGTTATTGCATTTCTTATGGGAATGAAATGGGAAAATAAAGAGTACCCTTGTGTTCACTCCCTTGTGCGTTATAAGTGTCTTACTTTAGTTGGCAAGTTAATTATAATAGTTAATAGGTAACCTTTTAAAATCCAGGTGCAGTCCGAAAATAATGAAGACATCCCATATTAGCAATAAGACCTCTTTTGTAAATATATGTATGTCTGTTGAAACACCCTATGTTTGTTGAAGTACAATAAAAAGTATTATTCTGTTTTAAAATTTCGAGCGCAGCGATTCAAACCAATGGAGAGTTTTGTAAGTTTCGACACATCTTTGCTTTTGTGTAATATTTTCTACTTCGACGTGTAATTCGATACACGTTGGCTTCGAGACATCGTTAAGGCTATTTTCATTCAATTTTACCATCGTTTTTGTGTTATTTACGAATTACATTCCATTATTTACTAAAACGTTCAAAACGATGAGAAGTCTAGTAATTTGTTTACACACATACTGTTTTTTACTTGCTATCATTTTTATTATTATACTTATTCGAGGTTCCGTACTTAAAGGGTAGGTTAGTAAGACTCCACTGTCCGTCCATCATCAGGTTGTATTCCATAAGTCTTGATAGTTAGATACTTGAAATTTTAACAAATGGTTTTTATCTGTTGCCGCTATAATAACTGATAGTAAAAAAATGAATAAAATAAATATGATTACTTTCGCCGATTTTATAGATAATGGTACGGAACCATTCATGCGCGAGGTCAACTCACATTTGGCCGGTTTTTACGAATTCATTGTATGCAATCTCTGCAATGCTGCAATATATAAATTGATTTTTGTCTAAATTCCTTGACGAGTTGGAGACTTGATATTTTATATATAACTCAGGATTTCAATGATATAGAACCTGATTTATTAAAAAAAATTATGTACTGTTATTTAAAAGTTTGTATCAAAAATCGTGCATGCAATATTTTACTGAATAAAAGCACGAAATCTTATGATTCGAAGTCACGATATTGCACTTTTATTCAAGACTTTCAGACACTTTCATAAGTTTACACCGAGTTGATAAGGTATCATTTTCATTTTTGTGTTTGATAAAATAAAAAATGGAAATCTTGTAAAACAATACATACTGATTGCGTTAATGTTAAATCTATACATAAAATAAAATTGGAGCGTCTGTTTGTAATATTAAATAGCCCTTTTTACTAAATGCATATGAATGTATACAGGGTAAATATACCAAAATAACATTTTTTAAATTTTTTGTCGGTCTCTCTGGCTGTCTGTTTCTGGCTAATCTCTGGAACGACTGGACCGATTTTGACGGGACTGTCACTGGCAGATAACTGATATAATAGGGAGTAACTTAGGCTACAATAATATTTATCTTTTTGTTAAATTCAACCGCGTACATGGTCGCGGGCACAGCTAGTAAAATATATAAAAAGTATATATAACGCCCAATTTGTCTATGGCTTTATAAAGCGCACTTAACAATTTTTGCAAATTATATATGCTGTCGAAACTTAGATTTATATTACTGTAGTGAAGCAAGAAGGTTTATTAGTAGGCTGGCTCGTACTAAATCGATTATATAGAAATATGAAGGTTGTAACAGTATTACAATAAAAAATTACTAATTTAATAATGACTTACACGTTCAAAGATTACCGAAACATAAACAAGAAATCAGTAGATTCTCTAATTTTATACCATGTAAGGAGAAAATATGAAACTGATAATGTTTTACTTTTATAGATAATTAATCTTATTTGGAATTCGTTTTTTGTTTAAATCAAAAAAAATAAAGTAATGAAACTGCTTTATTACTTTATTTTATTTATTTAAACAAAAGAAGTAACAGTTTTGCAGTCAATCAATGATATATCTGTTTATCTCTGACTTTTCTAGCAAGTTACTTTCCTTATGTAGGTTTCAGCTTGCCCAACAGCTTGCCCAATCGCAATGCGGCCTGAGCCGGGATTGGGACAGTGGCGCCGGTAGCACCACGGCAAGGTCGACGAGAACTTTTTCCACATAGACGCTTGTTTATTGACAAACGTATGCTTTATGAAATTTAGAAAAAATATTAACGAATTGAATACGAACGTTCGGACAACGTTGTATGAAGCTGCAACTTTGATTGCTTCTTTGGTCTAGCGGATTTTGAAGCTGAAGATACTTAGATTGAAACTCCGGGTCGGATTAATTATAGAAATGTTTTTTTTTTTTTTTTTAATAAATACTCACTAACCCATGTTGACAGTGGTAACACTCTCATATCTGTCAAAATAAGACAAATAAAAAGAAAGTACGAATCAGATTTTAAAGAAATAGGAGATTAAAGTTTTTACTAGGTAACTGTGGTTAAAATTTTTTTTAAAAAAAAATGAATATTTATTTTTCAGTATATTTTAATACATAAACTTTAAATTACAATTTTATTAAAAGTAAATAATAATAAAATAATATACTTACGGAATTTTATTAAAAATGCATTGTATGTATAGTTTTTAAACGTATATCCGATACATTTCCTTGAATATTTATTTTTGTTGTGCAGAAATCATTTGAAATTAATTTATACAAATATTTACTAAATATTAAAATAAATAGAAACACAAAATTATAAAATATTTAATACCCATGATAAATGCAACGCAAATATTATGCATTTATTAATATTCGTTTTATTAATATTTATCGCTTAACTAATTCGATACATACAACAACAGCCTATAAATTCCTACTGCTAGGCTAAAGGCCTCCTCTCCCTTTGAGGAGAAGGTTTGGAACATATTCCACCACGATTTTGGTGGTGGTGGAATACCCATGTGGCAGAATTTCTATGAAATTTGTCACATGCAGGTTTCCTCACGATGTTTTCCTTCACCGCTGAGCATGGGATGAATTATAAAGACAAATTAAGCACATGAATCAGCGGTGCTTGCCTGGGTTTGAACCCGCAATCATCGGTTAAGATGCACGCGTTCTAACCACTGGGCAATTCGATACATCCCCAAAACTATTCACGCCATCGCGTTGCTCAGTTATGTTGTCAACTCGTTTACGAAAAAACAAATGAAAATCTATGAATATTTGAACTATATTCAATTAGGACGAGGAAATCTCTTCTCAGGTCGACACCTGAAAAACTAAATTGTTTTTCTTAAAATATTTATCAAATATAAAACGGATTATCTTGTGGGAACAAAACATCTTATATACATCAGGATATTCACAAACATAATTATAAAGACTCTTGATTCGATGAAGACATTGTGTAACAATGGATGTACAAATATATAACAAATTACTGGAATCATTAAAGCGTTAACTAAGAGATACATTGTTATGTTCATTGTTTTATAATTATTATAAAAAAAATGAATAATTGCTACTGGTTTGAATGATTACTCGAGTGAAATAAAGTCCAAAGATATTATAATACTTTATAAAGTGTTCCTTGCTTGTCCCTTTTAGCATTTTTAAGATATTAAAATATTCAATCACCTTCATTGTTAATAAAATTGGACACAATTCGTATAAATAAACAATATTCCATTTATTACGTTGACACATTTACTTTATACTTTATTGTACACCACACAACGAAAATAAGTAAAAACAACATCCATATGGATCCATAAAAAACGTACAATTTTGGCGACCTTATCGCTACGTATAGTACGACACAACTTAGATGTCGCATCGGCAAATTTCGTAAAACCGATCACATCCGAATTAAGTACGCTATCCCAAATTATTAATATTTATTTCGCGACTATGATCTTTGCACAAACGTAATAACTTGTAATATCATATGACCTAATATATTCGTCAATTTGACGCGTCGATTTACATGCACTTGCCTTCTCTGACGCGTGAATCTATAGCGACGAATAGCGTCGAATGGCGCGATAGGGAGCTATTTCTATTGGTTGTGTAAATCGGCAGTAATCGGTTTTATTTTTATTCCATTGCATTTTCCGATGCTACATCTAATTTGTGTCGTACTATAGCTATCTCATCCTTGGTTAGGATAGCTCAGAATATGAGGTGGGTGTGTGCTTGTGAATTTTCCAACTGATTCAGTTTCAGATTTCAAATTTTACAAGACAAGGTTAGATATTCATTCTTAATTATTTTCATTTTTAATTGTAGCTGAATGTTTAAAACATTTTTTTATGATATAGATTATGAATAAGCGTGGAGGTAATACTTGTTGCTTTTCAGGCTGGATATATATTATGTAAATTTAATTATATAGTATTAAACTCCTATAAGTTTGTATCTGAAATGTAAGAAAAGGCTACTGAGATAAGACTAAGGTTCGCAATGTAGAATTACCGAGCAAGTGCATTGCGACGTCCACATGACCACAGATTTTTTTTTTACCCATGAGACAATACAAACCGCTGCAATTAATGCTGAATTGCCTATAATCGCTTCGTAAATAAGCCATTATTTATCATTATCAGGACAAATAGCGAGAAGCGAATTTGTTCCATACTATGTAGTGATAATCGATCGATCATAAGTCTTAACTTTTGAACTTATAATTACTGGGACAGATAAATATATATTAAAAACAATTTCAAATTGGATATTGAAAACGAATACTGTCAAGCAGTAGTTACAATGGATAAACTACAGTTAAGACGGACAAATGGCAAGGTCATTTCTTTATTTCCTGCTCTAAACCGGAAGATCATTTGAGTGCTGATGCTTCTCTTTGAAACAGTAATAAATATAATAATTAAATACTGTATATTCGATATAAACGACTTACTTTTTAACGTTTACTTTTCATAGTAACAACATCAGCCTGTAAATTTCACACTGCTCTCCCTTTGAAGAGAAGGTTCGGAAAATATTCCACCACGCTGTTCTAATGCGGTTTGGTTAGGTCAATTAGAATACACATGTGGCAGAAGTTTCTTGATTCAGAAATTTCTTTGAAATAAGACTCATGCAGGTTTCCTCAGGATGTTTTTTATCGTAATTTATATGATAACTAACGAGCCGCCCCGGTTTCAAAGTTCGCTGTGTAGTTTTAAAGATCTAATCATACATAGGGAGAGGCAGACAGTCAGAGCGAGTAGCGACTTCGTTATACACTATATAGTAATAGTTAGAGTAAGAAAAAGCATTATTAGGCATTATTAGTCTAATCAATCCCTAAACGTCATACATAAGTTAAAATCGTCATGGATTAAATCTCAGTGACATTTTCAATAACAATTTTAATGACTTATTACTATGATATGCATGACATTGAAACCGATAATTTCTGGTTTTTTCTAGAATTTTCTGAAAAAAACGAGTTGAATGCTTTTTCTTTTCCTTTACTCATTTACAAATAAAAAAGTTTAAAGGAAGCGTTTTTTCTTTACCTTATATACGTTTCCATTTGACTTTTTTTCCTTGTGTTATATCTCGTTGACACTACACAGTATACCTAAGTCACTTTAATCTACAATTAATTATAATTAAGCACAGTTTCATCATTTGTTGTAGTAGCTTTATAGAAATATTATAATGTTATCTTAAATTTTCGCGATGATTACACATTTAAATAAAACTATTTATAACGGATGAATCGCGTATATTAATGGTTTATCTTACATAGGCCAAACAAAGAGAAGTATCGGTACCAGGGTCAAGGAACATATAGGAGATGTCAAAAATAGGCGTTCTTCTAAGTCTGCAGTCTGTGAACATGCTCTGGATAAACCTAACCATTTTATCCGATTTGATAAACCACAGATCCTTGCTAGAGAACACAGATTCATTCCTAGAATGATACGCGAGGCTATTGAAATTCAAAAACATCCGAACTTCAATAGAGAAGATGGTTGGAGACTTTCTAACACCTGGGATCCACTTATTAAAAATTTAAAATCCCAAATCCAACAGACTGCAAGACCTAAAGATACAGTTAGTGCCTTCTGCGTGCAACCGGAACGTTACTCAAGATATCAATTGAGAAATCGTTGGCGGTAGTTGTTAATAATATTTCCTTTGTTCTTCAAATAGACAAATGTCATCTTAGTCTGCCCGTGACCACGAACACTGCAAAGTGCTCGAAACGTCGGGATGTTTAAAAATAATTAATATACGCGATTCATCCGTTATAAATAGTTTTATTTAAAAGAAATATTATAAATAAGACTTTAAAAGCCAGTGTAACTACGGGCACAAGGGACATAACATCTTAGTTCCCAAGGTTGGTGGCACATTGACGATGTAAGGAATAGTTAATATTTCTTACAGCGTCATTGTCTATGGGTGATGGTGACCACTTTTCATCAGGTGGCCATAAGCTCGTCCGCCAACCCATAACATATAAAAAAAAAATTAACATGGTCATTTTTATTACTAAAGTTATTAATTGCGGGATATTTACCATGTGTTTTTATTTTTATTCGGTGGAGCTCGATATTTCGACATTATCTACGAATGTCTTGTTCACGAGAACACGAGAATAAAAATAAAAAACATAGTAAATATCCCGAAATTAATAACTTTAGTAACATTATATATTTTATTACCGTCAGTTAAATTTATAAATATAAATGTAAATTGTATTTTGTGTATCGATTAAGATATACATATATTGATCTTGATTCAAATAAAAAATAATATGTAAATATTTTTCTCGAAGTTTACCAAGGAAATTTATCTACATTATACATTCATCTATATTTTAATTGCTTTAAAATATAGATATAAGTATTCCAGTTCTTAAAAATTACATGTTTTTAAATTATTAATCGTAAATCAAATATATTTGTTTATATATATAACATACTTAACTATTGGAAATAAATACAAAAATATACCTAGTTAATTTTACGTACTGTTATTTAATTTTTTTTTATAACAGAATTCGTTTATAACAACTTAACAAACAAACAATAAAACAGTTTACGAAAGAGATGAAAAAGATAATTAATTGTTTTATCTGTGTCTATTTCCCTCTATATCTATATAGACAGATAAATAATAAACATAAATCCAATTAAAATTTATAATTAATAATAAGATAACATTATATATCATATGAATTGTATAATATGAAACGTGATTCAGTTCGCCAAACAAATGTCAAATAAAACAAGCAATAATTATTTAATTTACTATAATATATTTATTATATTATGTAGTTAACTAATTAGTTTAGTTTCACACATTAATTACAGTCCCTATATTTATTAATGTTTGAATAATTATCATCACTATCATCATCAATCCTCATTGACAAATATTTGATGATGAAAGATAACTAAGTCACAAATACAAATCAAATCATCGACATTAACAGAATAGGAGACGAAGTTGGTATAGACGTTTAGAGTCAGAGTGTTATATTTACAGAATGATTTTTAATTTACAAACTGTCTACATTTCATACTGTCCATACAAAAATTCAATGATACATTTTAGTATTGTCTGTGGTCGATTTCTTTTTTTATTCGGCTAAATTTTGGCCAGTATTCGTGTGCATCTACTACAGTTACTAGCTTAGTTTAGTACATATATAAGTTTCAGTCAGCTTCTTTTATTATAAATACAAAAAATAATTGCAACACAAAAATTTTTCATGTTTATAAAAAAGCCCTATATTTGGTATATATGTTTTTAAAGAGTTAAAAAGAAGATGCAATCCCTTAAAACAAATTTATTTTACCCGTACATAATAATCCTTATTTTTAAACAGTCGATAAATCACATCACTATTATAACACCGTCATTGTAATCACTCATCATCCATGTCGAACCACATCGATGTAACACTAGTCGATTGTTCCCTGGACTGTTCCTCTGTTATAATCTTCAATACAACAACCTCCATCATACAAAGGGCGAAGAATACGACAAAAATTGCAAAGTTCGATCCCTGGTGGTGGAATTGAAAGGAGCTCGGCGTCGGTCCCGGGGGTGGCCATGCCGCGACACTAAACGTGACTATACTCGATATGGAAAGCGCCATTATCGATTTTTATATCGATATAAATAACATCCTTATTTCGTGGCGTTTCCTTTATCACATATTTGCTCGATCGCTATAATAGTTTCCGTGTTTCGAATAATTCCTAATCGTAGTTCGTTTGTTCTCGGCCACGTACGTGCGGATGTTCGGCGTGTCGCCAGAGCAATGTTATCGTCGGCGACTCGCGAGCAATGCGCAGCGGTGCAGCTCCGTCGCTGTTGTAACGCACTCTTATGAAATATGAATCGTTTTAGTTAGATCCACCGTTGAGAAACGTTGAAATACGGGTGAATGCAACTGTTTTGCGGTCAAGGCTGAGCGCGAGTAGTGGGCGACGACCTTTGTGCGTTTTACGTTATAATTTTTAACCCTTAACACACGATCCTCAGTGTAAATATTGTTGTAGTGCGTGACTTATGTGTGTCATAGGTATCGATATAAACAGATATCTAATTGTTTATTGCGTATCCTAAAAGAAAGAGCTTTAGTACTAGGTAACTACATACATTAAATTTTGTTAATTCTAATGTTTTTTGACTTTTGCACCTTCTTGGATTATAATAGGCTAGAATAAAAGCCCAGCCTCGTTAACACCGAAGGCCTTAACAGTGACGCGTATACAGGATGCTACTTTTCTTACAGTGAGTAAAGTAAATAACCTGCCACAAGAAAACAAACGGTGCCTCTTTTTTCTTAAAATCGATAATCATGCCTGACTAATGTTAACGTCTAAATCCTCAGCAATTTACTTCGCCTCCGGTTTCGTCTGATTTCCGTTAGAAAAACTGTACAATGTTCAATTCAATTATAATCGAAACATTCAAGATTTTTTTTACAGCTGGACAATGTTTAAACGCATTCGCAATGGACCGGTAGCTTCGCAAATCCGATTTTCAGCTCTCATTTTTTATTCATCACATCGGTTAGGATAACAGGCGCTTAAAACGCGGTATCCGCAGTATTTGAAATGTGACAAATACAGTGACGTAGCTAGGTGAGGAAGGGACCCGGTGCATAGAAAGAGAATCGGGCGCTCATCCCCTCTTTCCTATCACTCTTTAACTAATAATTACCCTTTAGAAATATAGATACTAAATAAGAAATCTAGTGCGCAGGGTCGTGATTTTCTAACTTCAGAAGCTTAAGATTAGAGGGCCCCCTGAACTCTGGGGCCCTGGTGTACTGCACCACCTGGCCCGTCACTGGACAAATACGTCGATGTTTGCCTTAATATTATTACTTGAGACATCATTATTGACAACTAATGACAGCCAATGCTGATGCAAGGGATGACTGTTTACATTCTCGTTAGCTACAGACTTTGGTTCTGAATTCTTATAGTTGATAGAGTTAGTTAGTGTCAGAAAAAAACACTTTCTAATAAACAATGTATTCCTCTCAAGGCGGTTGTATTATTTTTTATGATATTGCTAGCCTGACGGGCAAATGAGCCTGATGGTATGATCACTACCGCCCATAGACAATGGCGCTGTAGGAAATATTAATAACTCCTTACATCATCATTGCGACACCAACCTTGGGAACTAAGATTATATGTCCCTTGTGCCTTGTGACACCGACATTCTTCAATTTTTATTTGTATTGTGATCCGGCCTCAATAACACAGTATTGCTGTTTGGCGACAATATACATATATGATGTGTGGATGGTCCTAGTTTTAACTCCACTGAGTAATTTGTGTTAAAAAAAGCCCGTATATTTCCCATTGGTGGGCTAAAGCCTCCTCTTCCATTAAGGAGATAATTTGAAACATATTCCACCACGCTGTACCAATGCGGATTGGTGAAATGCACATGTAGCAGAATTTCGATGAAATTAGATACATGCAGGTTTCCTCACGTTGTTTTCCTTCACCGCCGAGCACGAGATGAATAATAAATACAAATTAAGCACATGTATACATATATAGTGGTGTTTGCCTGGGTTTGAATCCGAAATCATCGTATAAGATGCACGCGTTCTAACCACTGGGCTATCTCAGCTCTTTGCGTTAACGAATTGTGTTAATGATTCATTTATTTTTTAAATGTTATCTTAAAGTTCCTGATACTTTTCTGATGTTCTTTTGGGACGAAATCGCTCTGTAACAGCCTAGAACCTCTGAATTTCATATCTTTAATTGTGTGTGAAAGTGAAAGAAAACATTATACAAGTATCCAGCCAGGAATTCCTTAAAATTTGGCCGGAATATATTTTCCCCGAAAGTTAGGAGACATGAGCCTTACAACTGAACTTTTAGACGACTTATGTCAGCGGCATTCTCATTCTTAGTTTTGATAAAAATCGATCGAAATCGATATTTATTTTATATCTAGTTTGTTAATTTGTGTTGATTTTGTTATTAAATCTGAATATTCGATAAATAAAAAATAAATGTTCATTTTTATATCTTGTTCTCCTTGCTTTAAACTATCTACAATCGAAAATATTATACTATAATTATTCTTATATACCTAAGTGGTTTTTGCATTGAGCTTTAAAGAAAGAGTATTCTATGATCTATATTTTTTAAATTATTTTTCCTGTTCGCTCGCAAAAGTATAGTTGTGTCAAATAATGTTAGTTTTTTAATGCCTGAATTTATTTGACTCTGGCGCAAAATATTCTGCCAATGCCACGTATAAATTAGAAGACATACACAGTGTGAGTTTAGTCAAATTGGTTCCAAGGTTTAACAAATGTTGTAATTTCTAAAGTGGATTGATAAGTTGATCAATTTTACTTTAAGTCATTTAAATGATTGTAAGATATAAGAAAATGTTTTTCGTTCAACTTTAAAAATATATTTGTGAACATTATATAATAACATTGTTTACATTCTAATATAAATTAGTGCCATTTACATATTGTTTTCGAAAATAACAATGGGATAAAATATAATAATTGCATAGATACTCTTTGGATGGAAAACTTTTTGTAAACTCATTGTATGTTAATAAACGTCATTTTTGACGTTTTAAATGAATGATAAATCGAAATTATATACTTTACCATTAATATTATTGACGGAATTATTGCCGACTCTTTAGCCTCAGTAAAAAAAGTTACAAAAAGAAAAAAAAAATCGAAATTAAAATTTATTCAAATTATGTTCATTAACATCGCGTACAAGGACGCCCCGGAGCTGTCGACTCTGAGGCGTAGTTCTTCCGAAGTAGATCTCTCAGTTGAGAAACTGTTGTTAGTTAATCCAAACTGCCCGGTACGAATAATGCTTGAATATATACGAAAGAAATGTCGACTTGGTGTTTTCACACATTTCGACTTGTGTGATGAGAACGGTATTTTGAAAGGTCTTTTTAGCATGCCCACCTATGTGTACGCAACGGATCAGTTTGAACACAAAAAAACATACTATGTTATCGTGATAAAGCAAGTAAGTATGACTAAGTGAGTACATATTTTTATTAAGAAGTTATTGAACTGACTACGGGGAGACTTGAGTACTATAACAGTTTGTTTGGACGGAATCAATACCATCTATTTACATATAGTCCATCCATTTAAAAGAGTAACTTGACTTCACCAATTTGCCATATACGTTGTATGTGCACACTCTCTATAACTTCACTCTCATAATCTAATTGGTTAGCAAATCCTACACAACTGAACAGTGATCAACGGCTTTACTTTTCAATGTAAGTATGTGAAAATGCTGCTTTTAAAAAAATCTTGACGGAAATACGAAATATTATTATATTTGTGAGATCCGGTGATTTTGACCAGAGTCAGAGATCAACAGCCTAGTAAGTAAGCTTGACCAAGGAGTTGGTTTAAGTTACACTGATTCAGAACAGCAAGTTCGAAAATAAAATGAAATCCAATTGAATAAAAACATGTCTACGATTGTACATACATAAGTGTTTGTTCATTAAGAACTGGCTGGCACATTTATCAGTGGGAAGCATTTAAAACTATACACCTGTCCTGCTAAATGCCACCTGCTCAAGATTAATCCCGGTGAACAAAACTAATTAAATGTCGCTGTAGAAATACAGCGGGCTTTTTATCATTTGGCAAGCATTATTCACCACTATTTTAATCTCGTGTCTATTAATGTATTACGAATTTATTTGATTGTTGAACGTATGGATTTAGAGTTGTTATAGTTCGATTTGAAAAAATATTTTTACTTAAAGATAGCCTGTTTATTGAGAAGGATATTAGACTATTAACTACACTTATAGATTTTTTGTTTGAATTAAAAATACTCAGTCCAAAAACGGTCGCATTCTCATTACCATGTTGATAGGTAAAGTGAATAGTTAATGAATTTGAAGTTATTAGTTACATTATATAATAATTAAGGTATCGACCTAGAGGTAGCGAGCCTTATCAGTTATGCACTATTTGCCCGATAGGATTATAAATCAGTGGACCTAAAAATATTGCGAGTTTTACACGCAATGTTTACTAACGTGAATTGTTTTTACGATTGCCATTCTACAGGTTTGAAGCAAGTTTTAATATATACTAGAAACAGAAAAAACAGTACATATCTTCGGATATTTATAAATAGTTAATGTTTATTTATAGCTTCTCAATGAATTATTATTCGTCCAATGATATATTTCTCTTTCCGTCATCAGTAATTTAACATTTGAAAGTAAAATACAAAACTATTTTGTAATCACATAACCTCTATACGCTAAGCTATGGGAAATAATTGCTTTACATGTAAGTATATATAGAGTCGTGATGAAACAATGGTTAATATGCTCGAATCTAAGTGGAAGATTCTGTAATCTTTCACTAAGATTCGCTCCCTGTAGTCTATACCAAGGCAGACTTACTACTCATTGATGTCTGCCTTGGTATAGACCACAGGGAGCGAATCTTAGTAAAAGATTACACAATGAGAAAATATTGTAAGGGAAATCTTCATGTATTGGAGAAAATTGAAATTCTACTACATGTGTTCAACAAACCGGATTGAAGAAACTCGAACCAGAATAACAGAATATTAAGCTACTCGGCTTAGAAATAAAGAAGCCTGAAGACGGAAATTTACGGGAGATAGTCCATTATTAGTATTATTAAAATTTGTAGTTAAGCAAGTATGATTTATTATTACTATTTTAATTATTAATAAAGGGTAAAGATTGCTTATTGAATGTAAATATATATAACAAGTTATTCTTGTAAAGTTTAAAAAATATATATTACGAAAAGATTCAAGGTCTGGTAATTTATAAATACAATTGACTGTCTTATAAAATTACGTTTCTTAATTATAATTAAAGAATACATAAATTCATTAATTTATTTATTAAACTTATAACGACATGGATGCATTGATATATAAGAAAATATATGTATACGTATACAGTAATATTACTGTGGCTGTTAAAACTATTTTTATAAGGCGATACATAATATATAATCTTTCAATAAATTACCAAATTAACGCAAAGACCTGAGAAAATTTCTTTAGGGCTTCAGTTTTATATACATATTAAAGACTGAAAATGTCTCGGTTTGATTAAATTACGAATTTGGGGTAATAGGAGCGTCCTCTAATCATTAAAATGTCTTTTTGGAATTTGTTTTTACAAATATCTCATTGTGGCGTCCATCAGAATGACTATGCAAACATTCAAACCACCTTTTGAAATAATGCCAGTATTTTGTACCCTACTCAGTAACATTTTATATTGAAAGAAAATATTCAAAATGGCCAAATGTAGAATATATCAAGGAAATATTTGGGATAAAATTATTTTGTATTACTTGTCCACCGCTGGACAGCGTTGGAGTAATCTCCAAATCTTAAGCAAATCAGCGAGTTATTTACGGTACGTAATTTTACTTATTATTCAACAGGAAAGCGACAAAAGATTATCCGTGCTGCCTCAAATTAATCACGAAAACAAAATCTACTTGGATCTGAAGACGAAATTGCAGAAATATCTAGCTGTGGGTGATATAACCCCCGTGCCCTCACCGCCCGTGGGACCAACTCCACTCCCGGATAAAGTTAGCCCAGCATTAAGTAAAGCACCCGCACCTAAGCAGAATGTAAAGAAGAAGTAAAACGTCGATTACATTACGGATACTTAGAACCATCTTAGACTACTTCTACGTATGTATTGTTGTTTATGCAAACAGATTCGGAATCGAGAATGCTTGTTATTGATAGAAATTTTTTTCTTGCTTCGAGCTATAATTATGACGTCATAACAAACAGATATTTTGTTTAAAATGTTTGTTTAATAGATATTATTAATCAGTTTGTTCTCGAACAGAGAGCTGAGATGGCCCATTGGTTAGTACGCGTGCATCGTAACCGATGATTGCGGGTTCAAACCCAGGCAAGCACCACTATATATATGTGCTAAATTTGTGTTTATAATTCATCTCGTGCTCGGCGGTGAAGGAAAACATCGTTAGGAAACCTGCATGTGTCTAATTCCATTGAAATTCTGCCACATGTGAATTCCACCAAACCGCATTGGAACATCGTGGTGGAATATGTTGCAAACCCTCTCCTTAATGAAAGAGGCCTTATCCCAGCAGTGGGAAAGTTACAGGCTGTTACTTGGTCTCGAAATGAAAATCATTTTAATAATAGCAATGTGTGTAATATATGTAATTGCTCTCTAAATTATAACAGGCACGTGTGGTTAATGTTAACGCACTCAATTATTATATTGTATAACATACTAGTTGTTGCCAGCGGCTTCGCCTTTTCGGGTGTTGGTTGTCATGTGTTGGGCAAAAGGTAGCATATGTCCTTTCTTTAAGTTCAAGTCTGCTTTATATCAAATTTCATCAACTTCGATTCTGCAATTTGGTCGTGAAAGAGCGACGGACAGACAGAGTTATTTTCACATTTATAATATTAATATAGATAGTTTATGTTTTTGTTAATGTAATAATAAAATTAGTCATTGAAATTACTTATTAATAATTTATAATTTTAGTATGATTTGAATAGTTTTAAATCGATCATACTGATTAAAATAAATAAAGCATAATCATTGACCAATTTCTTTTTCTTTGTCCATTAAATGAAATATTTGTAAGAAGTGGTTTCTTAAATATATTTTTTCCTTTTCAAGTATTTCCATCAGAAGTTTTAAGTGTATTCTCCTGATTTTTTTTTTCTTAAGACCTTATTGACTTATTTTTTTTGCTTTATTATTAATAAAAAAAATCCTCAATTTATTACTAAAAAAATATGAAAACTATTCAAGTCACATTTTACCTAGGCTTCACAGACGTCTGGATTGAGGTGTGTGGCACGTGATAGGCATGTAAAGGAGCTTAGATCATAAATGTTAGACCACAGGACGCAATGCACGTGTCCCGGAAAGCGGATGTCCTGTAACTGTGGGGTAAAAAAACGTTACCCATTGTCACGCGCGTAGTGATTATTGTTACCATTGGATTAAATTATATAAAACCTTTTTGGTAATGATCGCTTTGAGATGTACGTTTTTGTTTTGTAGTAACTAAGAAGATTTTATTGATGTCTTGGAATTGATTTGAAATTTTTAGATTGATAAATAGCAACTTGTAAATTAAGTTTTTGTAATTTAAGCATAATCATCTTCGGAAGTGGATTTGTCAACTTGCGGGTTAGAACGAAAATGAAATATTTTAGAGACATCACATTTAATTATTTTTTCCTTTTCTTGGTTTTATGCAAATCCCGCTTTCATAATTAGATGAGTCTGTAAGCCAGTGTGATTATGACATACGGGACATAATATCTCAGTTGAAATGGTTATCGACACAATACGATTGAAAGGTTTATACGGTTTATATACCCTAAAGCTTTCAGTAGTAGTAGTGATACCGTCAAAGGTAGCCTATTCGTCTTTTCCTTTCTATTCCAACTTTCTGAATACTCGTCTATAGATATATGGAATCCACTAATATGTTAACTTCTCACCATTCTCTTTCTGATTTTGCAGTTAGACTCATTATGTTAAGATATTATGCAAATTTCAATAACAAATTATAATGGTACCTTATTTTTGTACTTAAATTATAATTGTCTACGACGTGTATATAATTCTGGATAACATGTAAGTATACTCTCAACTGTTCGAGTTTAATCTTTCTCTATGGGCAAATATTATATTTCAATTACAGACTATAAAATAAGGACAAGATCCAGATACAAGACACCGATAGTCGAGAAATTATGTGGAAGGCGGCTATCATGTAATGCGAAGGATCGAGGAACATACTGTGAGGAAGGCCTTGAGCGCATATATGTGGATGAATATAGAGGTAGAGAACGACCCAAGAAACGATGGGTGGATTGTGTAAAAGACGATACGGTTAGCAGGAATGTGACTTGTGAAATGACGTCTGGCAGGAGGATCTGGAGAAGTATGGAAGAAGACATGCTACGCCGACCCCAAATAAAATTGGGATATAGGCAGGAGAATGATGAAAATAAGGGCAGGAGCAAGCGCAACATTAAAGTGAAGCAACAAAAGTGAATGAAAATGCAATGGAAATTATTATTTTATTTACTATTTCAATTATTTATAAGAAAACAGTAAAGCCTTACTAATTTTTATAATCTAAATATATTAAAACGTTAAGTTCAAATTGTGTAATAAAATGTTTTCAAGCGATGCTAACATTTTATTAAGAACAGACATACCGTAGAAAATTGAAAACGGGATTGTGTAATGGCAGAAAAAAAAGACGCAGCTTTTGGTGCGCGGTCGCTGTTACAACGGAACAGTACGATCGACTTTTACTTGGACGCCGTCTGCAGAATCCACAGCGTAATTACAATGCACTAACGCCCGTAGAAGAATTTACATACAACTTGCAATCGTGTTTAGACTACAAACGTACCTATGTGTTTTATTTTTAATGCATATTAAGGCTCATGTATAAAATATTATTGTTTATATTTATTCCGCTCTTATTCTTATGAAAAAATTTAACCCACAACTCGAAAGTTGCTGATAATTATAGTATGAAAATATTCTTAAGCAAGTGACAACAATAAATTCATTTATTTGCAGCATAAACGAGAAGAGAGAGTGTACGAGTAGAGTAAAATTTTAGATTGCAAAAGCAAATTAATGCTTAGCCTTGGGTCAAGTAACAATTATTGACGGTTTTTGTGGAGAAATTCCTAGTCATATCCCGGAGTCTGGAAATTGGCAATGTGAACAGTCCTGTGCAAGATCTTTTTCACGTCAAATTAAATCAAGATCCTGTTTTTAATCTACACTTACTTATTGATTCCACGTGTCATGTCAATCATAAGTTCTTGTTTTGTTTTAATACTACTAAAAACAAAATTCGGATACGATTTGAAAAATTTGCTTGCCAGGACCATACATACATATAATCGATATTAAATTATTGCGATTTGCGATTATCAAATACTGTGTGAACACCGTCTCGACGAGTGTGTAGGCTTAAAACTATACGTACTATTAAATTGTTCCTGAATTTCTATTTAGCTATTGACAAACATACAAATTGTATGATTATATTATTTATGCGTATCTTCAGTAATCAGATATCTAAGTGACGCTGAAGGTTCAATGAATAGATTAGCTGGTGTTCAATCCAGGATCAGAATCCTGGCACCACGAGTCACGTGTCTAATTTTCAGAAGCCATTACGTACATGAAATTATGCTATACTGACGAACTTCGTGGTCGAGTGGTGTGTACACCGGTTTTCAAGGGTACGCCACTCCGAGGTCCCGGGTTCGATTCCCGGCCGAGTCGATATAGATTATCATTAGTTTTCTTTGTTGTCTTGGGTCTGGGTGTTTGTGGTACCTTCGTTACTTCTGATTTTCCATAACACACGTGCACGTGCCTTAGCTACTCACATAGGGATCAGAGTATTGTATGTGATGTTGTCTCATATTTATTATTATTATTATATACGTGTATGGACTTGCAATGGCAAATTGAAGTAATATGCAAAATATTCTTGCCTTTGTCAAACAGTGGGACATTTGGTTAGTGTTCTATGTATGGGCACGTATTAACTAATGCAAAACTATGTAAAACTATTGTTTCGTTGCGTTACGCCAACGATAACAGTTTTGACAGCGGTGCAGCGGACCGCGACCGAACGCCAAAAGTCGTACACGATGACAATAAAATCCATCTGGTGTAATGAAAGTTGCAACACACAATACAGCATAAATATTTGATATAATAATCTTAAACACCACTGTATACATTTACTCCGCCATTGATTGATCAGTTCAATTAGTTCAATAAACTATTTACTACTTAATTTCGATTTATCTATTATATAATTTAATTAAAAAGTTGTTGCGTGTTTTATATCTTGTATTCGAAAACGTTATTTTAAATCTACACCAACTTATTATAGTTATATAGACGATAAGTAAGTACAACCTTTTTGGTGAGCATTCATTATCTAATGCAGTAAAACCTATATAAATGATAAGATAAAACTCAATGATTATTAATTAAATAAATTCTATCTATAAATAAAAATATATTTCAAAGACTTTTATAGTAAAAACAATAAATATCATTTTATATTTATAAAATTTTAATTATACTTTACGGTGTTATTCTTTTGTCTAAATTTTTGTCTAAATTAAAAAAAAAAACATATCTACCTTTTAGGGTTCTATAACGCGAAAATCCGTTGTAACAAAACAACACTAACAAAACACCACACAAAAAAGTTTTACATCAAAAACAGATTAAAAATATGTATCACTATTTTGTAAATCGAATTTATTAATAATATCGGACCTAACAGAGGCCGGTGTTTTGAATCGAGTATTGGCGCGAACTGACTGTCAGCACGTCACAGCCGGCGATATGGCTCATGCATTCCTAATTTAAAATTCTCCCTTTATCAGGGTCCAATGATGGTAAACATACACAGGTGACTAATTCCATTTATAGAATACGAATGTATTGAATATCCTTACGTGTGTATTTTAGTTATATCTGGTAAATTGTAAATAGTAAATTGTGTAGATAATTTCTTCGCTATCTTCAAAATCAAAATATGAATCTGGTTTATTCAGTATAATTTTACAAATTTAATCTATCACCATTCATGCCATAACAAGTTACGACTCAAGCTTAAGACTATAAAAAAATAGTAAGTATGTACTAACTTTTCATACATAGTTTACCATCAGACGTGACCACGTATTGCTGTCGCTAGATGTGATAATAAAATAAAAGTTTTATAATCTGTGAGTGTATATTTCATGATATAAACAAATGCATTATTTCCCGTTTTTAATTGTTCTTGCTCTATACGGAGTTGTTTTATAGTCTTCAAAGAATTTACTTCACAGAAACACAAATGCTTGTACAGTATCATCTAGTAAGTAAGTCTGTTTATACAACAATTACGAATAAAAATGCTATTTTCTAAAGAACCCATTTAAAATATGCGTAAATTTCTCTAGCGACGCGGTGTACCGTGAAATGCAGCCAATATGTCCTCGACAGGTACAAAAAAATAACAGTATTAGTTGTAATCATATACGTATTATATACATTTTCATAAATAACAGGAAAATAATTGTAATAAACTTCCTTTAGTTATGTGTTGTTTAATAAATAGCTGCGGTGTCAAATTTTACATGGGTGGTTGATGTTATATTAGATATTCTGAAAAAGGATATAACTTTTTCAATAATTGGGCTATCGAACGAACTATTGAACGCAAAACTCTTTTTAAAATTGATGTGGTAGATACTGAGATACTTTACAACAAACGTAACTCTTCAGTTTCAATTAATAGTAGAAATAATATTCCCAAGTCGAAAAGTCGGCAAAGCTTATCAGTTACAATGAAGTTATGCCTTTTTCAATATCTCAATGAAAAATGCCATGAAAGTGAAGATCTTACGAATGATGCGGGCCATTGAGTAATATTTTTGATTCGCGTTAAATTGGCGTGTAGTATTATCAAACTGGTTAAGAGAGATTATTAAATATTGACAAAACTATTTCACATTTTTATTATATAAAGCATCCGTTAAACGTGCTCAAACGATCGGTTTTGCCGTCAGTTTAATTTAGATGATGTTTGCGTAGCTATGACAGGTTTGGAAAGTATATTCTACCGAAAAGAATCGGCAAGGAACTCAGTTAATCTTATTCATTATATGATACTCTTACATACATATGTATACAGTTAAATTTATGTACTTTATATGAAAATTAACGCATACGATATTCTAGTTTTAAATATATTAATTCTTAAATGTAGAATGTAATTAAAACCTAAAAGTAATTAAACATCTTTCACGTTAGAATAGTTTAAACTTGTATTTTAAATTTAAAAATAATTTTGTTGTCTGTATTGCTTCCATAAAACTTATATTTAAATCATGGGTTTTTTTGAGTTATGTGCTTAAGATAACATTCGATATATATTATTATCGGGATTAAAGCTATTCATATAAAAATGTACACTTTATCTCGAGTGAAAACGTCTACCAATATCCTTTAATACTGTTTATTCCAATAGCCCTTTGTAATTCGCGATTGACGTTTGCATGAGCGTGTACTGGAGGCTTAATGGCCCGTTCACACATACATCATACATACATCCGCCATTGACAATTCGTTAATAACAACTTATCATCAAAGTCGAATAGACGTTTTCATATTTATAAAATTAATCGTACCGTCGAATTTGTCTAATATTGTGTATCAACTATCAACCGTTAGACTGTAAAGTAAGTAATTTTAAGCCTGTCAATGTTTCATTAAGATTATCTGTTACGAAAATTGAATAAATTCGTATAAGTACGTTACGGGTGAATTAAAAAATATATTAAAACTTAGATTGCTCTAGAACAATTTTAAATCGACGATTTAAATTTCGAATATACCAATTTTTTCTTTTCATGGACTGGATCTTAGCGGTTACTAACTGCCTGACATCTATGATAAATTGAATGTACTCTTAGTTCTGAGATGATGTCGATAGGTCGCGTTGAAATGAGCTAAGTTTACAGAATAGCCTGGTAGATGGCGTTGACAGCCGACAATTAAGAAAAATAATAATAATAAAACTATTTATAACGGATGAATCGCGTATATTAATTATTTTTAAACAACAGGGATGTTTAAAAATAATTAATATACGCGATTCATCCGTTATAAATAGTTTTATTTAAATGTGTAATCATCGCGAAAATTTAAGACAACATTAAATAATAATAATGTAAAATTAAAAAAAAAATACTTTAAGCAGTATAACATGGGAGAGGTAAATTTATTATTATTGTCTGATCATGTTTTATGTTTGACATATTTTTTTAGGTCAACAAAGGTTATATATTTTATTTAATAGGTATACCTATTGAATAAAATATATGACTTACTTAAAAAAATTAACTCGTCGATGTCTTAAAAAATTACATTTAATTCCCTAATTTACTAAATTTAATAGAGGTTTTATATGCGGAAAATTTTAATCAATTTCACTAGCACATGACGCTGAAACACCGCGTGTCAAATTACTTTTGGAGATGTGAGAGTGAGAAAGTTGGTGTTAGGCGTTAGCAGATGAAATAACCGATATGGTCTAATGGATAGCTTCGTATGGGACAACGGGTTCAGATCTGGTCATGCGTTCGAAGTTCATTTAAATCATTCAAATATAGAAGCATATTGGATAGAAGTTATGTCTTATATGTATTATACCAGTTGTCGCCTGTGGCTTCGTTCTCATTTTAGGATGTTAGTTGTCAAGTGCTAGGCAAATAATTAGCCTGTCCTGCCCTGTAGTTCGAGTTTGCTTCACGACAGACAGACAGACCGAATTACTTTCACATTTTTAATATTAGTATACATATAATATAGATGAAAAGCACGCAGATTTAACATATGATGTGGTCGGTGTCGGGCCTCGGGAAGAGGGAAGGGGGCGGGGTGTCGTTATTTTCAGGTGGTAGGTTAAACTACAACATTAATTAATGATTATCGGTCGAGTGACGTAAAAGGTTAATAAGCAGACAAACTTAGATTTATCATACTAACGAGGATTGCTTAAATAAATAAAGTTAACAGCCAATACATATCCCACAGTCAAACAATCAAAATCAAAATAAACTTTATTCAAGTGGGTTTTACTACTTTACAAGCACTTTTGAATCGTCATTTAACAATTAAGTGAAGCTACCACCGGTTCGGAAAGTAGATTCTACCGAGAAGAACCGGCAAGAAACTCACTAGTTACTCTTTTTCAACATTATTAAAAAATACAATCATATTAGTTAAATACAATTATATATGTATGTCATGTATCCTGCCTGGAAGTCAAAAGGTATTAATTCCAAGCTTTTTTATCATCTACAAAATCTGGTATTGAATAATATGCCTTTTTTACCAAAGTATTTTTTACAAACGATTTGAATTTACGAAACGGTAAAGTTAAAAATGTCTGCGGAATTTTATTATAGAAACGGAATATGCGTATTTTACTTTAGTAACGGAATATATGTGTATTTAGTGTTGCCCAAATGCAAGAACAAGACGAGACTTAGCCAGTCTTGGTCTTGGTCTTGCGCCAATACACCTGGTCTTGGTCTTGGTCTTGGTATTGCACTCCCAGTCTTGGTCTTGGTCTTGGTCTTGCAGCAAGAGTCTTGCAAGTCTTGCAATTACCTATTAGTCTATTACTATTTATTAAAGTTTATTTTAAATCTTAGAAAAACGTATTAGAATTGGAACATCGTGAGCTTGAATTAACATATCCATAGTAAAGATCAAGCAGATTAATAAATTACTGAAGATTTGATAAGAAATTTTGATAAATCAACTGACCTATATGTCGTTTAAAAACTTAAGAAATATAATGACTGAATGTACAATAATAGTACCTAATTAATTAGTTTAAAACCATATAATCAATATTATAATATATACTTACTAGAATAAGTTATTATGACATCCACAACCTATCCTTACCATTTTATCGTAATCATAATACTACTTGCGTGATCATTGTAATGTATTCATTTTCATTCTAAGCACTCTGAAACTTATTTATTCTTTGGAATACCTGTAGGTACTCTAAATATTCGAAATTATTTTGCATGAGTATACCTACGCCCTGTGGCGGCCATAAAATAGTGTCAAATGTTGTGATTTCGGCGCGGCGGCAACGATTGTTGTATATGATTTCAAAAGAATCCGCCGGCACGTGTATCATAACCATGTACTTCCGAAAAACGGCAAATTTCTTTGGGAAGTAAGTACAAAACCTTTGATGCCGCATTATCAAAGTGCCGATGATTAAAACATAACTATGCATGCACTCAGTTTGATTTTAATGGATATTTTTTTATTCGCTATGTAGGTATGTTTATAGTATTAGTCGTAATGCGCATAGGTCCAGTTTTTTAATATGCTTTGATACAGTTTTTTGCGTCTCATAGAATTCCTAAGCGTACCTACACACCGAAATGTTACACCTAACTACTCCGTGAAATAGCGCTAAGTCCTAGCTGCAAGACGCAAGAGTCTTGCAGGCTAAGTCTTGTTCTTGCTCAAGTCTTGCACGGTCAGTCTTGGTCTTGGTCTTGCTAAAAATATGCGGTCTTGTTCTTGTTCTTGGTCTTGCAAAAATGCAAGAACAAGACCAAGACTGCAAGACCAAGACTGAATTTGGGCAACACTATGTGTATTAGTATGGAATACGCCGGAATAAAAAAATTATCTTACTTGAAAATGTTATTATTCAAAAAAGTTTTAAATATGGTGTACTTAATTAAAACTTACCTCGGACGTGACACGCCATTTGACAAGAGGTAACAAACCCCGGACACGATCCCTGCGAGCAGCCCCAGGCTCACCCCGGCGGACAAGGAGAGCGTGTCTGGCATCTCTTTCGCACTGTTTAATGTCACTTTCAAACTGTTTTATCACTGGCACAATGAACGTCTCATAATTACGGCACGAAATTTATCCAAACTAACTTTGCGTGACTCTTCTGGTTGGTTTATCAAAATGTTTTTAATATGTGAGTGCCTGTATGTGCAATGTGCAATTTGTGTAAAACTCAATGTCAGATTATATAATTAAATACAGTTATGAATCAACTTAATGAATACACTTATATTTTATGATATGGGTTGTCGGGTAAATGGGAGTCGAGCTATCGAACACTTAGACAAGATATTAACCTATTCCTACATCGTCAATGCGCTATCCATGGGAACTAAGAAGTTGTGTCCCATGTGCCTGTTGTTCCACTGGCTCAGTTATCCTACTAGCTGGAACACAAAACTACTAACTATTGCTATTTATTGTAGAATCTCTGATAAGTTGGTAATACATATACTAAGCCGACCTTGCCAGCTCTCTAACATCATCTATATTTGCACCCAGACCAGTAGAGCTAGCAAGTGTTTATTTGTCTTAATCTTAATTAAAGCAACTTTTCATCACAAACACAAATATATACAAAAGTTTTTAACATTAAATATATGCTTAAAGAGGAAGTTAAACAATTTGGTGTCGATTACGGTCGGAATTTTACATAATAGCAAGTGCAAGTTAACAAAATCTCTTTGCATAACAGTTTCATTTTTTATACTGAATGAAATCTTTTAATTATATTTTGATTTTTACACAAATTTATATTACTTTTGTGATAACATACTTGATATATTTGAGCAAGTTTAATTCCAGAGTCAGAATATGATCAATTATAAATTTGTATTTTTCGTCATCTTTACATAGTAAGTATAAAAGCAAATTCGCTTTTTCTGTCCTTATATCATTTGAAACTACGCAACGGATTTTGATGCGACTTTTAATAGATAGTGTGATTTGAGGGGAAGGTTTGTGTATATAATATATGAACAATATAGTAAAGAAACACTGATAATTTTAGAAGTTTGCAATATGATATCGTAAATAAACAAATACTGAAGTATGTTTAATTATTTAGTATCAGTATTGCATCCGTGCGAAGCCGGGCGGGTCACTAGTACTAAATATTTAATTCTGAATAAGTCATGACGTCGAAAGTATAATAAGAACACTATAGATAAAGATAATGATCTTACAACATTCAATATTCGTGTAAGACACAAATTGGCTAATTTCGATTAAGATTCCACACCAAAAAGGTTTTATATTACAATGGAAAATTGCATAAAATAGCATAAAGCTTAACTTTTCACAGACTGAACAATGTAAGATAAGGTTGTCCCATCACAATAAGTAATGGGGCAAGAGCCCTGGGACATTCCCAGGCGCACCGGACGGAGATAAGATATAATGCTCAGGTTAAAATTATAGATCTAAACCTATTACTTAAGCGTGTGTTACCTACGCATTATAATTATTATATTAACAAGTTATTGCTAATGGTTATTTATTATTAGTTATTATATTATTTTGTTTTTAATTATTTTGTAATTTGTAATTGTTGTAATGATAGTACATATTATTCAACAAATAATTTTCGTAGTTATTTTTTAAAAGCTAATTTGCCGTTACTGTTTGAATCGTTTAAACCTTATTTTCACAACAGAATGTTGGTAGGTAAATCTGCCAAATTTCATATATATAACTCAGATAATAAAAATGTTATTTGAAAAAATATTTGTTATTTAAGAATTCAGAATCTTTAAACCCGATTTCCCAAAAATCTACTTATTTGGATTGTGTCCGTATATTACTAAGTGTACGATATCTACTTATGTGTTTAACCGTTTACGTTACAGCTTGTAACAGACATTTATGAACTTGCATACCTCATCTACCAATTGAATAGTACGGTATTAAGATTCCCCGACATCCAATTTCTACGTTTCAACCATCCTTTCAAACCATTGTGTTTGGTAAAGGATCGCCGATACCTCGCACGTGTAACACTTTTAATACATGGCTCACAAACGAACCTAGAGATATTTTCTCCCTTGGACTCAGCCAGTTTCGTGCACTTTTGATAGAAAAGATTCCTAATTAGAAGTAAAATAAGCGTTTTTCCTTATTGTCTATTATATAACTTTCTATAAAATCCACAATAGATTCAAATTATTAATATAGATCTGTATACAACGTAGATTTTTTGCATGTTGTACACGCCTCTATGTGGCATACATATTAGTATTTAAGACTTAGATGTTTAAGATTTTATTGTGAATGCTGCATATGTTATGCTGTTGGTGTGTTTAAATAAATAAATAAATAAAAGAAATAAATAAGTAAGAAAACTTTGCCATCCTCTTGTTTCAGTGGTTTAGCGACACAACGACAACAGATAGACTGACAGCGAACACTAAAATTGCCTGTCTGTTTCTCACTCTTTCACGACGAAATCAATTAAACGAATTTGATGAAATTTGGTATGAAACAAGTTTGAACTCCAAATAAGGACATAGGCTTCTTTTTTGTCTAACACATGACAACCAACAACGCGAGAGAAGCAATGGGCGACTACTAGTCTTT
Source organism: Vanessa cardui (assembly GCF_905220365.1). NCBI lineage: Eukaryota > Metazoa > Arthropoda > Insecta > Lepidoptera > Nymphalidae > Vanessa > Vanessa cardui. The sequence continues at coordinate 15,287,586 of NC_061123.1, forward strand.
ATATAAATAACTTTCTGCTTGGTGACATTTAAATTTGAGATAAATTATAAATTATTTATAATTATGTATTATGTAATTACTTCTCCGTTCAGACGTCTATTATTATTTGTTGATGAACATCTGACGGTAACTTGTAACCTTCGCCATTGATTGTCAGATTGGGTCAATTATTTTCCACACTGTTAGTGGTTTTTTTATAAACGAGACTATAATATAAATAAACGAGGTTAATTTTATAATATGAAAAAGGTCAAGTAGCCTCAAAGTTTATTTAGTATATTATTATGTAGACGAAAACGTAATAAGTCAGGTTTTTATAATTATTATATTTAGTGCGCTAACATTATATCAGCCGGGTAAACACGATTCAATGTTAGTCGATCAACCGCTAAAAATAGAAAGCATTCGGGCCGTCCAATCAAATCGAAGCAACAAAAATCGATTCAATAATCCCCCCTCGTCTGTTGAAACCGGTCTCTCGTTGAATCGACACGTCGGAATGTTCGGACGTGCTTCTCCAAGTCGAATTCAACGATTCATTAACTACGCCCAAACCGAGTACCGATACCAATTCTGATTGATTTGTTTTATTTCGGACGCAGAATGTCAACGAAAAAGTCAATCAAGTGGTCTGATAACATCATGTCACGATTCTTGGAACTGTATCAACAATACGAGTGTCTGTGGAACAATAACACCGAAGTGTACAAAAATCGGGACGCCCGAGAATCGGCCATACAGAAAATTATTAACGAGTTGAATTTGAAAATGACCGAAGCTGATATTAAGAATAAAATTAAAAGTATCCGCACCATGTACAGGAGAGAACTGCTTTTAATCATCAAGTCTAAGAAGAGTGGCGCTGCCCCCGACGACGTTTACAGGCCGAGACTGAATTGGTTCAATCAAGCTGATTCGTTTTTGAGGGCTGTCACTGTAGCTAGAGAAAGTATTTCAAGTTCAGTGAGTATTTTATTCAAAAATATAAATTCAGTAATATTTAAGCGTTAGGATAGGCACAGCACAGGTGCTTGCGCGGCCTTGAATCGGTAATCTTTTTTTAAGATTTATGTTGTTTAACCTGTGCGTCAAGTCACACGACACATTTGTAGTGGAGATATGGACCAAGTAAGGATCATAATTGAGTAAATGACGTAATGACGTTACGTTAATAAATTGATTTTGGTTATATAAAAAAAACAAGTGACAATGATACGCTATTTTGATTCATGTATTGTAGTGATTTACGTATATCATATTCTGACATTAGTGTTCTACAGAGAGTTTCAAATTTCTTCTTACAGAATTTCTCAACGTGTTGTTCGGTTTTTGACAAATTAATTTAAAAGTCGACGACGTAACTTTGTTGTTGCGCTAACAAATTATGCCATACAATAATCATTTTATTAAACAAACCTCTCCGCCAGGTTACATTAACTTAAACTAATCAAAAAAGATAATTATAAATCGAGAAATACAAAATCAATTATATCAACGCACATACATGTTTGCTTAATTAGAATTATTTATTAAATAATAGGCTGATATGGTTTTAGAAAAAAATATAAATTTGGTATTATACTGCATTCTAGGTCACTTAAAAAAATTACATCAATCAATGAATTTTAGATATATACACACGTTAAAATTAAGGCCAAATTATTAAGTCTATATCATTTTTGTTTTACAGGATATCAACGATTTTGCTGGAGGAGATATTGAATCAACTATTGAAGACCCATTACTAACGTCGGAATCAATAGAAACAAGTGAATTTGTTCGCCCCAGCTCATCCCAGTCGCAACCACCACAAGTAATCCCAGCAACATTTCGTAAACGCAAGAAAGACACTGTTAACGAAAGTATTAACAAATTACACAAAATATCCAGTCCCAAGAAACAGGAATTGGACGAATTTGATTATTTCGGAAAGTTCGTCACTGCACAGTTACGGAAAATGCCTGAATATGACGCCATTTTGTGTCAGGAAGAAATGCACAGTATTATGAGGAAGTATAGGCTACGTTTACTCTCTGGATCTTTGAACAGTTCACCCTCTATGTCTCCTTCAGATCACAGTGTATCGACGAATCCTTCACCGCCGCCTCCACAAATACATATAAAAAATGAAATAGAATAATTCTCAAATGTATACATAATTGATCTCTCATAAATGTGTACGGCAATTTCTTTTGCCGCATTTTGACAAGACGACACATCTTCCTATCCACAGGCCCAGATGACAAATAAAGGTATACCGAAAAATAAGTGAACAAACGTTATCTAAATAAATATTACTATGACATACTGTACATGACAAGTTATGAATATATCACTAATTAGTATAAAACAAAGTCGCTTGCTCTGTCCGTATGTCCCTTTGTATGCTTCAATGTCTAAAACTACACAACGGATTTTGATGCGGTTATATAGATAGAGTGATTCAAGAGGAAGGTTTTTGTATGTTACATGAACAATATAGTATAGAAACACTGATAATTTTAGAAGTTTGTAATGTGATGTCGTAAATAAACAAATTCTGTAGTATATTTAGTATCAGTATTGCACCCGTGCGAAGCCGGGACGGGTCGCTAGTATATATATAAATCGTATTATCATTCGTTGATCTTGAAAAGGTCTTCGCAAAATATTAGGACTGAATTTTATATAATAACTAGATTGGTCGTTAATATTCGTCGTTATATTTTAAATAAATTCTAATAAATAAACGATAAAAAATGGCTAATTTATTTGTCTATTTAATCCTTCCAGGATATTTAAAGCAAGGATTATCATACTTTATATAAATAAGGCAAATTTTGTCCAATGACTTACTAGATTGCCATTGAAATATTACATCTTTACCTCATCGCCACCAACACTCCTGCAAAAGTGGCCCTATTTTTTGTCATCTAGAAAATGCCGTCTTTTTCAGTACCGCATAGTACACATTGCACACTCTGAATCAGAATGAACCGGTAATGGGCACCCAAATCATGTCCTCAAAATACGGAACCTATTCTTTGCGATCTGATTACATAAAACTACTCTATACATGGTAACTTATTGTGTTTTTTCGTAAAAGAATACTTGTTAAGTTATTGTTTTTTTTTTCATACCAATATCACTTCCGTGGTTTTTAACATCTTTTTTTGACATACAAAGACTGTTTCCAAAACTAATTTCAACCTTTGTTTAGTCATAATGCCAAGTCACTGAAAAATATATCTGCCAGTATTGACTATTGAGTGCCGTGATAAGGGTACCGTGCTATTGCGAGTGCACTGGATTTGAAGTAAAGATCTATCTATATTACGGGTCTTATATTACATGTAAGTATTTAGGTATATATAAAAAATTTAATTAAATGTTCTAATTAAATTAATGGGTAAGAAAAGGTTCATTACCTTAAGATCTATGTTTGTGTGCTCAGTATGAGATATACTTACCTAATCTGCTTTATCGATCGAGAATGACATATTGCGTCGCAATCATTTGATGTTTAGTTTTAAAAGGTACTAAGAGCTTAAGAGTTAATAAAGGAATTAATTTGAAAACTGACTATGGTTATTAACTTTGACTGTACACAGGTGAAAAGAAATCGAATTATTTTCGGAATATGAAAAAGTAACCGATTTATTGTTTGACAACAAATAAAACCAAAATAAAAGACTTAAATAAGTTACATAAATATATAATCTATGTACGTAATTATTACAATTTAATTAAAATAAGCAAGAAAAAAATATTCAAATGGACTGAAATGAATAAGTTTATTTTATAACAATTATAAGGTTATATAACGAGGATAAATCTAAAATTATAATCAACCCGCTGTGAAAGTGTATCGTGTGTGGTATTGTGTATTAGCATTGAGTTGTAACTTTAGACGTGTATCATAATAACATTAAAGTTATTTGTAAGGATTTAGATAATTGCTTTCGGTTTTACCCTCATAATGTGGCAGTGGCATGTACCTCTTTGCTTAATTTGTGATTGTTTTCTGCATGTGCTGATGAAAATATTCCACGTATGGAATAACGAGTTGTGGAATAAGGTCCAAAACCTTCTCCATAAATATTTAGAGGACACCTAAGCCCAGTAGTCGAACATTAACAGGCTTTTATTTTACTATAAAAGAAAAATATATCAATAACTATATACCCATTTATTTGGTTTATAAAAGTCTTTTAGATTGTAAACAATAATATCATTAATTCAATACTAAAATGCGAGAAATGTAACACGATACATTATGTTAACAATATAAAAAATAATACTAAAATATATTAGACTAACTTATGTTAAATCGTGTTGAGTTTTAGCTTTCTCTAACGTTTTTTTGGTCATTTAGCGATTTTCGACGATGTACTAATAATTTAAAAACAAAAATATGTATGAAGTTTTAACGTGACGCATTATAATCTTTTATGTACATAATGATACTGGCCACATGAGGGCTGCCGACATCATTATAATTAAATTCTTTTTATTTATTTGTTTTTACAAATAATACTATTATCTGTCGTCAATCGTAATATTATGTAAAAAATCAAAATTGTTTATTAAACCTTTTAATCTAAATTAATACGTTTTTTTAGATTGTTGTATAATTAAAATCTTAAATCTTTATATTATTTTTTTATTCGGAATTTAATTGTTATTTATCTAAAGAGAATGTTAGCATTTTGACAGTTAAATGCGTGTTTATGTTACGGAATTAATTGTACAGGAAGTGCAACGTAAAAACTACTCAAAATATATCAAATTACACAATTAGGTAGCCCTGATTCACACGGTTCGTGTTCCCGCGCTCGAGCACGCACTGTGCGCGTCACATGCACGTGAGCGAGATAGCACTATCCGTTTGTCCAATTCATTATAACAGTTTGCGTCTGTGCGAGGGCGTGCGGAGACGTGCGTGTTTGCGCTAGCGTATCGCATAACAGAAACTTCTAGAATCGAACGCGTTCCATTGTTGTTTTTTTAAATAAGTTATCAACAATGTCGAGCCACGTTAGTATGGAATGGAAAACAGATACAATATTCCAATTTTTAAATCTATATCAAAAAGAACCATCACTATGGAACACGACGTCTATGGAACATAAGAATAAAGATGACACTTACGACGCGTGGAATAGAATCAAACAGCAATTAGGAGACAGGAATATACCAATTAAAGAAATTAAGAGAAAGAGAGACAATTTAATGTCTACGTACAGGAGACTAAGAGGCAAAGTTGAAAAGTCTAGATTGACAGCCGGAGAAGAGGAAATATACAAACCAGACTGGCCCTTCTATAACTTTATGGCGACGTTTCTTGACGATATGTATAACCCGAGAAAGTTGCCATGTCCCGACGTGAGTATCGTAAGTTCAACTATACTAATACATACGAAAAGCAGTTGGCTATTATCGTATTCAATTGTATAATTATATTTATATGTATGTAACGTTAAATAAGCATAAATAAGCGATTTTTGGTCGACTTTAAAAAAGGCATTAATATAATTGGCTCGTATATTTTTCAGAATAGAAATAAAACATGATGATAGGTGGCTATAATGCTATTTCAAATTTGTTCAAACATACACGATACAAGTTTATTTAAATACTAGTTTAAAATATTGGTATTAATTAAGTTAAATATCAATAAAATGTTTCGAAATTTCAATCAAGATAAGAGTTATTGAAAATTAATTTCGAATGTAACTAAATCAAAAGATATATTTTAAATTGGATTAATGCTTCGCAATAAAATTGAATTTGCAATAAATTAATCATTGCATATGAAAAAAATTAATAAAAAAATAAATAAAAATCTTATCCATTTCAGTCCTCTGTAACAACATATATTAAAGAAGATTCTAATTCAGAGTGCAATGAAGAAGAATATCTTAAAAAAGAAATAATAACAGCAGCGAAAACACCTAAGCGACGAAAGGTACAAAGTTCTGATAAAATCGAGGACAGCGATTGTTTGAAACAAATAAACAAAAAAATTGATCCAGACATAGAAGAATGTGTTCTATATACTCAATTGTTATGCAAGAAGCTGAAATCATTAAAAGAGAGTACGCGTGAGATAGCAATGCTGGAAATCGATAGATATATTTACAATTTAAAACAACAAGAAAAGTCAAATCTGGTTCTGGTTCCGCCGACGTTAATGCCTGTAGAAGGACAATATTCGCCGAGATATCAGCTGTCACCGCGTTCTGAGTATTCGTCAGTATCACAGCAGTCACCAGAATATAAGCCAGAATTCTCAATAAATCTGTCACCGTATCCTATGAATTCTTCTCACCAGCAGTCCGAGGAACAGTCTAATGAATCGCAACCAACGTCAGGCTCAGAAAGTTCTCATTTACCATCCTGACCTAGATGGGACTTAGGACTTGATATACTTCTAATTTTAAATAAATATTTAACACTACCTCAATGTATTTTACAACCTTTAGTTAACCTTACCCGTTATTTGTCTGGCCCAAACCTTTCAACTGTTTTTTATATTATTTTAACTGTACCGCTGTAACTGAAATTTATGACAATTTTGGTGCTGTTAACAATAAAATTGGTGTTCAATATTGAGAAGAGTTTGTCGTATTAAACGACGAAATTATGCGATTAAAATAATTTCTCTCCAACCCAGTGATAGACTTTGTCAATGAATTAGAAGTGTAACAATTAATAAAGATTCTAATTTTCATCATTTTCCATCCGATTTCGTTCCATTGCTATTAATAAAATAAATCAACATTTTTTCACACCTAAAAAGTCATAAACTTCTCTAAATCGAGAAAAATTCGATTGAGTTAGTTTGCCAAAGTCACAATATCTGTTCGTATTTACATAAAAAATATTAACAATTACCAATTATGTACATTTTAATACATTACTATGATAAATACATAAAATACTAAATACTAATAATATAATATAGCACATTTATTTAAAAACTTGGGTACATTTCAGTCTTGAGCCGTGAGCAAGTTGCTTAGAAACAATTAAAATATTATAAGAATACGTTACTCATGTTTTATTCATTCTTAAGCACTAGAAAATAATTTTATGATGTAAGTATTATTACGAGTAAAATGTTGATTAAAAATACATTTTAAAACAATGAAGCAAGTCCGTTGTTCTACTTTCCAAACATTGTTTTGCATACAAAATATGTGTTTACGACTTTATGTATAAATTGCTTAGGAAGTAATTAGTTAAGTAATGCTGCGTCTTCTTCTTTCAAACGTCAAATTTTTGACGTCAGAAAGAGATACATCGTTGTTTAATTAAGAACCCGATTATAACGTTCAAACTTTCTTAATGAAGTGGGTACCCAAAAGCCGGGTGTAGTATGGTGCCTGGCCAATGATCGTCAAATCTTGGATCATTGAAATCTTTGTAGAGGGTTTTCGGAGATCGCCAGAACAAGGCTTGTAACCAGGCTTGTTGTGCTTTAGATGATAACTAATGATATTAAGCACATTTATGCATTACAGAGTATAAAACAACTCCTTTACCGCTGTCTATCCCTATGTAGGCTCAGATCTATTAAATTACGCAACTGATTTTTAATAGATAGAGTGATTCGAGAGGAAGGTTTTTGTATATAATACATGAACAATATAGTAAAGAAAAAGATCGTAGTATATTTGATATGAGTATTGTACCCGTGCGAAGTCTGGGCGCTTCGCTATAAATATATATGACACTTGTTACATAAGTCAAAATGGATTAAATACTCTTTGTTCGACAAAATTAGGTAATACGAGGACATTCACATTATAAATTGCATAAAAAAATAATTAAAGCGCGTGGAATTCGGCAAATGTGAAAGACACGATTTGTTTTGCGTTATGTACGTTTCACTAAAACTTACGTATAAAACAGCTACGATCAAATTCGAATATCAAATTTTTACCGAACGCTATACAATTTGTAAAAGAAAATTCAGCACTATCAATCTTATGTTGTTTAATTAATTAGATAATACGATACTCTACACCATTTCATGAATAAGCTTCATGTGTAAAAGGGCCTCTTATTATATCCAAGTGTTGTTATAATATCATCCTTAATATTAAGTATATAAGAACGTTATTTGTCGAGTGTCAACGAGTGATAAGAACAGCTAATATTGACTGTCAACACTACGCGTTGCGACGCGTAGATGTGTTTCGTAACGAGGAATTTAGATAGTCATCGTAAAGTAGGATTTAGGCAAACTCAACGGGGTCGTAAACAGAGGACTTGTTGTCTTCTTAACACAGACTCAACATTGTTTTAGTGTCGTACGTTTTTAACAAGGTATTGATTGAAAAATGATTTATCATCGCAACAAAACATTATAACATCGTAATATTATTTTAGAGCTATTGTTACCATCATAATAAATGTATTTTTTATCTTAATAGGCAAGCAAATCAGTCCTTTAATCCTCCTACCACGGTCAGCACTGCTATAAGAAATTGGCGCTTTAAGTAGTATAGTATGAACATTTTCAAGTTTAATGCGTGACCAACTTTAGAAACTAATATATTACGCCCTTTGTGCCTATTGTAATAATGCCACACATCCTTCACACCGCAACACAATACAATTAACACAATCACAATATTACTTGTGATTAACTATTTAGGAATAGAATATGTGTGTTAATAATAATAATAAGAAATGTACCCTATTTTTAATTAAATATAATCTGAATTATAACATATCATACATTAGGAGAGTACGTAATGGCCATAAGTCAAAAAGATTTATATTTTTTCATTTATTTTTTATTGTGATACCTAGATGGGTATCTAATAAATTCAAGCTCCCATAGGTACAATAAGTTATATATACAGCTTTCAGTCTGGAGATCAGAATACAAAAATCTTGTTTTATTTACCTAAAAAAAGTTAAAACCTTCGGTACTACTATTTCATGCTTGTATTCTACATATAAACCTTCATCTTGAATAATTCTGTTGATTAAAACTGCATTAAAATCGGATCTTGCTTTGTGCTCTGTAGAGATTTATTATTCCAACATTTTTTTGGATTAAAAATATGACAATCATTAAAAAAAAAACCGAACTAAATGAGATAGAGCCCTGCACTAATTAAATTTAAAAACCTTAAAAAAATTACCATACAGAATATTTGTTATCTGTCAATTTTTGACAGGATTTGTGTCGATAATTATATTTTGTTTACGTATATTTAATATTTAATTTATATCTATTAATAAAGTTGTAAAATCCATATGGCTAATACGAGTTTAATAATTCAGTGCCTCCTCGGAATACAATGCAAGGAGTTCACAATCATCGCCGCTGATCAAATGAATATACAAAGCTTCATCATTATGAAAGATGGTGAGGAAACATGTAATTACATAGCACGAAACATATAACCTTCAAATATTTGAAAATGAAGTCTAAAATATTTCTCAAGAATCGACCCGTCAAATTTATAATAATTTTTCATTATATATTTCTGTAACCTTTAAATTTACGTTGCTCATCAACTTTGAAACTTGATGGTCGTCTTTAATTTCTAAAAAAAACTCTAGGAAAAGACCGACTTAAGCACTTCGCATACTTAGATCACATTCAAAGTTCAGTGGGATTTGTGACAATTTTCAAAAAGCTCAGAGATCATGTGCCAACATGACATGAGTAGTTACGATTACTTCGATACTCTTCCATTCGATTTTCACTTGAGATTTGGAAGGTAGGTTCCTAATATGGTATACTGTTGCGGCGCTTCACTATATATCATCGCGGGGTGCGGGGACGCGCCTACCAACTACTTCACTTGTCGTCTCGACTCGCGAGCGCGACACATCAATTCTTCATCTCATAATTATTATTTACTTATCATTAATACAAGTATTGATTAACCACAGTCTTCGTTATTTTTACAACCACAAAAGCAGCTATCGAAGCTAACAGTATACACATTCACTAAATAACGGTTTTTCTAAACTCCACTAATAAGGATTGGGAGTTTTGTTTTATATATTTCCCGCAACCGCCCGTAACCAATAAATTTGATCTTGGAGCAAAGGTTTATATTTATGTGCTCTGACATGAAAAAAGTTGTGGCAAATAAAGTGTACTAGACAATAAGAGATGTGCGCAAAATTTCTATTATTTGATCGGAAAGATATGACCCACACTACTATGACTAGATGCAGTTTATAAAATAGGTATTATTTGTACGAGGTTTTTTAATTATTTATTTATAAAAGATAAGAAGTATTGTGAACAATTTTTAGAAGATTTGAAATCTAATGGCCTAAGTTTGTATTGGCTTACATTACGTTTAAAGTATAACGTAGGTACGATGATAATGTGAAAGCCGTATGTCAATTCAATTAGTAATAGAAAACGAAAATTAAAACCAAACAGAAACTTTTCCCTGTAGATTTGTATGATTAGTGAATATGTGGTTTTTGGATCGGTGAATATTGATATACCCTTTATTTAAGATGTGGTTTTGATAACACCAATGCAGTATATAATTAGTAATAGAAATAGTTTATAATATTGTTGCAAGGTTGAAACATATACTATAGTTAGGAACAACAAAAATTAAATATTCAAAAGCCTCGTTACAAAGTAGGCATACATTGTGAGCGGTAATTGCATACATAGTTTAAACAATATTTATAAAATTATAAATTTATTGTTTTTTATAAAATGCGCTTTATTATCATTAAGAAAAGGTAAAGGCTTTGGCTTTACGCTCTTTCAGCGTAAGTGTTTAACAAGTTTGCTACTTCCGAGTTGTTTTTGAGATATTGTTGACAGCCCCATCGTCGACGGGGTTTAAGAGAACACAACATTAAAGAATTGATTTCGCTGTTCTGCAATATTTCTTGTTCATTAATAATTATGTCGTCAGACCGATTCCGGTCTTGGCCACCAAGGAAGGCCAAGAGAGATGGGTTTCTTTAACAATCCCATGGGAATTTAAATTCTACGCATTTGAAAAGAGTTCTGTCGATGTCAACGACTATGAGCTTTCAGAAACACGGTACTAATTCCCCGACTCCGGGCTGTTAATGCGAATTACAACAGCAAAACTCAATAGCTTTATCGCCGCCTAGGGGAACCTAGAACCTCAAATTCTGGGGTTTACATCTAGATTTTATATTATTACTAAGAAGGCAAATGATGACGATAATGATTGTACAAATAATCTATAAATAAATACGTAAAGATGTCCTCACCGTCGCTTTAATTGTTTACATATAAATAAAAGCCATGCAAGTAGCATATGAGTTACGTACTTGTGTGTGCAGAACAAGATTAATGTACGTGAGTAGGTCTCACGTATAACCTGCTTTGAAATCGTTTCAAAGCAAATAAATATTAGTATAACACGAACTTTTATTTAAATTTGTATATTAAATCCAAGCGCTATTTGTAAACCAGTTAAAACCAAAGTTAAGAATGCGTTATAAATTTTCTATAAAGTTCTGCTTTATATGTATTAACCAATGCGGCTTGCTTTGTGTATGTATAAGCGTGGTGAAATAAGTAGTAAACCTTCTCCATAAACAAGAGAGGTTTAGGCCATCAGTGGCATATTTAGTGGTAGTTATTTTATGCGTAATATATATCCGTTAGTATATTATTAATTTTCAAATATATTTTTTGTCTTGCGACATTTCTCCCATTTAAAGGAGTTGATTGTTATGTAAGACAAGAAAGTTGTATGTCTTTCCTTGGTGTTAAAGTTTGCTTCATTCTAAATTTCATAAAATTCGGTTCATTGGTTTGATCGTGAAAGAGCGACAGACAAACGGACAGACACGAGTTACTTTCGCATTTATAATATCTGTATATAGATTATTATGTTCTACTAGAATCATTAACTGAAATATTCATTATATATATGTATATAATCAAAACACAATGAGTTTACCCTTGTAAAATAACTGCCAAAAATATCCTTCCGTTTTGAAAATAAATACCTCAAACCGGGAAGAATCGGAAAATGAAACTCAGCGGTTTCTTTTTCATTATTATTACCTCGCTCGTGATAAGACTTCAGGTAACGTCGCGAATCTTAATTTAGAATATTATGATAAAATCAATGCCAGTCAGCGACCTTGCAGGGTCACCTCGTTCCCAATGCAGTGATAACGAGTTACTATTATGTTTGCTGATGGCTTCGCCTGCGGGTCGTATTACTTCAGATTAGTTCCGTTATCACGTTCAGCGCTGCGGTAATTTATCAAATAATAGACCTGCAATGGCGCAATGATTTAACTGAGTTAAGGAAACATAAAAGGTGCCCTGACAATGAGGTGAGAGGTGTCTTCTGAGAATGAGCCAGTGGACTGGAAATGTTATAGTACACAAATGTCCTCATTCCCTAATGGGACGAAATGTAAAAACTGTCAATCGCTTTACTTGGTGCTGCTACTGAGAAGTTCTTCACATCAATCCCAAATCCCAATAATTAATTTAATTTACGCTTCTGTGACAGATCGGACAGAAGTGACTACCATCGCCTATGGACCTCTGCATCACTGGCGCGTTTGCCGGCTTTTAAGAAATGAGTGCGCTCGTCTTAAAGATTTCAGAATTGTTAATTACTAAGATAGAGTTCATGTAACACTTAATAAAAATTGACAATGCTCCATTTTTATAGACCTATGTATTTAAATAAGCATTGCTCATAATCTTACATCCAATTAAGAATATCAGTTGTGTACAATAAGTCCAAGTGTTAACTCAAGATTAATGATATTTGCGACAACACACTTACAGTACTTAAAATCGATATGTTGTTGCAGATGCGGATAAGCTTATTGAAATGTCAGAGAGATTGGTGTTGGGTGTGAACGGAGACACTGCGGATACAACGCAGTTCACCCAGTTCGTGGAGAAGAATCTACAGCTGTATTCGATGAAGAATAAGTACCAACTCGATACACCAGCGGTTGTGCACTTCACGAGGAAGAGTATGGCGGATGCTTTACGCGATGGGGTGAGAACTGGCCTATATTAAGTATCGGAACTTACGAATATTACCCTAGACGTCGAACTTGTGTTTAAATTACATTCGATGCTAATTGGGATGGCACCTACCACCTACGAATGGTAAAAATTTCATTGATTTATTTATTTAACTCGATACAAAAATTTATTATTAATAAAAATGATTCAGTAATTTTTCTTCGACCTGAAAATTTTTGGGCCCTTTGACGTTTTTTTAAAGGTTTTATTACTCCAAATCAATTTTTGAAAATCACTAATTGATGTAAGAAGATTGTGGCAATTAACGATTACTCGACAAACTTTCATAGATACCTGAGTTTACTAATTTCTAAAAAAATATGAAATATAAAAAAAAGTTTTAAGAAACCCTCATAATAGTAATTGCGACATGCACAATTCGTTTCACTATTTATTACACGATCATTGCTTACCCGGTTACACGGATCGTATCATAATGTAGGTAATCTAAGACCACGTCTGTAGAATCGAAAACCACTAACAGCCTTACTAATAAACGTTTTACAGTGATTGTGTTGTTACACGATGCTGCATCTTCTCCTTTTATGAATATCACTAATAACTTCTGGGTTTTATTTAACTATTCGACGCTCGCGGCTTTCCTCAGATTTAAGCTGTTGTCTTCTGGTGTTAGGCATATGTCTTTTCTCAGAGCTCAACCTTCAAACCAAGTTTCGTCAAACTTGGAAGTAAAAGAGCAACGGATAGATTGACGTATAGATATAATTATTTTCGCATTTATTATATTAGTACACATTAATTGACAAATATACGAATTGTTATAATTATATAGTTATCTGGGCCTTAACCTTCGGGCGTACTGTCAAATATAATAGATACTATTATTAATCGATATATCTAATCAATATTTCTTTCAAATGTTGGTGGAAAATGTAGGTAGATAGGTAGAGAAATTATGCAAAAACAGTAAGATCTCACAGGTACAGGAAAATTATCGAATTATTTACAAAACAAACAAAAAATACGACTACATTTTCTTGAATCTCTTGGCTTTTGATTGAAAAATTCAATGTTTAAAAGCAACGACTCATAATTATAGTTGAAGTAAGATCGTATGTTTTCGATGCAGAATCCACGTATGCTGAACATGTTAATTGCGGGATACGACGAAGATAACGGCTGTCAGCTGTACACAATGGACTTTTTGGCGACCTGCATGAAGGTGCCGTATGCGGCTCATGGTCTCGGCGGACTCTTCGGCATTCCTATTCTCAACCATTATTATAAGCCAAGTAAGCTGATACTTGTTAGACAGTCTTTCTATTATCACATACAAAATAAACAATTATGTATTAGAATTTATTTTTGAATGAAACATTTAGGCATTATTTAATAATAAAAAATCTAGATGTGTCTTGCCACACCAGTTTGGAAAGAAGTTGCATTCGTTATAAATTGTTTTAAAAAGCCTCACGTGAATTAAAACAATAATAAGGAATAATTTTAAATAAAACTATTTATTAAAGAAAGAAGAGAAGGTAAGATTGCCTGTGCCTGGGTGCCACAGGGTCAGGTAAGATAAACGAGTTTTGCCAGTTTACACTACTTTAAAAAATATAAAAGTAATTCGTTTCAAAAAAAATTGTGACTAAGATAATAATGTTTTAAAAAAAATGATAAGACTAAATTAAAAATGAAGGTGTTATACACATCTGTTTAACCCGTAAAACCGTGAGCCGTAACCAATAAAGACGTGATTATATGTTATGGAATAGTGAAAACTTTACATCTATGGTGAAAACACTACATAGACACGATCACAGCGATGGTCGGTGTTTTTTTATTGAAGATTGTCATGTCCTAATCTTTTCTTATCAGATCTTAATGTAGGTACATATAAAACCGTCGCTTAAAAATATGTATTCATTAATAATCCAAACTTTCGGGTCCAATTTAGAAAAACATGTCTTCTTTTGATTATTTTCAATAATAGTTACTAAATAATCATATGATAGATTAACATTTTTCAATAAAATCCTTATGTAATTTACTATTAGTTAAGTTCAGTAGTAAGAAAAGGTTCGCCACCTAAAGATCTATTTTCATGTGCTCAGTATGAGCGATAATCTGCTTTACCGATCGAGAATATATGACACTGAGAGGGGTGTTTTGACAATTCAGTAGAAGATATCATATCTAATTTAAATCTGTAATGACTAATCACTCTATTTAAAAAAAAATCATGTTGATATAAAACTAGACGTCCAAATATGTTAGGCTATTTTGAACCAAGTCAGTTTAGTGCTTTTGTTTGAAAAGGTACCAAGAGTTTACGACTTGATAAAGGTATGAATTTGAAAACTGACGAAGGTTTTCTTACTCTGCCTGCGCTTGTACATATTTATATTTTTCTAGCTTTTGAATTAATTATGCTTGAACAGGTTTATCGGAAGTGGAAGCGTATCACGTGATCAAGCTGTGCGTCCGCGCGATCCAGAAGCGGTTGTTCATTACGCTGCCAAACTTCCTCGTGAAATCATTGTCCAAAGATGGCGTTAAAGTACTTCCCGTTATCAATCCAGCCACTTTTATGAAGTCTTGAACATGTTTGTTGATGTTGACTAATCGTTGATGTTACATGTACATGTTATACATTGTTTATATGTGTGTGTTTTATATAATTATATTTAGAATGTTGATAACGATCTCGTACAATTTTTATATTTATATAATATAAATGTATACCTATTAAACATGTTTTAAAGATTGTATGTATGTTTTTTATTTGAAAAGGTAATTAGAGGTTTCGTCATCATCCCGCTGATGGGCTAAGACCTCCTCTCCCTTTGAGGCGAAGGATAGGAGCATATTCCACTACGCTGCGACAATGCACCCGCATTGTCGCAGCGTGTGGAATACACATGAGACAGAATTTCTATGAAATTATACACATGCAGGTTTTCTCACGATGTTTTCCTTCACTGCCGAGCACGAGATGAATTATTATAAACACAAATTAAGCACATAAATATTCACTGGTGTTCGCCTGGGTTTGAACCGGCAATCATCGGTTAAGATGCACGCGTTTTAGCTACGTAAATAAACCCTAGCGAGCGTAAAATACCCATAATTTGTAACCTTAATTTTCAATAAGACAACAAGAAATAATATAAAAAAAAAAAAAAATAATTTATGATTATTAATGACGGTCGGTACAAGTTGAATACAATGAATATTCCGAAAATCCATCAAACGTAACATACTAAGGTTTTAATTACTTACACAAAGACATCAAAGATACCTCGATATTAATCTCTTTGTACATCGTATATAAAATTTGAAAGGAAATCCAAACATTGCGTGTCTATATTTTGTAAGACTAAAATAAATGTTTATTTTTAAACGAATATTTTTTCCTAACTCCATGCAATTTCATGTAACCGAAAATATTAACTCATATCATCCTCCTGCCCTTTTCCCAATTTTATTTGGGGTCGGCGCAGCATGTCTTCTCCTTCCATACTTCTCTGTCAGACGTCATCTCACAAGTAACATTCTTTCTAACCATATCGTCTTTCACACAGTCCATCCATCTTTTTCTTGGTCATCCTCTACCTCTATATGCATCCACATCCAAGCTCAAGGCCCTCCTCACAATATGTTCCTCATTCCTCCGCATTACATGCCCATACCATAGCCGCCTTCCACATAACTTCTCCACATAAGAGGAAGTTTGAAAGTGACACCGATAGCACTTTCAAACTTCCTCTTATGTACTCATTCCTCACAGCATTCTCATCTCCGCAACATGCAATTGTCTTTCAGTCATCCCTTTTGTAGCCCGAAACCGAAAATATTAACTGAAGTTATTTATTAATTTCAAATTTAAATTTCATTTACTCATGTTAGCTACTGATGATAAAGGAAATGTTTTCTCTTGATTATCGGTTCACATCTTCTACATAGCCTTATGCTCAAAAATTCTATTTTCATTTGCCATGTAAATATAATCACATGCAAATCAGCTCATTATATAGTTATTTATATATATGTAAACTGACCACGTCATCAATGATAATGTCCCACTCACGCGAGCCACATTATCACCTAGATCGTAATACCTAACACTGGAACAGAGATAATATGTTTTACAATTATGGAAACTGTTGCCTAGACTGAAATCGCCTAGATTGTCTTTTCCATATAATTCGTAAAAGATAACCTCAAAACATTATATTCATTTTGGATTGCAAGTATAGTTCGCTAATAAAAAGTTTCAATAAAATCATCAATTAAAAGTATTCCTATAATTTTGATTCCGATGTTATTTGCAATTGGAACCACACGCCCCAAATTTAAATAACTTTAATCAAAACTATGTAAAAGATACACCAAAGACCTAGACGACAAGTCTATGCTGACACAATTTTCCAAAGAAAATAAACACAGATGTACTATAGTTTAGTTAATCTAGTGTAAATCGTTTAGAAATAACAACCAATCAACCTGCTTGCGCATTTATCAAAGAGTCAAGAGTTCATATTAATTGCTCATTGAGAATAGAAAGTATGGAAATAGAAATGTTTACGTCTACTGGTTTTTATTTTTATTTGATCAGAGGACAAAAGTTGTACATTACATGTACATTGGTACAATGTATTAATGAAATTTACTTTAACTAATTATCACCGCGAAATTAAAGTGGCTTGTAAGTATTGAAAAGTGTATCTTTGATGTACAAGCTTGATTTATATTAAATTGCATCAAATAAGGTTCAGTAGTATTACCGTAACGTCAGATAAACAGAGTTACTTTCGCATATATAATATAAATAAAGATGAATCATGTTTTAATTAATTCAATATTATTTATTGGTAAAGAAACTCTCATTGTCTATCACTTAAATTATCAGTAATATATGTTATATAAGATACACATGTAGCTTTATTATAAATAACAATTGGGCCGTATATCTTCATGTGTAATGTGACATTGTTTGTGTTCGTAGAATTGTGTGCAGACAGAACAAAAAAGTATTAAGTGCCAATGAATATATTTTTTAAATCTTACTTTCTGTAATTTAACAGGCTCCATACCCAAAAGTTCAATTTCAAATAATTTTATGTGTCGTTTACACTCTTTCAACTCCGCTACCTTCAAATGTACTTTATGTAATTTACTATAGACACGAATATCAACGGCAACGAAACGTCAACGTATTATGTATTTAAAGTGATTTTCCTTGAATGTGGGGATTTTGAAACGCAAATTATGCTCATTTATGTTATTTACTTATACACTAACTTGTTGTGATATTGCCATAAATAAGATCAGTGTGATGAAAGAGTGTGATTGACTTTACGCCGTCATTGTGGTACGGGAGTGTAACATTGTCATTTTCCTAACTACTGCCACTGGAAATACCTTGAGAAGAAAGCGTAATAATATTTCATTTACTTGACCTAGTATTAGAACTTGAAACTTTAGATTGTACAGCCTCATAACTATAGCATTTTCCAATCGAAGACAATCTATTTGAACCAACCTTACAATTCCAAGCGGTTTGCTTATAGCTTATAATAGTCATTATATTAACTTCATGGACATAAAAGCGCCATTCATTCGGAAATCCATATTAAATACAGTAGATTATTTCAGATTTTATCACGTGAATTCAATTTCAAAGACGTTTTTATCCATCTCTACTCTTCCTGTAGCTCGAATAGGATATACAAGGCAGACTTAAATGTTCTTTAGCACTCGAAACTAAGTTGAGCATTATTGTCGATCCGTTGAACGGAATGTAGTAGTGGCGTGGAATCTTCGTCGTTGAATTTTGTTTAAGTCTTACTAATATCATTTTAATTGTATCATTATATCAACTTTTGGTATGAGTTATAGTTATGATTTTTAAATAAAAAAATATACTGACTGTCGATTTGACTAATAGGCTATTTGATAATGCGAAAAATAAATTGTGAATTATTGTAATCACTGTATATTATGAGTTTAAAAATGGTTATTTACTAACGAAAGTTTAAAATAATACTTAATTTATTCAAAAATCCATAAAAATTGGAAATTTTCAAACGTTTGTCACGTGACACAAAACGCTTCTGATTGGCCGGGCGTACGATGAAGTCACTTTCTTATAAACCTTAACATTTTTCTACTATATGTACCACAGATTAAAATACAGGAAAGTGTCGTCACCGACCCCATTGCATATTGTCCAAGTAGCGTTTTTGAGCGCTATTTAAATATGGAATTTTTAATATGATATTTTTCGGCAAATATGTACTAGAAATAAAAAAAACACAGCTTTTACTGGGTTCCTTAACTTCTACTAAATAATATAAAATGGATTTTAAAAACCAGTCAAATGGCCTATTTCAATCACGGTAAATCTCAAGGCAGATTAAGCCACTACGCACTATTTTAGTGCACAAGTACGTGTGCAAGAGCACAGATTCATTTTGTATTCCCTTCCTTTCATCATACGATAGGACCGCGAATCCGACACGACAAGAAAGAGTTCAAGCGTGTAGTGTAAAATAGTTATCACTAGTCATGACCAACTGACGGTCGGAACACATTCACCGGCCAGACTTTAGTAGGTTCTGCTTCGGCGCACCCCACTATGGTTGCTAAGTAACTAGATTACAAGACATACAATGTTGGCAAGTAAACGAAATAAGATTTGTTTCTTTTATGCGTTAGAACAATAAACAATTTACATATACATGTGCATCTTGAATCTTCAATGTAGAGCAAAATCTTGATGAAAAGACAACTATTAAAACGAATTACTTCGCGTCAGAATTTTGGATGCTATTATTTGACGATTTATTGCATGTATATATCACCTTTTTTGTGGTTGATCTTGTGAAATGTTTCACGAATTTGTAAGGAAACCTTTGCGTCCAAAGAAATCTTACGGGCTTTATATCTAGCTCTAACAAAAGTTAATCCCTATTTTTATTTTTTTATTGTAAACTATAATAACATAAATATACTTTATTACAATGTTCTGTCACCTATTTACTTCTATCGACTAAGGTCATATTTATATTGAGTTTATATGTATTAACAATACTGGCACATAATACGCAATGGTAAAAAAATTTAAGCATGTTTGTATTTCGAATGAAGCCCGTAAAAAAACATTAAAGAAAAAGTTAATAGAAAAAAATATTAGTTGGTTTATGATACAATTTGTAGAAATAAAGTGCAATGACTAATGTTTTGTCGTGTATATTTCGACGCAAAGTCAAGGCACCACTATACACTTGCGTATATATGTAGGCACGACTGGCATTAATATAAATTGACGTCATAACAAACTGGAACTGTTAGCATTTCTTTTTATAAATAAACGTCAATATCACAATGACTTAGCAGCATAATAGGTAGTGAAATGTCTACACTAAGCTCATAGAGATAATCAGAGACGAGAATAGTGAAATTTATGAAATACACACGAATATCGTACTCATAATTGAATTCGGCGTACACTCATCAAGAGAATGTACACTTTCGAACATGTTTTACTTTCGTTATCGATCGACATCGCAACGTCTGTTTGCATAACACAATCAACTACGACATAAATCGTATCTACTTAATTTTTACTAGCTTCCGTCTCTACTTTACACGGGTACAATAAGGTTTCATTACACCTTTTAGATTGAAAAAAAAATAAAAAAGATTATTATTATAATATCAATGTGTGATACGTGTAAGCCTTTTTAAATCACTCTGTATAGGAATTAAAACCTCGTTAAAATTCGTTAGGTTGAAAAGATACAAACGTAAAGAAGGTGGGTGCGGCTTTATTTTATATAATGCAGACATGGTTAATTGATGGATAGAATCGATTGGGATATGATTTATTGCCCAAATTATTTTTAAATCATTTCGATCTATTTTTAATCTGTGTCCTATTGATGGAGTTTCACATCTGTTTATTAATTTAAACTTTATTGCATTCCATAGGAAATTAACTATTACGACCAATAAATAACGAAATTCACTAAGTTTATTTTGAGACTACAAATGAGATTGTTTTTATGTGTTCCTAGTAACAATAAACGTGTTTTTTTTTAATATTATTTTTTAATAAAATAATAGAATCAAATATTATTGACAATTTAATAATAGTGATAATTAAGAGTATATTTATATGAAGCAATTTCAATTAGTTGTCAAACTGATAAGTTTGTTTTTGACACACAAAGCAAAAGTTTACTTACAAAAATAATCAACGATTACATTATACATAAAATACTTGTATCTGATTGAGGAATGATCTGTACCGTCAATCCATTGTTTGATTATTGCCACAGTTTTTTGAAACTATGTAGTTAAATATTAAAATTTTTATCAACATTTATTTAACTTTACATTTCAATTTCCGAATTTTATAAATTAACTTTTAGATATAATTGGATTCGATTTCTTGATTTAGTTTCATTTAAGAGCAATAACGTATTTCACTTATGATGAAAACATTTCTTTAATATAAATGGAAAGTAATAAAAACTATGTAATATTTTATTAAGTACTTATGACGATGGAAATAAAACACTCGAATTCGTATGTGATTACGCTTTCTTAAATTTGCGTAGCACAGACTCAATTATATACAGCCAGCGATGCGGTTAATTATCTTTCTTCGTTTATAACGACGTTAAATATTAACAAATACCGTGTATTTAATTTGTTTAATGATATTTTGTATAATTTGCCTATTTTCAGCTTCTGCCATATATTAAAACCTTATCCTCTCCCAATATTTACTTAATTTAAAAAAGTAGAATTATACATACTAATGTATACATTTTTGTATAGTGACTTTAACAAATAGGCTTGATGTTGGTTATATATCTGGCCACCTACAAATGCGAAGCGTTTAACATCTTTCATTGACACAAGCTCAGTAAAACATGTTACATATCAACTCGTTGGTCAATAGAAAAAAAAGATACTAGGTTTTGTCCGTAATTACACTAACTCACTAACAGATATCGAGCATCCAGAGGAAAGGACGAGGGGAAGTAAACCTTATTCGTAGTAGAAAAGTCAATTAAATAGTCTCTATAACTAACTATTACAGGTTTTGTACAAATTATCTTGAAACATTTCAAACATGCTTCATTTTATTATTTTATGGTTAATGATAAAAGTAGTGTGTGCACTATAATAGAATAGAATAAACGTGTGCTTTTATTCTTGAAAGTTTATTTTCTCTATCATTTTATAAACTGATTTTGAATCGACGTATCTTACTTTATGATACCGGTGTGAGTAATTACAACAACAACAACAACAGCCTGTAAATTCCCACTGCTGGGCTAAAGGCCTCCTCTCCCTTTGAGGAGAAGGTTTGGAACATATTCCACCACGGTCCACGCTGTTCCAATGCGGGTTGGTGGAAGTGAGTAATTAATCAAACATTAAATAAACTATATTCTCAGACCTTTTCAATTAGATATTTAATTTACACGTCTATATTTTTTGATAAATATTAAATTGAAATTTTATTGATAAACTTTTGTTTACATTATGACACTAAAAAAAATAATTGAATTCTAGTTTTTGCTCGAGTAGTAAAAACTAAACAATGTGCAATACAGATTTAATGATAATGGGACCTTGGATACTGTACTCAAAGCAAGAAAAATAATGGTTTTATAATAAAAGAATAATTGAAATTGTTTCGTTAAAGTTATAACCAAACAATAAAAAAATATCCAGGTATACGAACGAAATGAAAACCTGTTCCTTTTTTAAATCGTTTGAAAATGTCTAGCTTAGTATTGAAAGTTAAAAAGATCAGTAAAAAGGTTCTATATCTTTTCATAATTTCTATTATTAGACTGTTGTTTTTCATGATTTTGAGTCACATTTATTTTATTAGTATTTTCTTATAGTACTTACTACAGTAAAATGGTTTTTACGAGGATTCGAGACTAAAATATAATGTTAAAAAATTGGCGTTTTTAAAACTTTGATATACCTTCATTATAAAATTTTACTTACAAGTTATTCCGAATGTAATATATAAATAATGTTTTAATTTATTACTAAAATAAATTGATCACACTCTGACCTGTCTCATACTATTACATAATTCATCACTTGCACATTACATACAACAATAATAATTTATAACACACACAAACCACGTGAAATCGTAAAATAAAATTCATGAATATAAAAAGTCGAGTCGACAAGTCGAAAAAGTCACTATCACTTGTACAATAAGACACAATTTCGAACGTCGGTGAACGGAAAGTAAAGACGCGGGCGCA
Organism: Vanessa cardui; assembly: GCF_905220365.1. NCBI lineage: Eukaryota > Metazoa > Arthropoda > Insecta > Lepidoptera > Nymphalidae > Vanessa > Vanessa cardui. Next base: position 15,310,887 of record NC_061123.1, read on the forward strand.
CGCTACACCGCGCAAGCGCAGATGACAAGAAGGCTGTTATCATGAGACTGAAGTGGTGATAGTGTAACCATGAGAATAGAATTATTCAAGACAGTGGGAAGGAAAAAGACATTTGAGAAATAATGTAATTCCTTCAATTGAATTTTAATTTAAGACGCTGACATGTAAGTTTACCAGTTTCAATTAAATAAGGATAGGGGGTGACAGTGTATCTAGTGGTTTTATTAAATTTTTGGATACGACTTTGCGTATTTTGACTTATTTTTCCGTACTCAAATGTATACCTAATTCAGGGCTATGTGTTTAACCATATAGAATTAATGTATTATATAATAATGTATGTAAAGAAGCGTTTTGAATTTAAGATCACCCAATATAAAATTGTGAGTTTTCGTTTGAAATATCTTTATTTAAAAAAAAGAAACGAGAAATATATTTATTTTTATATGATTAAAAATGGCTTTCAAAAAGTTTAAAGTTCGTCTAGTACTGCTAGAATTGTTATCTTGAAAAAATTCAAACATATCCTTTGTTACCCTTGATTTTGAAATTAACTCGATCAAATACTAACTATAGGTATATATTCGAAAGGTTACCTATGACGGAAGTTCTTCTTCTTCTTCTTTCTTAATTCGTCTCATCCTCACTTCAAACCGACACATAACATAACTCAGTGGATATTTTCTATAATAATGTACAGCCATTGTAAAACATTTCTTTTGTGGTATATTTATAATTGACATAATTTTATGGGCATATGTATATGACGATGTGATAAGTGAACCTAATTATTCAGTTTATGTTATCTCTGTTAGTAAATATACTTTCGCTATAGCTGTTTATAATTGTATAGCAACTAAGTCACTGTTAAGTCTTTTTTCAATGACATCATTGTCAGTGGCGGATTTACAAATTTGCCGGCTAGTAGGCTATTAAATTTTTGCCGCCCCTACTGACATTTGAAATTCAATACGTTAGTTTAGTTCACAATCAGATTAATTACATTTTCTCTGAAATTGCAACTTTATGATTTGTGTTCTATCGTCCTCATTACATCGGCTTTTCCCGTTGTTAGTATGATTATAATTTAGGTGATATGATATAAGTTTTTATTTCTCTAAGATAATAATAAATTTGGGCTAAATTTGCCGCCCTAGGCTCCAGCCTACTTAGCCTATTGGTAAATCCGCCACCGATCATTGTATTCTATTTAAAGTTAATTGCCATTTATAATTTTACTAAAATTATTGTATATAAAACATAAAGAAATATAAAATCTACACGTTAATAAAGTTTAAACGTGTAAATACAAAGTTATGTATTTTATTTAAATATTCCTTAACATATGTATTTCTTACAACGCGTCCATGGTCACTCTTGCGCAATGTAAGATGAATGAAAGCCTGCCGGTGCACGCTCGGCAGACACCGAGGTGTTGACGCCGATCGCTTGTTGCGCATGCGCAGGTGAACTCGTGACATGTAGAGCCAAACATAAGACCTGTACGTACATATATACGTTTACTGTATGCTTGTATGTTATGAAACAATTTCCATTTACATATTTTATTATTACAGGCTTCGTTTATAAGCGAATCCTACTACTATTATAAAGGCGAAAGTTTGTATGTATGGATGTATGGATGTTTGTTACTCTTTCACGTAAAAACTACTGAATGGATTTGAATGAAACTTTACCACAATATAGCTTATACATCAGAATAACACATAGGCTACAATTTTTGAGGTTTCTAATGTGAGGTCGTAAAAAAACACATTTATTGCGCTTATATTGCAAACGCTGACTGAATCCTACAAGATAAATCAAAACAATGTACTACAGTATTGTACAACTTAAAAAGGTCTACAAAAAAGTCCGTGATGGTATATGTTTATCTCTTAGGAATAACCCACAATAACCATTTTTTATCCTTTACTTTGTACGAGAAATAATGGCTTATTTACGAAGCGATTTTAAGCGATTACTAGACCAGACGGGACGAACCTGAAGTCCACGCGAACGAAGTCGCGGGCAAAAACTAGTAAATAATAATCACGTAGTAAGCTGAAAACCCTGTAATACATGTCCGTATTTGAAATTTGTTTTATTTTAATAAACATAATAAAATAGATCGATTTTTACGGTTCCAATCATAGTATAAACTAATATAAAATATAAAGAACGAAAAATTGGTTATACAACAAATGTCTACACTATTGCATTACATTTTAATAGGTTACATTACTTTATTACAAAATATTTACAAAAGAACACAATTTAATTTAACGACACTAATTTACTAAACATTTAGTGAGGTTTCAATCACAACATTCATCTATTTCAAAACTCCACTTCTTACGCCTTTATTTAACCATTTGTGGTGAGGACTGAACTAAGATTTGCATACACTTGATACTAAAACATTTTTAACGCAGTGGAAACCTTCAGAAAGGCACCCGGCCCTTAGAAACAGGGTTATATGGGATTTCTACCCACGAAAACCACTGAAACCGTCCTCTTCACGGACCGGAGTAATAAATAAAAGCCTATTCCGACTTCAAATGGCCATTTATCACAAACCCATATCGAATACCGAAGTGATTCTCTGAGATGGGCTAGTGATAAGAACGCGTGTAATAGTACATCATAACTGATTTCAAGTTCAAACCCAGGCAGCACCACTGCATTTCTTTTTTATTAAACAGTATTAATAATTGTTGATCCTTAACAATAGCAAAACACCCTATCCTAATATCCTTTATAATAGCATGTGTCTAATTTAAATAAAATTCTGCCACATATACATCCACTAATCCATTGGAGAAGGAGCTCCAAGCTTTCCTCAGTGAGAAACGTCTTTTCTCAGAAGTGGCACATTTACAGGCTGTAACCAATGATATTCTAATAAACAGATATGTTATATCCATACTAAACAACAGAAAAAAGTGTGCCGCGCCGGGGACCGTATATTTTAGTTTATTTTTACATTTCGTTAAAAGAAAAAAGGATAGCTTGATAAAAACAATAAGTAAAAGGGATAACTAGATATTTTAATTAAGCAAAACGTATTACTACGTAATTATGATGTATTATAACGTAAAATGTGTTACTACGTAAAACAACTGAAGGCAAACGTCCCAATTAGGACGTTTTCTAGTCTTCACTTTTTGCGCGTTAATAACATATCTGTTTACTACAACATAATTGGCTGTAACTTTTAATTTTTACTTAACACACGTCCAGAGTACGAAGTCATAAATTTAAAAAAAAAACAGTAGAAAGAGTTTTGAAGTCGGTTTTAAAATACCTAAAAAGAAGAACAATCACAAATTAAAATATTACATTATTACATCCTACTTTCATGAGTAAGCCCAGCTCTAGAATTAACTTATTATCATTACATAGTTGATAGTATAAAACAAAGTTGCTTACAGCTGTCTGTCCCTATGTATGCTTAGATCTTTAAAATTACACAACGGTTTTTGATGCGGTTTTTAATAGATAGAGTGACGCGAGAGGAAGGTTTTTATATATAATACATGGACAATATAGTAAAGAAACACTGATAGTTTTAGAAGTTTCTAATGTGATGTCTTAATTAAACATATTATGTAGTATATTTAGTATCAGTATTGCACCCGCGTGAAGTCTGAGCGGGTCGTTAGTTAAATATAAAAAAATACACTTTAATTACAAAATTATTATTCTTGCTCAATCGTGGAGAGACGAGTTGACCCAGAATATTCTGAGCGCGGGAAGACCTAAACACTATTTATTACGAAACTAGATTGTTTAATGTATTATATCACATTATATTTCGTGCACTTCCGTAACGTAAAAGATCTGTAGGTCATATTAAATAATTTCAATTAAATAAGTAGGTATTTAGAATACTGAAAGTCTCTAGCCCTCGTTGTCAACGCTGTCTTCCGAATATCAGCCGCCCGGATACAAGCACAGTGTTCTGGCGGTCTATTTATTAAATTTTTATGCTATAGATTGGCAGAAAAGCATATGTGCCACCTGATGGATAAGTAGTCACCAACGGTAATAGAAAGTGACACTGTAAGAAATATTTCAGCATTCCTTACATCGCCAATGTGCCACAAACCATGGGAACTAAGTTGTTATGTCCCTTGTGCCTGTAGTTACACTGGCTCACTCAACCTTCAAACCGGAACACAACAATACTAAGTGCTGCTGTTTGGCGGTATAAAATCTGATGAGAGGTTGGTACCTACCCAGTCGGGCTTGCACAAAGACATGCCACCAAATAAATTTATAAAACCGGAAACGCGAAAAGTGCGATTCACACTCTCTCGCTGCGTGTTCCATACTATAAAACATAAAAAGACATACGAGGATAACAGGACGTACCGTATAGATTTTAATTCCTCTTGCATGTACGGGAATATCTTTTATTTGCGAATTTATTTTTCAGATCTTCAAGAGGCCGTATTTGGTTATATTATACCTCCTTTCCTTCCCGAGAAAAGGTTTTTTATGGATATATATTAGAAACCCTGTAATACTATAAAGATCATAATTTCTACTGTTATTCATATTTTTTTCTGAAATAAAAGCCTCATAACTTATTTCGAAGAAAAAAATGACGTCATACGGATGCTACGTCCAAAAAGCAACATGCGCATGCATTTTCAATATTAACTGCCATAATATTTGCAGTCTTTGTGCAACACATTGTAATAATTCATTAAAAACAAAACAACTTAATGAACTTCGTGACTTAGTACAATGAGAGTTACATTTAACGTAACCTATGTTTTTTTGTACACTACATTTACGGTAATGTGGTGTTTGAATATACCAAATTACGAAGTTACTTTGTTTTAAAATGACTTGAAAATTAACCTGTAGGTATCGTATTTGTAAATGTATGACTACATTGTGTTAAGGTTCTTTTAAGGTAGTTCTTCCTCCACATATTACATAAACAACTTACCCCGTCAATACGTGGTCAATCTAGGAACTAATTTATATGTTATATTTATGAGGTTCTGTGGATGTTATGTAACCCTTTAGAATCGACAATCAGCAATATGGCCATATAAAGAGCGGCGTTCGTTGATAAAAGAGTCCAGTAAATCGTCTTAGCTATTTTATTTTTAATTCCTCATTTGTTTCAATTTTTAGTGGAATACGAGGTAATTATGTCTAGGTAACATCTAGCTTTCGTTAGGCCATGGGCGGCGATAGTCACATTCCATCAGGTGAACCTCCTGCTTGTTTTACCACCTGATTCCCCCTGATTGAAAAAAATACCTGTGTCCCTCAATTTTAGCAGACTTTTACATCTATACGACTTTTAATTAGAAGGTTCTACTAGGGTTACTACGGTTTTGAAATAAAACCGAACTGTAATTTCTGAGATTTCGAAATGAAGCAGTCAGTGGTATTTCAATTTTGTATATAGATGATTAAGTATAATAAGTCTAAAAATGTAATTAAAATATTTTAGGAATATATTTGAACTTTTAATTACAATGAAAAGCCCGAATGTTGAAAAAAGAATGGCAGCAATAAATTTAGGATTCAAATAAATTGTACATTTCGGGTCAGGAAAAATATATCCCATGAAATATAATATCGAATAACTATTTATAATAAAAAAATATATAATAAGTTATTACGTTTTTTGTGACTCCCACTATTGATTTTTACTTTTATGTGATGTCTTCCCTAGACTTCTGAATAAAACGTATAAAAATATTTATTTTTATTTTATAAGACAATTTCAAACACAAGTTTTCTTTCATTTTTGTACTGATACGGGCTAAAACTAAACCACCTTTAAATCCAGTCATATACGTAGGTATTAATCAAACATCTACACTGTCTGATTAGAGCCTCAGCAGACATGGAAATGGGTCAGTCTGTCCGGATATCCGTAAATGAAGTTCCGATTTAGATATTACTCTATCTTGGCATGATGTTTTATACAGTGAGACATTATTTATTTAGATTGCTTACGCCAAAAATAATGATAATGAATAATGATTTCCTTAATCGTTAGGATTCACTGTCAAGAGTAAAAAGATGAGCAAACAATTCAAAATTAATTGCATATCGTTTTTTAAACAGATTCTTTTATTAACACTATTTTCAAATTTATTTTACTCATTAGTTCGTATTTCACAATAAATTCGTATTTTTATCCAAATCTGGTCTATAATTCTAATTATTTTAGAATTATAACAATAAACAAAAGACTGCCGCCGCGTTCGATTTCTTGATATTATTTTTCTTGCCAGTATCAGACATAGGTACTGGTCGTGAAAAATAAATTCTAAAAATAGTCAATCGACATAATATTAATTAAATTATTCAAATAAATTTATAGTTATAGGTAATATGTAAAAAAATAACTCTAACACATACTCTCTTGAATTAAATCTAAACTATTTTTAATTGGCTGTATCATAATATTTCTTGCACACGTAACTTATTCAAATTTACGAGGGTTGCTAAGTAAAGGGTTTTCATTTAAGCGCGTACACTTTTTGTGTCTCGCACAGATGCTATACGGCTGTTTCAATTTTTTTTTATTGGATTCTCGTTCACGTATTCAACATTTTCTGCTCCGAGCGTTAGGCGAGTGTCCAATAAGGTAAAAAAAAAGTAAAATTTAGTGAACTTTAATTGAAAGTATTCGGAAAATTCATTGAAGGTAGAAGATTATATAGAAATACACGTACATACATAAATATTATGGATTTTGTGTGTAATTTTTTAAATTAGAAAAAAATTATCGTTTTTAGTAAATAATAACCATTTTTTAATTTTTATTTTCTACTTTATTTATGTCATTGAAAAACTATACAAAAAGTAATAATTTATTTTCCGCTCTTTTTAGTTTATTTTAAGAGTCTGAACAATTTTAATTGTAAGGAAGAAAAGGGACACTCATGTTGTATTAACCACTCATCAGCTTACTAAGCCACTCACCCTTAGACAATAATATTGTTTAGTAGCTAGCTAAAGGACCGGCTATCCCGCCGACTTACCTTCAAACCCAGCTTAGGCCATTAAAATGTTATTGCGTTTTTCTGTCGATACTTTTCAATCGAGTCAAAATTGTCATCCAATCGGGTAATAAAATATTACAATCCAAAATAACATACGAAGTGTTCGATAAAGTCTGCATTCAAACTAAAAATATGCTGTAATTATATTTGTAGAAGCACTGAACACATGAAATAAAACAAAATCCAATTTACCGGAACCCATGTCTTTCTAATCCTGACCCAATTCCACGCTCGGTCCGGTGGATTTATTTAAATCGATATGTACAGTAATCGATTGAACTGAGTGACATTGTAATTATATAAATCGTTTTAGAAACTGTAACACTCGTACATACTATAGATTATTTTACACAATTATTTTTATAATTTCAATTTATTTTTGTTATTAATCCTTATACTTTAAAAATATAAAACAGTTGATTATAGATTTTGCTATAAATATTACACAGGCGTTTTGAAATTAGTAGTCAATGGCTTAACGTGGTTCTTGAATGTTTTATAGTTAATATTTTTGTCAGAATAAACAACAAAATTGTGGCAAGCTTATAATTTTTCCCAAAAAAGGTTCTCTTATAGATGAAATATTAGAAATGAAAATTGTCGTATCCCAATGTTTCCATAAAAAACAATCAAGGTCAAACGTCAAGAGGATCACCATTTTTCTCGTAAACAATGCGAGTAAACATATGAATAGATTGATTGACAGATACTTAGAAAATCTTCCCAAGAATCATCATTTCTGAGATAATCAGCAATTCTAGCGTCTAAAATAATAAAATGCCTATATTCAATGATGTGACTAGATTATAATTTCTAATTACAAGGGCCGGTAAATAAAGGTTAGTGTAATTTCTTTTAGTTTTGGCACCGCACTTTAGTAAGTCAATTATAATAAACTATATTAACTGATTATCTACATATTGTCCTATTTAAATATTATGAGTATTATAGTTTGCTAAATTCCTTTTTTACTAACATAAAAATACTTAGAAGTTAAACCTGCATGGAATACGATATGGTGACGGTCATCTATTATAATAATTGAAATCGCTCCTCATCACTTGTTCACTTCCTCATATTTCGAGATTCCAGTCTACTGCGCCAGGGAATAATAAAAATAATCTACCTTAGCGTCTGTAGGCACCCGTTTTAGTAATGCTTTGTTGCTAGAACAGTGAACACATTTGTAAATGTTAAATTTTAGTTTAATTTAGTAGCAATAATATTGTGAATAATGGCGCCAAAATCTTTCCCTCATTTCTGAACGTAAAATTAAAAATAATAAAAGAATGTTACGCATGCGCGCAGTGCGGTCGTTTCTCACGGGGCTGTCAATCGCGTAGCTAACATAACCTATAAAATACCGAACCCAAACAATAAAAAATATACGTGCATAAATAGCCTGTCCTTCAATTGGTCGATGGATCGAACCATGTTTTAAATTGGAGACTACTTTAAATCATTTCAATTTGTGTCTATCATTGAAAGGGGAATCAATAAAACGTTAACCATCGTGATTTTATAATGTTTTACGTGAACTGTGTGTTTTGAATGTGATTTTTCTATTGATAATGATACAACAGTAAATATTTGGATGTGTTTATTATATTTGACATAGAAATAGCATTAAAAAAAAGTGTTATTTTGAATGCCGGGAATTCAACAGCTGTTACAGGTTAGATAAAGATACATATATAGCTCAGTATCTGTCTCTTTCTCGAAAAATGCAATTAGAAAATACAAATTTTGGGAACCACAACAAACTATTATACCTAAACAATAATTTACTTCAGTAAAATTTAAATAACGAATCAACCATGTCATTAATTTTTTTTTATGGATTAATATAAAATTACTTAAAAAAATTGAATTGTCCTTGAAACAATGGGTCGTTTGTCTTGAAAAATATCGATAGCGTAATACAGTGAATTGAAAACAACGGACAGTTTTTCACATGTTTCTATTGAATTCATGCGTTTAACTTTATAATTTAAGTCTTATAATGTTATATTGTTTGTATTTTATTAAACAACCTATCACTGATTATAACCTTGAGGAATTGTTATGGTGAAAACAATATGCTTACCCACTTATTTGAATTAAGGCAAAGTAAGATAAAAATAAAAGTATTAAATAACGTAATTATCAAAGAAATTAAAGAACTATTTATTTGTTAATTGCATTAGTAAACGACTGATAAAATACGTAATAACTAAAATACTGAGTAATCATTAGGAACTCAGTGTACTTTTTAACATCTGAGGATATTATAGGCATTTAATATTTAAAAAAGTAAAAACGGTCAAAGGACGGACAGCATTCAGCCAGTCAAAAATAAAAAAAAGTTAGTGATGGAAGACCGGCTTAGCACAATCACGCTGTGTGATGAATGTGAGGTGGTGTGGTCACGTGACCAACATCGAAGTTGCAGAGTTGCTTAGTTTGCTCGATTATGAATGAGCTCGTGTGGTTTAATGTTGCGTCATGGATTATTTTAAGACAAAATCGATATGGAGACAATTTCTTTTTTTAAATATTTTACTGGTCGCAGTCAGCACAGCAGCAAATAGTCGTATATGAATGAGTGATAAATGGTCCATCTGATGGAAAGTGCCATCGTCGTTCATAGACGTTGGTACTGTAAGAAAGATGCAACACTAATGTGCCACCAGCTTTCGAAACAAAGATTTTTACGTCCCTTTGCCTGTTGTCACAGTGGCTCATCCACTCTCAAACCCGAAACACAATAATACTGAGTATTGCAGTTTGGCGTTAGAATATCTTACCAAAAATGGTTCTCTTACAAAATAAATCATCTCATTGAATCATTTAATACCTAAGAATGTAATATATTCTTAACAGCGTACTCCGGTACGGTAGTAAAAGTAACAACAAACCTTCAATATATACTACCTACATTTCCATGCGATTTTCTAATAACTCTGTTATAGCTACATACCTACGTAGACTGTAGTTAATATGTTAATATTAGTAGTACTACTAAAGACATTAACATATATTTATTTTCATAAATCGTTATTATCAAATAAAGGAAGCCTATGTCTTTTAGTGGATTAATGTGCGCTGAATGACATAATGATATGATGATATCACTAATCCAATTAACTGATATCCACTTGTTCCAAAGTTCTGATAACAGCTGCTCTGCACAACATTATTTAATTTAACAAAGATGTATTTCAAAGAATCCATAATTAATTACAGCTTATTAAGAACTCGAGCAATTATTTTTTGTCATTTCAAGGTCAAGTTTTTTATTTGACTACTGCCATTGGAAATAAATATAAATAGGGGTTCTAAACATCGTATTTAGTAGAGGTTGATAGTAATTTTTTTTCTTATTAAGGCATAGGTTTTTTGTAATACATCTAGAACTACAACACAATGCAACGTTTATTCTTCATAATAAAAATTATTACAATGTATAAGTCTAAATTATTGAACGATTACACTCAATACCGAAGTAATATATACACTGGATTTAGTAAATTAAAATAATTTAACAATGTCTGTTATTATCTGTATGTGATCGCAATATCTTAATCGCCTGATGATTGACGATGACGTAAACATGTTCCGCTTATTAGAAATTCAAATCAACTAATTTATCTCCAAGTACGCGATAAAAGTATAACGTAGGCCGAAAATAAATATTTATAACGACCTGTCCTTTCAGACTTCATACGCGTCGAACTCCTACAATATACACTTCCCGTTTCTTCTTTAAACTACTAGCAGTCGGCTGGCTTTTTATTTTCACCGACTTTTCGGCCAAACTTCGTATTCCGTTCAATCCACTTTCGGCCCATCTCTAGTAATTTCAAAAACTTCTTTCTTAGCGCAAATAAACGTATGTCTAAATTTCAAATTTCTAGACTCAGTAGTACTGGATGTGCTTCGATTTTGAGGATAAACGATTTCATACTATACCAGTTGTTGCCCGCGACTTCGCTCGCTTTTTAGGTATTGGTTGTCACGTGTTAGACAAAAAAGTTGGCCCATGTCCTTCCTCGGAGTTCAAGTAGGTATGTTTCATAACAAATTTCACCAAATTCGGTTCACCGGTTTGATCATGAAAGAGCGAGGGTTACTTTGACATTAGTAATATTAGTATACATTAAGTATTAGTTGATCCACCTACTAAAATACCAATATTACATTATGAAATGTAACGCTATGCTATTCTGGAATGTAGATTCTCAAAACGACAGAAATTCAGTAGCTATTCACTAATTAATTACATCAGCAATTATAATTACTTTAATTATATAATTGTATTTTACGATTAAATTAATGTATTTTACATTTAAATTAATGTATATTAACTTCCCGCTTTTTTATAAACTGTTTGTAATATACTATCTTTATTGCCTTCTGTAAAATAATACAGATTACAAGAAGAATAGTTATAATAAGTACAGGAATAACTTTTATATACTTAATATAAATATTTATTAGTGTTCGGCTGAATATTGTTTGATCTGAATTCGAAGTGCGAAAAAATGTAAAATACGGCTAAATATGGACCGAAATTATGTCCAATGTTGCCGCACTTTGTAAGTGTTTACATAATTCGTAAAGTCGTGACATTTTTATAAAATTACTCTCCCGTATTTTATTTCATTTTTGTTAACTGTATTTTGATGTTTATTTGAAAAGTTCGGGCAAATAAGTTAAACAAATTCAATATAATTTTATAGCTAATAATAGATTAATTATTGAGTTTATTACCTGTTCTTCTCAGTATAATCCACTTACTGAACCGGCGGTAGCTTCACTTGATTAACGAACAAAAATACTTGAATAAAGTATGAGACAATGAGACAACATCACATACATTACTCTCTGATCCCAATGTAAATATTTTGTTTTTTTTTTTTATTTCGCATACCAGTTAAAGTTTATTACATGTTCCTTATTTATTAAAATAAATGACAATGTATTAAAGATTTTTATCATTCACCGTTATTGATAATAATGATTTTAGCCAAGATAGCGCCAGTAGATACTACTATCTACTACACGGCAATTTTGACTGAATTCATATGGTCGTCTCCAACTGCCGAAATTCGTTTAAGTCGAATGTAAAACGATTTTCCTATCACTAATTATACAACGGGATGGCCCAATGAATCTCAATTGATAAGGGTTTAAACCCGGCCATTATCACTGTATTTCCATGAGCGCGGCGTTGAAGGGAATTTTATAAGGAGAGCTGCATCAGATAAAATGTATATCCGGCAGCTAGTATTGAAGCAGCTCAAGAAAATTAGAAGAAGTGAAGATCTTTGCTCATTGAAACGTTCGTATTGATAGCAAAATTGCTTTCCGCTAAGTAAGAAGTTTTAGGGTGTGATGTGACAGGCAAAAAAGCCTATGTCCTTCTTTGGAGTTCAAGTTTGCTTCATACCAAATTTAATCAAATTCGGTTCAGCGGTTTGGTCGTGAAAGAGCGACAAACAAACAATAGATTTAAAACAAAAACTTAGTAAATGTATTAAACAACTTGCCTGCACCTCCTAAACTCACTGTAATTGAACACCCAAAGCAATAATAATTATTATTTAGCTACAAAAATCCCACGTCTATCGAGTTGCCCCATTCTTAAGGTCGACTTAGAGTCCTTTGACTGAGAATATTAATGGGGTCGGCGACATTCCGCTATCCCCTTGCAAAATTATTAAAATTAATCTTTTCTTTGATATGCTAAAATAACCTTTATTCAAATCAGGCAGTAGCGATTTATTTCTGTAACAAGCCATTATGGTCACCGGTCCAAACTGACTTGTTACAAAAATGAAATCGTTGATTATTATTTACGCGGTTGCTACTTCTAGTCGGTCAAAAGGAGCAAAAAATATACGCAAAAAGTCCCACTACCGTTATTATCATTAAGTTAATATCAAATTACGGTAAATTTACAAACAGTGAATTTATTTCGTAGATGAAATTTGTATGAATTCAATACACTTTTTGTGATAGTCGAAGATTTTATATGTCAGTAACTTTTAAAGAACAAATTTTCGGTTGAGTGATTGTCTAGAAAAGGTCGCGTCATACATGTCACTAAATTTTTTCCGGCTGGCAATGTGTGACAAAGGAAATAATTACACAATTAAAAAAAAAAAAAAATCGTAAAACGCGCATTTACTCATCATACATCATTATGGCTAAACAATACTTATAGAAATTCCCTTTTAACCTCATCTGTGTTATTCTAGATTATATACTTATATTCTTGATAACGATTAACTCAGCAGTCTATGTTGCTATCGCTCAAAATAATAATAGCATTGGTCTCATACAGTGTTGATCCTATACTTTTTTTTTTATTTTTTTGAATCTTTCACAAATAATTGACAATTCAGCGTAACGAAATATATATTTTCCATAGTTTTTGTTTCATTATTCTAAATGCAATAGAGTGGAAAGATTAGTCGCTTAGCATCGCGCCATTTCATTTTACGGACGTCTAATATTCCATCGAATCCATCGCTTCCAACCAAGCTAACAGAAGTACCGTTGACATAATAATACACGCCGTATATCTTGCTAACTGTGATTAAATAGGTAATACGTGCTTTAAAAAAGGAATATTCAAGTATTACTCAATCAAAATTTTATTAGGTGTTAATGCCCTAGTGAGCAAAAGTAACCAATGCTATAACTAACCGTTATATGCTAACATGAACAGTACATATATTTTAATGTATTTTGATGTATTGTGAATGAGAAAATTTAATGCATATTTATTATTTTATCGACCTCCGTGGTATACCGGTCATTCATGGGTACGCCACTCTGAGGTCCCAGGTTTGAATCCCGGCTGAGTAGATGTAGAATGTTCATTAATTTTCTATGTTGTCTTAGTTCTGGGTGTTGGTGGTACCTTCGTTACTTCTAAATTTTCATTACTCAAGTGCTTTAGCTACTTACACCGGGATCAGAGTATGTATGTGATATTATTATTCCTTCAGTAGAAATATATATGTTGACGTAATCACTGTCAAGTTCCCCCTTCTCTGGCGTCATCAAAAATAAGCAAAGCAAAGACCCCGACACCCTTTGATGTTCACGTAATACTTCAATGACCCCCTTAGAACGAGATTATACTCTCATCTGTTATCAATGAAGACAAAGATTACATTTTAGATAATATGCACATTGATAATTTCAAAGATGGTTGCCATTGGGCAAATGTTAAATAATAAAAACTTTAATATGCCTTTTTCAAACACCTTAGCCGGATTTGTTATTGATTAAATTCGAGCATTAAGCGGGAATATTACAGGGAGGGATTGCAAAAATACCAGTCGTCTACTTTTCATTTAATGCCACGACTAGCCTCCCGCCCCAAGTTGGCACGGGTAAAATTATTTAATAAAAAAAAAATGATATAAATTAAATTTATAGCACTCAGAAATTTATTTGTATAAGTGAAAAAAATCGAATAGGACCATTTGTTATTAGTTTCTTACAAACAAAACAACAAATTTGTAACAACCTCCTTATAATATAATATCACTTGAGGTTGAGGTTCTTATGAGGAATAATCATTAATTATTTCATTGATTATTGTTTCCAAAATAAATAACAAAACTACAACAACAGCCTGTAAATTCCCACTGCTGGGCTAAACATATTCCACTACGCTGTTCCAACGCTGGCAGAATTTCTATGAATTTTGTCACATGCAGGTTTCCTCACGATGTTTTCCTTCACCGCTGAGCACGAGATGAATTATAAAGACAAATTAAGCACATGAATCAGCGGTGCTTGCCTGGGTTTGAACCTGCAATTATCGGTTAAGATGCACGCGTTCTAACCACTGGGCCATCTCGACTCTTCCAATATATATTTTTTATATTCCAAAATAAATAATTACTATATTATATTGATTTATCAAATGTCAATTGTTGTTCTGTTTTTAAATTTTTCGTTTTAAACGACTTTTTTTATCTGAACATCCATGGATTTGGCACAACTTTGTATTATTAATTTTTAAAATGGAATGCGAACAATTTAATACATGTGTGGTTATTTTATTATTAAGATATATTACAAAAAAAATAATCTAATTGTCTGTCTGTATTGTGCAGTTGTAAGTTATTAATATACAGTAATGTAGTATAACGTATGTACAGTCATTAATATGTCGAAGTACATAATGCAGTATGACCATCGTTCTAGTTATATCGTATCATAAGTCATCCGAAATCGTAAAAAAATCTCACACAATGAAATAATTTGAGAAGTTAGTAGGTAGATTTTCTTTTTTAATTATAAAATGACTCAAATTATTTGGTTGACGGTACTTTTAAGTGAACCATTGTTCAGTGAATTCAAGTCAGTTCAGATAATTATTCATTTGAACAGGAGTTTCGTTTTAGACTATTTTTAGGAACATTTAAACGCTTTTGTAAAATCGGTTTAATGGCTAATTTTATAAGTGTTTCTCAGATTACTTATAAAACAAGCTACATTTCTGATACTTCGATTCTTTGCAAAATCTTTCTCGAGACAATGTTGTAATTATCTTCCTTATCACATTAGTTTGCTGACGTAACCCGACCTACTTATAGAGGTAGCTCCGGTAAATCAATCGTTAATTATTCACGTACCTTTCCACGTGTTCCAGTAATGTATTTTATAGAGTAACTCATTTCATTTGTATCTACCGTTAAATGGTGACGCGGTTCAACGTGTTGCTTGAAGCGAGAAAGAGACAGACATATTTCTATATCATCTTTGTGAAAATAAATCACGCAATGATGACTGTTTCGTGGGTATGTATGGCCGTGAACTTGCAGATTCGGACAAGTCGAGAAAACAATAACGTCTGGGGCAAGTCGAAAGCCTTAGCATAATTCAAATTACGTATTTATAGTTCAAACTGAAGTTCCTCGCAATCTCACAAAACAAACCTAATAAAAGACTGATAATAATAGTTAATGTCACAAGTAATTTAAAACGTATTAAATCGAACGAAGTGAACAGGGGACCAATACAGACATAAAAGTGATTAAAATAGATTATAGGAACCAAGTGTCTTATTGCAACAATAAAACTTAAGCGGCGGTAGATAACGTTTGTGATAAAATTAATATTATCGAGGATTTCAAAGTTTTACAAATGACAGCTAAGACTGATAACGTAACAAATGGGATCCGTAATCCATCGGAGCCGATCAGTTCGAAGCTGTTCCTCTCGGAGGAGGACCCGGTGAAGCATGAGGTGTCCGGGAGTGTTTTGGACGGTCTCATAATGGAGGTGAAGGATTCCTACACGGTGTTCAGGACACGATGGGTGATGCTGGCCTTGTTCGTGCTGTACTCATCATCGAATTCCCTGCAGTGGACTCAGTTTACGATAATATCGGATGTTATAGTGAAGTACTATGGTGTTACGAGCAATGTTGTGTCTTGGACTTCAATGGTGTACATGCTAACGTACGTGCCCCTGATATTTCCAGCTAGCTGGCTTCTGGATAAAACGGTGAGTGAATTTATGATTTATTACGACCCATAATACACATAAATTACTGTGTTTCTTTTATACCAGATTATCGTTGTTATACATTACGATTACGATCAGTATGAAAGTAAATTTAGACATATGTAATGCCAGTCGACCTCAAGACAATCAAAAAAATAAAGAATTTTATTTGTGCTCAATTTTATTCGTATGTTTTTTTATTTATTATATAATTTTAGTTTAAAAAATGTTTAATTTATATTTTCAATATTATTCTAATGCACGATGAGACTGACTGTAAATAGTAGAACTTTTACCTTGATAATTTTGAAATGTAATTTACTTTTTGTGTGTGATATTGTATCTATTGTTGGTTGTCCTAATGAAAATAAAATAAAATCTCAAATAGAAAGGGCAAAAAAGCCTAACTAAGAAAATTTACAAAACGTACTCTTATTATATTTGTTAAGGTTTTGATTATATTAGATTGAGGGTCTTTGGAGTAATGTTGGCAGCAGTTATTTTTTTCCAATACTTATTTGGTCCCCTTAGAAACAGTAGGTACACCAGTGTTTGTTATAAAATTAAAATAAATTAAAGAATACTTAGCGATGCTCGCTGATATGATCATCTGTTGCTTCGCGGTCGTAATATCGCATGATCCTTATCGGACGTTTAAATCAGTCGTGTAGATTTATCTTTAATCTTTAATATAGGCGCATGAATAACTAAGATAAATATTGTAAATACACGCCCTCTGTACCTGATTTGGTAATAATTATTGTGCTTCAATCGCAGAACAGAAATTATAACAACAAGCATAGAATCTTGTTGACTTAATGTCTATTCCTTTAATGTGGTGGTTTATGAAAACAGTAAATAATTGAAACATATTATAGTAAGACCAGATTTAAGACAGGAATGCTTTAAACCTCTTTTTTGTCGATTTGTATTATTATATAGAACCTCTTTTTTTTGCTCCTAATCCGACAGATACCTACAGATAAATTATATCATTTATTCATTTAATATAAATGCTTGGCCATCAATATATTTTTTATTTGAGGGCGTCCCTCTTTGATTATGATTGGTTTCGGTAGGACGTGTTTGAGTTCCCGTATTTTAATAACACAAAAATAAAATAAAATGTTAAATCCGTATTTTCGACTTAAAAAATATAATATTTTACTTAAATTATATGATTAGCCAATGTAATATTACTAAAAGCTAGTAAGCTCTTAAAATTTTTATGAGTCAAGATCGACAAGAAGTTGAATCTGATCTATTTCAATGACCAATAATAATAACAACACTAATTACCACCTTCATGGTTTTCTGATTGACCTAAAGGTTGACTGGCAGAGAATGCCTTCAGGCATTAAGGCCACCTTTTGTCCTATTTACTTTATGGTGGTGAATAAAGTACTTAAATAAATAAATATTATTTCATACCTGCTTTTATGCTTACTACCATACAAGGCCACAGTTCCGGAGTCTTGGGCTTAAATACAGGTTGAGCAGATATATACATTTTTGGGTTTTTCTGACCAAAAATTCTCAATAATAATTTGGAGTCAGGGAGTTAAAAGTATGAAAATTCTCCCTTGCCTCGGGCAGTGTGTAAGGCTGAGATTTTCTTGTCACTTTTTCCGGTCGTGTTGGACTTACCACGTCCTATCAGAAAATGAGATTAAAGGAATAAAGAGTGCACAAGAATTTGAGTACACTGTATCGCTGACGTGAAGGAAATCGATTACGACGAAATCTTCATAAATATTGAGATGATATGTTTTGTTGAAATCGTACATTCACACACAGTTCTGAAGTCGTTTCAAATAAACTTGAAAAGATTTCTAAAATCGATGTAACTTATCCAGGCTTACGGATTGACGGCATACTAGAACAGAAGATCAAAAATAAATGCTTTATAAAAGCCTGATTCTATGAATATTCAAAGAAACTTCGACTATTGCCTTTATCCGATATGTTCATACAACTGAAATCGAGTTACTTAAATTGAAAAGATAAAATGGGAAAGTATTTTCGCTAAATCGTCGTCGGGAGCTCGCTTCGGACCCTCTTTATAAATCTTGTTATTGGAAATATGTACGTTTTAGTTGAATTTCCTTCATAATAATGTAACAAATTCAATGTATTTTTTTTACAAAACTGCATTTTCTAGTTATACTCGGATAACTCTTTATTTTAAGCCGTGGAACGATACTGATAGGTATCGACCTACGTACAACATTAAAGAATCGTAAATATCATGATATCGAAAACTATGTAATTATTGTCTAACTATTTTACATTGAAATATTAATTACTTAATAAGAATAAGTTCCAAATCCTCTCTGCTAAGGAAGAGAAAAAGCTGTGTTATATATACAGACTGTTAATTTTTTAAATCAATTTTTTTGTAAAATGTTACAAATAGTTGGTAACTGCTCGCTTTGCTACTTATTTAAATGAGGTTCCAGGAGGATTTTCGCTACTAAGTTCTTACCTTTCCAGTAGTTTTTATTAAATTCAACATTGTAAATGGATGATGTTTTGTATAAATTAAATGCTCTAATATAGGTAGGTATATGTAAGTCATCGAAATATTGCTTATGAATATGTAAAGGAAATGGGTACCTACCCAGACAGGCATTCAAGGAGCATGCACCAAGTAACATAACGACTGAGTACATAATAGAATCAATGCAAATAAAGAAACACAAAAATATTCGCGTAATGCACAAGTTCCGCTTCCAAATTCGCGTAAAATTTTAGGATTATATTTGCCAATACGACGCAATATTTTTACGTTATGTTTGAATAAGGGTTGAATTATTATTATTTTGCATAGAAAACGTATTAATCAGCTTATATCAATACTGTTTTAATAACAAAGGGAATTCATCAAATTCCGGGTCACCGGACCTCGCAGAATGTCCGCGAAATTAATCATTTCACTTTGTTTCGTTACACTGTTGTTTCCATTAACGGTCATTGTTGTTTAAAAATATTTGTTGTTATTATCAAAATACTTTTGTGACTCGTTTCATTGTGTTAATATTTATTATCAGTTTTTGTCTTATAAATTGACACTTATGACAATTTGCCACAAGTTTGGTATTCTCCTTCCTTTGATCCATCTTTTATTCAGTGGTAACGCTTTGGAATCCACTTGGATAAATAAATAAGCGCCAAATAGAAATAATATTTATTGTTGTGTTAGGCAAATATTTTAATTCCTACGGTCGAAGTCTTAGGTGTATCTTAGGCGTATGGAATTGCGATGACCACTTATTCCTAGAAGACCTCTGCGCGTACTATATGTAATAAATGAATAAAAACTATTACACAAAAATTGATATATTAAAGTATGAATAAGTTAATCAAATAATTTTAATTTTTTTGTCAAAGAAGCAATAAATTTAATTGTTGATTATCTAATTAAGCTTAACCATCGGTTCGGAAATGAAAATACCCTGACCCGAGAAGAACTGGCGCAAGAAAATCAACGGGTTTTTTTTCTAAAAGTTGTCGTTTTTTTTTGGTAACCTTTATGATTTTCGTCTGGTAAAAAATTATATAGCTTTTTTTTAAATCTATTTTTAGCTTTTAGTAAACACTCAATTTTACGCCGACTTTTTTTGGGTTGCCAAGTTCAAATTAGGTAAGTACAAATGAATTTAGATTATCTGCTTGATGACCAGATTATTCATTTAAGTTCAGTAATAAGTTTTCTAATTACTGCTGAGTTATTCTGATCATTATTTTGTCATTGTCAGTTGTTTATAGAGAGTAATCAATCACTATACTGGCTAGATAATTTAAATTATTCTAGACAAAGTTTCAAATTATATTCCTTTGTTAAATAGTTTTCGAGGTCACTCTACCCGTCCCTTAACCATAAAATGACCTTCTAATACCAAAACCCAACCATTTATAAGGAAAACTAAACATTTCTATACATAATATACAAGGACTTACTGCCGCCATAGGTTTAAGGAGATAACTCGCCACCTGTCTTTTGTAAATTACTTGTTCTAAGATAACTTTATCTTCGATGCATTCTAATTTTTATCATATTATCTTGATAGGCGAATGTCATGTAGGCCTGAATTATATTAAAGAAGGCGTTGTATTTGATAAGAAATAACTTATAGATTATTTAATCCGTACGATTATTCTTTAAGAACAAATTTCGAATGAACAGTCACTTCAGAAGGCAATCATGAAAGGTCAGAAAGTGGTATGCGAGTAAAAGTGTATTACACGTTACGAAAAATCGTATCATCGTTAGTCGATACATTTCAAGATAATTAGAAAATTTCCAAAGAAAAGCACTACACGTCCCATATCAGGATCTGTAACATCACGTTCCTTGATATTGTAATATATTTTATTTTGTTATATACTGTCTAGAGAACTTTCACCGGGAATGTTTCGAGGAAATTTTAGGATTAAACTCAGCACCTGAATTTCACCTTCGGATGTCTCGTCATAATTCTAAATTTCACCCTCACCACCTAGATATCCAAATATCCACAACAAAGGCCTTAAGGCCCTTCCTTTCTTAAAGGCCGACGACGCACCTGCAAGCCCCTGGTGTTGCAGATGTTCATAGGCAGTGTTAGACACTTTCCAGCAGGTGAGCCTCCGTTTGCCCCCCATTAAAATTTAAAAATATATAATCCTGCTTTAGGTGTAGGTACGTTGAGCAGCTGTCACACACGGAGCAGAAAAGTTAGTATGATTGAACGCGGTAATACTAATCGGTATCGATTAATGTAATTATTGTCAGTTAGTTAAAGCGATCCGTTTATTGAGGAAGATATAACATATGATTACTCTCACAAGGCATTTGCCTATAATGTAAATGTTTAAGATTCGATTGTGAGCATAACGTTACACGAGCATTACGGTACAGCCTCATTGACAGACGAGATTTGAGGACTACATGGGCGTTACAGCATTACAATGCATAATCCTTATTTGTACAATTTGTCGGACACTGTGATACGGCTATACACATCTCAGATTGTTCATTGAAGTATACTAACTTGTGTAGTACTTATCCAACTACGCTCATAAAAACATAATATTTTAAATCGTCATCTAATAGTGTTGAAGTAAATGTAAAGCTACCCACGGGTCAGATAGAGGATCCGACAGGAAACTCAGGAGTTACTCTTGTCTACAATCTTGTTAATAGAGTATGTCAATAACGTAAATTTAAACTTATAAATTTCCTGTCTACAAATAAATACTAAAGCCACGCTATCGAGTGTCTTCACTCTTAAAGGACTACAATAATGAATAAATGCTGTGAACGTTTCATCATCAATATAGCAAACACGTATAATCCAAGTTTACTTCGAGCGTTGGTTGGATCGAGTATATCATAAATTCCAAACTAAAACGGCTTTGACATCTTTCATATTTCCGTTAGTAAAGAGATGGTCGAAAATTTTATATATCGTTAACCCTATGGTGAATGTAAAATGTGAATAATATATCAACGCGTATATTTTTATTTATGTTTTAAACTTGTAACAGGACGGCTATAAATTCTACATTATATAGATTTATTACAGTGTAATAGCTTAGCTACAATATATATTCTTATACCAAAGACTCCTTTTCTAAAATATTGTCTATGCATATTTGTATGACATATGAGAAATTGCTCATAGATGATTAGATTAAATTAGATTAATTGGAGTTGTTATAACTTTAACCATTAGTTGGTAATCTTATATTCGTACGATATGAGTGTAGATAAATTTATATAAATAGATAGATATATAGATACTGCGGATAATCGTAGTGGTAATGTGGTAGAAATTTATGCAAGTCTGTTTAGATAGATACCACTCAGCAGATATACGACCGCCAGTTGTTATGTTCCGGTTAAAAGTTGAGCCAGTGAAACAGGCACAAGGCACATCATAGCTTTCGTCCCAAAGTTGGTTGCACATTGATGTAAGGAATGGTTAATATTACAGCGCCAATTTAAGACAAGTCAGGTGGCTCATATATCTACCTATACTTTAAAAATAGTATGACATACTTTAATGTGTGTAAAAAAACGACTATATTTGTTTTACTTGTTCTAATCGGTTGATCTACGTTTAGTACAAATGGTACTACCGATTGCATTTTCTATTTAATATTAGTTGAGTTTTCACGTATAAAGTATATTTGGTGTAATATTACCCATATGATAGACAGTACTGTGAAAAGATCTTGAATCCAAACGATCCGCAAAGCAGTTCGTTTTATAATATTTAAATCATTCGAGAACCGTCTCTTCCGTTCGACCGCAAATGAGGAGCGTCGTGAATTAATCGTCGATTCGTTTTCCTTAAAAGTGGAATAAGTTGTTATTAACGATGCAGCACAAACCTGCACTACTCTCCTATTTTGGCTGTGATTTATAAGACCTACATCTCCACTTAAAGAGGGATGTGTAGGGTTTATCTAACGATGCTACACTGGTACACATGTAAAATCAAAATCAAAGTAAACTTTATTCAAGTAGGCTTTTACAGATAGGTAGCTATCATCGGTTCGAAGAGTAGATTCTACCGAGAAAAACCGGCAAGAAACTCAGTAGTTACTCTTTTTCAACTTTTAAACAACATTTAATGATAGCATGTAATTCAACACATGCAAGTTTGAAGGGTGAGTGAGCCAGTGTAACTACAGGCACATGGGACATAACATCTTAGTTCCCTAGGTTGGTGGCACATTGACGATGTGAGGAATAGTTAATATTTTTTTACAGCGTTATTGCCCATGGATGATGGTGACCACTTACTATCAGGTGGCCCATATGCTCGTCCGCCAACCTATAACATAAAAAAAAAGTTTTCTACGATGTTTTCTTAATCTCTAAGAGGACTAGATTCATTGATACACGTTTTGTTTAGTAAGCAATAGAATAATTAATCCTCTAAAATGTAATTATTTTAATCAATGTGTTCAACATCAAGCCCCTCCCAAACAACCAAATTATTATGAGCAATTTTTTTAATATAATAACGCATTTAACTCAAATACGTAGATAGTTTTAAAAGTAAACTTGCAAATTTCAGCACATGCAAAAGCGTAGTCGAACCGCTAAGCGCGAGAACGGAAACTTAACGCAGCGGCCTCTATCCCGGCTACAGTTGGATAACTCCATTTCCCGTTTTCCGTGAATGTTCCGTTTATAGACTTGATTTCATTCACTGCCTGCAAATATACATATTTTATACCATTGTCCTCCACTTGCCTGCGATCTAAATGTTAAACGTTGTAGAAATCTTTAAAATAGATGTGCTAAATTAAAATACCCGTGGTTAGAACGCGTGCATCTTAACCGATGATTGCGGGTTCAAAGCCAGGCAAGCACCACTTAATATTCATGTGTTTAATTCGTCTCGTGCTCAGCGGTGAAGGAAAACTGCCATATGTGTATTCCACCAACCCTCATTGGAACAGCGTGGTGGAATATGTAATAGGAGACCAGCAGTGGGAAATTTGCAGGCTGTTGTTGTTGTTTTATACTAAATTAAACCAAATAGTGTTGCTTAGATAAAAGCGTGTTTGGTACGAATTTATTGTATAACAGGATATTGTATAACAGCGAATCCTCTGCTGGCCTAAATTCATCACTTTTTTTAGGACATGGGTTATTTACACCCCGCTGATCTAAAGCGGTGACCTGCATGACTTAGATTAAAAACTCAAACTAAGCACATTCAGGGGTTTTTGCCTCGGCTCGTCGGCTTTCTTATTCGCTTAGTTTGAATTGTCAAACATAAATAAATACAATATTAACTTTGCCGTTTCATAAATTCAAATCATTTGTAAAAAAAACAATATAATGAATTATAACAAAATATATCGGTAAATAAGGCATATTATTCAATACAAGATTATACAGACGATCAATCAGGGTGAAATTAATACTTGATGAATTTCGGGCAATATATTTCATACATATATAATTGTAATTAAGTTACATGACTGTATTTTAAAATTTTGAGAAAGAGTAACTTCTGATTTTTTTGCTGGATCTTGTCGGTAGAGTATACATTCCGAACTGGAGGTAGCTTTACTTAATATATTTTTTAAATGATGAGCCTACTTGAATAAAGTATATTCTGATATTATTAACAATTATGTATATAAAGTGTTGTCTGTATGTGAAATATGTATCTGGATTGTTTTGTTAAAACAATTTAAATTCCTGTATTCATGACACAAGATTCACGTTTCCTAAAGGCTGGGTCATCTCGGCGTACACATATTAATTATATATATTTTAATACAGTAATGTTTTATGAAAACCATTGTCTGGTAATGCGAAGATTGTGCGTGTATGGGTCGGGACAATGGTTAGAGAAATGATATATTGCTCTCAAAGTGCCAACGTGGTACAATTTGAAGCCTCGTGTGAAATTCTGTGTCAGCTCTTTTGTGCATGTGTCATTGAAAATAGAGATTTATAGACATCGAAACATATTTTTTTAGACTTTCTTGTGATCTATAGTATAATATTATAAATGTGAAAGTAACTCTGTCTGTCTGCCGCTCTTTCACGACCAAATCGCTGAATCGTATTCGATTAGGTAAATTTGGTATGAAGCAAACTTGAACTCCGAGAAAGGACAACCAACACCCAAAAGCGCGGGCGAAGCCGCTGGCGACTACTAGTTTTGTTAAGAAGTTACTTGTTATTAGTATCTTATATATAGGTATATATAAACATATAATTGAGTATGATTGATAAATGAAAATATTGTTAATGCCAGCGCATTAATAGATATGGAGATGAAATGGCCTAGTGGTTAGAACGCCTGCATCTTAACCAAGGATTTCAGGCTTAAACCCGGGCAAGCACCACTATATATAAGTGCTTAATTTGTGTTTATAATTCATCTCGTGCTCGGCGGTGAAGAAAAACATCGTGAGGAAACGCGCATGTGACTAATTTCATAGAAATTCTGACACATGTGCATTCTACCAACCCGCATTTGAAGAACGTAGTAGAATATGTTCCAAGCCCTCTCCTTAATGTCTTCCCTTATTTAATCCTTAAAATAATTCCCAGCAGTGGGAAATTTACAGGCCGTAACTATGTAGATATGTAAAAGTGCTATATGATTGTAAATAACATAAAAATATGTTATAAACCCAAACAGAAATACTAGAAATTCCACTAACACAACAGGTACCGCTATCGCAAAGAATAAATTAATTTATGCTCAAAAGGGCGGTCTTATCGTTAAAAAGCTCTCTCCCCAGACAGCCTTTGGGTAAAGGACTCGAGATTGATAAAGTTGAGTAAAGAGGTGTACATATAGAAATATACAGCGGAAACCCCTTTATGTAACCTAAATCTAAGTGTGTATTTACGACTTTTCCTATCCAATTTCCCCGTCAACTTTCAAAAACTTTATTTCACACTGACTTAGTATTCACTACGTGTCGTAATATGTTTGTAATGCTCCGAACTTATTTAATGATTTAGAGCCTGCCAGCTGTCAGCTAAAGGTACTGTGTCTTCGAATTTACTACCAAATATTCCAAGCACCGAAGCTTGAGTAGTGCGGGGAAATACTGATTTATTTGACATAAACTAATGTACAGATGTAATTGAACATATCGACAAAATAAATATAAATTTAGCAATAATCTGTTTGTGTGACTTTGCTATGATTTTTTTATCAGGCACTTTTAATATTTCCTTAACTAAGTATGGTAATTGATAAGGTTATTATCGAGATAGTAGAAAAGTTGAATTACGGGCAATTTAGTGTTGATAAAATTTATCTGTTGATCAAAATTTAGACAAAGCTAAAATCCCGTAACGTGTTGATAATAAATTAACATCACCTTTGTTCACGTTCACATGCCAACAATATCATCCCCTTGGTTTGCTCCCCTCTGTCTCCAATATATTCACGTAATTATATGGAGGCATAAGTTCTGTGGCAGCTGTTCAGCTAACGACCTCAGCAATTTGCTGAAAACGCCGCTATCCACTTTTCATAGAGTTTAATTACGTGTCTCTCGGCTAGTTCAAACATAAGACTGTTTTCTTGCCGAGCTCATTAATCACACAAATATCATAAATAGAAATTAATATCAATGTCCCAATGTACAAAGACCTCTCTTTCTCGCAAGGAGAAATTTATTTACAAGTGATAGAATTATTACATGCAGATTTCCTCACGATTTTCCTTTACCATTGAGCACGTGATGTACACAAAACATTCTTTTATTATACATTATAATAACAGGCGTGTTTTATTGCATTTTATTTCATTCATTCATTCAATATAAATAAGACATTGAATGTAGCATAGATGTAAAACTACTGCTATATATAAAAAATACTTAAAGTGTTGATGACTATTTTACTAAGTTAAGAAACTTAGACCTGATAATTCCTTAACCGTCAATGAAATAGAATATTATTTTTTCAAAAGTAACTAAGTTCGCGTAGAAGCTGTAATACGTTTCGTATATTATGTGTTAATTTTATAGCAATGAGAATAAGCGAGAAGTACTATTCTTAGCAATGAAATTATCATAATATTCACATCATAGAATATATTGCATTTATGTTTTCCTTTGTATACTGTTTTCAAAATGTCTAATGTCTGTACTTCCCCTATAATTTATCTAAATTAGACGGAAGCGAAAGCAAGATGATATTCAGAGATGCTGTACGTGTATACGCATGACATATTTGCGAGATATTTGTTTTTAATCCGTTATGGAAGTAATTTGTAAAACGAATTAAAATATCGATTTATATAAATCCTTCTTGGTTCATGAGTTAGCAACTACCACAAATCTCACAATACACTACCATACTATACAATGCTATACAATAGAGTAACGCTGTGTTCCGATTTGAATGGTCCGTTAGCCAGTGTTAATACAGGCTCTAGTAACATAATATCTTAATCCCACTAAGATGTTATAACCGTAAGAAGTTACAGAAATAATGTCAATGAATATAAATACCACTTACCAATAGGTGGCTCATCAGTACATCAAAAAATTGGTTAATAATAATAATATTGCTGAAAATATTATTATGTAAAAATGAGGTAGGTACTATTAGTATAATAAAATACATAACAGCATTTCTCGGTTAATGACTAATATATATAAATAGTGGAACCGGAACATGATTATATTATTGTAGTAATCGTTCTGTTTCTATAATAATTTTGAATACAACTTCAAATTCATTTTAACGTATATTTGTGAATTTCAGAAAGCATGAAATAAAAGGTAGATAGTACTTGTAATTTCTCTGTCCATAACTTATACAAGAGTTATGCAAACATCTGTTAATTATCTCGATTGGCGATGCTTTCAGCGAGCAAAATACGACGCAGTTCGTGCCCGCTCGTATTGCATTTTTTAGTATCTGACGTGAAATAAGTTCCCAAAAGACTGAAGCTGAAACGCCTATCGCATTGAATAGATTTCATGACGGTGTATACTAGACTACACTTATTTTTAACATTTTGTATAACGCTACGTAGATGCCGATTCATAAACAAATTAAGGCATATTATTTAACAAGATTATGTAGATGATAAAAAAGCGGGGTGCATGGTGCCTATTGACTTTCAAACAGGATGGTATAAAATTATTGTATTGAACTCTCATAACATTGTATCTCAAATGTTGGAGAAAGAGTAACTAATTAATTTATTGCTAGTTCTTTTCAGTATAATCTACATTCCGTTGGATTTACGTTTAGTAGAATTCCTATAAATTGTATATTGTACACTTGTTAAAACGTAGGTATGTGAATAAAGAATATTTCGATATCGATTTTGATTGTATTACAATCAATAGCTTTTCTAAGGATTCTGATGTATTATTTGAATTTATATAAAAGATTTATTGAAATATTATCTCGTTATAAAGTTGAAAAGGTTTCTGAGGTTGTTATTATTTTCCATCAATAACTTAAGTGATTTTCTTTTGTTATAATAATTATATTAAAAGTGGTGTTTTGGTTAGGAGTGGTGTTTTAGTTACTACTTACTGTCTTAATTTGTATTATTAAAACATACAAAATAATGTGGATTAAGGCACTTTTGGAAGGCAGATTATTTTAAAAAAAATCAGCCAATGCCTGCCATGAGGTACTGATATCGGTTTATATCGTATCACTACAACTTACTGTTAACATATATTATACATTTACTTTTACAATTTTTAATTATCTTACAACGAATCGATTATCGTTCCGCCTATAGGTACAATTCCTTCCAATTTCTCAAGTCAAGCACTTAATTTTTTAATGCATAGTATAATTTTTTTATTTATTTATTTATTTTTTACCTATGTTTATAATATATTGAATTTGTTATAGTAAAAAATTAGACAATGTATTTAAATAAAACTAGTTATTACGGATATTAATCGCGTATATTAATTATTTTGGACATCCCGACGTTTTGTAATAATGTTTGTGTAATAATCGCGAAAATTTAAGACAACATTATTAGACAATGTATACTATTTAAAGTTTTTTTTATAAAATATAAATAAATATTAAAAATGGCTTTGTTTCATATTTGTTATTATTTCATTAATAAGCCTTACATTTTAACATGATTGATGTTATTCATTAAAATGTAAACTGCTTATTGTACCCATTTTGTAGTATGTATTTAAATAAAGTAATAGTTTCTCTATAAACTATAGCATATAGACAGTGCTCGGTTCAATTGGAATTTATTTCACCATCACCACATAGTACCATCAATATATCACCTATAAAACAAAGTCACTTTCTCTGGACAATTTAGTAAAAAAACACTGATCATTTTAGAAGTTTCCTCTGTGACGTTATATCATCATTGCACCCGTGGAAAGGTTTTTGAAATCTTTGAAATTAGCACATACCTCGTAGATTAATTTCATTGAATAACATTAATATTTTTATTTTTTTTTAAACAGTACTAATTCCAGTGCATTCCATTATTTTTTCCTTTTCACCTAAACGTGATCAACGTTTATAAAAGTAATTCAATTTGTTTGTATTTTTATATCCACATGTTTAAGCCTCTTGAAGCGCCTTGGTACTTACTATCAAGCTACTTCAAGGCATTTGTCAAGTTACATGAACTTGAACCACTTGCAAACATATCACTTGGAGTGTGATAGGTACGTAAGTGTCAGTTTAAGTAAAACAGGGCTTGTTGAAAATTGTACAAAGTATATATTGAAACGCTGAAAGTCTTGTTTTGAAAAGTAGCGATGGAATTGTCGCTAGAATCTATGTTGTGCAAGCATCACAGAATTTTCATGTTTAATTTCTGCACAATATGCACAATCAATCAGCCAATCGCAACCCATTGTTAGGGTTACTTCGAATTGATCAAGGATACTTCGAAAAAAAATCAATAATTAAGGTGGAAAGGCTCCTTAACAATTTTCTTAATCGTATATACATACAAAATGACATATATATAGAAACGAACTTTGCCTTTTCTCTAAAGTCTAGAATGTTAAAAAATACACAAAAGACGAATTTTAGGGCTTCACATACTTATATCTTAATATAGTCAATTGTACAGATACGCACACATACATATGTGCCTCGTACATTTTTCTTCTCTATTCTTCTAAATAAATAACATCTCACTTTTGTACGTAGCGTGAATATGAAAAATGAATTTTTATTTGATAAATGGCCGATGTAAATTTTGTTCCAACATTGTTTTGTAATTGTTCGATGGACCGGGGGAGTGTATCGGATGTGACGTCACGTGTTTCAAATTCAATCACTGTGTGCAAAATTCAACAATAGGCTCCGCGTAACTTTACCTGAACATAGTTACCTATGTATGCATGTAAAGTTGTCTATACACATGTGCATATGTGTTTGTGCGGATTAGTAGTTAACGGTAATTTTCGCTCTTGAATATGTTTCTTAAGAAAATTTATAAGGTTCGTCTGATAATTGCCACGAGTTGATAAAGCTGAATGTTTATAAAACTACGCAAAATCTGCATTTTAATTTGAAAATTGAAATAAGTTTTTTTTACAAAGGATTCGTTAGGTTAATATTAAAAGTAGTTACCAGATATTTATTATTATTTGTAAATCAAATGATATATTTTTGTATAATAGCAAAGTAAATAACTCGATGACTAATAGCATTAAACCAACTGGTCTAGTCTCATCGCTTATCAGAGTATCATTCACGGAGGGTGCGAAGGAGCTCTTCGGGCCGTGATTGAGGAAAATTGAAAACAGTCGACTGCGGGCCGCCGCGCGTCTCTCACGCCTACATACCAAGCCCCGCGCATTGAAAACACGCGCGGAAAATTGACAATAATATTTATTAAACTAACAACGCATAGCGTATATAGAATAAAGTTATATTTAAAAATAATAACGTATTTTTGTAGATTTAGTAAATTTATGTGCCATAGTAGAAATTTATTCTTCCAAGCGACAATAATATAGAAATATTTACAAAGATGACGGATTCAAAGAATCTTGAAGTATGCGGGAGCGTGATGGACGGTGTGGCAGAAAAGGGGGGTGTTCTAGATTCGCCGACCAAGAAGCCGACGGTGGAATATAACGTTTTTCCTATTAGATGGCTGGTTTTGTTCATATTCGTTCTGTACTCGGCCACTAATTCGATGCAATGGTTGCAATACAGCATAATTCAGGACGCTGTGGTGAAGTACTACGGGGTAACGAGTATCACGGTCTACTGGACCTCGATGGTTTACATGATCACTTATATCCCGTTGATTTTCCCAGCGAGCTATCTTCTAGACAAAACTGTAAGTTGCTTGAATTATCAAATTTATTTATATTTTTGACAAATTCATTTTTATTTTCTTTTTGTTCTTGTTTTATGATCCTTTAAAAAAAAACATTTTTATTTTGATGTTGTGTCTTATTCATTCTCTTAATTAACAACCTCTCTTAGTTCGTGCGGGTAAGACTTTGTATCTGATTTGTTCAGATAAAAGCTAGTTAGGGAAGCGATCTTAACCGATGATTGTGGGCTTAGTTCCGAGAAAGCTCTATTGAATTAACACGTCCTTATACTTTATCTCGCCGTTATTCACATGTAAAGGATGAAAATCTGTTTATATCCGTGTCCGACATCCACCACCAATCCAAATAAGAGTAGCGCTGTGATCTCCTCAAATAGGTGCCTTCCTCAACTGTGTGTTTTAAGTTTGATAATAATAAATAAATAATATGAGACAACATCACATACATTACTCTGATCTCAAAGTAAGTAGCTGAAGCACTTGTGTTATGAATCAGAAGTAACGACGGCACCACAAACACTCAGACTCAAGTAAACATAGAAAATTAATGATAATCTACATCGACTCGGCCGGGAATCGAACCCGGGACCTCGGAGTGGCCCGTGAAAACCGGTGTACACACCACTCGACCACGGAGGTCGTCAATGATAACACAGACATAACGCATAATTTCTTATGTGTTATGTCTATTTTGTTTTAACGTCTTAGTAACGTATTCAGTATATATATAGGTATTTTACATTACAAAGTAAAACGTTAATTATGTTTAAATACAAACGTTGATTAAGTAACTGTAATATGTTTATTTATTTTGATAAAGTGTAATACATTGTTACAAATCTTTCTGGTTGTATCGGTAATTATTAGTTTGCACACATTTAACTTTATATTGTTTTTATTTTATAGGTAGGTGGGCAAATGAGTAACTTGATAGTAGGTGCTCATTACTTCCCGTATATATTGTCGCTGTAAGAATTATTCTTTCACTATTGCGCCACCAAAGTTGGGAGCTAAGACATCCCTTGTATCTGCGGATATACACCCAAAGGGTGGCTCTATAATTAAACTGGGACACAACAATCTGTACTAATATTGCAAATTTAAAAAATAACTCTTTCTGTCTGTGTGTCGCTCTTTCACTACCAAACCGCTGAACCGAATTTGATGAAATTTGAAGCAAATTTGAATTCCAAGGCAGGACATAGACCTTTTTTGCCTAGCACATGAAAAAAAACCCCTAAAAACCGATCTAGTAGGTTCTAAATATTGCTGTTTGTTGGAATTGTTTATTAGAATATATGATGACGGTGCCTACTCAGAGGGGCTTGCAAAAGTCCCTGCCACCGGATACAAGATTTGTTACATTGTTGATATAAATCATTGTTTTAACAATAGAAGGAAAACAGTAGCTAAAATTTGATGATTCCGTAATATCTTAATAATCTTCATCAAAATATTACAGCAAATTTTGTCATAAAATAGCTCTTATAGTTTTATTATTAGAGTTCAATTTCAAACGGAAAATAAATTTGCACTATTAAAAATATACCCATTTCGTAGTGACGTTAATTAAAAAACGTAAACAGACATATATCGTAACGTAACTCGAAGTGACCTTCTCGTTAAGGACAGAAAAAAAATCTATAAAAAGACATATTTTTTTTCGTTCGTTTAAATTATATTTTTTTTATTATCATATAAATTCTATGCAAACGAATGAAATGGACCGTGAGAGATCCGCCGGTGACATTGGATGCGAAACAAATACCTGCTGTTATCGGAAACGAGTACTATTCTTGTTCCGTTACAAGAGTCAACTAGAAACAAAACATAATTGCTGGAAATTATACGTATTCATTAAGATAATTTTTTTAAAGATATCTTATTAATTACAAGCTTGCCCCGCGGCCGTGTACGCGTTTGAATTCAACAAAATAAATATATTATTGTAGCCTAAGTTACTCCTTATTATATCAGTTATCTGCCTGTGAAAGTGCCGTCAAAATCGATCCAGCCGTCCCAGATTAGCCGGAACAAACAGACAGACAAAAGTTGCAAAAAATTTTATTTTTATATATGTATCGTGTGTAATTGCATACATATTGCATTGAGTAAAAAGTGCTATTTTAATGTTACAAACAGATAATCCAATTTTATTGTATGTGTAGATAAGCTCTTTTTGAAATTTAGGAATATTAACATCAAAATAACTTAATGTTTTCAAGTGCAATGAGAAGTTTGA
Organism: Vanessa cardui; assembly: GCF_905220365.1. Classification (NCBI taxonomy): domain Eukaryota; kingdom Metazoa; phylum Arthropoda; class Insecta; order Lepidoptera; family Nymphalidae; genus Vanessa; species Vanessa cardui. The sequence goes on from NC_061123.1 coordinate 15,344,495, forward strand.
TGAGGAAGAAAATAAATGAATAAAATTTCAAAACTGATTTAAAATAATTACACTGAGTACGAAGGATCTTCGATCCAGTATAAGTAGCGATGGTAGGGCGTTGTGTATACTCTATTCCAATCATAAGAAGAAAAAGCTAAAAAGCAAACATTCAAATGATGTTTTTTTGGCAGCATTGACGCGATATCATTGGTCGTGAGCTTGATTAATCTATGATATTCTCAATGGATTTGCGAGAAAATGACGTTTTAAATGTCGACGAAACTGAGATCGGAATATCGGAAGTAAAAATAAAGTGGATAAGTAATTAAGTTTAATAGTGTTGCATTATGAATAAAGATATATTAATCATTAACTTTTAGTAGTGTACTATATAGTTGGGCTGTTAGTATATCCCATGAAATACGTAAATGTGTACTATTTAGATAGGCTGTTAGTTATCAGATAGTTTATTCCTTTTCAATTGAATGGACTATACTTGTTCTTCTTTCGTGCTAGTTATACTCGCAGTTATCTCTTCCGGTGCTTGTAAAATAAGTTGTAATAGTTTAGCGGACTAGAATTCGTTGAACGTTGCCGCTAAGAACGAAATCGTTCTACAGGACATTATTATATCTACAATACAAGTTAAATTTACATAGAGGCAATAAATATGTATTTTAATAACGGTAATGTCGGTCAATCGAAATTTCAAATGTAAAATCAGCCTTATAAGTAAAGGTACACATATGTCGTAGTATAAAGTATATACAACGAAAAAAAAGAAGAATCAAGCGAACTGAAGAATTATGAGTTATACGTCTTTAAAAAATTTGGATGTGGATAGATATAGGGATAGAGGACGACCAAGGAAAGGATGGATAGATTGAGTGGAAGACGATATGGTAAGAAAGAATGTTACTTTTGAGATGATGTCTGACAGAGAAGTATCGAAGGAGAAGACATGTTGCGCCGACCCCAAATAAAATTGGGATATGGGTATGGTGACGTCTTTGAAAAACTACTTAATAGCAATACGGCAATTATACATCATCAATAGTTGTTATTACCTTTACCTAGTTTTGGTTCAAATAGTCTAATTATTGCCCTAATGGATTCATCGTAGACCTGTCAGTTTGTTGCGCATTGCCAATGTAAGAAGTGCTTTTGATATGTCATTGCTGGTGTCATTGGTTGTACTGTGGTTTAAACATACATATGTAGAAATGAACCTTAACCAAAGCAGTCAAGTACAAATTTGTGTACTCGACGCTAAAGGATGAACAGCGTGATGCTAGGTCGGATGTAAATCTGTCATACCCACGTATTATATTTTATAATTGCGTATAATGTGTGTCGTTTCATCAAGACGTCAGTTATCGTGGCAAGAAGATTTTTATTATGATTTGTCATGAAAGGTACATGTCACAAGTCTCAAGACTAGTTGACTTTTGTAGAGGTTTGTTACCAATTATAATTATTAAAAGTGTACTATACTGCTCATAACTCCTGACATCGTGCCTTAATAATAAGAAGCTGAAAATAGATTTCAAAAAGAAGAATTCAGTATTTCGGCAAGACAGTAACTTCAAACTCATTATTTTTGACGCTTTACGGAAGCGTAGGAGCGAAATAAAATACTCGAACGACTAAAAACTTTTTTAAGTAAGTCAGATACAGGTGGCGTATCAAACACTGATAACGTTTTCGAGCACCGGAAACTCAACGAGAAACGTATGATCGCGTCATATATCATGACCGTTCATTTCCTTCGATACATTCATACTATCAGAATAGCTTATGATCATATATCGGAACAAAACGTATTATAACATGATGATCAAAGGCTACTACATATGTATTACTAGCTTTATGTACTACTAGCTGTTTGCTTGCGTAGAATATGAATATATATTTACAAATTAACTTAATATATTACGTTGATGATTGGTATACAAATAGGTATTACCTCTAAGTTTCCAAAATGTCTATGTCCTTTCTCAGGCTCTAAACTATGTGTGTAACAAATTTCACTTAAATTGATCCAGTAGTTTTGGTGTGAAAACGAGACAGACAGACCAGCAGGCAGAGTTACTTTAAGTCTATTTATGATATTAGTATGGATAAACTGAAATTACAGTATATATGGTATCATATATTAATTTTAGAATTTTACTTGAGACTATCAAGTAGAGTCAAGGCATCCAGGTGAAGAGGTCTACGAGTATGTACCTCTTGTTTAGAAGGAATTTCTTGGTGGTGGGGCTTTGTGCAAGCCCGTCTGGGTAGGTACCACCCACTCATCAGTTATTCTACCGCCAAACAACAGTACTCAGTATTGTTGTGTTCCGGTTTGAAGGGTGAGTGAGCCAGTGCAACTACAGGCACAAGGGACATAATATCTTAGTTCCCAAGGTTGGTGGATCCATAGGTCGATTTAAGGAATAGCTAATATTTCTTACAGCGTCATTGTCTATGGGTAATGGTGACCACTTACCATCAGGTGGCCCATATGGCCCATATGGTCCTTATAGGTTGACGGTTGTACCATAAAAAAAAAGAATACATACATTACTGCGATAAAAGCAGCATACAACTGTCACCTCCTCTTCTGGCTACTTCCACCTGATACGATAACAATATGATTATAACGATACGTGTATTTTAGTACACCTACATTATTTTTAAATTATCAATTCCTGACTCCAAGGTCTGAGACATAATGTTCGATTGTTACCCACTTAAGGAAAATTGCATTGAGGTAAATAACGCTTTTATATCTTTGAGATTATATAAAAGTACTTTACGATTGTAACGCGTCTCAAATAATGTTTTTTTAAAGATGAATTGATCTAGAATTCTACTTGTAAAAATACCAAAGTAATTTCAGTTATTTTTCTTATGTCATTAGGTTCATCCATAAAAATACATATGATTGAATTAGACTTATTTATACTTATTAGTAAAATAAGGGTATTTACCAAAAAAGGCAAATAGCAACAGAGAACTATTTATTATAATCATAATAAATATTTCACAAAGTAAACAAACACACTTTTAATAAACACCACAGCCTCTATGTTCAGCCTCTTAATATTATCTCAGAGTGTATGCAAAATTTTTGCTCAATCAACTAAGTGGACTGGTTGAATATTCATTTCCATAATTAGTCCCACACATACTAAGGTCATTAAAAGCTAATCTCGTAAGAACATGTACTAAGAGATCTAAAATCCGAACCGGTGTAGTTTACATTTAAGAATTAAATAATAAATGTTTATTATTATTATTATTATTAAACATTTATTATTTAATTCTAATTTATTATTTAATAAATGTTAGAGTCGAGATGGCCCAGTGGTTAGAACCCGTGCATCTTAACCGATGATTGCGGGTTCAAACCCAGGCAAGCACCGCTGATTCATGTGCTTAATTTGTCTTTATAATTCATCTCGTGCTCAGCGGTGAAGGAAAACATCGTGAGGAAACCTGCATATGACAAATTTCATAGAAATTCTGCCACATATGTATTCCACCAACCCGCATTGGAAAAGCGTGGTGGAATATGTTCCAAACCTTCTCCTCAAAGGGAGAGGAAGCCTTTAGCCCACCAGTGGGAATTTACGGGCTGTTGTTGTAATAAATGTTAAAATTATTAAAAAGTACGAATTGAACTGGCGTGCGTAGGGTTCCGTACCAATACCTATTTCAATTTAAAAATCATGTCTATTGTATTGTAGCCATATTTATTTTCCTTTCCTGTTTTAGTATGAGTTGTTATAGTGGCAACAGAAATATTTCATCATCATCCTCATCATCCTCCTGCCCTTATCCCAATATTATTCGGGGTCGGCGCAACATGTCTTCTCCTTCGATACTTCTCTGTCAGACGTCATCTCACAAGTAACATTCTTTCTAACCATATCGTCTTTCACACAATCCATCCATCTTTTCTTTAATCATAGAAAAACCTATATCAATATAAAATATTGTAGAAAATTCAATTGTCTAACTATCACGGTTTATAGGAAGGAAGGACAGACTGCGGACTCTTAATAATACGGGACCATATTATGTTTACCCTTTAAGTATAAAACCCTAAAAATGCCGATTCGATAGTGCATATAGAATTTACTTGAAACTGTATTTTGTTTCTGAGTAACCTTATTACACCATGTCTGAGAAAAGATTTAGCGATTATTGGTTTTCGTTGTGAATAATGAATAGAACAAGCTGTATCTAATTTATAAAGATTTGTATCTTTTATTTATCTCTAAAGTAATATTATGGAAGTAATCGATTTTCATTGGGAAATAGGAATTGGTGTAAATGAGGATGAATTGTATCATATAATTTTTTTATTTTTCCTCGTTTCTAAACGATATTTCTTGGTATAAAAATATGACTTTTTTCAACAGGAAAAAATTGTCACACGCAATAAAATATTTAACTGTAACTAAATCCAAAATGTAACACATTACGCAATTTTGAAACAGCTGTACAAATAGCGGTCTTATTGCTGAGAAATAATGTCTACCGAACAATCTGAGTAGAGAGAGAACATTGCTGACATGATCAAATAAAGAGGCAGTCATGTAAATATCCTCGTCATATAAGAAACGAAAAATCACTTGTAGGCCAATTACTGTAAAAGGTTTAATCAACTTCAATAATGCTTTACACTGTAGCCTTCCAAAATTGAATCTTAGCTCAAATGATCCCAACTCTTTATATAATTCTCTTTTACAAGTAATTAATAACGAATTCAATAAAATATTTCAGTTAAAAACCTTTTATCAAAACAATGAAATGCTGTTCTCAGACTGGGCCACTACCGGTATCTATATAAGTCGAAATAAATTGTATGAGCTATATGAACTTAAGAAATATAATCGTGATTGTAAATTTATCAATTTTGTTAAAAAATATTCCAAGTTATTTAAACAAGTTTGTCAAACAGCTCGTTCGTTGCATATTAAAAATAAAATCTTAAAATCTAATAATAAAATGAAAACTACTTGGGATATTATAAATTCGGAAACAGGTAGGTTGAAGTTTGATGCAGGGCAGTTATCTCTTAGTATAAAAGGCAAAATTGTAGGCAAAGATCTAGATGTGGCCAATGAATTCGAAGAATATTTCTCTAATATTCCTCTGAATATTACTAAAGGACTTAATGCGTCTCCTAATGACGCTTTAGACCTACTCAAATGTTATGTTCCCCAGAATGAGTTAGAATTTTCTTTTGAGAATATAACTCCGTACGAAATATTAAAAATATTTAAAACATTAAATCTGAAAAAAACCAGTGATCTATGGGATTTATCAGTCACAATTATTAACAATGTAATTGTTGACTTGGCTCCTTATTTAGCTATCATCTTTAATAAATGTGTACAATCTGGTATTTTTCCTGACATGTTGAAATTAAGTAAAGTAATCCCATTATTTAAGTCCGGTGATAAAAATGATCCAAACAATTACAGACCGATCTCTATTTTGCCAGTATTAAGTAAAATTTTTGAGAAAGTCATGCTTAATCAATTGCTATTATACTTTAACTCGAATAAGCTATTGCATTCTCAACAGTTTGGTTTTACTAAGGGTCGCTCGACTGCTGATGCGGGTGTAGCATTTGTTAAGCACATTTATGATGCATGGGAAAAGTCACAAAACGCTATTGGAGTTTTTTGTGATTTATCAAAAGCTTTCGATTGCGTTAGGCATGATATTCTCCTAGAAAAGCTTAAATATTATGGTATCAGGGGCCCTGCATTGAAATTAATTTCCTCCTACCTTAGTGAAAGAGTTTTGAAGGTTGTGGTTAATGGTGCAAAATCAAATGGCGCTGTGGCGCAAATGGGTGTACCACAGGGTTCAATTTTGGGACCTCTCTTGTTCTTAATATATATAAATGATTTACCTTATTTCGTAAAAAATACTTGCGATATTGTACTGTTTGCAGATGATAAATCCCTCATTTTTAAACTTGATAGGAAAATAAACAACTATGACGTTGTAAGCAGTGCTCTGTCGCGGGTTCTTGGTTGGTTTGACATAAATAATTTAGTACTAAATGCTAAAAAGACTAAATGTGTTTTGTTTTCCTTGCCAAATGTCAAATCAAATCCTTCTGCAATAACTTTGAAAAATGAAAGGCTTGAGTTTGTTGAGTCGACGGTCTTTTTAGGGATAACCCTTGACTCCAAACTGCAGTGGGGCACCCATTTGTATGCCCTGGCAAGTAAACTAAGTAGTGCCATTTATGCAATAAAAATAATTAGAAAACTTACGGACATAAGTACTGCTAGACTAGTTTATTTTAGTAATTTTCACAGTATTATGTCATATGGAATGTTGTTATGGGGTAATGCAGCAGAGATTGAAGTTGTTTTTATTCTACAGAAAAGAGCTATCCGATCTATTTACAATATTAGCTCCAGGACATCATTACGCGAAAAATTTAAAGAAATAGGTGTATTAACGGCTGTTTCACAATATATTTATGATAATATAATCTTTATACAAAAGAATATTAAAAATTATTCTATCAATGCTGATGTACATACTATTAATACAAGAAATAAGAATAAACTTGTAACCCCCAGTTTCCGTTTGCATACGGTAAATAGAACGTTTTTGGGCAATGGTATACGCATATATAATAAGATACCGGAAAATATAATCAATTTACCATTTTCAAAATTTAAAAATATTATTAAGACTAAATTAATAAATAAATCATACTATTCATTAAAAGAGTACTTTTTAGAAAGAAACGCCTGGAGTTAGGCTCGGGTTCCATCATAGGACGCTAATTACTGTCAATAACAGCATTGTAAATGTGTTTATTTGAAAAGAGCTACTATGCGAGTTTCTTGCCGTTTCTTCTCGCTAGAAGCTGCTTTCCGAAACGGTGGTAGTATTTGATTATTGACGATTCAAAAACGCTTCATTGTGAAGTTTACTTGAATAAAATTGATTTGAATTGATTTGATTTGATTTGATTTGATTTGATATAATAAATACAAATATTTATATACAGGACCGACTTAGTCCATTCATAAGCCCTAGGGCACGAGAATATGTTACAAAGTAAAATTCTGACCAAGTATAGGTAGTACGACACAACTTAGATGTAGCATCGGCAAAATTCGTAAAAATCGGTTTTATCAAATCCGAATTATGTACGCTATATCAAATTATCAATATTTATTCCTTACATGAATGTGATACTTACACAAACGTAATAACTTGTAATATTATATGACCTAATATATTCGTCAATTTGACACATCGATTGAACTGACGCAAGAATCTATAGCGCCAAATAGCGTCGAATAGCACGATAGGAAGCTATTTCTATTGGTTGTGTGAATCGGCAGGTTTCATTGCATTTTCCGATGCTAAATCTAAGTTGTGTCGTACTATATGTAAGTAAGTCACTCGCGCGCTTGAGACCAATTCTAAGTTATAACTATTACGTTACGTTCCTGAATCTATACCGATGCAACTTCGACCGAACTGAGTCTGTTCGTTATGTAAGTGGAATAGGAAAACCATTAAAGGACAACAATCAGACGTAAAATTTATTTTGTTAAGAGGATTTTCCCTGATCAGTGACGTTGATAGACGGATAATGATGACGTTGCCTTGAAACAAATAAACGCATTGAATATTTTAATTGCATTTTGTTCCTAAAAGTTGATAATTAACAGTAATACTCTTGAGCGTTAAGAGATGGTTTTTGCATTCGCGCCCTGTGTAGTCTCATAGCAAAGACGGTACTATCGAAAGACATACATAACTAAACTAACATGTATTTAATAAATTTGAATCATTTTATATTTTTCACACATTTTTCAGTCTTCAATGCATTTTATTACTGATCTTAAAGTTATTAATAAACGTGAATTGTTTGTTAAATAATACTGCTCGAAAAATGCATTCAATTCTTGTGATGTTCATAACAACAACAATAGCCTGTAAATTTCCCACTACTGGGCTAAGGTCTCCTCTCCCTGTGAGGAGAAGGTTTGGAACATGAAATTATAAACATGAAGGTTTCCTCACGATGTTTTCCTCCACCGCCGAGCATGAGATGAATTATGAATATAAATTAAGCACATGAATATTCAGTGGTGCTTGCCTTTGAACTCGCAATCATCGGCTAAGATGCACGCGTTCTAACCCCTGGACCATCTCAGCTCCTTAACAGATGTTCACACATCATTATGGACGGCTGTATGTATGTGGTGATGCCAAGCAGACATAGATTTACAACTATTAAAGAAAATATTGTGAATATCATCACTTGTAAATAGTACACTTTTTATTAACTTAATAGTTGTTTGCAGCGAGAACAATTTGAAATGGACTTTCGAGTATTTCAGTTCGCAAGTCGAAGTAAACGATTGTTGAAAACGTGAATTTCAAACAAACTGCAATAGCAATCATTTAACCACTCGGGAAGTTCCCCCGAGAAAAATTTAATTAACTTCGCAAGTTTCAGTCGACGAATTCGAAAGTCGAGTAAGGGTTGTTAATAGAAATAAATCGATATATTTCAAAAGTTGAAGATTATTTAATCTTTTTAAGTATATTCAATTAAAACCTTGAAATACTATTTATTTTATTTATTTAGTGCTATTTATTATATGCAATGACATTCTAATAAACAGATATGTCGAAAGCCGAAATGTACTGAGTATAATAAAGTGAATGACAAACACTACCAATTGTAATTATAAATAACAAAACAACACTGAAAAGCATTAAATAATTTTTTATAAATAAAAAAAACCGCCGTCAAAAAGGAACTAAAAAGAAAAAAATAATCAGTTACATCCATATCCAATTTACGATATTTTAATCACCTTTTGAAGTCGGTGCCAACAAAGTAAATAAATATTGAAATCTATATTGAAATCATTTAATTTGTATCGATATCGATGGTTTGTCTAATGGTGTCATCTATACAATAAATATATTTAGTTTTTGTATGTATGTATTATGTACCTATATTAGCAATGATGGCACCGACTTTGAGAGGTGATTAAAAAATCGTAAATTGGATATGGATTATGGATAACATATGTATTTCTTACAACGCGTCCATGGTCACTCTTGCGCAATGTAAGATGAATGAAAGCCTGCCGGTGCACACTCGGCAGACACAGAGGTGTTGGCGCCGATCGCTTGTTGCGCATGCGCAGGTGAACTCGTGACATGTAGAGCTAAACATAAGACCTGTACGTACATATATACGTTTACTGTATGTATTATAAAACAATTTCCTCAATAGTATTCTAATAAACAGATATGTTATATCCATACTAAACAAAAGAAAAAAGTGTGCCGCGCCGGGGACCGTTTATTTTAGTTTATTTTTACATTTCGTTAAAAGTAAAAAGGATAGCTTGATAAAAACAATAAGTAAAAGAGATAACTAGATATTTTAATTGCGCAAAACGTATTACTACGTAATTATGATGTATTATAACGTATTACTACGTAAAACGACTAAAGGCAAACGTCCCAATTAGGATGTTTTCTAGTCTTCACTTTTTGCACGTTAATAACAAATCTGTTTACTAAAACATCATTGAGTACCTATATGTATGAAAAAAATAATAAATGTGAAAATAATATTGCGTTTGTATTCTTGAAGTATAGTTAAAATAATAAGACACGTGTTATGTGTAAATCGTAATTTATTTATTTATAACTAATATATAATAGGTACTAGAAATAAAAATATCCATTGAAGAAATATATAAAATATGTCGGTTTATTCTCCAAACCTTCTCCTCAAAGGAAGGCCTTAGTCCAGCAGTGTTAAATTTACAGGCTTATATTGTGTTAAATAAAACAGTTACAAAATAAATATCAAGATAGAAAGAGAACTAAGTTTAAGGCTTAGTCTTCATCATAATCTTTTGTTTGACATCTGTAAAACTAACGTTAGCGTCTTAAAGATGATTTTGAATTACAATTCAACCATCCGTGAGCAAAACGAATCATTTCTTCACTCGATATTAACGAGCCAAAAGTGTTCAAAATAAATATTTTCCGGTTATACTTACACTATTGTTATACTTGTACGAGTATTCCCGAAACAGGTTTGCTTTATTTTGTGTAAGTCTCATCACATATACTCGTCAAGCAACAATATTTAGTAATCTTGTTTGTGAGAGATGAGGGACATCTTAGTTCGCAAATTTGTTGACGTATTGAAGATATTAAATGAGGTTTTATCTAATGAGTTTGTTTCGCCAGTTCTTCTCCGTTCTGGTATTTTCTTTTAACTAGCAGTTACTTTAATATGACAATCAATAAGTAAGTGTAGTGATTCCAGATTGATTAAAGGGACTTGATTTGATTATTAACTCTCACACACACACACACATGTACAGACACGCAAACAAATAGTTATAGTACGACACAACTTAGATGTAGCATCGGCAAATTCAATAAAACCGATTACTGCCGATTCACACAACCTATAGAAACAACTCACTATCGCGCCATTCGACGCTATTCGTCGCTATACATAGATTCTCGCGTCAGTTCAACCCGAGAAAGCAAGTGCATGTATATCGTCGTGTCAAATTGACGAATATATTACGTCATATGATATTACGAGTTATTACGTTTGTGTAAAGATCATATTCGCATAAGAATATATCTTGATAATTTGGGATAGCGTACTTAATTCTGATGTATTTACTATTTATTTACGATGGATTTACGAGTTTTACCGATGCCACGTTTAAGTTGTGTCTTTCTTTTCTGCTTGTAAAAACATTAATTGTTTCTTTGATATGGAATAGTAGGGCCATATGAAAAATACTAGTCATAACTAGTAACTCACTACGTTTTGGTTACCTTTTATAGATTTGTATTTAACCCGTTATATTGATTTGATTGGGCTAGAATTACAGTATCAACGCCTAATTATTATTATCGATCGACGCATTTTAATTAAAATAAAATTAAATCAAGCTTTCCTCTTGGAATATTAAATAGTAATTCTACTAAGTAAACTAATCCATGACAAATGATTGATACATTCTAAATGTTTCTATAGATCTATTCTGTTCTCAAATCTATGGAGCCAAATTACGTGTTGGATTCCTTACAATGTCAACGTCAACGACCAAGATTAATTACACTTTTGTTAATACCAAAACTATACCCAACTGTTTGTGTAAATGTATATGAATATATTACTTGTATATTAAAATTTACTGTATAAAGTATCACTAAGCAATGTACCTTTACTGTAATGGATCATCGATATTGTGTCAACAATTTTTATTGAATAAACTATTGAAATTGAAATTGAAAAATAGAAAATGCGAATAACGATCTCTTCATTATATTGAAAATACTATGCTCTTAGCATTTATAATACAAATCCCACTAATTTTCGCCCGAATTGTCTTTTGATGACTATTTTACTAATCATTCAATCAAGTAGTTCATAGAAATAAAAAATAAATTAAATCTAGGCGGTACAATATGTTTTGATACTTGGATGTTATAGCAATGTATATTTATTTATTTGTAAATATTTAGTTGCTATACAGGTACATAAAAATGACGAGAGTACCAACACATTGAACACGTATTATTACTTTAAAAAAAAAACAACACAATAACATAGTGTTACAACGGTTTATATTACTTGTAACGTAACAAGTATCTTTAAAATAGTTTGTTATTATCAATGATTATCGGTATTTAAACATAGACTCGGTTAAAATTAAAGGGACCATAAGATAAGATAAACTGATTTTTTAAAGAAAATTTTTTGACAATAAGTAGGTAATACGGTTGTTTATGATTATTGTCTTTAAAGTTTAATATAAATGATATGATAGTAAGGATTCCACATAACCTCTGTCACTTGTCTGTCTGCTTGTCACTTTGTGGTAGAGCTTCAAATCATCACATCCAGGACAACAACAACAGCTAGTAAATTTCCCACTGCTGGGCTAAGGCCTCCTCTCCCTTTGAGGAAAAGGTTTGATGTTTATAACTCTACTCTAGCTATTGGAGATATAACTCGATATGATATTAAAGAACAAACTTAAATATTCATTAAATTCGTCATATATTTTGAGCGAAGATCTTCAGATTCGAAGCCCATTTAAAACCCATAAAAAAAATAATTATTTAGAAATCTATTATTAATGTAATTTTGGAAAGACTGGGCCTTGCCTAATCGGATGTATGTAACTACTTATAATATGCGTTAAAAAAGGGTGTAGTGCAATGACTGAATTATTGATACCTTGTGGTAAGTCTTTGTGTAAGCCCGTCTGGTGCCATCAATCAGGTAACACCCACTCTTCAGATATTATACCGTCAAACAGCAATACTTATTTAATACTTAGTATTGGCTCTTTCACACTCCAAATATCTTAGTAAGGTTATATATTTCTTACAGCTAAAATGCGTTATTGACTTACCATCAGGCGGCCCATTTGACATTCGTACCTTTACTATTAGAAATTAACGAAGTCTTTTTAATGATTCAACCTATGAAGCGAAAACCTCTCCATCCATAAAAAAACTATTTAAAAGTATTTGCAAATGTCTTGAATAAAGCATATTTTGATTTGTTTAAAATATGCAATACTAGTTTGGTAGCATTAGTATGTTATTTAAATAAAATTCAGTCTTGAATATCAATTCAGTCAATCAAAATCAAAATCAATCAAATCAAAATAAACTTTATTCAAGTAGGCTTTTATAAGCACTTTTGAATCGTCATTTTACAATTAAGTGAAGCTACCACCGGTTCGGAAAGTAGATTCTACCGAGAAGAACCGGCAAGAAACTCAGTAGTTACTCTTTTTTAACATTTAAAAAATACAACGTCATGTTAATTAAATACAATTATTTCAATTAATGTATCCTGCTTGGAAGTCAACAGGTATTAACTCCACGCTTTTTTATCATCTACAAAATCTTGTATCGAATAGTATGCTTTTTCTACCAATGTATTTTTAACAAACGATTTGAATTTACTAAACGGCAAAGTTAAAAATTTCTGCGGAATTTTATTATAGAAACGGATACCTTGCCCCAAGAAGGATCTATTGACTTTGCGGAGTCGGAAACTTGGCGTTATAAGTTTATCCTTACTTCTAGTGCATATACAATGATTATCACTGATTTTATCAAAGTGATCAATGTTACTGTGAATATACATGATATTGTTGTAAATATATTGCGACGCAACAGTAAGTATTCCTACTCTGTTAAAAACATCCCGAAGAGAGTCTCTAGCTCCAAGATTATAAATAAACCGAATTGCTCTCTTTTGTAAAATAAAGACAGATTCAATATCTGCAGCGTTACCCCAAAGTAATATGCCATATGACATAATACTGTGAAAATAACCAAAATAAACTAAACGAGCGGTATCAATATCAGTTAGTTGTCTAACTTTTCTAACCGCGTATGTTGCGGAGCTGAGTCATTAAGATGAGTCAGTCATTAAGATTAAGGATGATAAATGAGAAGTCCACTGAAGTCTGGAATCCAATTCTATTCCTAAAAACACCGTAGTATCAGCTACTTCAAGACGGTCACCATTTAAAGATATATTTTAATTTTGCTTACTAACATTAGGTAGGGTAAAAACTACACATTTTGTTTTTTGAGCATTCAAAACTAAATTATTTACCGTAAACCAATTGTGTATCTGTGATAATGCACCGTTCACATCGTCATAGTCATTTTTTTTCCTGTCTACCTTAAAAATCAGCGAAGTATCGTCAGCAAACAACACTATATCACAAATACTCTTAACATAGAAAGGAAGATCATTTATATAAACTAGGAATAGAAAGGGACCCAAAATTGAACCTTGTGGAACTCCCATTTTTAACGTAGATCCAGAAGACTTTATTGCATTAATGAAAACTTGCTGGATTCTTTGACTTAAATATGAAGCGATGAGATCAAGAGCTTTACCTTTAACACCGTAATATTTGAGCTTGTAAAGAAGCGTTTCGTGTTCTACACAATCGAATGCTTTAGATAAATCACAGAATACTCCAATAGCGTTCTGTGATTTCTCCCAAGCATCGTAAATATGTTTGAGAAGCGCAATTCCCGCATCAGTTGTCGAGCGACTTCTTCTAAAACCGAATTGCTCACCATGAAAAATAGCATTTGTACCGAAATGGACGAGAAGTTGATTTAAAATATTTTTTTCGAAAATTTTACTTAAGGATGGGAGTATTGAAATAGGCCTGTAATCACCGGGATCGCTTCTGTTTCCAGTTTTAAAAAGTTTCCAAAAGCGACTGCATTCTTCGATTGATCGTAATAAATAAACTGGAGTAAATGTTTTTTCGATAATACTTCGCAATAAATTCAGTTGAGCTTTAAACGTGTCTGGTCGCAGGTGTTTTATTCATATTTCAAATAGAATAAACAAAATATTAACTTTTGACAGTTATGAATTTGTATTAATATGTAAAACCTTCGAACTTCTGATCTGTCCTGGTAGGTTCCAAAATTGCTGTAATAAATTGTAATTCTAGGCAAAAAGAATACAATATTCTCACTTAAAGTAACATGTTTATACTTCTTGTATTGACTTTGGCGATACATAGAAGAATTGTCAAAATCAAAGTCGAAATATACTTTATTCAAGTAGGCTTTTTACAAGCACTTTTCAATCGTCATTTACTAAAGTACATTAAGTGCAGCTACCACCCAGTCGGAATGTTAGTCTCAAGAAAGTTACTCTTACTCAGTAGTTACTCTTCTCCAACATTTAAAAATTTAAACATATATAGTATGTATAATCTATGTATGTTTATATAAAATTTTAAGTATTTTAAATATAATAATAGTATTGCATAACTAAACACTAATATTTAAAAGTAAATATATTCTCTTACAGATCATAGTGTGAGTCGATTTAGTGGTTCTCGAGCGTAGATTAGCATGATACCATAAACGCAGGTGGCTACCGAATATTCATGACCCACTAATCCCATTCAAACGATTTTCCAAATCCCTTACGGTTGTCTTATGACGCATCTTGGATGGATTTATGGCTCAAAGCGACACAGACGGCTTATTCGTTTCCGTTTCGAAAATAACTATTGTTTCATGTATGTGGTATCAAAGAAGTTTTGATAATGATTAATCGAAACTGCTTTTCTAATTTATCTACTTCTTTTGTTGGTGTAGTTCAAGACCAAAGCGTCGTCTTTGTTGCGATGGTTATTCATCGTTGTGTCAGAATACCACAGTATCCTATGGATTTTAATAATAAGAGAATAAGAGTGCACCTTTGCTTGTATATGCTTCTGCTCATAATTTTCCCCGACGATTAGTCGTCATCACAGCTGATAAGTATTGATGCTGTATGATTCCCCTCGTTCCTTACATCGCCAAGGCACCACCGACCTTGAGGGTTAAGATGTTATGCGCCTTGTGCTTGTAGTTGACTCCTAAAAATACTAATAGGTACGAAAGTGTCTGACTCGTGTGACGGTGACAAGTTGAATGAGTCAGCTGTCAGCACGTTATGGCACTGCCCTATTCGGGACTACCCGCTCTTGACATAAATTTCCTTTTTTTATGGTATATGCATATGGGCCACCTGATGGTAAGTGGTCACTATCACCCATAGACAATAACATTGGAAGAAATATTAACTATTCCTTAAATCGTCAATGCGCCACCAACCTTGAAAACTAAGATGCTATGTCCCTTGTGCCTGTGGTTACACTGGCTCACTCACCCTTCAAACCGGAACACAACAATTGCGTACTGTTGTTTAGCGGTAGAATATCTAATGATTGGGTGATACTTACCCAGGTGGGCTTGTAAAAAACTCTACCACCAAGTAAATTCAATTACAAATAAATTTGCTGTCACAAAAATCACAATGATTATTTATCAGACCGGATACAAACAACTGATCACGACCAACACCTTAAAGAATAGGTAAACAATGATTAATACTAAATCCCCTTTTGAAACTATCAACGTGCGTATCACATTGAGTTAAGTTACAGGTTTTTTCTTAATTAATTTTCTTTAAGAAACTCCGGCTTAAGTTTTTCTTATTAATGAGCGAACACGTAATAGTCATGTGTCTTAAATAGCTGCTTAGTAGAACGCTTTGACTCGATACTTTAATTGCTCTCACAAAATGGGGTCATCGTTCTTTAACAACAAGCCTCTCTACACTGATAATATTGAAACAACTGATTAATTATAAAATCAAAATATTATTTATTCAAGTCGGCTTATACATAAGAAACATTTTGAATCATCATGTTTCAGTATTGAATTAAATGTAACTTTTAAATAGATTTTATGGAAAAGAAACGGCTAGAATAACAACTCATAACTACTATCTTATTTCATCGATTTAATAAGAGTTTATGTCAATAAAGTACAATTAAATTTATATATATCTTGTCTGGGAATCAACAAATACTAAGTCATAAGCATTTTATCATTTTTTGATATGTGATTTCAATTTATTAATAGGATTGATATAACTGATGAATCTTATTAGAAAGAAATACCCATGGATACCCCAGGAAGGATGTATTGACTTCGCGAAGCCGGAAACAAGGTGTTGTTAGTTATTCTTGCGGTTCTTCTCGGTAGAATCTACTTTTCGAACCGGTGGTAGCTATATTCAATTGTAAAATGACGATTCTAAAGTGCTTGTAAAAGCTTGCATAAAGTTTATTTTGATTTTGATATCTTTCCTATTCGTTTCTATACAATGATTTTCACTGCTTTTTTCAAAATGGTTCATATTTTTGTTAATATATATCATATTATTGTAAACGAGTAATATTGTGAAGCATCTGTAAATATACCTACTTCATTAAAAACTGCCTGAAGGGACCTTTTAGTTCCAAAATTATAATGAAACGGATATCTTTTTTTGTAGAATGAAAACATTTTTGATATTTGTAGCGTAACCGTAAAGAAGACTTTTGTAAATAAAGCAAATTTTATCAAATTTTTAATCTATATTTACATAGTATTCGGAAAATTAAAAAAAAAACGCGTACAAGATTCATCACGTGAATTTTCGACTTAAAAAGTGTAATCCTTATGCATTACATTAATCAAATACAATGTATGATTGGCTGTTTTTTTTATAATAATTTTGATTTGGTATTTGAGCCGAGCAGTCAAATGTTAAACCTGTTTGTAAGAAGAAATCACAATCCATAGTTAATGGCATTCCTTGTCTATCTCTCTCTCTCTTCCTCAATCCTTGATTCGCCAATGCACCGCCAACCATGGAAGCTAAAATTTGCTTTAGTGACACTGATTTATACAGATAGTATTTACAGTCTTCAACGCAACGATACTAAAATATTGGTGTTTGGTGGCACAATATGAGAATCTTAAGTGGTGGTGGTGCTAGGGATTCGTGCAAGACAGTTTAAGGAATTAAATCCCTAACACTAAGCACTCACTCAATTTCACAAATTGTAACATAACAATTCTAAAGATATATAAGCATAACAAGAACAGCAAGTATCAAGTTAAATTCCTTTTGAGTTTGTGTGCTTAGTAAAGTGCTCACACAAAGCTCTACCAGCTCCTTGTGAGCTTGCTGCTTAGTTATTGAGTGCTTTCTAATTATCGCTAAAACGATCTCTATATTGTATTTCAATACGAAGGTAAGAGAGTCAGTTTAATTATAATTAAAGACCGTATAACATCTTAGATAGGGAGAATAGCGATCCTTTAACGTTGTAAGCAAATATCAGCTATTAGTTAATAATTAAAATTTGACACTCTCTAGGTTTACTCGAGTTTTGGCACATTCCGTGAGGTTGTACATTCAATAGTCTGCTTGCCTTTTAAAATTAATTTTAATTAAAAAACCGGCCAAGTGCGATTTTCACGTGTTTCGTGCACATCTATAATAACGGTAAAAAATCGAGTCAGTTAAAAAGGGGCCCCCTTAAATATATTTTTATTCTGTTTTTTAGTATTTGTTTTAGTAGCGGCTTTTATTCATTGTATAGGTTGGCGGACAAACATATGGGCCACCTGATGATAAGTGATCACCATCACCCATAGACAATGATGCTGTAAGAAATATTAACTATTCCTTACATCGTCAATGTGCCACCAACCTTAGAAACTAAGATTTAATGTCCCTTGTGCCTTTAGTTACAATGGCTCACTCACCCTTCAAACCGTAACACAACAATACTGAGTACTGTTATTTGGCGGTAGAATAACTGATGAGTGGGTGGTACTTACCCAGACCTGCTTGCACAAAGTTCTACCACCAAGTAAAGTGTGTTCAGTGAAAATTTCTTAATTGTCTCTCACGATTCATGACATACAGCCTAGTGATGGACAGACAGACGGACGGACAGTGGAGTCTTAGAGGGCCACGTATAACCCTTTGGCGAACCTTAAAAACGTTAAGATAATTCATCCATTATCCATTTTAAAGGAACTTATTATCGTAGATAGATAATATGATAAATTACCAGGAAAATCAACCTGGCCTCTTCACCTTTGCATATGTTATCGCGCTGAGAGTTCAATACCAGCACTTGACCCGTCGTTGAACGTCATCGATCCACTGAATTAATTAATACAAAGTACGTCAAGATAAGTTGAAACTAAGCTGCATTAGTTGAGAATTAGCTCAGCAACGTGAGATAACATTGCTTATTCAGAGATTCCTTAAAGATTCCCCTACAGATGCTTCGGTTGCAAGGTTCGAAGCATCTAATCTAAGGGTGTGCACACATCGCGTCGTGCCGCTAAAGTCAGCGATGCTATCCGTGCAACACGTTGCTAGTACCTGCAAAGAGCTACCAAAATACTTTAACTTTGTCAGCCATTGTGACGTCACATTGGCTGACAAAGTTATGATATTAGGGTTGTTATGTTTCGACGTCTGATCGTACACGGGTTTGTAATGATAGACGATTTCATAGAATATATTTACAGATAATATAGCAATATGCATCCAAAAATGGCTTTTGCAATGTTCTATTAATAACAATGCAAAAGAAATTATGGTTGTAAAAGCCATTGCAGATAGGACCATACGTCCAGCGAGGTTCACGATCATAGGATGAATTGTCATCTTAAAGTACGAACGCAAAACGCAATGTTACAACAAGTTATAACGCAACAATTATCCCGTATGTAGGTGTACCCTCAATACTGCAAGTTCCGATACGGTGCAGTCTCCAACAACCGAAGAAGTTGTGGATGCTAATCACGCTAGATTGTTTGCTGTGATAACTTTATCAAATTATACGTGTATTTTTGAATAAATTATTTGTTTATTTAGAGATCAAATTGTATAATAAGATTTTGTATTTGTTTAAAAAATATAATCAAAGAAACGGAAATTAGAAACGAGATTTGAGAATGACACCGTCGCAAACGTCGCGCGGATTCTTTTCCGATATTTATTAATTATGAGAAATACGAAAAGCTGACACTATTAATGACACGGCTCAGTTACTGATAACGTGATTGTTTGTCATTATTTCGTAATAGATAATGATATAAGTCATCACATAATACAATTGCACATAATATATAACCTACATTGTATGCGGATTATCTTATACAAGTTATCAGCTGTGACTCTGTTTACTGATTTTATTTTATAATAAAAGAATTCGTATCCCCTTTTGTTTCATAGATTTGGCTTGGCTGAGTGTAAGAAGGACGGTGTATCAAAATCGAAATCTACCAAATATTCACATAATTTGTTCTAATATTCTGGGTACTAATATTATATTTTGCTGTCTATAGTGATGATAGATATAGATACATATAGATATGACCTTTTTCCCATTCCAAATACGAAGTCGTCATTGACCATTCTCAAGACTAGCCAAAAATAGTTGATATTATAGTATACATAATTCCTATTCCTTATCCGATCAGAAACCATTCCGATACTCCAC
Source organism: Vanessa cardui (assembly GCF_905220365.1). Classification (NCBI taxonomy): domain Eukaryota; kingdom Metazoa; phylum Arthropoda; class Insecta; order Lepidoptera; family Nymphalidae; genus Vanessa; species Vanessa cardui. The sequence continues at coordinate 15,364,444 of NC_061123.1, forward strand.
AGAGATAGTACTTTTGGAGATAACCTCTAAATTTTGTAGTGCTATGGATAAAACCTGGACAAAACTCCTGGGAACTACTTTACTGGCCGACAGCTGATTAATATGGTTGTACTAGTAGTAAGTATTATATTAGTTACCTACTTATTCATCATCAACTAACTATACATTTATCTCATCTCTCCATCTAATAATGGGTACAGTATTTTTTAAATTAAATTATAGATTTCTAACAAAAATATAGGTAGTTCGTGATGCAAGAATTTCTCTACGTTTTCAGTGTATGTTGTGTTTTTTTTTAGATTTTAAAGCGCTGTCAACCTTGAGGTCTAAGAGTATCTTACCAGTAATTAAACTCGTTCATTCGAACGAACTAGAACCGTAAAAAAATAAAGAATATCTCGGCTTATCTGTATAGTTCTAGTAGGTAGGTTATATATGTACTGTGTATTCATAAATAATGTGAAAAAAATATATTATATATTGTAAAAATTTTGATCATATTATTCCATTGGAACTTTTGAAACGTGTTATAATAAAAACTAGCAACTCGCCCCGGCTTCGCACGGGTGCAATGCTGATTCTAAATATACTACAGAATTTGTTTATTTACGACATCGCATTACAAACTTCTAAAATTATCAGTGTTTCCTTACTATATTGTCCATGTATTATATACAAAAACCTTCCTCTCGATTCACTCTATCTATTGAAAAAAATCGTCTAAAAATCCTTTGCGTAGTTTTAAAAATCAAAGCATACATAGGGACACGACACAGAGAAAGCGACTTTTTTTTATACTATGAAATGTGTATATGTGTGTGATGCAGTTATGCCGTCTATAGAGCGCAGCTTCACGTGCAAAAAACAAATAGCTTTCGTAGGATCAATGTTGACCCTATTCGTTAAGTGGGGGCGACGAAGTTAGGTAAACCCCATTATTTGCGTATTCCAATTTCAGCGCCTCAGAGACGTATATCTACGTTAATATGGATTACCTCGTTAGCATAATGTATTCAGACTAGTTTTCCCTTGTGGAAAAAGTTTTTCCTTGCTTTGATTGGAATTAGTGAATTATAGTTACACTAATGGAACGGGATTTCTTCCACGATATCCAATATTGTCCACCGTCACAGGCCAACGAGATGCTCTTGTTTCTTACCTGTTAAGTATATCGTTGCAAGAGCTGGATAATCCGGATATGTCTTCTTCTATGACGTGTGTTTAATGAAGCTTTGTATGGACAGCTCGGCTTGTATTGAATTGAATGTTATGTATCATTTATAATAGAATGTATGTTTTTTTCTTAATGGACGGATGTCATGATGCAATAATAATAATGATAATAATATGATGATATGCAAAATTAACGCTATCTGAGCTGAGCTAAATTGGATATGATGATATGAAGCAAGCTTAAACCTATAGGAAGGACGTAGGTTTTTCTTTGCCTAACACTTGACGAAATATTGGCAAGCGAAGACACGGGTGCAAGTGCATTACACATTAACTGTATATGTATTTAAAGATAAATATTATACAGATTACTTACTGAATTATAATAAAGCTGTTATGTTTTTCTAATAAAAATATTTCGTTTAAAAACAGACTTATCAATGTTATATTTATGTTAGTTGATAATTATATAACCGGTCTTATACATTGTTATCCTCTTTAAATACTATTAAAATATAGTCTTTTAATATAGTCTTTTTTTATGATTAGGAATGCCCAAAAGAACATATGCGTTTAATATGTAAACTATCTAATATTTGGTATTACTCGAAAATACAAATTAATATTACTTAGTAGAAAATAATTTACATAAAAAAAAACCTGCATCGTCTTATTTCTTATATCTTAATATAAAAAAGGTATATGTTTATATATTAATTATGTTAAAAACCGTTTGTAAGGACGTTAAGCAAAATTGTTATCAAAATATCTATTTACGCAATAAATTCGCCTTTGTTACTTATTACAAAAAGATTCCTCAAAACATTTAATTGTTCTCAGCAAAATTAACAAATCTTGATCATTTTCTTGTTACTAAAGATTTAAGTTATTTAAATGAAATTTGTGTTATTCTTATTGTTTTATTAATTGGAATAAGTAACATTGTTATTCGAAAATATTTATCATTTACTGAATCATATAATTAGATCGTGATCAGGTGATATTAATACATTAATCATTCGTCGTCGTTTTGGACCTTTATAATATATACCTTGGGTTTAGATTAGCAAAGTTCTAGGAATATGTGACAGCATAGCTGACCTATTAAACAAATAAAGTTTTAATTCCACTAAGGTAGATATGAAGTGAGAACTTCCAGCCTTAGGGCATATTATATTATAGTATATGTAGAGTTGACCTAACGACTTTTTGTCAGGTATATTTAAATAGTGGTAGATTTTTGACTTGATTTATACTTAAAAACGAACGGTAATTTCTTTTAAGGCAACATTAAATAAGCAAATTCGTTACTTAGAACGCTCAATGAAGTATATTATACCTTTGTAGGAAATGTATTAGTCCCGTATTGATTAACGGCTGATATCTATTTCCAAGTTACAAATCCGATTGTTGTTCAGCGTTTCCTATTGTTCAGGCAGGATTGATAACTTGTGCTTGATAGGACACACAGAAGGCTCAAATCGAAAATCCAATATTGTAAGTTGATTCCTAAATCCGTTTCATATGTCTAAGAAATTATTGTTCGTTTTGAAGTATTGATATGATTCATTGTCATTGCATAGTATAAAACAAAGTCGCTTTCCGCTGTCTGTTGTGATGTTTAGATCTTTAAAATTACACAACGGATTTTGTTGCGCTTTTCTTTAATTGATAGATTGTTTCACGGGGAAGGTTTATTTGTATATTACATACACAATATAGTAAAAAAACACAGATTATTTTAGTTTTTAAAGTAGTGTCGTAAGACGTAGCCGTTTTTATTGTCTAATGACTGAAAAACTGTGAACGTAAGAGATTCTTTAGTGTATTTAGTATCAGCATTGCACCCGTGCGAAGTCGGGGCTGGTCGCTAGTATTTAAAAGATTTCTTCAAAGTATGATAATATAAAATATGTACTTACATTATAATGAGCATAAGTGTTCTAGTTGCTCACGTGATCTATATTTTATGTAGAATTTAAAGGTGAAATCGTCAGGATATTGTTGTATTATATTAAATATAGTACCTATGTATTAACTAACATGACTTTGTATTTTTTAAATGTTGAAAAGAGTATCTACTGAGTTTCTTGTCGGTTCTTCTCGGTAGAATCTACTTTCCGAATCAGCGGTAGCTTCACTTAATTGTTAATTGACGATTCAAAAGTGCTTGTAAAATTCCACTTGAATAAAGTTTATTTTGATTTGATTTGATTTGAATATGACTCGAGAAACAGTCAATCGTTGAACTAGTCAACTATTATTTGAAGTCGATCTTTGCAGGACAAATCTAGTTAGGAACAGTCCAATAGCGTGTATGTCACGTTCGTACAATACTTGTGTAGAGCACTTTGCGATCTTGAGCATTGCTTGTTAGATTCTTCCATTGTTTGTGAAAAGTGTGCATGTCTCAGGTTTAGTTATTTTCGTTACATCGATATTGTTGTGTTTCTATTTATAAATCAGTATTTACTTTGAAGATAGATAATACAGACTATAATCAATACTGATTTAAATCCAAGGTTCACCAAACATTGTTAGGTACTTACAGATATTATTTTATTTAACATTTTTTCCTTTTATATAATTGTATAAGTAGATTATCTATTTTTAGCTTAAGTCTGGCCTATATACATATCTTAAAAAACTATTCGAATTAGCTTCTTACTTATTATGTAAATATTATACGTAAGTACATATATGAATATTCTTAAATCGAATGTGTTCAGAATTCGGCCTTATATTCAATTAGAAACGACCATATTTTTCGTGCATGATCATTTCATAATTCTCTCGAACCATATAAATTTAATTCTCAACTTATAACAACATCAGCCTGTAAATTTCCCACTACTGTGCTAAGGCCTCCTCTCCCTTTAAGGATAAGGTTTTGGAACATATTCCACCGCCGGTCCAATGCGGTTTGGTAGAATGCACATATGATATAATTTCGATGAAATTAGACACATGCAGGTTTCCTTGCGATGTTTTTCTTCACCGCCGAGCACGAGATGAATTATAAAAACAAATGAAGCACACTGAATATTCAATGGTGCTTGCCTGGGTTTGAACGGGCAATCATCGGTTAAGATGCACGCGTTCTAACCGCAGGGCCATCTCGGTTCTGACATAAATATCCAATGAATATATCACTAAAAAAATCAGCTCTCCAGATATTGTGTAGACCTCAAGGACTTATTCATACAAAGTTTGTTTAAAAGATTAGTATCAAATAAGCCATAAGTCCATTCTATATACGCACGTTATAACAATTGTAAAGATTTCGAATCGAAAACAAAATCACACAGAGTGACATAATGTTGACTCTACGTAGTAATTAGAATGTTATACAAGTTTACAAGGTGTTATAAAATTCGGCGTGAGATATAAATATGGATTATGCGAACGATGTTTGCGTTGAATAGCGGAAATTTTATTCACTAATCCCAGCAATGTACTTTATTATTTGAACTCAAATATATTTTGCGTTTATATAATTAGATACTGAATTTGCGCTCATAAACAGTGATTAACTGGCTCATTGTCACATAGCTGAGTATAAATGTTTTTTTAATTCTTAGTGATTCTAATTAGTTCTTTTAAATTAGTTACATTAATTGTAAGCCTGTGTTTTATCTTATATTATAAGAAGGTAATTTATAAGGGAGACCTTTTATATTTATTCCTTTAATTAGTCTAGGCTTAATGATGATGAGCCAAGTATTGTATCTATAGGACTAAACAGTGAGCACAAACTGAAGATACTTGTTATCTAGGTACGTGAGAAATATGAACTTTTCATTTCAACATTAATTATTTTCTTTTCCTTAAAGTCGAATGGGATTATGCCACTTGAGACTGTAGTAACATGGCCCAGTCACCTTTCCAATAGAAATTAAATAATATTAAGTATTGCTGTTAAGTAGTAGAATATATCATGATTAGAAGGCACTTAGCCAGACGGGCTTGTAAAAGTTTGTGCCCAAACGAAGGTGCAATCTCGTAATCCGATTGGACGACGAATCCCACCGACTGCAAAAAGTTCAGGCGCTGGACTAAAGGTTTTACGTGCTTTCCTTGGTACGATGCACAAATATCGAGACTGTTACGAATTTTTCATGAGAAAAATCCTATACCTCTTCATCGGCTCATACGGGGTTGAAACCATAGACCTCGGAATATGCCTTAGCCATTAGACTGACGAAGGGGGCAAGTAAAATATATTTATGCTTTTAATAAAAATTCGTGTTCCATTTTTCTTTTACACAGAGAATTAGCATACCTCAATGATGTTCTAGTAAACAGATATGTCATTAACGCGCAAAAAGTGAATACTAGAAAACGTCCTAATTGGGATTATGCCAGTAATACGTTATAATACATCATTAAGTAATACGTTTTGCGTAATTAAAACTTCTAGTTATCCCTTTTACTTATAGTTTTTATCAAGCTATCCACTTTTTCTTGTAACGAAATGTAAAATAAGCGGTCCCCGGCGCGGCGCACTTTTTTCTGTTGTTTAGTATGGGTATAACATATCTGTTTATTAGAATATCATTGGCATACCTTCATTGGTATAACGGTATGCTTGGAAATCTTATTAAAGGAAATAGATTTGAATGCACGGTAATCTTATTAAAGCTAATAATATTCGTTTTATTAGTTTTTGTTTCACATCGAATAACACAAATTAGATTTTTTACGAGCAAACTTAATAACTAACACTATAGCATTTGATATCATGTGTCATTATTACCTTAATTACGTTAATATTGTATATTTATTTATATTTTACAATTTAAATTCCATAAAGTAAAGTAAGTAAAAAGTAAAGTACTTTTATGTATTCTAATTTTTAAAAATTAAACACAGTAAATAGATTAATTGATTTTTACAAAATAGATTTTTATTTTGCGAATACTGTTGCCTGAATTAGAAGTAACTAGAAACTAGAAAGAATTAGAAATAACAAGCTCAGGGGTTGTATCTTAATTAATGATCTGTCTTGTATTTTATAACATAATTGAGTTTCTTGTTTGAACTCTAAAATTTTACGTTTAAATTAAGATAAGTCTAGAGAAATTTTAAATTCGTAACTTTACAATTAATTAAATACTTTAACAACTAATTCTAAAGTGCTTTATGAGACTACTTTGATAAAGAATATTTTGTTTTATATTTTTTATTCGTTTCAAAGAAGGATTATGTAATATTATTCAATCTGCAAAAGCACTCTAATAAACAATGATATGTAGAATTATTCCAAAAAGGCCGGCAACGCACTTGTAAGCCTATCATGAGGCCCATGTGCGGTGGTAATCACTTTCTATCAGATGACTGATGAGCCTCCAGCTCGTGTGCCACCTATAACATAAAAAAGTCCTTCGAAAGTAATCTTTCATAGAACTTTAAAATCACATGAAATGAATTTGTTTTGCAGTTATTTTACACTTTATGTTTATAATGTGTTATCTATGTATAAAATTCTTGTATGTGTATGTAGTGAAATTGCAGCTGTAATTGCAGCTGTAACAGCTTTGCTGATGGGTTTTTATTACATATTTTATAAGAATATCACTAACCTAATTAATAAATGCACAGCCGGTACGGATAGTCGGTGAAAATGCAGCTCAATTTTGTTACTATTTATGGTAATATAATCCAACCCGAATTAAAAGGACACATATAAGAATACAAAAACTAACAGGGTACGATGTTTTTCCGCTGTCGATGTTTTGTTAACTTCACGCTGGACTCAAATACAATGGAGAATGACTGTCATCGTCAAAACAAGGACAAAAAGTTTTTTATAGAAAAACCATTCTCAAAGCACCGGTTTGAAAAAGAAGTTTGTCAGCGAAACATTGTCTAAAAGTTTCGGTATGTGTAACAAAAAATCTGTTTACAAGTTATTTCTCTTAGCAAAGATTTATCCACAGATAACGCGTTGATTACGCGTTTTTACATTGTCATTGACTTGACTGCCTTATTCGTTGAGTTAGCACAGTGCGTAGTTAGGCCTGCATACTCCAGGGTCATTTTCAGGTCAGGCTGATTTGGGACGGAGATGTTTAGGTTTATTCAGTTTATCTGTCAAGAAAATAGCTTAGTATGTCAGTAATGTTAATCTCTCGTACCTCGAAAAGCCGTTAGTCCTCTCATGACCTCTGCGGTGTCGTCAGGTTGTGTTTCCCTTTGATTACGAGTGTGGCCCTTATGTTTGTGCTTACCCTGCTCAATAATATTTGACGTGTTGCGTTTTCATAAATCATCAATAGATATATCGTTCATCATAAGCTGTTCTTCAAGATCCATTTATTTCCTCGGTCCGAATGTTACAATAGGAAATTCGAAACCAAATTCAAGCTAGTAGGGAATAAAATATAAACTGCTGCTCTCTTGTATCTTAGACATAAGTAAACTTGCATATAATGAAAAAGCAATCACAGCGCACACAAGCAGCATCACTAATCAATCAACGTATAAGTCCCAGCTAACCAAATCTTTATCTTTAACAAAAAGTAAAACTTTTGCCAAATGGGTCATTCGAAGGTACTTACAATAACGGACTGAATCCTTCCACCAGTAAATATATTTTAAATTTGTACAATATATATTTTTTGCCAAGGAATTAAAGGCAGTGTATATCTAGTGATGTACTTCCGTTGACTTTGCTTAAAAAACCTTTATAATAAAATAATGTATCGTTTAACACAACGTCGCAATCGAGTTTAGGCTTACTTGTCTTCGGTTTTTAATATGAACTGGACAAACCCAAATACTTATTTGGAATAACCACGATAGTCTCGAATTATTTAAATCACCGATTCGTTAATGGTTTTCTAAAATAATAACATTTGACTACTAAGTCATTAAAGTGCCCTCAATCAGCTGATTTTAATGACTACAGTACGCTCAGTGGTTGAAATTGTGGTCGACCGAACTCATTATTGAAAATTGTAGTCAAACATAATTATGCATATGTATTCGCATATTTCGAACGCTTATATTCTTTATAATTTTTATTGATTTCTCGAAAGTTCCTCAGTAGCTAAACAAAAAAAGAAACCAAAAATGCAAAGGAGAGACTGTTTCGCTCCCTATTTTTTTTGTTTAGCTTTCTGAGAAACATTCGAAAAGATCATAAATATATTTTTATTAATATAAATAACTTTAGACAACGTTTATGTAAACGTTATGTTATAATTATGTAACTATTTTGTATATTATAATAAATTTTATTATGTCGTTTTATATTTCGTATCGATTAGCCTAAAATTAGCATATCCGGATTCCTAATAAATAAGCACAATGTATATAGTCGCGAATATCATATCCTATTCATTATAAATGTTCCACACTGATGGTATTTATTGTCTATGTCTATTCTTGTATATGTCTTCATGGACGTAGTTGCTACTTGTAGAGCATGCTAGTTGCGTAGTGTGCTAGTTGTTTTGGCTTAAAGATGGAGACAAACTTGCAACCGTTGGTTCCGTATTAGTTTTGATTCCGTATTAATGGATGTGGAATCCTATAACGATTAGTAAAAACCCATTGATTGTATATATTAAGTTATTTTCCTCAATTAAAAATGAATTGATACACCCGATCAAGAATAAGAATTACGTTTTTATTACAAAAACGTAAAAAAAATTCTTTAAAAAAATTCTGTCTAAGCATTGCAATGATCTAGATTACGAGGTTTTGAGGTGTCCTGTTCCTTCTAAGCAATCCTCTTTGAAATTTTAAGTGTTTTCCAATTTGCATATAGACCTTATCCGTGTTACAAATATGTTGACGTCAACAATTTACAAATATGATTGATAAACGCATTGTTCATTTGGTGGTATGGCTTTGTGCAATCACTCACTAATCAGATATTCTACCGCTAAACTACCGCTACTTAGTATTATTGTGTACTGGTTTTAAGGGTAACTACAGCCACGAGCTTATAACTTAGCTTCCATGATTGGTAGCACATTAGTGATCAAACGAATGGTTAATATTACTTACAGCGCCAATGTTATTCGGAGGTGTTGACCACTTGCCACCAGAATGAGATGACGCAATAGCTGAGGCTACTGGACAGGAACAGCCCGGGTAGGGAGGGTAACTTCGAGGTCCGTACCCGGCTCACCCTAAGGGTTAGCGGGAAGAATTCTCACTCACTCACTTGCCATCGAATGGAACCTTTCCTTGTCCGCTTAAAATATAACTATTGTACTCATTGTAATTACTTAGTCAGGTTTCGATATATTTTAAAAGTATAAATCTCATAGAAGACCAAACTGAAAAATGAGTTGCTGTAAAATGTAAAAATTTTGAAAGTGTCGCAAGTAAATTTGATTAAAAGGGCTGTTTTTTTTACAAGAGTCAGCATGTGAACAAAGTAGCCGGAATTAGTATAATTGCCGGTTCGGCTGACGCTCGAGCACGTTTACGACTCCACTGCCCGTGCTTTTTACGTTATTTCGCTTGAAATTTTTAAAACGTAATTTTTTAAGCGCAATCAGCGCTGGAAATGTTCAAAATGATTACCCACTACGAAGCTCTGTTTTCTGCAACATTTTTATATGTATACCTAGCAACCCGCCCCGGCTTCACACGGGTACAATAACAGATACCAAATTATCAGTGTTCCTTTACTATATTGTCCATGTATTAAAAAACGGCAATCAAAATCCGTTGTATAATTTTAAAGATCTAAGCATACGTAGGGACAGCGGTTAGCGACTTTGTTTTATACTTACATATGTATGATGCAGGATATCATGACATTTGAAAGTGGAAGTTCTTTGATTGAGATTAGTGCAGTGCAGTGCAATAATTCAACATGTAACGATTGATTGGAACGGTATTTTTATTATATAGCGCGTCTTGTCACAACGGAAACCGAAAGTATAGTTCTACATCTGTCCGTTAACGCGGAAACAACTGTGTATTAATTAGATTCCGTGTTTTGTTACGACGCAAATTTATTTAATACTAGTTTTTACTCGTGGCTTTGTTCAGGTATAGGCAGGGGTTAAAAATTTGGGCTCGGGGTTGTAAATTTCATTAAATTCTCTTTAAGTCAATATTAATTTATTATTTTTGGTTTGGCCGTGTCAAATCATTATATATAGAATTAATTATAAATACTTAAAATATTATAATATAATAATTGATATAAACTGAGAAATACATTTAGGAAGAGAATAATAATAAGGTACATTAGATTATTAAAGTTAATTTATTTTTTGGTTGATAACAGTATCTCATAAATGAGAGATTTGATTATATTTTATTATGACATCGCAGTTTTTTCTTGGACACAATTTGTATACAATGAAATATTTTTGTGTATAAATATGTGTAAATTTCGAATGGAATAGTGTAAAAGACTATTTTGATTTATATTATTACTTTATTAATTAGAGAAAACGACTTCGAAAAAAGAAAGTTACATTTTTAAAAATGATTAGAAAGAGGGTACCCCAGAAGATAGACTTATGCAATTGGCTTTATAAGACCTACAATTTTCTTCTCTATTGTTTTGATGTATCTTCTTACGCTTTGCCAGCATTAGATGTATCATACATCATCATAGCATAAGAACTGTTTTCTATGACAAAACACAGATGAACCTACTATATATACAATAGTTCTGATGACATGATTGTGACAACCGCATTATACGCCATTGAGTAGTTAAAACAAGAGACCAGAAGTAGAGACAGAAACAGACATTGTTTTGTACTATTTATAAATTATAGACAATTTTATTTTAAAAATGTTATAGATGAAAATAAAAGCGATCGAATAACACATATGTCATTCAACAGGGAAGTGTTTTGGGACCAATTTTATTCATATTAATCACATAGCAGTCAACTCGGTGACATTGATTATAATGTCCAGCGTTTTGGTTTTTCCGGTTATTTTTCACGTTGTACGTGGAACAACTGAGACAATACTTAGTCCTAGTAAGTCTGACTTACTTTTCTGTGTTCTTAGTTTGGTGGAGCGCATTCGTATATTCTCCTAATTGGCAGCTCGTTACAGCCGATATTTGAAGCCTCAAGCTTCTGAATTTTGAGAGGACCAAGACGACGTTTTCGCTTTCATCGTCCCCACCGAGATTGCTTTGACGATTTAAATACGTAACTCCAAAAATGTATTCTGCAACACTTATGTTTATTTATAATTTCTTCTTTCAGCGCCGAGAACGAAAGGAATGAAATGATGAGTAAAAATTAAGCATTCGAAACTTATTGGAGCTTGCCCGGATTTTAATCCTTGGATTCAAATCAAATCAAATCAAATCAAAATAAACTTTATTCAAGTAGGCTTTTATAAGCACTTTTGAATCGTCATTTTACAATTAAGTGAAGCTAACCCCGCATTAAGTTTGTGGGTCTTCGAACTAGTGAATGCCATTATTAAATACCCCATAAAGATTTAAGAAATAGTTCAAAAATACCCCTAATGACAGATAATGAATATTTGCAGGATTTAAAGTGCAGAGATTCAGTTCTCAAATTTTGTATTACAGTCTCGGTTTTCAGACAGCTAATCGTGTGTACATAGAATACATTTTCTAAACTTTTGTAGACGTTCAAATATCTCATTGCATTTTTTCTCTTAATTTAAAGCGATGACATTTTGGATTCTTACGTAATAGCTGTAATTCTAAAGCTTTCAAGTTTCTGTTAAAGATTGTTCTGAATCCCGTTTAACGACAGTTGTAGAAAACTCTAATGGTTTAGGAAATTGGTTCTTCGAATGACGTTTTTGCGTTGTGTTAACGTACTTTTACTTAAAACATTCAACTTGCATTTCGGAAGATAAAACTTTATCAAACAATTCTCGAGGATTTCTTGATGACATGATGACATTATTGCTAACAATCCTACTAATCCTATATTAATATTATAAATGTGAAAGTAGCTTTGTCTGTCAGTCTGTCTGTCTGTTGCTCTTTCACGACTGAAACCGCTGAACCGAATTTGATGAAATTTGTTATGAAGCTAACTGGAACTCCAAGAAAGGACACACTTTTTTGCTTAACACATCACAACACGCTAAAACGCTTTACGGGGCGATTACTAGTTGATAATTAACACAAAATAAATAGTGATTGATATTTTTTTGCGAGTGAGTATCAATCTATTATAAAGCTTTCCTTGAGATTTAGTTCGTCAACTTTAAGCCGATGTCGTGTGATCGATGGTCTAAATTGTTTGTAGATTTAGTGTCTTTTCCTTGGGAGTACACTTTCCCAGAAGTGGGATATTTACTCACTTATTACTTTATAATTGCCGGTAAGGCACATTGGTACGAAAAAAAGAAACATTTATATGTGAAATTTTAATGGAAAAATGTTCCGTTTGACATTAAATATTTGATTACGCCTTAAGGATAACACTTGAAAAGTAGTTACTGTTATCGAATAATGATACACGACTCGTTGACTGCTGACCTTAACTTTGCAACGTTTTATGATTATAGCTATTGTCATCGTCATCGTCATGAAATCGTCCCGTGCCTCGATAATGTCAACAACTTTGTAACAACCAATTCGTTTCTATACGTGCAGCACATTCACGTGCTATTCCTCGCTGATCTAGTACATAGCTTATAATTAAGATAAGTCTTAAGTTCAATTGTCTTATAATTGTGATTCATGAGTAATGAGTTATTTTCGAGGGCGGAGATGGCCCAGTGGTTAGAACAAGGACATCTTAACTGATGATTGCGGGTTCCAACCCAGGCAAGCACCACTTTATATGCATGTGCTTCATTTGTGTTTATAATTAATCTCGCGCTTATCGGTGAAGGAAAACATCGTGTAACTTGCATGTGCTAATCTCATAAAAATTCTGCCATATGTGTAGTCAACCAACCCGCATTGGAACAGCGTGGTGAAATATGTTCCGAAATTTCTCTTCAAAGGGACAGAAGGCCTTAGCCCAGCAGTGGAAAATTTTCAGGCTGTTGTTGTTTGTTGAGTTATTTTCTCCAGAAATTCTTTAGGATATTGCAAGTTTACCGTAACTCCGAAAACGGTGAAACATTTTTTTTTATCGGTTTCCTTTCATTGGATTTTCAAAGTGCACCTTTGTTTTCGCACTGCGATGTCTCCAGCGCGATTGTCTGGTTCGATGACGTATCAAGAGTCTTATGTGACTCTCGAGCCAATTTGTCTCTCGAGCAGCCTTTTGAACCGACCGTGTTGTTTTCGAATCTATCGTTTTAATTACCCAATAACGAAAAGCAAAATAAAAAAATTTGGACGGTAGAAAATTGTATTAGGATATAAAAATAATTAACTAGATATAGAAAATTCCCAAGATATGTTCCCCTGTGAATTATAGACTTACCGTCAAAGAAATAGAAAAAAATTGTGACAAATTCTTATGGAGTTTAAATTTACATAAAATGTAACACAAAATTTCAGCGAAACACAACTTCAATTGGTCTAGTGGGTACTGTAGTCGCCTACAAGCGCAACGGAATAGTGTTATAAAATGTAAAAGTTTTTATATTTCTTTTTAATTTTCGACGAGTAAAACCTTTAGAAACTTAAACAATTAAATACCGGACAAAACATTTTCTATTTCTAGCTTTGTTACATATCCATGCTTTTATTTAAATTCACCTTTTGTTTTTATATTAAACCTTGTAACTATAATTTAATCTAATTCCAGCTAAGATTATTTTTAAATTAATTTACTTTTTCTTGAGAGCTGAGATGGCCCAGTGGTTAGAACGCGTGCATCTTAACCGATGATTTCGGGTTCAAAACCAGGCAAGCTCCGCTATATATATGTGCTTAATTGTTGTGTTTATAATTCATCTCGTGCTCGGCGGTGAAGGAAAACATCGTGAGGAAACCTGCATGTGTCTATTTTCATCGAAATTCTGCCACATGTGCATTCCATCAACCCCCATTGGAACAGCGTGGTGGAATATGTTCCAAACCCTCTCCTAAATGGAAGAGGAGGCCTTAACTCAGTAAAGTAAAGTAAGGCTGTTATTTTACTTTACTTTTTCTTGAAAAATCTTTACATTTTTCTTTCTAACTCTGAACCCACGTGTCCGAATTGTTCGGGCTTTTTTGTTATTGATTGAATACTAACAAGTCCGCACGTTTTTAAGTATCTTTAAGTTGCATTTTTTGTTAATTGCCTTAATTAACAATATACGTGAGTTTATATGGAACATCTCTGGATTTAGGTTGCGCTGCAGAAGAAATAATATTATGAAAAGATATACCTATATATTTCACTGGAATTATCTGTTTGTTTATCTTTTAACGAAATCTTCCTCTATTTTTTATTAAACGCATCAATCATTGTCCTTGGTCAAATACGTTCTCATTTTACGACTTTACGTGAAATAATTTGGAATTATCATCCGATTTACAGTCACGTCCCTACCAAGGAAAATTTTATGACGTACCGTACTTATGACGTATTAAGCTTCTAAAGATATTTCATACACAAATATACATGCAAGAAATGCAGAATAAGTATATCAGTGATAATTAGGACTCCATTCCTTTTGTTGTTTCATTTCCCACTGTAAAATATGTGTATGGCTATGAGTGTGTTTGTCATAATAGGGTGATAGTGTTTTTGTTGAACAACCCTCGGTTCGTTTTGTACGACAACTTTAAAACTAATGATATATTACATACATAGTTGCAGTACTAATATTACTTACATAATAAGATGTTTTGGAATAAATTTTATACATTTTTAAGGCATCATTAATAAATGTCTATTAATATTATAAATGTGAAAGTAACTCTGTCGCTCTTTCACGACCAAACCGCTGAACCGAGTTTGATGAAATTCGGTATAAATCAAACTTGAACTCCAAGAAGGGACATAGGCTACTTTTTTGCCTAACACATGACAACCAACACCCTAAAATGCTAGCAAAGCCACGGGCGACTACAAGTACATATATAAATAAATGCACATGGAGGATTGTTGTAAGAGTCGAGATGGCTGCGTGGTTCGAACGCGTGCATCTTAACCGATGATTGCGGGTTCAAACCCAGACAAGCACCGCTGATTCATGTGCTTAATTTGTCTTTATAATTCATCTCGTGCTCAGCGGTGAATGAAAACATCGTGAGGAAACCTACATGTGACAAAATTCATAGAAATTCTGCCACATGTGTATTCCACCAACCCGCATTGAAACAGCGTGGTGGAATATGTTCCAAATCTTCTCCTCAAAGGGAGTGGAGGCCTTTAGTCCAGCAGTGGGAATTTACAGGCTGTCGTTGTTGTTGTTGTTGGAGGAGGATTGTTCTAATTTTTATTTCATAGCTGTTTATTAAATGTATATTATCGTTATTTTCCAATTTTCCAGCAATGAACGTACTAATAATAGACTAGTGTATTGTGACCAACCATTACAATGACAAAGTTAATGCGCCCGTAATCCTCTCGAGTTAAATTATCCCAGTAGGAATTGATGGATGTGAAAGGTCAATTTATAATAACCGATCTGAGCTAAGAATAAAAAGGACGGTGACGGAGCTATGTGCAGTGTACGAACCACCCACTCACCAATCATTCCACCGTCAAACATAAACATTCTGTATTGCTCTTTTCCGGGTTGATTTCTAGATGACTAAATATGACCATTGACCTTCTTAAAATAAGTAATGCTTACTAGTGTCTATATTTATCTCAGGTCAAGGCGTATTTTACTATAAAAAATGTGAAAAAATAATTGAGTATGAAATTTTAATTAGTCACCTAAATGTGGTAAGACCATAATTTCCAGAAATTATATAAATGTTAGATGTCTGGGCTCGATGAGGTAATGTACATTTCAAATGATGTGGAAAGGTTTTCGGCATTTTAGGTTGTGTTCAAAATTCCATGTTTATATTATTAATATGAGAGTAAGTTTGTTTGTCTGTCTCTCTGTCTATAATGTTTTCCCGGATAAGGGGATGTCTGTTTTTTGAGTCTAAGCCTATTACCGGGTGTAATATTGGGTACAAAGGATTGTAGCCCTCGGTATAGCTAATTTTAAGTACATTTTGAAGTAACCACATTCATTGGTAGCTGGTTTCCTTAATATTAGTCTAAGCAACGCGTATTCATTGGTAATTCGAAAATATTACTATTCTTATTTGTTTAGTTCCCTCGAATGGGTCTCGACAATAATTGGTACTTAATAAAGATATGATAACGGATTTGATGATTTACAATTTTCAAATTAATTGAATACTGTCTTTGATTGGTAAAACTCTGTAATTAAAATCTTGAAAAGTGTTACTACTGACTTCTGCCTGTACTTTTATAATCTATATTCCGATAGTAGCCTTACATTTAATATACTTAACAAAGTTATGTTAAAGTGCTTGTAAGAGCCTACGTTAATTATGTTGATGTTAATAGGCTAGCATAATGTTGTTCTAATTATAAATATATTTGTTATTTATATTTATCTTATTTTTCAGGGTCTTCGAATAACGACCATCATCGGGTCATTTGGAACATGTGCGGGCGCATGGCTGAAGGTGTTCTCGGTGCCACAGGATCTGTTCTGGCTTGGGTTCACTGGACAGACAGTGGTGGCCATATCCCAAGTTTTTATCTTGAACGTGCCACCGCGCCTGGCCGCGGTCTGGTTCGGAGCTGATCAAGTATCATCAGCCTGCAGTATTGGTGTTTTTGGTAACCAGGTAAGTTAAGTGAAAACTTGTAATCATATTTACATCTAAATTATTATAATCACAACATATTACAGAATAAAGTCCACTAACCTATACGTGATAAATTTAAAGACTACGTTATTTTGATATTTTCTAATAATTTCATGAGAAAACTTTAGGTGTATAATTCATTAAGATTTTGTGTAAATTGCTTTTTATGTGATGATGACTGTTGAAGTCGTCGGAAAAAGTCGTGCCGACAAATGGAGATGTGTATTTTTATAAAAAAAATTATATAGGACCTCATTGTATCCTTATGAGGCCGAACATTTAATATATTATGTATGTATATACTTACTACACAAAAAGCAGGAAACATTGTTATATAAAAATTAAACAGTTTGGTGTTGGTACATTTAAAGCAGATGACTGATAACGTGTTTACCAAGTAGGGAATGGTGTGAACCATAAGAATAATATTAGGTATGTGTATGTAAATAATGAGCAGTTAAGGTCACTGATTAAAGAATAAAGATCATTTTCACATATCCATAATGTATCTATAATGTCAACTCTACACATAATGTTCTTTAGTATTGTGTTATAAAATAAAAATAAAAAACAACTTAAATAGTACATAACATAATTTTTAATATATATTCTGCAAGGACTGAATGTCTGTGATAAGCTACAAACAGAAATTTTCCACTTCTCAAGTACTGTATAAATGCTTAACAAGGCTAAGACGATGGCTCCAAAGATTTTCCTTTTTGAAAACTCTTATAATTTTCATGACATTAATTATCGTTCTGCCAAAAATAAGTATATAGATACAGTTTAATGAAAGTTCCACTTTATTATTTTTCCTTTTAAACGTTTTAAACATTTTAATGTCTTTGAATCAAACCACAATGCACTCCATTTATTCAATAAGAACAAGAAGATTTTATACTTACTTATTGATTATTTGTGTTTGAGTTTGTGAAGCAAATACTTTGCCTGTCATGTCACACAGTATTCATATCATTCGTGTAATACAAAATTGATACAAATTTATTAAAGTCAAACCTCTTGAACTCGACCAGGATAACTAGGACCAACTTTACTCAAGCAAGAACATATGAATGAAAATCAGCAATTACTGACTTCCCCTTTTTATTATCTATAGAATCCTTTATCGAGTAACACGCCTTATTAATCAATATTTAAATCAATTAATCAACAATACTAAATCCTATATAATCCTTTGAAGCTCTATAGAATAGAGTTTTGTTTCTACGAATACGAAATACGATTTATCAACGAACAGACCGTAGTATTATTCCAGTGCAGATGGATCTCGACTCCGATTGCTGACTCGGAAGCGTTTATTCAATTGTTTTGAGTAGAGGGGTCTGGCCTGGTGTGATTTAGTTCATCTCATTCATCCTAACAGATCCATACCAATGATATACAAATACACAACTTGAAATAGATAATCAGATATAAATAAGGCCCTTACATTCCCACACCCGAAAAAAAAATCAGCAATATTTTATACGATTTTCACGAAAGGAAAGAGCGATTAATGAAGAAAGCTTGGGTTTATGATTCATAATTTCTTATGTAAATGCATATCTAAATATTTTATTAATTATTCTAAAATATGGATTGAAACCTGATCTACCTATAGTAGCGAGTAAATTATATCACTAAGTCATCATAGACACGCAATCTTAACTTATTTATCGCACTATTTGTACGTCCTATATTGCAACTCCATTATTTTAATGTACAAGGAACAAACACAAACTTGTTACTCGACTGCATAGAGTCAGTAACTCCTTTGTGGGGCAATGTATACGGTTTTACAACACGATCCCAGAAAGCGTTCAAAATGCCTCTGTTGCCAAATAAAAAAAAAAATTACGAAACGCTTGTGTGTAAAAGGTTACTATACAATTAATGAGTTTCTGATCGATAGCACACCTTGGGAATGAAACGATCACCTCCTGTTTTTTTTCATTTCATATTAAATTGTTTATATAACATATGAGACAAAAAAATCCCGCTGAGTTTCTTTCGCCGGTTCTTCTCGGGTCAGGATATTTTATTTTCCGAACCGGTGGTACTGTTTCAATTGACCATCAATAAGATAGTGTAATACTTCTATATCGAATAAAGTTATTTGAGTTTGAATTTAATGAAAAAAAAAAAAACATATAAATAAATGCGTTACTATATATATCAGGTTCAATATCTCCAAGATATAAAATATAAATATTTAATAATCCCCTACACAAACAGACACAAGTATATGTATACATAACAAACATGTGTAATGCAATTTTGTTGAAACCAGTGATTACTATCACGCTAATCACTTGTGATAATCTCGAGCCGTGATTTTCACAGATGTCTTAAATGATCATTTTTATCTAATTTTAACGTTTCTTGCTTACTTTAACTTGACATTTACTGCGAAATTAAAAAACATATTACATAACACAATATATGACTTAGTAGGGATTTGTCTGTCCGTCTTGTGCTCGGATTTACAACCGCAAGCATTTAATTGTTTTCGAATTATGATAGTTTTAGGTATGACGGTTCTCAGGAAGAAAAGTATGTGAACATTGACCAACTTATTTCTATTCACATTTTACTTGAAAAGTCGGATCGTTTTGATATTTGACATTGAAAATAATTTTGCAAGACGTGAAATTGATTCAGTTTTTGTTTTAATTTGTATTGAATTCAAAATTATACTTACCAATGCACAACTATCAAAAACATTTTGATGTTATTTTGACTCACTATAGCTTTACTTTGTAAGTTAGGAAAAGAAGAAATATGTGCACCAGTTTAGTACGGTAAAAAGTTACATTTGTGAACGAAAATAATCCGTTGAAAATTATCATAAATAAACAAATATTAAAGGCATAAATCTCCACGTTTGTGTGTTTCATTACTATGTTAGCATTCTTGGTAATTTAATTAATAATACTATGTAATGTCTATATATTATTTAACATTTATATAACTGTACTATACTGTTTTTCATTATGTACGCTAAAAATAAAATAGATTAGTGATAACAAAAGTAGGTATTTACAATTATGAAGTTTATATATATAATAATAAGTAATAATAATACGTTTATATATATATATATATATATATATATATATATATATATATATATATATATACATATATATATAAAGTATTAAATAAATCGTTAAACATGATATATTTTGAGTAATATTTTAATTTTGATTAATGAAATAATTTATGACTTAAAATATTGGTTATAGTGACTACTAATATTTGCTTACTTTTTTTTTGTTTTTGTATTAATTAATATTTAAATTAAGTTTTACGTATTTTAATAAACACCATACTTTTGCTTTGTGATATTATATAGAAAGATTTAAAATTAGTTTCAAATGTTGATATGCTACTAAAACGTCCCTGGTTTAAACATCCATACATGGATGTGTTTGTCTGATAACATATGGCCGTTAGGCACTAAGAGAAACCTAGATCTATTAATAGAACAAACATACGACAACAACGGCGAACAAACGACCTCACGACTAATATACATAAATTGTTGTAAAAAAAATGAAACGATTTAGTCCATGTAGCTGTCGTTAGTCACAGTTTTTCACGGGCAGTGTATAAGATTTGCGTTCCTAATTACTATTATTATTAGAATTCGAACTCTTTAATTCCGGTCTGGCTTTGTATATATTATATTTTTCTTATTACTCATTTCTCATCTTTCTACCTATTATACTTTTTAGATCCTACTTCAGAGCGTATAGTAGTGTATCAACTAGATAACTTTTGGAAATATAATCGCAGTCTTTACTTGGTGGTAGGGATTTGTGCAAGCCCGTCTGGGTAGGTACCACCCACTCATCAGTTATTCTACCGCCAAACAACAGTATCCAGTATTGTTGTGTTCGGGTTTGAAGGTTGAGTGAGCCAGTGTAACTACAGGCACAAGGGACATAATATCTTAGTTCCCAAGGTTAGTGGCGCATTGAAGATTTAAGGAATAGTTAATATTTCTGACAGCGTCATTGTGTATGGGTAATGGTGACCACTTACCATCAGGTGGCCAATATGCTCGTGCCGCCAACCCGTACCATAAAAAAAGTAATTATTTAATAATTATTTATTATTATCGATACAAATCTGATATTTGAACAGCATCGTGTATTTATACGCATATTAAAATTCAACTATAATCGGTTGGATTTTAATTAAATCTGGTCACATCAGCTTTATATAATACTAGATGTCGCCCTCGGCTTCGCTCGCGTTTTAGGGGGTAAAGTAACCTATGTCCTTGCTTGGAGCTCAAGTTTGCTTCATATAAAATTTCATCAAATTCAATTCATTGATTTGGTATTGAAAGAGCACCACACACAGACAGACAGAGTTACTTTCACATTTATAAAATATTACTATCGATGTTTGAATCAAATTCAGATTTAAATGAGTTTTTGATGAGCAGATTAATTTTTCCCAAGTATTTTATTGATTAATATTGCCTTCCAAAAGATTTTTTTTCAAAAGGTTTTGATGAAAAGTTCCCTTTGTACATACAACGTAACTGTTACTTCCTCGTCTAGTATGACCCGTAGACTCCCAGGGGTATGACGACGTAATACGCAAATGCAAGGAAAATACACTCTTTTCCTCCCTCCCGATGTTGACAGTGCTCTAAGCTAAAAGCTAGACGTACGACCTTAGGGCGTATTTTGAGCCTTAAATTAATACCCAACATTCAACTTTAATTCCAGTACTTATCACCAATCTCCAAGTGACACTGTCAAGGTAAAACAAGGTCACAACTTGGTATATAACATGTCGTGTATAGGTACATATTTATCTTCGTCTTTCTGTTAATTTGTGCAAAAATATCTAATTATTACTTAGTGTGGTGACTCATTTATAGTCATAATTTTAATTGTTAGACTAGCTGGCGACGTGATCCAAATGTTCCAAGATAAATAATTTAAAACTGAAACTAAATTGTAAATAATAATCATTTATTCTACAAGCAAGGACTTAAGACATTTTGGACACAAACAATTCGTGAAATGTTTAAAACTAATTTCTTTATTCAAGGATATTGATATTTAGTTATTTTATTATGTCTTTAAATAATTTTATTTTTATATTCAGTGTTACATCTAACATTTCGACACTTCGGTCGTGTATCTGCGGTAAGTTTCGGGTTTGTTCGTGGAACAGCTGTACAGTTCTGATATTAGAAGCACGAACGTTTGAATCCATTACATAACATCACTTGTGGAGCTATTCAAACTATTTGTTTTGTCAATTTCACGGATGCCTTTTTTGAATAATACCCATTGTGTGAAAACGCGGATGAGCTGAGATGTGTAATAAAAATTAACGATCGTATTTCAATGATTCTCACTACGTACATATTTGGTCCAGGATTATTTACTATTCTAACCTAATATGATCACAATAAATTAACACACCTGAAAATATAAATGTTTATGTAACAAAATCTAGTAAAACTTCCTATTCCTTGTCAATAGCTCGGCAAAAAATACATTATTAATAATAATAAAGATGTCGCTATATAATTGGGTTTAAAGTTTTGTCGACTTGAAATTTTGGGATGGATACGAGATGTTCAGGGTTACAGAGTGTGACAATTATAGACTTCTTGCTGTCCGACCTAGAGAAGATGCCATTATCCTAATTGTGATTGTAAAATTTCCAGCTCGGCGTAGCTCTTGGGTTCCTGCTGCCTCCGATGATAGTACGAGCGCAGGGTACCGTGGAAGAGATCGGCGCAGATCTACAATTCATGTTCTATCTCGTGGCTGGAATCACGAGCGTGCTTTTTGTTTTTATTCTACTATGTAAGTATATCAGACTTATGCAAAAATATTAAAAAACAGTTGTGTATAGAATATGAATATTTTAATGTTTATGCTCAAATTACACAATTATAAGTCGATCCGTTCAGTATTATAACGTTCCTGTCAACAAGCAACGTTTGAGTTTTTATTTGCTTAATCATTAGTACGAGTATTTATAATTCATCTCGTGCTCGGCAGTGACGAAAAACGATGTCAATAAACCAGATTTAAATGGCTCGATTTATGAGCATGCCTGTCATCATCATCCTCCTGCCCTTTTCCCAATTTTATTTGGGGTCGGCGCAGCATGTTTTCTCCTTCCATACTTCTTAGTCAGACGTCATCTCACAAGTAACATTTTTTCTAACCATATCGTCTTTCACACAGTCCATCCATCGTTTTCTTGGTCGTCCTCTACCTCTATATCCATCCACATTCATGCTCAAGGCCTTCCTCACAATATGTCCCTCATTCCTCCGCATTACATGCCTGAGCATGCCGGTCAAAATTAAAATTATAAATTGTACAACATTTAAAACAAAAACTTTGGTTTTCCAAATCGTTTAAAAAAATATAGAATTCGGAGGTTAAACAAAAATAAACAACAATCGAAGTGATAACTTTTTTCAATAACTAAAGTCTGTTGAAAATATGAATCGTTCGTTTACTACGGTTTATTCTAACTGAAATTGTGATCGTACATTTTTTTTAATAATTTGTATTATTCATGTAGGCTTTCGTAGGATGTAGATTCTATCGAGAAGAACTGTTAAGAAAGTAATTATTTTCCAACATTTGTGAAATATGTGCATTGTTTCTATAGTCTTTAAAGCGGCTCCACCGAGTCCACCGTCAGCTGCTGCGGACTTCGGTTCCAGCCTTGACTCGAACTTCCTCAAGTCGATTCAGAAACTGCTCACCAACCGGAACTACATCCTGCTACTCATCTCGTACGGTCTCAACGTCGGCGTCTTCTACGCGATCTCGACACTTCTCAATGAACTCGTCCTTACTTACTATCCGGTAACGTATTTTATGATTCTCTATATGTATGTTTAAATATGCTCCAGATCCTCAAGATGCTCTTCTCCATCATACAATATAAAAGCTTAAACATCTCAACGATATCAGAGTAGTATTTTCAACCCGGAACCCTTAATGCGGCCCATTACCTGAGCAGTTACCTGTATTGTAACAATTTGTTTCGAGCTTCCCATATGTCACTAAAAAGCATTGAGTATTATGAGTATTACATCGGGCAACCTGCAATGATATACTTGATTTGAAGTTAAACTTCAGAACAACTGACTCAACTGCAGGCGCGTCAATTAAGTGAGACAGTATCGTAATGCTCAAAATTGAATCTTATACTGTTACATGGCGAATAGAAGCTCTTAGTGATAGACTATCCTAGGCAATATTAAACTGAATCCTAAACCAATATTACAATATTGTAAGTATCAGTAGTGGAATCAGTAAGGAATCATTTATTAAAAAAAAAACAATCTACCGACAAAACACGCTTATTTTATGTTTAATCGAAATAAAAAATTTAACCATAACTTCTATTACATTAAATGGCTGACAATAATAACATTTTGCGAAATACTAATTATCTCTAGTGCCGACGGCATGACGACCGTCTAGCGCGAGATGATAAGTGGGCTCTAGTTTTGGAATGGCACACGTTATATAGCCTGTAGCAGGTAGGATGGTGTGGCAGGGCTGACACTCCTTACAATATAATAATGCAATTCTATGCATACATAAATGGATGCTATCTATACATGTATTTCAGTCAAGGTTAAAGAGTTTTACTTTAACTGTCCCCCTACCTTCTTTTACACAGGGTGCAAACGAAGACGCAGGTCGAATCGGTCTAGTGATTGTGGTGGCTGGTATGATTGGCTCAGTGGTCTGCGGTCTCATCCTCGACAAGACCCACCGTTTCAAGGAGACCACGCTGGTCGTGTACGCCGCCTCGGTGGTGGGAATGATCATCTTCACCTTTACCCTGGACTGCGGTTACATTGCTGTTGTTTACTTCAGCAGTATTATTCTAGGGTAAGTTGCGTTGGTTTTTGATACTGATTGAGGTTTTCTTTATTGATACTAGCAATTTTTAGACTTATTGGTACTTAATCTAATTTTTGGCTACTGTATAATAAATTTATATTAAGTCGCCTTTAAAAAAAGAGCGACAAATAATAGCCAAGTCACACGATGTCGTCCTCAGAAGAGTTTACGTTGCTTAGAGATTTTGTTTGTTTGTGTAAACACTAGGCATAGGCTATCTTAATTATTTGATTTATTTAAAGAAAAGGTTTGAGCTTATGAGCCTAAGTGCAGAACACATTGGAGTGTCATTATGTAATATACGAAACCTTTTTTCTCACTTTTCTCAGCAGTGACATTTACAGGCTGTCTACTATATATTTAACACATATTCTGTCAATTTGTTTGGTTTTGTTAAACTGTCTTGAGGTAATCGAATACAAACTACACAAGTATCTCATATTTTCAGATTCTTCATGGCCGGCTACTTGCCCGTCGGTTTCGAGTTCGCATCCGAAGTTACCTATCCGGAACCCGAAGGAACCACCTCGGGCATTCTCAACGCTTGCGTTCAGGTATTATATTTAGTTTCATTGAAAAGGCATATTCCCATAAATTAGAAACTTATTATTTGATGACTAACTGTGCGATTTTGAATTTAACAAAAAAATATATTATTGTAGCCTAAGTTACTCCCTATTATATAAATTATCTACCAGTGAAAGTCCCGTCAAAATCGGTCCAGCTGTTCCATTGATTAGCCGGAACTTACAGACAGACCGACAAAATTGTAAAAAATGTTATTTTCGTATACATATGTATCGTGTAAACATTTATATGCATTGATTAAAAAAGGGCTATTTAATATTACAAACAGACACTCCAATTTTATTATATATATAGATTTACAAGCGCGGTGTCAGTATCTTCTGATTCTCATTATCGGAATCTACAAATCGATCATAGTTTTATTCGATACTGTTCCGTAAAAGTCTCCCATAACAAAGTTGTGACGCATGCTACGTAACGCGTGGGCCAGATATTCGGCATCGTGCTGACGCTGCTGTTCGAGTGGATGCTGGGCGCGGCGGGCGACCGCTGGGCCAACCTGGCGCTGTGCGCGCTGCTGGCGCTCGGCACGGCCGTCACCGCCGCCATCCGCTCCGACCTGCGCCGCCAGGCCGCGCAGAACAAGGCCTAGGCCGCGCAGAACAAGGCCTAGGCCGCGCAGAACAAGGCCTAGGCTTGCCACGCTGACTCTTGTGTTATTTCTATTTTTGCTCGTTCGTATTCATATTCACATACCAAATATTTTATTCGAGTAATTTAACGAAGTTTGACGGGAACAGAATAATTGATATGATTTTATTGAAATCGGGGACTAACTAAAGATGAAGCTGCGCCGAAAGATAGTTTGACGAAATCCATTATTAACATAGAATATTATTTTTTAAAACGAATGCAAGCTAACGAATGTAAGTATGCCTATTTATATAATATTATAGATTTATTAAAAGTTTTTGGAATTACTCTATTTAATATTTTTTTTAGAAAAAAAATAACAATTTGAATATATTCGCAATTAAATGTATGACACATATTTAATAATGTGCTTGGAGTCGGATGAATAATCAGATTCGAAGAATATTTAGTTCCTTAACCACTACGTAAAAAAAAATCGTAAATTATTGCGCCCCCAATGCAATAATACTTATTATATGCGCACTAAATCGCTGTGAAACAATGATTCAATTTCAAAAATATCAATGACGCGGTAAAAACAGTGAGGTCTTTTATAAAATTCTATTTACAAAACCTTATGTCATTAAAAATAACCGACGAAATACTGGACGAAAAATTTCATTCAAAATGACAGCTAAAGCGTAATGGCGGATTTTTGGCGCCATTTTTAATTGATACTACTATTGTGGTTAAGCCCGTACAAGAATACTTTATGGAAATGAAAATTCTCAACAGAGTTCATGCAAGTTAAATTCTACATTACTAATTAAAACGGTTTTCAAAAAACCAGCGAATAAAACTGATATTATTTTTTATCTGTTATTACTTATAAATTTTTTTTAGTATAATTGATTATTGTAAAAGTAACGGCGTTTGTTAGTTCAGAGAATTTTACCTTATTTGTCTCTCCATAAATATTATTTTACTGTCCATAGACAATTATTAGCACAGATTAAAAATTTGTTAACTTATATTTTATGTTTAGGTTATTTTTAATATTATAAAAGTCTTATTTGCGTTAATATATATAATCGTACTTTATATTAAGTTTTTATCGATATTTAGCCTAAAGATACAAATAATTTACAACGTATATATTAATAATAACAATGCATATTTTAAAAAAATATACATACATATACATTATATATTAGATGTTTTTGTAGGAATTTTACCAAATAAAGGCCTAGATTCGATAGTAAATAAAAAACTTTTAAATCCTTTAAAAACGTGAGATGTTCTGTAAAATGTGACAATAATTGTGTGACCACAACAAATAAGTGGGTACTAATTACCTGACATTCCAAGGTATAGGCTGTAGGATTCCTGTGTGATAGAATAGATATTTTTCGTATAGAAATTGTGAAGGGCATTTAGCGTTTTGACAAAAATGTTTAATACATATTCGTATTTTAACCGATTCGAAATTTAAAATTGATAAGTAAATCGTATTTTTATGAATTATAAAAGAAATAGAGCTGGCTACACAAACTTTGATCCCAAATAGGTTTTATTATTAGGGTTTTTTTTTTTTTAATAAGGCTAGTTATATTTATTAGAGCCTGCATGTTCATGGTATGACAATGCTTCTTATATGTACGACAATATTAATAAAGTGATATACGTGTTGATGAAATCCAATAAAGATTGTAGTTTCTAGGTGTGTATTACCATTGCTTGATGTGTAATTAAGATAATTATTGTAGTTTTTTTTTCACTGTAAAATTATTTAATGTTTTGTTTTTTTTTTTTGTTACAATTTACATTTTTTCTGTTAGCAAAGGCTTGTGATTTAGTACTAAATGAAATTACAAAATTTGCTGTGAGTTTTAATATGAACCAGTATTATTATATTTATTGTGTGTTTTGATAGTTGATAAGATTTTATGTGTACACGATATGTTTTTTCGAAACGGTGTTATGGTTGTGTTAACAATAATATTTGCGAATTAATCATAAATGTGAAACTTGCTTTATTATTAATGTGTAATGAAACTCTTTTTCAGAATCAAAGAGCACGATTTTGTTTTGTAATATTTCTTGTCTATGGTATTGAAACAAAATTCACGATTTTTGTGTATTGTATCTAGAATGTGTAATAGTAATTTAAACTGAAAATCAATCTTTTCAAATTAAAAAATTAAATTCAATATTTGGCCTATTTACACTTTAATACATGAAATTTTTGTATCAAAATCATAAAAGTAAATTTAGTTCTTTAATTATTTCAAACATTTATACATTTAAATGAAATCAAGTGTAATATTTTTAAAAATATGGACATTCTATTAATAAAGATGGACTTACCGCTTTAAGACAATAACATAATGTATGTTGGTAATTATTAATAATGTAATTTAAATGTATCGAATACAATGTTTTGGGAGTTGAAGAAACATCAGCATTTAAAGCTACAATTATTATCCATGCCTATTTAAAAAATCGATATTAGTAGTAGTGTTTAAGAACTCTGTTAAATGAAGTTGTTTAATAAATGTTGATGTGTACAATTCAGTTTTTTTTTTCAATGGTTACCTACTTTACCTTCCTACCCATACCCATACGTAGCCCTAGACTATTCCAATTGAAGAAAGAAAAAAAATAAAACCGTAGATTTTTAGTTCGTGATTAATATAATTTTCATCCACTTAAATATTACATCCAAAGCAAAAATTCTATTTTTATACAAACACATGGTTAAAATCATATACTATTTAAGTTTTCGACCAAAGATGTCATATCGATGTCAATTACAATAATTTATTTGTTTGATGTATGTATGTGTATTTTACAAAATAAGTTATATTTGTTTATTAATTAACAGGTTTAAGAACAAAATAAAGTTTTATTCATACTAAATGTTATCAAATTCGGTTTAATGGCGTATCCGTGAAAACAGAGCTACTTTCTGATTGTCAAGTGCTAAATACTGGCTTTCTTCACAGTTTCTCACATCATCAATGGGTCACCATCCTTGGGGATTATAGATACAGAGCCACTTACTTTTCAAACCACAACAAAAATATGTGGCAATTTCACGGTAGAACATAATACGATATGTGAAGGGAAACTTGCACGAAGTTATAAACCAACAAGTGAAACATTTATATTAAATTAAAATAAAATAAGTTACATTTTGAATATCAGTAGTTAAACGTTTTTTTCAGCATATAAAGGTTTTTATTCTTTAACTAAGCTGTATGACTTTTGTCCTTGCATACCTAGAATTAAAGGAACGTTTATGGTTTTTGTTTGTTTTTGTTGACAATACGTCAATGTTGTTGCTATGGCGGCATATTTGTATTCTGTGTTGAATATTTATTCCAAGTTGAATATTACTTGGAATTTATATTTGTGATTGTAAATAAAGCTTATGTGATTAATATGTAGCCTGATTTATATAGTTATCTATTCTTCAATGTGTGAAATATAAAAATATATTAAATGCATAACTAAATGGCATATATTTTTATACTAGTACTAAAAATATTTAATAGATAAATTATTATAATGAGTCGTGTTAAAGATGACAAAAATATTATATATGGTACATGTAAGAGTCATATAAACAGATCAGAAAATGGTGAGTGTTGTTTTATTAAGATAGATTTAAACCAATAAAAATAATGGAATTACATACATTAAAAGTCTAATTACACCATTATAACATTTACAATGTTATATTATATTATTATACTACTATTATATTCACATTATTATACTGTTAAAGTGTAAAAAGTAGTTTGTTAAATCACTAATTGATAATTATTACAATTAACAGATTTATACAAAATATGTCCATCAAAATTAAATAAACAGGAGTTAGAGGATTTATACTTTGCACTATTCGAGAGCAATATACAACTGAAAAAAACTTTGAATGGACAGAGAGATGAAATCAAAGTGCTAACAACGAAAGTGCAAAGGCTGACAGCATTAGGAAATCGTAACCAGGCTTGTTGTGCTAAAAGTTCAGCTGTTATAAATGAACAAAAAGAATTGTAAGTATTGTTATTTATAGATGTCTAGGAAAGTATGTATATTTAAATAAATACCGACTGAATACTAGTAAGGAGAAATGCTATTTGGTGAAGTCTTGTTGCATATGGTGGTTATAATAAATTGTTTTATGTAAAAATATTTATCCACAGTTCTGTTTTCTCTATAAATAATTAAAGTCAAAATCCCAATTTGTTTTTTATATTTGTAACTTGAAAACACACTAAAACTATACAGTCTGACGGTAAGTGACCTAAATCGACCAAAAGATTAGCTGTAAGGAATATGAACAGATTTACCATCAGCCACGAGATTTAACTCGTTGTTTGTTGCCTTTAGCCTATATTACTGTTTATCAAATAATTGCCTGCTAAGTTTGTGTTATTTATTTGAAAAGGCACAAGAGAGTAAAAAAATCCATTAACATACCATTGAATTTATTTATAATAATATTATAATTGTAAAAGTTAAAATGTCTTTTGGTAACAATTTCCCAGCTATGCCAATGAGCCGAATTTGACGAATTTTGCGTTGAAGTAAGCTCAAACCCCCAAAGAGGAACTACATTTTTATAACTAAAACTTATAACTACTATAAAACAAAGGCAATTTTTTTTTTATCTATATCTTACAGATGGTAGTGAATTATGCCTTATTTTAGGGTTTCAGCCACTGTACAGTTCTTCTAATACAGTTAGATTATAATTACCGTGTTCTAATTAAAAGTGAAGCATCACTACAAAATTACATTAACAGGCGTTAGAAATATAATGTTTTAGATTCTTTGATAGTTGGTGTCTTAATCATAAAAGTTATTTACTTTAGTAGAATAAATAAAACTTATGTTTTTCAGAATAGCAGACCTAAAGAAGACTAATGAGCAACTATCAGAGAGAATTCGTCTTCTCAATATGAGACTTTGTTCCGCAAAGCAGTTTTTAAGGCGCGGCACAGCTCAATCGACCTCACGTTGTTCCAAATCTTGTCTAGCTTTCAATACATCAATTAAGTATGATATTATAGTTATTTATTGTTTTTTTTTTTTTATATTGGTACAGGCTTAGATGAAACAACCTTTTCTAAAATAATACAAATATTAAATTACATAAAAAAAATTGAAAACTCATTACTAATTCTTTAAATTTGAAAATGGAATATTGTGGTATTATTTTGATTATATTACAATCGATTATAATTGCATTAGACATGTACATGGTAATGAGTGGAGTAATATGTATGTGCATGTGCATATTATTTTTATTTAATATATTCTATTTCAAAGTGGTCTAGTGGCTAATTTGGGCGTTAGCAGACCCCAAAGTCCAAATGCGAATTATTAGTTTTTTCATCTAAATAATTCTCCTAACAACCCTGAATTTCTATTGAATTTATGTTTATAATTTACAATGACGATGCTAAGAATGGAAGTTAATTGAACACAAAGATTGAAGATTTTTACGACGCAATACGCATAAGATCTGACGAGTTTGCTATTGTAATTTCAGCAGGCGTTTTGTAAATCGTATTCATATCTAATTTTGCAGATTTTGCAGATGGTACTAACTTAGCAATAAATAAAAAATAAAATGTATGATTATCAAATTTATTATTATTATTATTTGTACAGTTTCGGCTTTCTACATTTTTGACATATTAAAGCGAGACTGTCCCAAAAACCGAATGTATGGTCAACATACGAGGTGAACATTCAAAATGGTCGAGCTTGTCGGCATAAGTGAGAGGCATGAGTACCAACATAAAGCCACAAAAAGATCGAAATTCGAATATACGTAACCCGCGAAAATTCAAAATTCAAAATTCGCGATACTTTTTGAACACACCTCGTAAATGAAATATTCACAAAGAAAGATAATTAATAACTAGGAGCATTTTACAGGAACTCATCCATGAGCGCGCTCTATACCAAGAGGAGTGTAGCCAATGTCGGTATCGAAGCCACGTCGTGTGACTTTTTAGACAAGTTTGTATTGTTTTAATGTTTTATCAAAATGAAGGAGTAATCGAGTAGGTTGAGAGGAATGATGATATTTTTTTTATTTTAGAGAAAATATACCGGTACCGTCGACAGAAAAAGTTACCGCTCAAAATGATATGTAAGTTTCAGTGGTTATGGTTGATGTAGACTCTATAAAAAATTTCACTTATCTATGCTCTGTAATTGTGACAGTCTTTGCTTTCGAAGAATTCTGAAACCGATAAATATTACTATCCCGTATACATGGTTTATTGCTGTGTCAGTGTTCTTTCCATTGTGTACACATGACCTTATTTTTAGTCTACATTATACTTTGTAAACTTATTTAATATTTATTTTTGTCAAAATCAATAATTCTTGCACTAAGAAGTATGTATAGCTTTCCGGAAACTTGGGTGAATTCGATTAATAGCAAAATTAATCTAATTTTTTTTAAAATAGTAAATCAGCCGGAGACGAAGACTGTCAGCAAAACAAGTGTCGAACTATGATAGGCGAGTTGAAAGAAAAGATTTCTGTTTTGGAAGAGGTACGGTAAAGTACATCATAGTATGTATTAGTAAAATAGTAACCTAAAGCAGCGTACCGAGGCGAATCCTTTTGTTTTTGAAATCATACGTACAGACAATTAATACAAATTCGACCTTGAAAATTTTAAATTTATGACTAATATAATGTATGTAAAGGATTAAATATTTAAATTAAAAAAAAAGAATAGTCACTAAATGTGTCTCTGCTGACCAAAGGCATTCATATTAAGATGAGTCTTTGAATTTCAGCTGAGATGAGCTGAGATGGCCCAGTGGTTAGAACGCGTGCATCTTAACCGATGATTGCGGGTTCAAACCCAGGCAAGCACCACTATAAATATGTGCTTAATTGTGTTTATAATTCATCTCGTGCTCGGCGGTGAAGGAAAACATCGTGAGGAAACCTGCATGTGTCAAATTTCATCGAAATTCTGTCACATGTGCATTCCACCAACCCGCATTGGAACAGCGTGGTGGAATATGTTCCAATCACTCTCCTTAATGGAAGAGGAGGCCTTATCTCAGCAGTGGGAAATTTACAGGCTGTTACTTAACTTTTTTTTTTTGAATTTCATTACAAAACGCTTTAGAGACACTCGTGCTTGATGGTGAGGTCGATTATAATGAAGAAACTTGCTCATTTAGTATATACTCGTATATGTAAATAAAATAAATAAATATGAGACAACATCACATACATTACTCTGATCCCAATGTAAGTAGCTGACGCACTTGTGTTATGGAAATCAGAAGTAACGACGGTACCACAAACACCCAGACCCAAGACAACATAGAAAACTAATGGTAATCTACATCGACTCGACCGGGAATCGAACCCGGGACCTCAGAGTGGCGTACACATGAAAACCGGTGTACCTACCACTCGACGTCGTCGTCAAATGTATTGAGCAACCTGGTCTTTGCCGATTTATCATCAGGAGTTGGTCAAAACACACGAGCAATACTCGGAGCGATTGAATGAATCGATCGAAGAGGTCGCCTTACTCAGGAACGAGGCCAGTCGAGCCAGAACTGATCGCATGGCTTTGGAACAGCACCTTCACTCTCAGCACAGCGACCTGATGGAACAGCTGAGGGTAGAGGAGGAGAAGTGTTGTGAGTGACAATTATTCACATTTTTTTTTTTTTTATAAGGATCTCCAACGTTAGTACAAAAAAAACTTACACTAATACATTCTTGCGATTATTACACATTTAAATAAAACTAATTATAACGGATGAAT
Organism: Vanessa cardui; assembly: GCF_905220365.1. Taxonomy (NCBI): domain Eukaryota; kingdom Metazoa; phylum Arthropoda; class Insecta; order Lepidoptera; family Nymphalidae; genus Vanessa; species Vanessa cardui. The sequence continues at coordinate 15,398,246 of NC_061123.1, forward strand.
CGCGTATATTAATTTTTTTTTTTTTTTTAAACCCGTGACCACGAACACTGCAAAGTGCTCGAAACGTCGGGATGTTTAAAAAAAATAATTAATATACGCGATTCATCCGTTATAATTTGTTTTATTTAAACTAATACATTCACAAAACTTAACCTATACCTACGCACTCACAATTATAGGAGAACACGACATGCTTCGTATTTTATAAAAATATCTTAAGACTAGACAGACATTATACTACAGATATTGAAGACTTTACATAACATTTTTAATAGTAATAATTATAAAAATAAAACTTAAGGATAAACACACAATTTACTACAAATATTATAACGTACTGTAACAATTCTCACATTTTTTGGCAAACACTGACAGGCTATCGTGACCTATGTCTAAGTCCGATTCACATTTCCAGGAGTTACATACAAATGGACACTTAAACTCTTTGCCGACTATAATAGGCAATTTGACAGGTGTTTAAAATACATTTTATATTATTTAGTAGAGGTTAAGGAACCCAGTAAAAGTTGATTTTTTTTTAATTCTAGTACATATTTGCCGAAAAATGTCATGTTAAAAATTACATATTTAAATAGCGAGAAAACGCTACTTGGACAGTATGGCGCTGCAATGGGGTCGGTGACGTAACTTTGCTGTATTTTAATCTGTGGTACATATGGTAGAAAAGCAAGGTTTACTAGAAAGTGACTTCATCATAAGCCCGGCCAATCAGGAGCGTTTTGTGTCACGTGACAAACGTTTGAAAAAATGCATTTTTATTTTGAATAAATTAAGTATTATTTTCAAGTTTCGTTAGTAAATAACCATTTTTAAACTCATAATCTACACTGATTACAATAATTCACAATTTATTTTTCGCATTGTCAAATAGCCTATTCTATTAGAAAGGTATATATTTTATATATATGTTGAAGAGCGGTAGAGATGGCGTCCAGTTGAGCAATCTTTGTCGTCATCAGACCTTCAGATGTAAATTGCTCTGTCAACGTCTTCTATAATAACGATTAATTAATTGGGAAGCGCAGTGAAACCTCTTTGAATTAGATATGGCAACCCCCGATCTTGCTTTTAAAACTCTTTATTTCCTTAGCAACCGTCAAACATTCCATTTAATTGGTAGATCACATAAACGTTATTCTGAGATGCTTCTCTAACCAGCGCCATCTATTGAGGACCGTTGATATAACTGAACGGCATATATTAGAAAGAAAGAACACTTTTATTTGGGACCTTACAAAAAATATAAAAATATATATAAGTTACTTCAAAACTTAAATTACTATTAACATTTACACGAAAAATCATTAAAAAATTAACAATAAAAAAAGAATTGATACAAAAAAAGGGTTAAAAGAAACAAAAAAAAATATATATATACTATATTACAATAAACAGATATGACGTGTCCCAAATAGGTGTACCATTCAGCGATTAAAAGGCGTAGACTTAATGCTGGTTTTCAATGGTACCCTTTATTACACCCCTTACACAAATACTTCCAGGTGACTTAAAGGCTCAGTTGATGATGGAAAAGGGCAAAGTCTCCGAGTTGGAGATGCGATTGAAGGCGGCAGAGTTGTCCAGGCACGTCGCTAAGACTCTAGAGAAACAATACACAAGTTCCATCGTAAGTACATTGACAACGTCACAAATATAACAGTTATAATATCGAACTGTTAGGTTAAGGCTTTATTCGAGTCGAGATGGCCCAGTGGTTAGAACGCGTGCATCTTAACCGATGATTGCGGGTTCAAACCCAGGCAAGCACCGCTGATGCATGTGCTTAATTTGTCTTTATAATTCATCTCGTGCTCAGCGGTGAAGGAAAACATCGTGAGGAAACCTGCATGTGACAAATTTCATAGAAATTCTGCCACATGTGTATTCCACCAACCCGCATTGGAACAGCGTGGTGGAATATGTTCCAAACCTTCTTCTCAAAGGGAGAGGAGGCCTTTAGCCCAGCAGTGGGAATTTACAGGCTGTTGTTGTTGTTTATTCGAGGAACCTTGGAGCTTATCCCATCACGCTGCTCCAATGCGAATTGCATACACATGTGAAATAATTTTATCAGACTTATACAGGTACCTATGCATGGTTTTATTGCCTGCAATAGGCAATAATGTAGTTTTCTAATAGTAAAAAAAGTGTCCAATATCGATCTTGGTCTTGTTCATGTAGTTTTGCAAGACCAAGAACAAGACCAAGACCGTGCAAGATTTGCAGCAATAATAAGAATAAGTCTGCGAAACTTTTGCCACTTGCAGTTAGGACCGAGTGTCGTTTCGGGGAGCGGTCACGCTTAATTTACAATAAAATATATTTACTCGTAGAAAACAAACTAAACAAAACAAAAGAATGACTAGAACAGATTCTTAAAGAAGAGAATAGGATGGCGTAAAGTACAGATATAAATGACAATATATAATGACATTATAATATACCAAGATCAGGTTTTATTTAAGACGCCTACGTCTCATCTTGTTCTTACATTTCGACAAACTAAGGTCCAGGGCTTACCCTTATAAAAAAACTAGCACAAATTACCTCTTTATAATTCATCACTACACACATTGGGTATTTGAAATAATTAATGATTTATTTTTCTAAGGTACTGAAACCCAACAGTCCTTCATTATCGATGAGTAAAGGAAGTCCATACAAAGCGAACGACGATTCCGGTTACACTGACACGAGCCAAGATAAGAGTCGAGAGAGTGGGAATAAGGTGATGTATTTGTATTTTAAATTCTTGGTCGTAGAGTCCAAAGCAAGGTGGGTAGTACTCATCGTATTCTGCCAAACGAAAATACTCAGTATTGTTGTGAGTCAGTTTGAGAAATGAGTCAGGAATTGTTAATAATAAATAAATCAGTAGGTACAATTATCGCATTCAATGTCCGCCCGCTCACAGAATGCGTATTCGATAAGTATTTATTTGAAAAGATGATGATGATGAATTCTCGAAGGATTTACGATAGAAAACACCACCATCGTTTATTTGACATATCAAAATATACATACGTCATACATATATAAAACACATTATAAACTTTTATGTGGAGATAACAGAAGTCAGAAGCAATATTAAATTCAGTAGTACCTCAGTAACAAACTTATTCAATTCCAAAATTTAAATTAGACGAGGGATTTTATCAGTGTCAGTCAGATTTTTTCAGTGATAAATCTATTCGTCTATCCAATCGGTAAGTTTTTCTATTTACACCTTTAAAGAATACTTTATTACATAAGAAAAGTTTATCGTGTATTAGGTACTCAGCACAACAGGCATGGCCAATTGACAGATGTCAGGGTTTCTCAGTGGGCGGACATTTTAGATGTCATATCTATTAAACTTACATTTTTCACTTCCGTTCGAACCGAAGCGGTTACGGTGTCCCAAAAGTCTTGCTCAGCTACTTTCTCTACATCAGTACTAATATTATAAATGCGAATAGAAAGCGTTATTATTATCTAATATTTATTTTATGTTATTCTTATGCGGTCGAACTACTGTATTTAATGAAATTTTAAAAACTTGACGACCAGCCGCGGACAACCAATAGTAACTGAGGCTTTTCGGACTTTCAGGATTCGTTCACAGGACAAAAAGATAATCGAGATATCTTAGATCAAATAGCCAGCCTCCAAGCGGAATTGGTCAGCTTGAAGCACTCTTTCGTAAGTAAAGTCTACATAAATTGTATTAACACTATTCAGTACACTCTAACTTTTCATTGTTTCTGAAAATCACATCTGGTTATGATAATTTCAGAAAAATCATAAAGAATCCTCTCAACTGGAACGCTCATTAAACATCGATAACTTCTTGCAACAGATATCAAATAATGGGGAAAGTTCAGAATTAGCTAACGATGGCTTTGCTTCTCATGCTAGAGATATTGGAAGTGCCACGGCGTAAGTATTTCATATAATCACACCTAAAAATTAAGCCATGTGTTATCCATTTCATACATACAATTGGAGTTTTAACCGCAATCATGATTTATAACTACGAGCTGACGCCCAACACGCCTTTCGTACTCGAATACCGAGTCTATTTTGTCAACGTTCTATTTAAACTTTTTTTACGTTTTTTACTTTTTTAACGTTCTATTTAAGCTTAATTCTATTTAATTATATTTAAGCATTAAACGATCGAAAGTGCAATCGTGAATAAAACCAGATTTTTATTTTATGACAAACATAATTAATACCTTTTGTGCCAAATATATTATACAAAAAGGTTTTTTTACGTAGATTGCTGTCTGTATCGCGAGAACGGAACGGAGACACAAAGGATGGTTTCAATAAAGAAAGCCAAAAAGAAACAGATGCACACAATCCAAAAGATCAAATACTAGCTTTAAATAGCAATGTTTCAAGAATACCTCGGTTAAAACAACTTATTAGAAGTGCTTTAACTGAGCTAAAAAATAATGAACAATATAAAAATAAGATTTCGGATAGCAACACAGTTGATAATGAAGAAACAATAACGTTACCAAACGATGATTTAGCTAAGAATAAAATAAATAAAAGTGATGACAGTAACATCGGAGATAGCGATGAAGTTTACAGTGAAGTCGTTAATAATAGACAGACTAATCTTGATATTTGCAATTCAGAGATAAAACAAAATAATGATCATGACATTAAGGCCTCTACAATATCCAATAAGCAATTATCACAAGGGGCAGATTGTAGTAAAAGCAGAACTATCGCGCAAACGGCAATGAGCGAAAATCCGTCAAATATTAGAAAAGAAAATGCTTTACGAGACAATAGTAAAGATCAAGTAACTAATGTAAGTTCGATAAATGCTAATGAATCTTATGTTGATAATATTAAAGTTGAATCTCCAAAATCAAGAAACAATCTACAATCGGACGTAAATCTCATACCCATTGATGAAACCGTTCTAAGCAATAAAGTACAGAGGAATGCCAGTCACGCTAAGAGAAGAATGTCATATGTTATCGAAGCTAAACCAGATAAAGATAGATTGAAAAAAGTCGCAAGTGATGATAATCTTGGTAAATATTTTGTTCACATAATTCCTAGTATACAAATTTGTTTAAACTGGCAATATTTATTTTTTATTTTATGGTATAGTTTGGCGGACGAGCATATGGGCCACCTGATGGTAAGTGGTCACCATCGCCCATAGACAATGACGCTGTAAGAAATATTAACTATTCCTTAAATCGTCAATGTGCTACCAACTTTGGGAACTAAGATGTTATGTCCCTTGTGCCTGTAGTTACACTGGCTCACTCACCCTTCAGACCGGAACACAACAATACTGAATACTGTTATTTGGCGGTAGAATAACTGATGAGTGGGTGGTACCTAGCCAGACGGGCTTGCACAAAGCCCTACCACCAAGATATTTTAGTGATTATAATAAAATATAAAGTAATAAATTTATTGCCCCAGAAATATATGGTTATGTATCATTTGTTTTTTTATTTAACGTTTGAATAAGATAAATAAAACATGTCACCTAATATTTTAGGGTCAAGAACTTACTCAATCGGACCCAAAAAGCCGGCTCCCCTGGCCACCTCCAGTCCTCAGCAGAGAACCTACCGACGTGGCTCCGCTAAAGTGAGAGCCTTGTCCCCCGACAGCACTGAGTGCGAAATATCTTCCCTCACAGACCTGCCTGATGAAACCGACGGTATGGAATTCCAAGATATATACACTGTCACATTACAAAAGTTACCAAATCTCTTATAGTACGACGCAACTTGGATGTACCATCGGCAAAATTCGTAAAACCGATCTCATCCGAATTGAGTACGCTATCTCAAATTATCAATATTTATTCGTTATGCGAATATGATCTTTACACAAACGTAATAACGTGTACAATCATATGTCCTAATAAATTCGTCAATTTGACACGACGTTGAAGTGACGCGAGAATCTATAGCGACGAATAGCGTCGAATGACGCGATAGGAGGCTGTTTCTATTGGTTGTGTGAGTCGGCAGTAATCGGTTTTATTGAATTTGCCGATGCTACATTTAAGTTGTATCGTACTATATGATAATACGACTAGTTTTACTTCGCAATTGTAACCCATCATTTGTCATTTCTATCGTTAAATCTAAAACTACCAATATTTTTGATCTTAAAACTTATACATGAAACTAATTTAGCTTGAGATACCAAACGTAATGCCTCAATTTATTAATCATTAATGAATAATGACATTTCTGGATTATTTTACGACATTTTTCGTGAAATGTGAATAGGTTCAAAAAGGTTATATGAATATTGCATTTCTGTCACGACGGACATCCTCAAGGGTTACCAGCCATTTAGGCGGGACATCTTATGTGTGCACAAATGTGACGCCAAATTCGTCACCTCTAAAAGTAACTAGGATTTTATGTAGCTACTAGTGGGAATTAAAATTATCATTTATATATTAATCAAGAGTCACTTCACTCGTTTTAAAGTGTTGGTTGTCGCGTGTCAAAAATTAGTCTATGTCCTTTCTTAGGGTTTAAGTTTGCTTCATAATAAGTTTCATAAAATTCAGTCAGCGGTTTCGTCTTGAAAGAGTGACAAACAGAGTTACTATCACATGTACGATACTTTCACATTCACGTTCCAGATAAAAGTCCTTTCAACTACATGTCTCCTGGCGAGCAGCGCGGCAGCACGAGTCAATATCTCTCGTCTGACACTTCGTTGAGTGAGGGGGAGCTTTGTCCAGGTACACATACACACACGTACACATATAAAGACGTTTACACACCACGTGAGATGTTTCAACAACAGATACACTTATGACTCCGATCTATGCAATTTTTAAATCTTCATTAGCTCATAGTATTATAGATATGATTGAATAATGATTAAGGTTTCCACTATAGCGGACTTACACAAAACTCGACCTAGTCCTACCCTTAAATTGTAAAGTATTAATGTGTTAGTTCGTTTTACAGTTTCCAAGTCGTCGTTTGATGAAGTTGATAAGAAGAAGAAAATTGATTTTATTGGGTGAGTATATATTAATACATCTCAAACATTCTTAATTAATTTCCTTTCTGCAAAAATTGCTAGAATACAACAACAGCCTGTAAATTCCCACTGCTGGCCTCCTCTCTCTTTGAGGAGAAGGTTTGGAACATATTCCACCACGCTGTTCCAATGCGGGTTGGTAGAATACACATGTGGCAGAATTTCTATGAAATTTGTCACATGTAGGTTTCCTTACGATGTTTTCTTTCACCGCTGAGCACGAGATGAATTATAAAGACAAATGCAACAGCGGTGCTTGTCTGGGTTTTGAACCCGCAATCATCGATTAAGATGCACGCGTTTTAACCACTGGGCCATCTCGACTCAAAAATTGCTAGAATACTCGCTGACATTAGCTTAATCGCGCTTTTCTGATAGAAACGAAAATAGGGCTCCAATAAGAAAAGGAGTGCCCGCAGAGATCAATTTTTGGTCCGATTCTCTTTTTCATATACATCAATGATTTTCCTAATCTTAAAGATATTAAACACAAATTAATATTGTATGTTCGTCATGCGATACAATTTTATTATCATTTTATTGAATGTAGTCCAGACTTTATTATGATGAATATTGTTGCGTTTAGTTATGTTTTGACTAGTTTTGTCATGATTGCATATAAATGGCAATTTATGTGTCCTTCCAGGGACGATTGTTCCGCGCAGGAAGCTCTGCGCGCGGCGGGCGCGGAGGTGCGGCGCTGCAGGCGCATGCTGCGGACACACTCGCGCGCGCACGGATACCCCTATAACTACACGCTGCCTTTAATTTGAAAACATGTATAGTACGACACAAATTAAATGTAGCATCGGAAAATGCAATGGAATGAAAATAAAACCGATTACTGCCGATTTACACAACCAATAGAAATAGCTCCCTATCGCGCCATTCGACGCTATTCGTCGCTATAGATTCGCGCGTCAGACAAAGCAAGTGCATGTAAATCGACGCGTCAAATTGACGAATATATTAGGTGATATGATATTACGTTTGTGTAAAGATCATATTCGCATGAGAAATAAATTTTGATAATTTGGGATAGCGTACTCAATTCGGATGTGATCGGTTTTACGAATTTTGCCGATGCGACATCTAAGTCGTGTCGAACTATACATTTGTTAGAAACGAGAGTACTATAATTTAATAAGACAATCTTTGATTACGTATCATATAAGTATAATAGACCACTGTTTTCCATTCCACGTATGCTTCAGAATGATGTAAGTGTTACTATTTAATAAATATTGTTTTGTTTAGGTTGTTACATTTGTTTTGTATCTCCCAAATTGATTGTATAATTAAATACAAATTCCACTAAGAATAGAATACAAGCTGCTCAGTGCAATAATGTTGTATTATAAATAAAGTTATATGAGTCAACCACTGCGGTATAATATAGCCGAGATACTGATCGCCATTGCTGAGTACAAACCCAGCAAGCTATTCGCATATGGAAATCGAACATTAGTTTATCTATATCATATCTTCAATTAAATTACGATTATATTGTAAGACTAGCTGTGCCCGTAACTTCACGGGTGTTGGTATTTAAAAAAACATATTGTTGTAATTTTTTTTTAAGTAAAAATAATTTATTAACATAAGAATTAACAACATTAAATCTTAAATATATATATACAAATATGAACTAAAACCAGTTACTGTATAAATCTTGACCGCGTCGAATGGTGGCAAGAATGCTAGCAGAATTTCCCCGTTGAATTGCATTCCGATCCTCTGGGCAAAAAACGAACCAGCCCTCCTAAGTTAAGTATTAGTTTTGTTGTAATCAAAACAAATAATAATTTGGCGGCGATAACTGTACTCGGTATTTTATTGTATATATAGATACCTCATCTTCAGCTACTAATACTTGATATTAAGTAAATGCGAAAGAGATGGCAGGTATGTCTTCCTCAACAATTCCAAGGCGGAAACACACAAGCAGACTTTCTCATTTATTTATAATTGTTTTATTAATACATGCAATTTCAGTAATTTTAAGATGACAAAATAAAGTCAATAAGGCTCCGACATAGATGTATAAATTTAATTATTTTTAGTAACAGCTCAATGTTTAAAAAAAAAAAGAAACATCTGTATTCATGCCACGTAAAATAATATTAATTGAAGTCCAGCAAATTATTAAACAACAAATTACACCATTAATTTAAAAAAGCACATATTCACGTAAAATAAATAGTTTCGATTACAATTATTATATAAAATAATGTGACATCCACATGAGACCGTAGAATTAAGTATCACTCACTTTGAATTAAATTTAAGTTAAGTATTAAATAAGCCATATTTTGACTATAATGGTGCTATTGGTAATATTCATTCAAATTCGTAAATTAAAGATCTAAGCATACAGAGGGGACTGGAAATAGACATTGTTTTATACTATGTAATGAAGTAGAATAGGTCCGCAGTACAGTTACCATTAAGCAGAGGTAAATTTTTCTGAAAAATATTATACGTTGGATCTGAATAGAATCAGTAACATATTATATTATTACTTTTATAAGTTAGAAATGGCCCACAGTTATTGTTATTATTAAGGTCATTTGTATGTTGCAAAATATGACCGTTTTGTGTGTATGGTCAGCAGAACCCAATTTGTGAAATGTTGAAAATACGGTGATGCGCTATTTTGTTTTTTTTTTTTTACAAAGTCGACAGGACTTGAAAAATTACAACTATGGCCCATGATCTGCAACTAAACTGATCTTGTGCGTACGTTGTCGGTCTTTAAGGAACGAGTATGCTTTTTTCTTGAAAATATTCATGTCATGGCAGTTCTGAAAAACTGCGAGTTTCACTAAGTGGTCGTGTAAAGCAATTAATGCCTTTAAAATCTACAATAGGAATCCTGGTCATCAAGGTATGTGGAACTATGACACGAGTTTCTTTTAAATGTGATAGTAACATAACCATCGTCATTTCGTGACGTCACCATCTAGCTAGTCCTTATTCGACGGTTCAATCTTTGAAATGAATTTAATGGTTGTGTTAAGTTTTCCAGTTTTAAGTGTTTCTGATTATTTCTTAAGGTATGCAATATTATATTTAAATATTAGTATAATATTTCGTGCTATATATTTATAGTTCTAATAGTACTTGTGTTAAATAAAAATTGGTAAATTAAATACATTTTCAATCTTGTTTTATTTACTGCTGATACGATAAAGGCACAGATTATCAAAATAAAAAAATGCCAACAGTCCACGCTGAATGATAAATGTCATACTGTTTTATAGTGACTCTAAAATAAATCTCTTTTTCGTACAAACTATTCTGATGTGCGTTAGACTAAACTTAAATCTACAAGCGGTGGTTACCAGCACTTAGATTTTTAATGGTATAAACAGCATTACATACTTGGTAAATATAAAATAGCATATTTATTTTGCCCTTTGCTTAGTAAGTATTCCTTTTATTATCACAGTGAAAAAAAAATTGTGCAATTTTAATATACTTTTTTTTTAATTATCTGAGTCCATATTTGTTCTTAATTCAAATTGAATGCGAAAGGCAGTTAAGATGTTTCGTTTCGCATTGAAGGTGATAATTTAATTAAAATTATTGTCACATATCATTCGCGATTAAAATGTAAAGTATTTATTGTCTCGACACACTTAACATTTGGCAAAGATCATACAACTATTTTCGAGTGATCGATTGGTGGATTTATTTTGAGACATTATAAACCAAAGTAACCGCGCACCTAAAATAGACCAGTCTATTTTAATTTCAAAATTATAGACCAAATTTTGATCCACTCGGACTTAGGTTGGTGGCATTCCGTTTATTTATTAAACGGATCATTAAACATTTTTTAATAACAAAATTAAAATCAAAATAAACTTTATTCAAGTGGGCTTTTACAAGCACTTTTGAATCGTCATTTAACAATTAAATGAAGCTACCACCGGTTCGGAAAGTATATTCTATAGTAGTAACTCAATAGTTATTCTTTTTCAACATTTAAAAAATACAAATTCATGTTAGTTAATACAATTATTTAAATAACAAAAATTTACTTCATTTATATTTAAGATGTTACAGGATTTACATATCTTATTTTGTCATGGGATGATAAGATTAAATTAAATTTAAATTTCTACTTTAGAATCGAAATCCGAAAATGGCCGACCAATAAACTCTTGGTCAGGTCTGCCCTTCAACGATTAAATGAATTATGGTAATTAAATTATTGTTGAAGGTACAATTCCTCTGCGTCTCCTGGACTTGAAAACATATTATTTTACTGGAGAAAAAATATTTATGCATTTCTCGCTGAGTTTGGCAGGATTTGCAGGATTACAGGAGTCTGGATTGTCATGCCATGATGATGTATTAGCTATTTCCAGTTTGTTTCCTCCGATCGGGGTTTTGAAAAAATAAATCAGTAATTGTAACGTAGACAACTGCTTGACTAGTCCATAAATTTAAGGTCATTACACGACACGACACGATTAACGTGGTTTCATGCAATTCCTTGATAGGTTAACCTACTCATCACTAAAACTACCGCCAAACTGTAATACTTAATAGTATGGAGTTCCTGTTTAAATAGTGAGTGATCCAGTGAAACTACAGAAACATGAGTATAAAATCTTAGTTCCATAGATGTGACGTCTCTCAAAGAAAAAATGGTTTAATGATTTCTAACAATGCCCATCTGTAATTCTTACCATTGGTTGGCTCATTTGTCCAAAAATCGGATAACTTGCAAATTTAGCAGATTGCTGTGGGCTGAGCATGTAAGCTGAAGGATCGATAGCCCTTGGGGCTGACTCTCCTAGAGTTAAAAGCACTCAACCAGGGAGGTGCATTGTTGACCTGATGAACGTAGTTTATTCTGACAGTACATGGAGTGTCAAAGAACCGAAAGTTTCGAGCACTTTGAAAGAGGTCTCATTCCAGCATACGATAACGAATGGCTGATGATGATAAGTTAATTTACGATCACCGACCGAACTAAAATAATATTAAGAAAAAAAATACTATAAAAATTCAAAACAGGGCTGCTAAAATATCTGAAACACATTCAAGAACGCTATGAAATCCATCGTAGCGATTAATGCAGTGTCAGAGTCAGTCATAGTGGTGTGACGGCGTGCGACGGACGCGCTAACGCGACCGAACCTCACGAACGACTCGGAACCGTTTCGTAATACAAGTTTCGTTACCCCGAACCCCGTCACCTTAACCCACCCCTACACGTGAACATTGTTTACACTCACCGCGAGTGACGTTACGTTCCAAACAAAATTCGGAATAATATCGCAACACTAAATAAATTTGTAACTAAATTTTTGTTTACTAACTCAAAATTGATAACGAAACCGATTTAGACGAAGAAATAGACGATGATGAAGGTTAATAAGCGAATAAAAATAAAGTGAATAAAATAATTATAAACAATAATCTGAAAATTATAAGTAAATTACAAAAAGTGTTTTATAATAATAATAGTCTATGACTACCCACATAAAAATCCTATAATGTAATGTCTATAATAAGAAAAAAAGATTCCTACGAGTCAATTGTAAATTTAATTTGTTGTGATCAACAAGTATTCGCAAAAAACGAATTTGTTTACAAGTGTTCGGTCAAAAGTACTCACGTATTCATTTGTGAAACATAAAATTCAGGAGCTTAGTTTTATTACCGAATCTCGTGTTTTTATTTATCTTGGTCTTATACATTAAGTATAAATATGTATTGAAAGCAAACAGAATTACAAAAAAGCAACGGCTTCTTGATCATCCAAATGTCAAGCACAAAGATAAAGAAGTCTGGACTTAGCTAAGATTAATCGATCAATCAATCTGCGTGCATCGGCGCTAGGCGTCCTTGCCCCAGTGACGTGCCAAAGACGCGGACGCATTTAGCCCAGTCTATCCGCTCTGAAATGTTTTAAACTTTCTTCCTCAACCTATCAATCGATTAACAACCTAATTGTCTTATCGTTAAGGTGATAAATGCTAAATACGTAGCTTGTAATTTTCGATCCCTTGAAACTTTCGTGCATTTTCTTCAAGGGATTGTGAGCTTTATTGCTCTTGTATTAAGCGTGGCATATGAGAGTGAAGAGTTACGCATTTCAAACGTATCTTCGCCATCGTGCACTGACATTTGAATACGGAAAAAATATTTCATTTGTTATTTTAGTGTCAGTTACAAATGTTGTTTTTTTTTATGGCAACAGTGATTCATAGCTCTGACTTTTTAATTGATTGGAAGTCGAAATGAAAAACGCTGTTTTAATCCAGGGGGTCATAAACCTTAATTCCGCTATTACACGAACTATAACAGTGGCCACGCGTAATACTCGTCATAAAGCGGATATTGCCCACACATCTATTTTCGAAATCCATTCAACCTCTTGAGAATGAAAATTAATCCAAAATATATTTACATTTGTGCAAGACCCATTAAATCTAAAATGGCCTAAATTACATCATTATCAACATTGTCGGCTCTAATTTTATCAATATTACAGTTTGTTCTATTTGATTTGTCGTCTCCAACGTTATATCGGTTTGTGATTCACTCGACTAATTTATTAGAAGCCATTAAGACACTTCCTTCATCACTCTACCATCAATAATTATAGACAGTAGCTTTCCATGCAACCAAATCGTATGTACTCACGATTCCCTTTCTTTACCCGTCGTTTGCTCTTCAGCTATGTTTTTCAAATCAGCATATCTGTACTCACGATGGTACATTTCCCTTTCTTTACCTGTTGTTTATTCTTCAACTATTATTAGATAAGTTACAAGTAAATTTCTTCACAGTAGTCAAGAAATATATTTGTCTCGTTCCTTTCTTGTGGTTTAGTTAGAGTTTTTTTAAATAGAAATCAGTATCGAATAAGATTTAGCATCTTATGTAGAAATATAATATTCTAAAATACTATAAGAAGTACTGATATTTCTGTCACAGACAGTCGATTATTCAAATTTTGTTTATTTTATTTGAAGTGTGATTATAACAGGATGTCAAATGTGCCAAATATTCCAGAGCCGATCCTGATCCAAACAGAGACCTTGATATTATTTTAGTTCATGACCATTATTCCGCATGACGAGAGTAACAGTTACAGAAAATTGACGATGTAACCAATTATTATGTAAATCTTTACAAATATTATAAAGAGGAAAAAATTGTTTGTTTGGTTGTGATGAATAGGTTCCAAAACTACTAGATTTACAATAATCTTTCACAATTTGAAAGCTATATTACCCACGAGTAACATAGGTTAAATTTAATTATGCAAAAAATAGGGCCCCCTAAGATTTTTGGGATTTTCGGACGCAAGGTATAAAAAAGCTTTTGAGATACGCAATCCTGTCATAAATCCAGAAGCTAGTCTTTAAGAAAACGAGCGGTTTGTGTAGCCGAACTCACTTAACGCTAAGATTTATAGTTCTCGTGAATGTCAACGTCAATAACACCGCATTCCTATTTATGTAAACAGATTTCGGATGTCATTGAACGAAATACTTTAAAACAGAGCGTCGGACGTCCTTTCTTTTATTGACAGATTCTTTCATGCGCGAAAATTTCGCTTCGATTTTTAAATATCTTTCTTTTATTTTTACATAATAACCCTACAATCCTACTGACCTGTGTTTATTTTTTTCACAAACTCGGCCATATTTCCTCGTAATGCTTCATCAGACTAGCAAGCTCAATATTTTGTAATAGGCAGGAAAGCACTTAGGGCTAAACGTTTGTGCAAGTCCGTTTGGATATTTACCACCCGCCCATTATATATTGTACGGTCAAAAAGCAGTTCTTGGTATAATCCTTTTCCGCTACCCATTGGGCCAATGTAAGTACAAGAGACATAACATCTTACTGCACAGGATTGGTAATGTAAGGAGCCCTTAGCATTTCCTTTTTACGTATACGTATAACAGGTATTATTTACAAAACGTTCTTGTTTTTTCTTGAGTACTATACCTTGGCTAAGTACCATTGATTTGCAGTTGCACTAGTAATATAACGCATGCGTTATTCTACAAAAAGGTTACTCTGGTTTCGTATTAAATGAAATTGGGAATTATTCTTACTTGCTTAAATTAAATTCGATTTGTTGCAATAATAATATGTTAATTTAAATAATAATTTTAAGTATAGCTACAGTTTATTTGGCATGATTTAGTTGGCAATTGGTTGATTTGAATTCCTATTGTAAAAGCAGTCCATACCAAACCGTTAAATAATTCTTAGAGGAATTATTTACGTGCAGGTGCCCGATGAGTCTTTGGCAAAGTTGACAGAGCGGCTGCATTCCGCTCTTGATACGAGTTTTATTATATTTTAAACGTGATTAACTATAAACTTTAATAAATTGATGAGTGAAAATAAAAACTTATAATCCAAAACTTTTTAGGTATTTCACAGGTCACGAGATTCATTTTGATATTAGTATTAAGATTGGATTTAAATATATTTAAACAATAACAATTATAATAACGGTCCGTAAAACAATTACCAATAATCCGTAAGTTATCTGTGAAGTGAAATGTCAAGACGATGATATAATTTAAAGTGAATTTAAAATTGATCGAAGGAACGATAAAACACAACTAATTATAATTAAACACTCATTAACCCACACATACACACAAACACACACACATCATGGACACCCAACACAATACACGTGACATCATGAGCAAAGAAGCGATAGGTCAGTGCGCTAAATTTATAAACAATAAATTTGTAGTAAATGTTACAAGTATAAAAAAAGTAATGCTTAAATAAATTAGAATATTTTTTTTCTGACAAGAAAGCTCAATCTTACTTTTTTGATATTTCAAATTTAAACTGAGCAGTGTTTAAAATTGTTTTGTTTTTTTAAATACTTATTTATGAATCTGTTAAATTATACGTAAATTAAGTAGTTCTTATATATTTGACAGCTGGCAGTGTGGAATTTGGCGTAACAAAAACTCCTGATACTAAATCGATTATTTCAGTAGATTTTGATTACACTAAAAACATATTACTTCGCTATACAACGGAAGTAAAATAGTAGAAACACCTATAAACACTAATATACAGTATTATTATATATATTATTATGTAGCGTTCCTAATGCTTACGTAGTTATATAAACAGTGCTTTATATTATTTACACAGAAGACTGAACAAATCCTATTTCCCCGTTCCGTATTATATTATATACATACATACATATATTAATTCAATAACCACTCCCAAATCCAATAGCACAAATTCCCTTATATGTTAACTAATCGCATACTAAATATCATATACACTTAGCTAAAATAGCGTCTAATTAAGCAACAACATCTGTCCTTTCCTCTGTTGAAATAATATTTCCCCCAAATGCATTTTCGACACTGCTTAGATCTCCATTTCTCCTCCCATAAGGCGTAGCTAAGAATATTTTCGGTCGTGTTAGTATGGCCATTTGTATTTTTAAATAGTTTCCTATACTGTATGTCCGGTTTGTGTATTTGATATATCGTTACTGTACGTCAGTAAGTAATATAAGTTTTTAAGTCATTTGAGATATGCGACTTCAAAAGTTACGAGCTTTAACGAATTTTACGAGTGTCTACGAATTACATCTCGTAGACACTTCTACTGAAATTACGGATTTTAGCAATACTAGAGTTTTTGGAGCCGAGATGGCCAATGGCTAGAACGCATCTTAACCGATGATTGCTGGTTCAAACCCATGCAGGACCCTTGAATATACATGTGCTTAGCTTGTGTTTATAATTCATTTCATGCTCGGCGGTGAAGGAAAACATCGCGAAACCTGCATGTTGAGAAATATGTTCAAAACCTTCTCCTCAAACGGAGAGGAGGCCTTAACCCAGCAGCGGGAAATTTACAGGCTGTTGTTGTTATTGTACAGTTTTTTGAATACATTAACCGGATATAAGTAGTGTAGAGGCTGGCGTTACTAGAAAGTAAGTTAGTTGATTCTTAGCTGCGGCCTTAGGCCATTGTTCATCGGTGCGCAGTGTTACCGGCAAGTGCAGTGACGAGTGCGGTGTTGTAGAATTCGGCGAGTGGGTGAGCCGAGTGGCGGTGCCGGCGCTGCGCTCGAGGAGACTCAGCGAGCAGCGAGCCAGGGCGGCGACTCTAAGGAGCAACATGGAAGTAAGTTCATTTAAAATCCCATTTAAAACACAAAACCTACTATTGTAGGTTGCTATTGCAAAGGGTCTTTTGTAGAGTTTAGCTTCTATCAAAACGTACCTTAAGACTAGTATGCGAGTAGAACTTTCAACGTAGAACCAGACCATAAACAACATTAATAATGATCCAAATTATCGATTATATTCAAATTTTACTTCGATATTTGTTGCACCCAAAAGTGATTATCTGATAACGTACTTTTGCATCGTCTACATCTGCAAACGAAAAAATTACAGATAATAATTAGATATAAAATTCTGACTTCAAAGAAAATATAAAGCTAAAACAATTAAAACCGTATATAAAACACGAAATTGTGGTTAATTTCTTAAATGCTTATGCTTTATAATAAATAGCTAAATGCTACCATGCTATTTATTATAAAAGAAAGGCAAGCATAAAGCATAAAAAGCATATAAATGGACCTTCGAGGGGCTCCCCATGATAAAGAACTACGCAAATGACATATTCATAGTTGAAGTATTAGAGAGTTTTCAGTATAATATTGAATTTCTGAAGGACTTAGTCGACCGCGCTGAGGATTGTGGCCAAGTTTACGTGGGTCGTGGAAACGGACTCGTTGTTCACAATCATATCCCGATGGGACGAAATTTCGGCTCATCTCCATAATTTGTATTACCGACTATTATTTACAATGTTATTTTGATGCACAAACAAACCATATTTAACTCCTAATAGACAGCTCGGAGATCGCGAGTAAATCAGATAATGACGTAAAACACGTGCAACCCGCATTAGAGCTAAATTTGTGGACGCAGTTGTTCTAAGTTATATACATTAACTTGACCTTTCAAAAGTTTAAAGGTCTCGTCAAAAAAGCATAGATAAATAAGGAATTTTAAGAATAAAAAGGGTAGACTTATTTTTTGTTGATTTTTAGACAGGATGTTTAATTTAATTGTTCATCACTGACATATTTTTTATTTAAAATTGTCGAAAAGAGTAACTACTGAGTTTTTTGACGATTGTTTTTGGTTGAATATACTTATAGAACCGATGGTAGGTTTTAAATTTGATTTTGTACTGCAAGATGAATCAAAAGTGCTTTGGAGAACCTAGCTCAATAAAGCATATATCGATTTTGACATAAATATGTAACAGATAATAAATAGCACAGAAAAGCGTTTCCACGAGCTCTACGACAAAATAAAGCTAATTATTTTTGTTATTAGCGGTACGCGTTGTTATAATCCTACTAATAATATATAATAATTAATATATAATTAATTAATATATAATCGTTGTTATAATTACTGACTACTATTAACTGACTGAAAGAGTAACTATTGAGTTTTTTGTCGGTTCTTCTCTGTAGAATCTACTTTCCGAACTGGTGGTAGCTTTACATTTATTTGAACACCCAAACATGACGTTTGTTTGAAATTTATGGTTTTGATTGATTTTTGATTTTGTTAGAGATCATAGACCACTGTGATTTATCTCTCTAGAGCTGTAGAATCTATTCATCACATATCTACCTCCAATCAGGAATATTAAGTATTGTTTGTTCCTGTGTTAAGAGTTCGTGGCCAGGGAAATCACAGACACAAAAGGCATTATATCTTATTTATCAAACTTTCTCGCTAAAATTGCGTAAGCTGTTACATTGTCAAGATTGAAATCCCTTCAGCTGCCTTAATAGTTCTATTAAGTAACTTGCCAACAAAAATAAAGAGTAATCGTACAAAGAAGTGCCATTGCCGGGCCAAGGATTTCTATCCCTTTGTAGATAAAGTTTGTTCTCCGCCGCGCTGATCCAATATGGTTTTGTATATGGACATGTTACAGAATTTCATTGAAATTATTGACATGCAATATGAATTATAAATATTAATTAAGCACATGTTGTGTTTGATCCCACAATCATCGGTTAAGATACACGTGCTCTAACCACTGGGTCATCGGTCAGCAAAGGTATTCTCAACGTCTCGCACTTGATCAATCTTAATTACGGAACAGCATGATTTAATAATGACGTAACATCTTTCATAAATCAAAATCAAAAATTTGATTTATGTAATAAATAAATTATGACGTTATGTAAAATATTGATACCGAAATACACAGTGTTATATATTACTCTGAGAACATAATTATGAACTATGATATATACATATTATCAGTCTGTTATTTACTGCTGCAATGATTGATGTATTTTTGAATTTGTTATATTTCTTATAACACCATAATATTGTCTATGGTCTAAAAAGTAAACCACTTCTACAATTATAGTAAAAAAATGTTGTAGCCTATGTTGCTTATACATTACCTAACTGCCTGTGAAAGTTCCGACAAAATCGGTCTAACCGTTCCAAAGACAAGTCGGATCAAAAAGGCACACAAAAATTGTAAAAAAAATATTTAGTTTCGTTATATACACCGTGTGTACATACATATGCATTTATTAAATGCATACATACATATACATTTATTAACAAAGGCGGTTATTATGCCAAAATTTTGGCGCAAAATTTGACAGCTCTAAACAATATAGATTATGTTCACACAGTTTTTACATTTTTTTTTCTTTAAGAATGAAAATGTTTATGCCTTGTAGTTGTGATATTTTATTGAAGCAGCTATCTTAGAATTTTTTTACTACCCGTTTTTATGCGACTGTTTGTGGCGGGCGATGTTGCTTAACATCGTTTCATGTGGCTAAAAGATATTAAAACATTGTTATAGACTCCGTTTGTAAAACAAAAGACAGAATACACGGAATATCCAAGTGAAGGAACAAAACTGTTATATTAATTCCTTTTTTTTCTGGAAAAACGTGTTACGTTGTTCCCCCACGTGATGCAAAGTGGGATGGGGGGGGGGAATGGTACTCCCCGGTTTACCCACTCAAAAACCAGCGGTACCCTCTCCGTCTATCGGCGGATGCCACGGGATCGCTTACGCATGCTACCGTGACGCTCTGACGGTCTTTATATTAATACCTAGTTTAACCTGCAGAACCTAATTGCACACAAATCGTCAACCCCTATCGTAACCCTAAAAGGGTAAATTTAAAAAATATAGTCTAGGTCCTTCCCCGGAACTCAAACTTTCTAAAATAATTTTATTTATAATACTATTTTCGTTACTTATTTTCTTGCGAGATGAATTATAATATTAATTAAGCACATCAAATTACTGCCTGTGTTTGATCCCACAATCATCGGTTAAGATACACGTGCTCTAACCACTGGGTCATCGGTCAGCAAAGGTATTCTCAACGTCTCGCACTTGATCAATCTTAATTACGGAACAGCATGATTTAATAATGACGTAACATCTTTCATAAATCAAAATCAAAAATTTGATTTATGTAATAAATAAATTATGACGTTATGTAAAACTAATGGGAATTGGAAGTAAAATTAATGGGAATTGAGTGAAATATTTTTGTATTACAAATTGAATATATTAATCAAATAGCAGACTTATCAACCAAACACTTGTGATATTGAAAAGTACGGTTTGTTTTGGTTTTTTCCTTTTTCATTATAATAGAGTATACTAGCGATCCGCCCCGGCTTCCCACGGGTGCAATGATTTGACATCACAGTGAAATCTTCTAAAATTATCAGTCTTTTTTAGTAAATTATCCATGTATTATACAAACATAAAAACCTTCTTCTCGAATCACTCTATCTTTAAAAAAAACCACATCAAAATCCATTGCGTAGTGTTAAAGAATTAAGCATACAAAGGGATATAGGGACAAAGAAAGCGACTTTGTTTTATATGTAGTGATATAAAATCAGTTCGGCGGTTAAAACGCGAAGACCTATTAACAAAAATACACATCATTTCACACTTCCGGGATATTATATACGTTTCTAATTTGTATGCTTGCCTTTCTTTTATAATACGGCGATGAAGATTGTAGTATATTCATATATAGGTATTATAGCCTTAATAAGAATATTACAGTTTTGAAAAAAGGTTTGTGTAAGTGTACTTTTCCATTAAAAAATTATTTACCGTGACCAGTCTTTTTCAGTCAGATTATTTTTTATTACATATATAAATATATTATTAGATATTATAAATTTATAAAATAATAATAATACATAGTACTTACTCTGAATGAGATATAAATAGTTACCTTAATTAATTCCTATAAATCTAATACATTGTCGTGTATAAGTCGAAATGTTTTAATTATAAAAATTAAATATACATCATTAGCAAACATATTATAATATATCTACATTTAATCTGATATAGGCAAATCAAGTAATACGTCATTTGTATAATTGAGGAAAAGAAATGGTCCCAAAAATAGTCCCTCAGAGACCCACAAATTTATTGAAGCCACGGGAAATTTCTTCAAAATTCACGCTTATATAAGCTACTAAATCTGAATGATAATCTACAAAATCAAATCAATCAAAAAAAGGTTATATAGTTGCTATGTAATTTAAGTTAGCTAGACGTATTTTTAATTATTCGATTGACATGGAGTGTTAGTTAAAAACCTTTGAATGAATAACAAAAAGAGAGAAGAGCGGCTTCTTTGCTGCTACAGGTACTGACTAAATTATCCGCCTGTTTCATTTTATATCAAATATTTTATTAGCATTACTTTTGGAACAACACTTAATTCTGATTGTAAATAGTTTAATAACAGTAACTTTTATTTGTAAGGATAGACGGAAATTTTATAAAAAATTCGAATTTTTTTAAATCTTAAGATCTCGCTAAGAGTTTCAATGTTTTGTTGTACAGTAATATTATAACAATAAACAAGGTCTGCCTCATGAGTGAATCATATACAAATTTTCCTCGCCAATTCTAATAAATAGATTTTACTCTATAAATAGGTACTTAGTGTACTTACGTACTAAATTGTTTGTGTATGATTCTTTCAGTAAAAATAAATAAGTGAATGTATTTGGATATTCGTCGTCACTTTTCATAAAATAGATTAGATAATAATGAAAGCTCAGTTTTAATGTTTTCAAAATGTTATACCACATTGTATGTGTACCACAGACAATGTATATATAATATCAACGATAAAAATAAAATACCAATACATCCATAATGATCTATTAATGTCGACCACTCTGTCAACAGTCTACAAATATTTCGTTACTCATATCATTGCATTTATAATCTTCAAATGTATTCAATTGCCAAATCAAAAAGTTTTATTTTTAGTAGCATATTTGACTTAAATACCATTTATATATGCGCTTTGTTAACAGCGCCATCTAGTGTATATATTGCTATTTAAATACTGAGAACGTTGTTCGAAAACATGGAATGCTTTGGAGTTTCATTGTAGTTTCAACTTGTTTCAACAGATGGCGCTACTAAAGAAGTTCACAAGACAAATGTTTAAATACAAGTTTTAAAAACAGATGACGCTTTATAACTTAGAAGACGAACACAATAGTATTGAAAAGGTTTTTGGACATTAACGTAAATAAAATGTATTTGATTTGTAAGTCAGATTTATTTAGTATGATTGTTTGGATAGTATGGTTATCTTATAGTTTTGGATATCTCTACTAATATTGTAAATGTGAATCCTTATAAAGGGTCGACATGGAATATGGCTTTTTATGCGTAATACCTACGAATACAACCTCCGACCTCTTTACGTGGGAAAACCGCGGAGGAAAACTATTGGATAATATTTTCGCCAAGCGTCCTATGTGTTATAGTTAAAATAAGATTAAGAGCTTGCCTATTTATAGTTACAATGGACATAGCAACACACGCCACGTAGCTTGCAAACTGCAGTGCATTGACATCAAAGGAATTACTTTATTACTAATCAAATATAGAATCTTTATGGGCGCCTTTATATTCGCAGAAACAGTGCTGTACGGCACCATTTTATTGGAGATCTACGATAAATCGTAGTGTGAATTGCTTTTTGATGTGTCATGTGAAATCTCTTCTGAGCCTTGCAGAGTCGGATTTAAAGGTCTGGAGGCCCCCGGGCCACAAAGCAGTAGGGGCCCTAGACAAACAGAAGCGTGAACAACCTAATAATTATATTATCATGTATTAATTACTTTTTTATTTTAATCAGTAAGCTATGATTTATTTACTTGTATCGGTAACTTTTAAAATATTAAATAATAACATTATTATTATTTGACTATATCTCGGTATTTGTTAACTTGCTGAAAACTGTGGCCCCCACTAATGTGGAGGCCCCAGGGCAGTTGCCCCGGTTGCCCTCCCCTAAATACGGCCCTGGAGCCTTGTAAGATCTACACTTATTCTATCTTGGAGATGGAGTAGCTCTCTTATTTGGAACGTTTATTTTATTTGTATATATTTTTATTTGAAATATATGTATTTAATTATCGAAATTCTATTTTTCATATATCGCTTTTCTTTAAGTTGCCACGAGGCGATCGTTTTAATTTACTTTCCTATAGAAACAATTCCTATAAGAACCTAAATTAATATCAACACATTTATTGATATTAATTTAGGTTCTTAGTTCCGCAGTGTGGAGGCTGATCTAGATAAAACATACGGATTTCTCCAATATTCCCTAATATTATTTGGATACTTGTACAAAATAAGATTCTCCTGTAAAAATTGCATTAACATACTCAAATGCAGGAATCAGGATTTATAAATAATTTAGCTCTAAATCAGCATAGCCAAGGCGGCACGGGATGGAATTTTAGTTTGTATATAATTAAATGAATTACCATCATAAGTACTTGAACTTAAAAATTATAGATATTGTAAAAGATTAAATTTTTATTGAAATTAAAAAAATACTTATTCTTCTTTTAATGTTTTTTCTTAAGTTCCATAGCTTAGATATGGTCTGCTTTTTCGCTGGAGAAGAATTAGCATTTGTCCCTGTGGTTAGAACACGTAAATCTTAGCCGATGGTTGCCGATACGAATCAGTATCACTGTGTTTATAAAGTCATCTCGTGCTCGAAGGTGAACTAACACGTCGTTAGGAAAGCGGCCTATATCGGATTATTTCGATTAAATCTACAAATCAGCATTAGAGCAGCAAGGTAGAATCGGTTACTAACTCCTCAAGAGGATATCGGGCTTCTGCCGATCAATGGTACATTGATAGGTTTAGTTTATTTCCTTTTATAACATACCCGCTTTCACTTTCGCAAGCACCTCAGGGTAGGAAACATCAAATCAACCGTCTATCAGCAATGCTTAGTATTATTGTGTTCCGGTTTATAGGGCGAGTGAGTCAGTGTAACTACACGCACAAGGGACATAACCTATTAGTTCTTAAGGTAGGTCGCGTATTGCTGATATGAGATATGGGTAATATTTCTAATAGTACTAATACCTCAGGACTGTGATGACCATGATTTAGATAGTACATTTGTCGTCTGCCTACCATTGTCAGAGAAAAAGTACTATTGCGTTTCTTATTCGTTCAATATAGTCTATATTATTATTACATTAATATTATAAATGTGAAAGTAACTATGTCTGGGTATCTGTCTGTCACGTTTTCACGACCAAACCGCTGAAATGAATTTTATGAAATATGGTATGAAGCAAACTTAAACTCCAAGATTGGACATAGGCTACTTTTTTGCCTGACACATGACAACCACACTAAAAGGCGAGCAAAGCCGCAGGTGACTGCTAGTCCTGTAATGTAACGATTCAAAAGTGTCTCTAACAACTTAACAGCCTACTTAAATAAAGTATATTTTAATTTTACACCAATACACAAATCATATTTTCACCAACGAAATGTCATACACTCTCTTAAATGCTCCTGATTTTTCTCCCACTGTGATCTATTTTCGCCATTCGAGCCGTGCAAGCTAAATGCGCTGTTATCCCGATGTACTTAGGGTAATTTGTGTGTACATTACTCGAGCAAGTGGTATTTTTGACAAACCCCCGACGTCTAGTCTAGTTTGACGGACGTGTATGTAATTAGTTCTTGTTCAAACTGATTTTATTTTTAATTTGAACGTTTGAAAATATTTCATTGGAATAGTGAAGTTATTTTTCATTTCAATATAAAACTAAGGTCATTAAAAATAGCATTTTTTTGTCCGATTGTGCTTGTAACGAATAGATCAAGATAAGTCACCATGAGTCGTAGACACTAGTACTTCTTAGTCCGTTAGTGTATCTGGAGCTTCTTCTAGCTTATAAAGTTTCAAAATCGAAATTAAAATATGTTTTAATCAAGAAGTTTTTATAAACACTTTTGAATCATCATGTCATTTGATAAACTCTATTAAGTGAAGCTACCATAGGTACAACTCGTTTTCATTCTGTTTCAACTGCTGAATACTGCTTACAAAAATGAAACTCATTATTATCTAAGAGACAATTCTATTATTCCGATTATATTCTGATCCAACTTTGAAATAATCGTAACTAGATCGTTGTTTCAGTAGAATATGAGGACGGCTTAATTTTTAGGAGAATTCGCGCTGATCACTCTATCTAAACACCCTAAAGCGTTTATCCCACGTTATCTGAGATATCATTTATACTCATTGTACTTTTAATTACTATTTATACAGAACATAGTAAAGAAAAAAAATTAAAGTTTAGAATTTAGTAACTTTTGAACTGAGGTAAATTTTCATAGCGATAATTTACGATGGGAATCGAGACGAGACAGGGAGATGAGCAGGTCAAAATTTGAAAAACTTGTCGTTTTGATTTTATAATCAAACTATTCAAAATTTTCAAAGGCAGGATCACTTTATTAAAATTATTTAATTTGTGTAATTCTTTACTATACCTAAGTATTTTGTATGAAATTTGTTGCTGACAAAAAAATAACAAATATCAATATAAAAATATAACGAACCAGAATTTAAAAATTAAACCGTTGAAAAATTTATAGCAGGCGATCCAACCTGATTCACTTCTAATATTGTCCAAGAAGTATTGTTACAAATGATCTTACCGGCATCATAAAAGAGTAACGCGTGTGAAATATATTTACAGAAGATTTGAATATAAAGTGATTTTATGAATGTTTTTATTAAGACACAGCCATTAAAATGTAAGACGAGTGACACGTACTTTCATCAGAAAGTTCGTAAACTTAAGATATGTCATCGTAAAAACATCTCTGTGTGATCAAGAACATTCGTAAAATGTATTTACAATAGTTACTGGCTACTCTTATTATAACTATTTTTCCTGTTAAAAGAGCAATGACATTTGCTTCAATTCTCTGTAAATAATATTCAAATGAAAGATAAGCAAATCAAATATTTATTTCACTGGAAGTCCGACTTTTAGGGATATGAAACCATGAATTCACAGTTAGCTATAATACTTCAGTCAGTAGGTAGGGTAACAGCCTAACCAAGGTCAGGTAGGAAAACATGATTGCTACCTTAAGCCTATTTTCGAAGGCTCACGTGTTAGGCAGAAGTTCATACTGAATAGAACTTAATTTGATATGCCTATCTACTTACTTTTTATTCTATTACCTTAATTAAAATTACCAAACGCTGTTGAAAACAAGATAAAAAAAATTGTGATATAGGTTGGCGACCGGGCAAATGATCCATCTGAGGGATGCGGCCACCACTGCCCATAGGCATAGAAATATTAACCATACCTTACATCCTCAATGCGTAACCAAACATAGGCGCTAAGATGTTCATGATGACCCTTGTGCCTGTAGTAGTTACATTGGCTCACTCACCCTTAAACCGAAACACATCAATACTAATTCTTGCTGCTAAGCGGTAGTATATATGATGAGTGGTACCTACACAGACGGGCTGGATCAAAACCTTACACACATGTAATCCTTAAAAGAAATAAAAACCTTAATGACTAAACATTTTATATGACGAAAGAGAAATACTATTTTTTAGAAAGACTCGAGATAAGCCGGCTAGAATGACATTTTATGTGCTTGAATTTTGTTTATAATTTAAATTATCTTGTTCGGCGGTGTGGAAACGTGACGAGGAAATTGATAGATATGAGGCAGAGTTACATCCGACTATATATGTAGCTTTCTTCACGGGGTTTTCTTTCACTATCGAGCACGATATGAGTAATAAAATAAAATTAACCACATGAAAATTGACGTGGGATTAGACTAGCATTTTCCGACTGATATTGGCTAAGACAATGTACCATGTTAGCTCTTTAGTCATGGTAAGGCTCATGAAGTAATTTAAGGATTATATGACGGCCTCCGTGAGCCAGTAGTGTGTACACCGGTTTTCATGGGTCTTACTCCGAGTCGATGTGGAAAAAGTTATTTAATTTTCTATGTTGTCTTGGTCTGGATGTTTGTGGTACCGTCGTTACTTCTGATTTTCCATAACACAAGTACTTTAGCTACTTACATTAGGATTAGACTAATGTATGTGATGATTGTCCAATATTAATTATCTTTCTATTATAAACAATTATGCAATAAAATTTAAGCAAAAGATAATTTGTTTCAAATCCTAAGACCATCCGAGACGTTTGTACCTATATCTTACGTGGGTTGAGCTAAATTTAGCAAACATAGTATTATTTTTAAACCATCGCATACCGGTTTATTTAAAAAAAACAGACCTCTTCTATCGTTATAGAAATTCTCTTTAAATCATTTATTTTAAAGTATTATGAATACTCGTGGATGTTTTTTGGGTGTTTTTAAAATATTTATTATTAGTGATAGTATCAGATTCAAGAAAATAAATCTGAAATCAATGGGAATAAATGTACTGGCAACATTGTTTTTTTAATTATTTATTTTCCATTAAAAATTTTTCTTTATTCTATTTACTCAAAATTTGCCAATGGTAATAATACTTATAATTATTTTCCGTGATGAGCAGAAGGTATGGATCTTATTTGTGTAAAGATTTTCATACAACACATACAGGCTGCCTCGCCATGTTTTACTTCACCATCGATCACGCGATGAATTATACACAAATATAAACCTATAAGATTTTAAATTAATATGCTTTTTATTATTATTATAGTTATTAACTACGTGGTATTTACCATGTTTCGTATTTTTATCAACGGGAGCTCGATATTTCGACATTATCTACGAATGTCTTGTTCACGAGAGTCTCGTGAAAACATGGTAAATATCCCGTAGTTAATAACTGTAAAAATGTAAACCTACACGAAAATTCACCAGAATTTGAATCCATGCTTGGTTAAGCCCATCGGGCCCATAAAATTACAACTTTAATTGCTTGCAAAATTCGTTATCTAGTTGCTAAAGTTGATGGTTAACGATAATATAATATAATGCATTGAGTAAAAACGGCCTATTTTAATATTACAAACAGACACTCCAATTTTATTATATGCATAGATATAGATATATAGATCGCCGGCGGTTTTTCCGAACCGATACGACATGGGAACCTTCAAGAAAAGAGCGTACTCCTTTCTTAAAGGCCGGCAACGCACCTGCAAGCCCCCTGGTGTTGCAGATGTCCATGGGCGGTGGTAGTCACTTTCCATCAGGTGAGCCTCCTGCTCGTTTGCCACCTATGCCATAAAAAAAAAATAAATAAATAATAATATATGTTACAGTGCCATTGTCTATGGGCAGCGGTGACCACTTAACATCCGGTGGCCCATTTGCTGGGAAAACCAAAATATCGGGACAAAATTTTACGAGAAAGATATTTTTTGTATAAATAGCATTAACCAATCTAATTAAAAAAAAAATCTGGTCGCGGTTTTTTTCCTTGTTGCTTTGCGTTATATTTTAAACTAATAATAAAGGCTGCCAATCAGCTGCCAACTTTTGGAATATTTTCTTAAACAATTATTATTGCCAGCCGGCAGTCAGTGTTCTAATGAGCATAAGTGGCAAAGCGCCGGCGCTCTTGTGACTTTATGTAATAGGAATATATCAAAATAGATAAATCTGAAGATATTATTATTTCGACTCAATGATTTCATGAATAAAATCAATTAGAACAGTAATCTATGACTAATAGATACATAGATAGATATAATTATATGATCTGGTTTCCCGCCATAGGAATTGAAGATGGACTAAAAATAACTCGTTACAGTATCGACGTTTCTACTTTAATAATTTCCTCTGGAATTATTCGATATAACGGCAAAAGACCTGATGAGCCATCACTGCTTCGCTGGGAACCGTTATGAGCCCTATTGCGTTAAAAAATACTAAGGACATAATCTCAAAGGCCATAATCGCTGCGGTAAATGCTGCGGTCAACACAAGGCAGATGATGTACTGTAGTTGAAACGCTTGGAGTAATAAAGCAAAGGGTTTTATAAAATAGGTATATCCAAGTATTTTACCCGGTCTCATAAGAAACCAGGTTGGTTATCTCGACCAATTTTTTTCGATTGTCTGAGATAATGACCTTCTAAGACGTAATTGAGACAATCATATATCACACAAGACATCTGCGAAACTATTCATCAGACACACATCTACATCAAACACATTTGGTATTATCTAAACATCCATTGGTCGTGTATTGCATCATTGAGTGCTTTTAGCCATAGACCAATTAGATTAGATGCAATTCAATTAATTTGAATTCGTACATAGTTATAAGTTAGATTAGATCAGTATCTAATAGACTTCTTAATTACCTTTGCCGAATAAATCAAAATCAAAATAAACTTTATTCAATTAGGCTTTTACAAGCACTTTTGAATCGTCATTTTACAATTAAATGAAGCTACCACCGGTTCGGAAAGTAGATTCTATCAAGAAGAAACGACGAGAAACTCAGTAGTTACGCTTTTTCAACTTTTAAAAAATACAAAGTCATGTTAGTTAATAGAATTATTTAAATTAATATATACATTTGCGTACCTATATTAAAATAAACCTACTTTAAAAGTATTAATATCGTTTGTTGCTACATTGGTTTTTACGCTCTTTGGTATTTGAGGTGTCGATATACAGTGACCTACCAATTCCTTTATCGATGTTGTTACCGACGCATGTTTCCAGCTGTTTGAATAACAATCCTTTACATTTCAAACACCGAAGCGCCTGTTTCAAAACAAATGAAATCCAATTATAATTTCAACTCGTATCGCGTACGCGTCAAGAATTAGTGTTACATATAATTTTCCCAGAAATCACGTATTATTTCAACTGAGAACCGTCCGTCGACCCTGAACTAGTTAACTAATAATAAATATGTGCTCGGAATAGTGATATTTTGTAACTTATTGACCTTTTTATTAATAGTTTATGTCTGGAAGTTAAAATTGCGATTGTTTCATTTTATATTTATGAAGTCAAAAATTAAAAAAATAATGTCGTTAAATTTTATTTATAGAACAAATACGAGACATATCATGCGTAATTTTCATGAATTTATAGTAAAAACGATGCTGATTGTCTAACCAATCTCTAGCAGAAAACCTTCCAGATATATCATTAGTAAGGAGTATAGGATAGTGTAATTGCTTTAGACATGTATAAAGTACCTGAAATGTATATATGTATCTACACATGTACATGTACAATTTTAACACAAACATATTTTTCAAGTCTATCCCAGACACACACAATGAATATTTTTGTACATAATATAAACATGTACCTATAGATATAAAACAACAGAATCACGCATAATTAAATATAATGTTAAATGAAATACACAAATTTAATAAATTCTGAAGTTCAATGACAGTTAACAACTTTATAAAGGTTGATTTAATATTGGTAAACATTGAGAATAACCTATTTCAACTGGAAAATAGTTAAATAGTCACTGATTTGGTCATGGAGCAGTTACTGTTAGCCATTCTGGACCATAGTCATGCGACGACCTCCGTGGTCGAGTGGTGTGTACACCGGTTTTCATTGGTACGCCACTTCGAGGTTCTGGGTTCGATTGGGTGATGTTGTCTTGGGCATGGGTGTTTGTGGTACCGTCGTTACTTCTGATTTTCCATAACACAAGTGCTTTAGCTACTTACATTGGGATCAGAGCAATGTATGTGATGTTGTCTCATATTTATTTATTATGTTAAATTATATCAATATAGTTTAATTTACCGCTATCACTTTGAATCTTTACAAATGACGACGAAAACGACGAAGGCAAAACCTAGCAACAATATGTTTTAAATACAGGGATTTATTTTTAAATTTTATTTATCAAGTTCTTAATTTTTACTCATAGAAGACTCTTACTCATGTAGAATTGCCAATATATTGTATGTTTCAACTTTGAAAATGTACTTAAAAATTATTTTGATTACTTAAATTTTATCTTAAAATGTGAATATTAAAATTTTACTAATAGCTTTAATTATGTACGAAATGTTATCGCTCTATGTAGTTCAAATAAGAGTGAACCTCTTAAACTACAACATTATAATGTAAAGAAAAAAATCCAAGAAAACATCACCCCTGCTGACCCCTTTCACCAGCTAAATTATTTACAACCAAGATATCCATCAAAGTGGACACCTCCCGAATATTTTATCGCGGAGCAAATTTAGGGCGGGCAATAAATCCATAAAGAAATAAAGAGAAATGCGACCACAAATTTTTAAAGAGAACATCGTTTACTTCTGTCGTATTAAAATATTCCTAAAATACAATCTGACGGTCCAAAGTGAAGTTCAGATTATTTTGGTTGGTTTCTTTGAAATCGCACACCTGAACGATGTTTCGGGTACTGTGTCCTTGATTGCTGTATTTTAGGACTTGAAAACCTCGATCACATATGTTTAATAAACGAATTCTCTTTGCATTTTCTAAATTTAAATATGATTTGGTTGATTTCGATTGTGTCGTTAAAAGACGTTTTTGGCAGAAAATAACGGCAAAAACTATTGACTTATTGTTACTCTTATGAATGTCAGGCTTTTTTTCGCTGGAGAAACGTGCGTAAAGTGGGGGATGTGTGGGACTCGTGGGTAAACAAGATGACCAAAACACCGGAATACCCATTAAAAAACCAGCGGTACCCTTTCCGTCGTTTTAGCAGGCGTCACGGGATCGCTTATGAAAGTCAGGCTAGTCAATAAAGGGTTAAAATATTGATCTAAATAGAAACTTTACTTTTATTTTTCAAGAAAGCATTAGACTTCTGCCCCTCAGATAACACGTAAATTAGTCCTGGTCCAATATCTCCCCAGTCGTGGCGGATTGCAGTTCAATTTTAACGACACATATATTTATAATTTTATGTTAAAAATTATAAATGTCACTTACATTAGTCATATAATTAATGCATCAGGGATGTTTGGTGTTACTCAATACCGATGCATAATATAATATATTTATTAACTATTATATAAAAATGCTTTGTCAATAAATAAATTTATTTCACTTCATTATATATGAATGACTTATTGTCAGCACGGGTTGTTGGCCTTCTTCGAAAATAAAATGCATCTGCGCCAAGCTGTTGTACTTTACATGTTCTGTCAATGTGACGTTATGATGGCTGAATTTCAAACGTCCACTTTGATTAAGATAGAAGAGATTAAAATATATTTGTCTAATTCATGCATGCATTCACTGACTTTCACTTGTATCTTTTTCGAACTAGAAATAATAATTGATCTCATAGTATTTATTATCGATCATAATACTGTTCTATTATTTCAAATTATGCTTTAACTAGCTTTCATAGGGGTAAGGGATTAATTTAATCATTACTTTAAAGGAATATTGAGGATAAGTGCAACAAAATGAATTAATAGGCGGTTTTTCCGAACCGATACGACATGGGAACCTTAAAAAAAAAAGCGTACTCCTTTCTTAAAGGCCGGCAACGCACCTGCAAGCCCCCTGGTGTTGCAGATGTCCATGGGCGGTGGTAGTCACTTTCCATCAGGTGAGCCTCCTGCTCGTTTGCATATATTTATAGATATATATATTCAATGTCTGGTCTATTACCAACAATCCGTCACATTTATCGCTCGGTTTCCTTGTAACGTCGTCTCTGGATTAATGGCGCACACTCAAAGGGTTGTAGCGCTCCGAGATGGATTTACGTTCATATAATTAGTTTGGATTCGACCCAATTCGACGCAGTGCTACTTCACGTATCGGCTCATACGAAATGATTTATTGATGCTGCAGATAACTTGAAAGCTAATCGCTGTCCACAATCTATTATTACATTTATCAAAGTGCTAATTCTTGTTATCTAAAGTTAGGGGGTCAAATAAAATGGATAACATTGACTTCATCAACATTGACATTGACTTTAATATGAGACATCATCACATACATTGCTCTGACCCCAATGTAAGCTAAAGCACTTGTGTTATGAATCAGAAGTAACTACGGTACCACAAACACCCAGACCCAAGACAGCATAGAAAAGAAATGATAATCTACATCGACTCGGCCGGAAATCGAATCCGGCACCTCAGAGTGGCGTACCCATGAAAACCGTTGTACACACCACACGACCACAAAGGTGGTCAATATACGTATATTTTATGTAACTGTTAGATACATAAGCATTACCCCACTTCTGCATCGCATTATGTCACCAATGCTAGCCAAAAAATGCTTTTTTTTTTAAGTCAGATCTTGCCAGAACTAAATTTGATATAGTAACGGCTAAGTATAGCAAATGCATAAAAAAAAATCACTCAAATGACACTTTTTTTAATGTATGTAACTTTTAGAGATTTCAATGCTACATGCCTGCATGAAATATTTTTACTTTTAAACTGAGAAATAGGAGTGACGAAAACTGCCCAAGAAATAATGAGATTAAAATAAATTAAATATAATTTGAATAAAACAAAGTAATACAAATAATTTATTTTCTCATTATATTTTTTGTTTTATTTATGTCGAGATAATTGAAGCTTTTTATCTAAGCGGCAAGTATAAATTATATAAATCTATCTTAAAATTTCTACGAGACACGTTTGCAAACAAAACACTCTGAAAAAAAAAGTTGATATTTTAGTTATTCTAGGAAAACTCTAAATAGATGCACTACATTTAAGCCTGTTATTCACAACTAGGTCGCCTCTCTTTGAAACGCCTCCAATTTGATAGACAATCTCGTTCAAAGGAGACTATAATTTAAAGCCGCTTTAATACAAAATATTATTTTTGACATCTCATTTTTGATTTTGGACGAGTTTACTTTCATCTCTTATTTAGAGTATTAGTTGTCATTTTTGCCGCCATTATTATAATTGACAGGTGTCAAATTGACGTCGCTACTCCTATTCGGGAATATTTTTTAAGCGTTTCTTGGCACAAGTGAAAATTATACATTTAAAAATGGAATTAATTATTAAACTAACAAAAATAAAAATATATTTTATTGAATTTATTATTTGAAGTATGGTTGTTTTTTTTTATATAGATAAATAAATATTTCTTAAAGTATGAAACGAATATATTTTTTTTAATGTCCGTAAATATTCGCACCACTATTTTCTTTTTGTGCTAGGCAACGTTGTCATATTATAAAAATATAACAAACGAATAGACATAATAAACTATTCTTAATTGAGATCCAGGAAATTTTATCCAACCGGTGCCAATAATCTTTACTTTTCTACTCATGAATATAATAGACAAAAAGAATAAAACTAAGCTATTGTATTATGTGCAAATAAAAAATGAATAAAAATTTAAGAAATATCTTTACCGAGTTTTGGGTAGTAAACTTTGAGTAGTAGTTAAGGACAAGTTCTCAAAAATACACAGGTGCACTCGAGTTTAGGCGCAGACAGCTTGACACGTTTTTCTGGGCAAGAGAGCGTCAAACTGTCTACTTCCTAACTAAATGTCCTAGTTACGAAAGTCCCAAAACTATTTTAGTACTCCGTATTTAACCACAATGCTGTGAGGATATATTCTTCGAGAAGTACCAAGTTATAGGTATAGACGAGTATGTCTTATATTGCATATAATTCGAGATAAAGCTAATGCCAATTCAGGTGGAACTTTCCAAACGACCGTTGCCAATACACAAAGAACACGCAAACACACGCAAAGTTTATTTTAAAAAGATTTTTTGACTTCTAATTGACTTAAAACAAGACTCACGGCAGGTATTTTAAAAATGGGCATACTATCTTAGTTTACAGTGGAAACAAGTGATCTATGCTGGCTTCCTATATTCAATAAAAATACTAAAAACTATTGTTCACATTTTATTATGATTTTATAATATAAGAATCATATTTTCTTTTCGTTTTCCTTGACCGTAGGAAATTAATATCTCGTTCGTGGGATGATTTTTAGAAAAATATCTGTGATGTCTGTTGCGGGAAAAACAATTTGACCGCGTTATCAGGTAATGGTTTTGGGGTGAATCATTTATTTTTGCTTACTCGGAATATCGGTACTAATGAAAATATATGAAAACTTTCCTCGGGTGATCCACGAAATTGGTATTTCCCTGGAAAAATAGTGAATTGGTAGAGCAGTTTAGAATGAATTTGAAATTGGAGATATGTGTCCTTGTGTACAAGTTGCTGGAAAAGTGAATATTTTATGTAAACCCCTACCTCTTTCTCTCTATATTTGTTTCTTTCCTCATCTTTTTTAATTTCTATAGGATTTATTTGTGTACAATAACGGGTATTTTGATATGACTTGAGTTTTTTTAAATAGTTTTTTAACATTAACTTAATTAATTTACAAGCTACTCCAACGTATAGATTGGCTGGCTTTCAATATAACACAATTAGGTCTCTTATAGAGTTTATTGTATAACTTAAAAAAATCTATTTACAACAAAATAATCATTAAATCCTTTTTCAAAAATTTGAGTAAAATAATGACTTAATCTACAATTAATTAAATGATTTCTAGGTAATTGTAGAAGAATAAAATTTCGTAAATTGATTATTATTACAAATTAATTATAGGATACTGTTAATGTAAATACCTCAGAAATTGATAAACAATTCCTATTTTTAATACGTTGTGCTGTTTTCCTTCTGAAAATTCTGTCTAACCGGAAATGTTTCGAATAGTTGAGCTCTTGTGCTGATGTTTACAATTACTGAAAGATACTTCATTTGTTAAGATTTAAAATTATGTTATGTAGAATAAAATGAACGCTTTTGTTCACTGCTGTGAGGTATTAAAATCTACATCCATCACTCGTAAGTGATATAGCAACGTCGCTACTGACTGATAATAATCGCGTAGCTTTAAGAAATAACACAGATACATTAAATATAGAATGGATATTTGTTCATGGCTTAGATATATTTTGCGATTTTCTTTTGTTGTGGATTATAATAACGGGTACCGCTAATAATAATAGCAACTTTATTTCATCGTACAAAGTTTTTTGTCCTATGTTTTATATTTTTCATATTTCAAACTCAAACTCAAACTCAAATTCCTTTATTCAATATTAGAAGCATTACACTTACTTATTGATTGTCAAATAAACACTACCACCGTTTCGGAAAATGGAACACCCTGACCTGAACTGAACCGGCGAAAGAAACTCAGCGGGTCTTTTTTTTGTTATTTTTTTTTTGTCAAATTAATAAGGTACATAATAGTATATGATTAGAAATAGCCAGGAGGCGATCGTTTCATTCCCAAGGTGTGCTATCAAACATAAACTCGCTAATTGTATAGTAACCTTTTGCACACAAGCGTTCCTTAACAATTTTTTTAAATTTGGCAACAGAAGCATTTTGAACGCTTTCTGGGATCCTGTTGTAGAAGCGTATACATTGCCCCACAAAAGAGTTACTGACTCTATGCAGTCGAGTAACAGGAGTAACAAGATTGTGTTTTTTTCCTTGTACCAATGTTATGAGAATCACATTTTCTCATAAAAACAATTATAGAGTAAAATTAAATTACAAAATTAATTAAATTTTTCGGAAAGAAATATATATTCTACCAAAAAAAACCGCAAAAACTCAGTAGCTACTCTTTTCCGCCATTTTACCACACTTTTTATGTCTAATATAATCTTATATTGAATAATATGCCATAATTATTAATGTTTTTTGACTTGACCTTATTTTTTTAATAGGCCAAGTTAATAAGCAGTGTCCTAGGACAAATGTATTAACTTTGCGAAGTCGGAAACTTTATTTGTTTGCCTTTCTAAACAATGATTTACACCGTCTCTTTCTAAAAGTGCTATATTATTGGGAATATTATATATTATATTGACGTTAATTATCCCATTTATTGAGAGTGGTAGAATTACCAACGGATACAGCGGTGACGTTCGATGTGGAAGGAGTCACAAGCAATTAATAATATAATAAGAGCATGAAATTGTATATTGTA
The DNA here is from genome assembly GCF_905220365.1 of Vanessa cardui. Lineage (NCBI taxonomy): Eukaryota > Metazoa > Arthropoda > Insecta > Lepidoptera > Nymphalidae > Vanessa > Vanessa cardui. The sequence continues at coordinate 15,435,719 of NC_061123.1, forward strand.
TATTTAAATTGTCATTGATTTCTCAAACCGTAGCGTGAGTCACAGTCTGCGAGCAAATAAAAGTGATATATGAGATTTTGATCTCGCGATGACAAAGTGAAGGTGAGATGTTATCTATTTAGAAAATATCCTCCGTACTCTGCCAAGGTCAAGATTTGGTGTATCCGTTTGTCAAAGATTTTAGACGTAGATGTTACGTAACTGGTAAGAGCAAATAGTCACTGCGTCTACGCTTCCGTTTTAGGGTGTTCGTTGTCACGCGTTAGGCAAGAAAAGTAGCCTGTCTTTTCTTCTAGTTCAAGTTTGCTTCATACCAAATTTCATCTAATTCGGTTGGGCGGTTTGGTCGTGAAAGAGCGACAGAGAGACAGACAGACAGTTACTTTAACAAAAATTGTAAAAAAGGTTATTTTGGTACATGTATCGTTAGATTAGACATTAGAGCATAGATGGCCTAGTGGTTAGAATTCGTGCATCTTGACCGATGATTGCGGGTTCAAACCCAGGCAAGCATCGCTGAATTTTCATGTGCTTAATTTGTATTAATAGTTCATCTCGTGCTCGGCCGTGAAGGTAAACATTGTGAGGAAACCTGCATGTGTCTAATTTCATAAAAATTCTGCCACACGTATATTCCATCAACCCGCACTGGAACAGCATGGTGGAATATGTTCCATACCTTCTCCTCAAAAAGGGAGAGGAGGCCTTGGCCCAGCAGTGAGAATTTTACAGGTTGTTGTTGTTGTTGTTGTTGTACATACATATGTATTGAGTAAAAAAGGGCTATTTTAAAATTGCAACCAGACACTCCAATTTTATTATATATATGAAATCTCTCTGTAACACCTATTTAATTAAAACTTTATAGGTGTTATAGTTTCTGACTTTAACTAAGTAAAATGGGAGTTTGAATTTTGTACTTCTGAAGCAGTAGGTTGAAGTAGTATTATATCTATATTAATATTATAATTGTGAAAGTAACTCTGTTTGTCTGTTTGTCGCTCTTTCACGACCAAACCGCTGAACCGAATTGATGAAATTTGGTATGAAGCAAACTTGAACCTTTGAAAAAGAAAGGCTATTAGATACTTTTTTTGCCTGAAACGACAACCAATATCCTATAACGCGAGCGGAGCCATAGGCAAATACTAGTATTTTATTTATAGTCAATGATCCATAAATAATATTTCGCCACTGAAAAATATAACGAAGTCACCTCGTTTCTAAATATTTCGCACAAAACACTGAAATGTTTGCGAACTTTCTCGACGAACAGGTAAAACATTGGGCGGACAGAAATAGCCTCTCGCTCGCTTAAACTTGAAGGTCCGGTGTTTGAGATTCGTAAATACACGACGGTTAACCGACGCGAGGTTAGCCGTCCGAGCCGTCAAGCGTCACGAATACATAAATATTTATATAATATATAATGTTTTCTCGCACTTCTCGCCCATGAGTTGTAACTTGCAGATACGGTTGTTGACCCTTATTTATACAAAGGTTATAGTTTGTTGCCAAATAAATATTTGACAACATCAGCTGCATTACGCTGATCCCAATGTAAGTAGCTAAAGCCGATTTTTGTGGAAAATCAGAAGTAACGACAGTACCACGAATACCCAGACCAAAGACGACATAGAAAACTAAAGAACTTTTTCTAAATCGACTCGAATCGAACCTGGGGCCTAGGAGTGGCGTACTCATGAGAACCAGTGTACACAAAACTCAACCAAGGAGGTCGTCAAAATATTTATTTGATGAATAGTTTAACTTTGCATAGTTATTTAATAAAAAATAACTATTTAAATTAAGTTCTTAAATACAAATATGAATTTGAAATAGTTTCTTTATTAATCTTGACCGTTTGGAATGGTGGCAAGAGTGTTAGTCGCATTTCCCTGTTGAATAGATAGCTCCGATTTTATTATCAGTTACAGCTTATCTATCTTGAATTTTCTTTTCACAATTAAGGATTCGTTCTATCACTAACCAACGATAGATTACTTTTCCTCTCACCTATCTAAATTTCTTCGAATCTTTTGTTTTACTATAAACACTATGTTTTGTCGCATTCAAAACTTATTTTACTAAAGTAAAGAAACAATCTGGTAAATTTCCAACTACTGGGCTACGGCCTCCTCTCCCATTAAAGAGAAGGTTTCGAACATATTCCACCACGCTGTTCCAATGCGGGTTGGTGGAATGCATAGATGGCTGAATTTCAATGAAATTAGAAATGCAGGCTTCCTCACGATGTTTTCCTTCACCGCCGAGCACGAGATGAATTATTAACGCAAATTAAGCACATATATATAGTGGTGCTTGTCTAGGTTTGAACCCGCAATCATCGGTTAAGATGCACGCGTTCTAACCACTGGGCCATCTCAGCTCAATCTTATATTATTTGAAATAAAAAATTCTATCACTAACATAACTTCTACCATATTCCATAACTAAGAGAAATTACAGCGAACTATTATCTATTACTACTTATTAGAACTATTATCTATTATCAAAAGCCAATGTTTTCATTGTGCTTCGTGTGACTAAGAGTAACTGGGAACATTTATCGTAATGTTGGTAAGCATGATTTGTTCGAAAGTTTCTATATCTAGTAAGCTGTACGTCAAATCAAAATAAGTTTTGATTCATGTAGGCTTACGTAGTAGTCCTACGCCAAGTATGCTATGAGAACTTTTGAATCGTTGTTTTACAGAACTGTATAAAACGTAAAGATTCCACCGGTTTAAAATGTATATTCTACCGAGCAGAATCTGCAAGAAACTTTACTTATTCTTTTCCAACATTTGAAACAATTATATCTGTTAAATTTAAAATATCCATGTCTGAAACTCAACAAGCATTAGAGCCACGCTGTTATATCGTCTATATAATCTTGAATGGGATAGCACGCTTTGGTATTATTGTTTTTTGCTGCTTGAATCTATGAATCGGCAAAATTAAAAGATTAAAAGCTTGTAATAGTCAATATAATATGGAATAATAATTATATAATATAAATATTAAATATAATTATTGTAGAAAGAGAGACAGAGAGAGAAATAACCTGTCTTATTGGCCGCCACATACTACAAAACTAAACGACGAATTTTATTATCTGATTAATGGATGTTTGGCAATAAAAACCAGTTCAGCCAGCTAGCTCAGTTTAGCTAAGTTGCTCAAAGCACTAGTTTTCAACGAGTTTACGAGTTTTTCATAACGAATGAAGAAAACTTTCCATTTAAATTACACGTAAAACTATATATCATATTAATGAAGTATACAGGCGAAAACATTTAACAAAAGTTTAAGCTATAATTGCAAGATTTTTTCATAAATTTTATACTCGTCGTGACTGCTTTGGGCTGTTACTGTAAAATTTTATAGTGCGTTGATTCGATTTAATTTTAACTCGATGGTTCATTGTTTATTAAATCGATTTCGGAATCACGTTTAGACACAGAATCTACGTGTGTCTTGTCAAATACTATTTCTGATGATTTTGATTACTTTAAACAGAGTATTATTTTGCTAAATGTTTTGATGCTTTGTAAGTACATAAATTTCAAGATTTGAAAATGTTTCTTTTTCCAGTATATAAATTATCATAAATAAGATAGAAATATCTTTCTTTTCGAAATATGCCTGGCTACGTTTGTATACAAATGTTTACGTTCCACGGGCACGTTGAAAGACGCAAACGCTTTGATTTCATAATATTTTAACAACACAACGAATTTATTTTACTTTTACATTCACTCCCGATGAAAGACAGTAAGTGAATATTTTGGTTGTTTTTTATCGTGAAATCGTGTCATATATTCTGCGTAAATAAATACGTCTCCCTTTATGATTATAAATAACTCCTAACCGGAACAATATACGGCACACCGTCTCGCGCGGCGAAGGTGCAAACCGACGCGAACTGTAAAGCCCTGCGCCGAGGCGACGCTCCCGCAGTCACTTCGTAACCTCCGCCACAGACGCACGCGCACCTTTTCCGCCGCGATAACCACGATTATATATTAAAACGATTGTATTTTTAAAACCTGCTTCGATAAAGTTTGTAAACAAATAATATTATGAAAACGTAATCGGATTCGCGATGTCGTTCTGTAGGATAACCGGCCGCAGCCGAGGGCTGCCTAAGCCGAATTACTTTCCGCTTCTTGCGCCAATCTCGCCCGCTGATGCGAAAAGATGTTGCAGGATCACAGGGAAATCTTATGGATTACCTTCACATCATTACATTCCAGTTTTACTCACAGCGAACTCCGCTAAGACGAAATGTAAAATAACTAACGTGTCGGGAGAACTCGGTCCTCATCATTACTCGCCCGAAATTAATTATGGAAACAGGAAACATGAAATTCTTCCGGATTATAGATATATATTTCCGATTTTGGATGGATCAACTGACGCTCAAAGAGCTTTGATGGAAATGCTTTTGACAAAACAAGTCGCTGACGACAAAAGATATGTGTATACCGTTCAAGAAAGAAGATGTAGTTTAGTATTTTCCGCTCGTATGGAAGCTGCAGTGCGCGATGGTGATGTTCGTGACGTTATGCTCGCTAAGGATTCGGATACTGTTCTTATTAAAACGAAACAAGGTCGTAGTGTGTCTATGGACTTTAAAGACTTCACGGAGGAAGTGGATATTTTTGAAGGAGAGGGACCAAATGCTGAGGTATTAAGACAAAGAGAAGCTGAAGAATTAGAAGAAAGAAAGAAGAAAAGGAAACGTGCAGCAGGATTATCGTCGATGAAAAAAATATTTGAAAATAAAGAAAAATTGGCTGAAGTGCAAGAATTAGAAGAAGAAAAATTACGTCAAGATCGCTTAGCAAAGAAAGCCAAGATGGAAGAAGTTAAACATGAAAAACATGATACAAAAAGTTTTTCGTGTAATAATTTTGATCTTAATCATATGCGTTCAAAATCGAGTATTATTAGGTGTAGTGGAGACTGGAAGGACCAAATGCATCCTCTTATTGAAAATTGGGACTGGGATTTATTTGAAAAGGAAATTAAGAACGAATCTTTCACTCCTAAAGTAACCAGTTTACCATCTCCTATCAAAATAACACCCTATCATTGTGAAACAGAAATTTATGAAGTGGATCGAAATATTTGTGATGTGTCCATTACCCTTGAGAGTGTTCCCTGTGTTAACCCCTTGAAACCTATAAAATCGCGTCCATCCGAAGAAGTTTTATCCGCTGTAACTAATTTATCTCAAGAACGTCTCGTGGAAACTTCAAATGTGACTGAAAAGTTATTGGAATGCAATAAAATTGATATGTTACCAGCAATAGAAAATTTACCTGATGTCATCAAAAACATTAAAAAGGGAAAAAAAGAGAAGATTGGTAAAATATCTGGTCTGACGTTAGATATAGATAAAGCAAAGAAATTTATTCCTGGTCAACATGTAACTACACCTCAGGGTACTATTTTTATACCTGGACAGACAGTAGAAACACCTGCTGGTCCTTTGTTTGTCCCTGGGTTAAGTGTAAATACCCCTGCCGGACCAGGCCTAATTCCTGGACATTTCATAAATAATGAAACTACCAACGAGCCGTTTTTCCTCGTCGGGCAAGTATTACAGACAACGAATGGAGATGAATTTGTTTGTGGGCAGACTGTTAAAAATAAAGACGAAACCTATCGTTTTATAGAAGGACAAACTGTATTGTCAGAAGAAGGTGTCAAATTCGTACCAGGAAAATCTATTAATAATGGATCAGAAGATGTATTTGTTCCGGGTCAAACTATAATGACACCCGATGGTGTACAGTTTATTCCCGGCCAAACGATTGTAGAAAAAGGCAATGTTATTTTTACCCCAGGACAAAATGCCAAAATAAATAATGAGTGGCAGTTTATTCCAGGGCAAGTTGTACATCAAGACGATGAATTACATTTTATTCCTGGGGCTACATTAGCTACACCAAATGGTCTTAAATTTATACCGGGGCAAACAGTTACCACAAATGGAGAAACATTGTTTGTCCCAGGTATAACGAAAATGGGAGAAAATGACTTAGAATTCGTTCCCGGAACTACAGTTGATACTATTGACGGTCCGAAATTCATTGAAGGACAAATCGTAACATCAGGACACAGTGAAAAGTTTTTACCTGGTAAAACAATTGTGCAATCAAATGGACATGTCGACTTTTCAGTCGCAAAGTCGATCGAAGATATAACATTCACAGAAAGCACCCCAACAGGGTTGCCAATTGACATTAAAACCTGTTCCTTATCCGAGGAATCTTTATATGTCTTCGGTCATATGGTTCAAACTTCGAATGGTATAGAATTTTATCCTGGACCTAGAATACCAAAGTTAGATGGTAAAGTTGTTCCTGGGCGACTCGTTAAAAATGAAGCAAATCAATCTCGTTTCGTCCCTGGGATGATGGTTGAAGGTATATTCGTTCCAGGACAAATTGTATTCACAGAAAATGGCGAACAGTTTGTTCCTGGTCAAGTTGTAGATACAATTGACGGTCCCAAATTTGTTCCTGGTCAAGTAGTAAATACAAAAAGTGGACCCAAATTTGTTCCTGGACAAACTATTCATACAATAGATGGTCCTAGGTTCGTGCCGGGGCAAATTATTGATACAAAAGCTGGACCTACTTTTATACCCGGTCAAGTAATATCTACTGAAGATGAAGGCTCAAGATTTGTCCCAGGTCAAGTCGTAGATACTGATGAAGGACCAAGATTTGTTCCGGGTAGAGTTATAGAAACAGATGATCAAGGAGTTACTTTTGTTCCTGGTCAAATAGTGCAAACACCAGAAGGTCTTAAATTTGTCGCTCCTGACTTAATCGAAGGCGAGGAAGGTTTGGAATTCTCAGTACAGAGTTTTGTTGTAACGCCAGAAGAATTAAAATTATTAAAAGTGAAAACTAACCCGAACGATACTACGTCCACTAAAGGAGAGTTAACCATTGATACAAAAATGTTAAGACAATTATCTGAAGCAGGTATGTCGATTGGAAGACAAGTGCCTGCAGATTTACCAGCAATTAATGTGATTTTAAACCAAACTAAAAATGCAGAAACTTTAAAAGCTTTCGTTACTGACTTTGGTTTAAAAGATGAAGTAGCAAATCAGTTAATGGATGTTATTAAATCTATTATAGAAATGAGCGTTCATTTGAAGTCTGAAATTAGTGTTAATCATAAAGAAAACGGACTAATTGTCGATGGAAAGAAGAGTAGAGCAAACAAAAAAAGAATGGATGAGATCAATCGTATAGATAATACTGAAGATCAAGAACAAAATACGCGTCAAGAGAAAGTGAAAAATTCGATAGCAGCCGCCGTTCTTGCAGCTTTAGTTACAGCGGAGCAATATGAAGAAGTAAACAATAATAATGGAAAGGAAAAATATCATCATATCTTAAAATCGATTGATACGATTTTGGGAAAAGCAATTGATGAGGACTTCGTATCTGCTATGTTCAAAGTTCTTCAAAGAGAAGAAGACAAAGAGCTACTCGGCGAGGCAATTGTAGAAAACTCCACAATTCCCAAAATGGAGTTAATTAAAATCGCTATAAACAATGCCTTAGATAAAAATTCCCTTACCCAAGAACAAATGATTGATAAATTCAGTGAGTTTTTAAGTCAAGAAAATGAAGTTATTGGTCCTGCATTTAAAAATATTTCGAAAAATGATCCAATATTGCTTCATCAAATAATCAATAATATTTCTGACTCAATATCGTTTGTCAAAACCGATCATGATGCTACCGAAGCTTTACAAAAAATAATAGTTGCAGCTGTACAAGAAAGTAGTAACAAATCACTGGAGAATGTGTTAGATGGTTCTAATAAAGAGTTGTTAAAGGAAACAATTATTCAATCTGCTGGTCTCGCAAGAGTGCTAGGATTAAGTAATGTTGCGAAAAGACTATTGTCTGTAATTGATAACGAGCAAGGCTTAAGGAAAATTGAAAGTGATGATGAAAGCATGACTATACTAAGAAGATTGACTGTTATGAGAAAACTAGCAGAAGAGAACCCGAGTTTGCATTCAGCGATACGAAAATTAGAAACAGATGCAGAGCTTGCTCGCACAGATCCCAAACTCAGAGATTTGGTACGAGAAAGCGCTGCGCTTATGATCGTTCCAGAAGAACCGCCATTATTAACATCAGAAGACGTTCCATTGAGCTTACTTCAACCTGAAAATAGTCTTGCAATGGAAGATTTTCTGTTTCAACGAAAGAAACATCCGGGTGCTTTGCTAATCATGAAAAAAGGTTTACAAGCAGTTGTTCCACGAGAGGCCAGTCGGGCTGTATTGACTGGTCAAGTGGCTTATACAGTACTTGATGAAAATGGCATTAGACATTTTGAACCTTTACATGTTTTCTCGGCTCTTAACTTAAGTCAACCTACAGCTCATAGATTTAGTATGTACAGCTGTCCTGTGCTAGACGATAATGATGAAGACCTTCAAAGTTTTACCGGATACTGTAACATAAGTCAAAATCAAAGAATTACAAAATACGGTGGCTTTAATAAAAAATATAATGGTGTACTTCTTGATAGAGAAAACACTCGATCTAGAATGGCAAGTCTCAAAAATACACCGAGCTATGAAAGATATAATTCTAGGTCATTGACAAGATCTAGATCTACTTGTAGCAGGAGTCCATCTAAGGTAATTTAGAAGATTTCAGACACCGAAAATTGCGAATAAAATGTATACAAAACAATTAAAAACCTATTGCTACAATATAGGGTTTTATAGTGTTACAATATCGAAATTAAAAGTGTTTTTTTTTCTGTTGTTGTAGGTCGACGATGTAGTCGTGGCAACAGCCGACTACACAGCGGCGGGTGACGACGAGGTCTCTTTAAAGGCTGGAGATATTGTAGAGGTTCTCGACACGAAAGCTGCCCTTGGATCAAAGTGAGTCACATATCTATATTGAACACATCCTTTCACACAGCTGTAACATACTATTATATGAGAAAGGTTTCTTGGTAAATGAGATTACAGTTTAAATAAGACTTGCACAACTGTGTTCTCATTGATTTTGATGTATAGTTCATTAATATATATTTAACCAAACGTTCGTGCGTCTTTTGAAGCTGGAGTTACTTACACTTTTTAACTGCACACCGAGAATAACTCACATGGCCTTACACAATAATTCATTCATTATAACAATTATTTAATACACGAATCTATTTCGAAACCATATCGTAAATAATCGATTTTATTATAAAGAAAATTTCTTCAACTATTTACATATATTCTCAAAAGTAAGTATACATTTTCGAATGAATTCTAAAACTATAAACATGAGTTTTATTTTAATTAATTAGGAATCATCATTTGTAGATTATTTTCTTTACGTTTTAAAAGTATAATTAGCATCATCAAAAATTGATTAATCTTTTTTTCATTTGTCATAAACTTATATTAAAACCGACATTTGGTTATGAAAGGCATCAATTATCCGCAACGCAAAACAGCGAGCTAAAATAGCAAATGACAAGACTTTATGAATTCCACCTGACCCAGATGCAAATAGAAAATACTGGAAATGCATTTTATTAACACACCAACGCGCCGGACAACGATACTATATAAATTTAGACGGGGTCGATGCACTCCGTTACGTAACATTCAGATCATTTTCTAAACATAAGCGTAATCACATGGTCTCGCTTAGCACCGAATACTACGTTTGATTCCATAACCTACGATTGTAGTAGTTAGTCCTAATCAATATACATCGTACAACTTTCATATCGCTTAACAAAAAATTGATCAATCATTACTCAGTAATAAAATATCATCTTTATCATTATAATATCATCCCATATCAGTATAATGATTCTCCATAATCATCAGATGACGTAATGAGAGAATAATTATTGATGCAGGTACAGAGGCCGTGTATATAGATACGAGAATCATTTCTTCCAGTCCAGAGGTTCCTCACTGGACTATGTTTTTAGTGTACCTACCTACAAAATGTATTATTACTGATCATTATAATTATATAAGAAGATATAATGACAGCGCAGGAAGACGGAGGAAGAGTCATGCTAACATTGTATATACCGCTTTCTGGCAAGAAAATGTTAAATTTAAGTTGTGTTCATCATATAAGTGTTGTGATCAATATTTACCTTGTGATAACTATCATTATGTATCATTAAGATATTATAAATATTACATGCTTTATCATAATTATTCAAACACATTGTATAACATTAATGAAGTCGCAAAGCTATGTATCTAATAAAGACAATTAAAGTTTTGGAGTTTCTTTTTAGTTGAATAATACGAAAAACATTTCTTTATGAATCATTTCCAAGAGATATAGCGCGGGATTACAATTCATATTGCAAATAAGATTTGATAGTTTTTTTTACATATTTATTTAACCTATAAACATGTTTGTCGAAATCAAAAATAAGGAATAGTTTTTACAATTTATTAGGTACTTGATTTCATTTTAAATTATGAATACCAAACAAGTGACATACAACATTCAACGAAATTAATACCTAAATAATACTACCCATAACGACAGCGATCAGCAGCTGTGCTATTCTGTTAGAACAAACTTCATATCTCGTTGAAATGTCGACAACCGACTTATAACGACACTCGATTTTGATACGTGTATCCTATAAATTTCATAATTATGATGATCAATGTCGCATATCAAATTATAACATTTAAAGCTTGTATTCTTCTGGAGGTTTAGAATTTATCTTTACAGAACACTTCCCATTTTTTGTAACGTCTTCAAACGCATTGTAAACGCAAAAAAAACATGAATATCAATGTTTCAATAGATGGTATGTTAAATTATTAAGGCAAAATAAAACCTACATATTTCCTAAAAACAAAATAGAAGCAAATTAGGAATAAATATATAATAAATATTAAGAATAAATCGATGTAGAAGTAAGAATCAATCTTGGTGTTAGAAAGAAGAAAGCTGTAGAGTCTAATAGGAACTTGTACTTACATATTTCTTGTGTGTATTCACGCAGTGTTACCATAAATTGTCCTTAAATTTAGGTCGTGAGGTAGACTAATAAAACATTCAGGCAGGAATATCCACAGTTAAGATACAGTAACGACACAGACAACACAACTGTGTGTAGTAGATTATCGAAGGAGGTTATCTTCAGGTGGTTAATACTAAAATTATTAATTCTAAAATTATAAAATGTATAGGCAGCCTTTTTGTCATTTTTATTTTATTATATTAATAAAAAAAAATATTTATGAAAACTCTTACATCCTCTAGTCCCAATAAATAAGTGACCCTTGTCTTAGAAAAAGCTTCGTAAGACATATTACCGAACTGTTTAAAGAAGAATGCATTGTTTCTTTTTTTAATTATAATGATATAATTTATGTAATGAGAATTTATGCAATTACTTCAATACAGACACTTTAAAATACGACTGTTAGGTTTATTAGCAAATTTTATTTAGGAATATAATATCGTAGTGCAAAAAGGAAAATCCCGTGAAATATAAAATGGCACATCGCCGGTGTTGGCGCTCTGCCAAAGTTGTTGAGACTAAGTTCTAAGAAACATTAATAAGATGACCGCAGGTACTTCAGATCTCATTGATGATTCACTATCCCATGGTTATATACATTTCAATAAATCAATTTATCAACAAAACACACATGTATTAATCTAATTGTACATTACTAAAACATTTACTTACCATTACCAATATTTGGCACAAAAATAAAATTTAAGATAATTATTTTACTATTATCATATTATAAGTATACTTTTAATAAATCGAAAAACAATCTTAGATAAAAAAATTAATTCAACAACATAATAAATATAACATTTCAAATAAATAATAGGCGACATGTCTATTATGTACCAGTAAGTAAATAAGTTTATATATTATACCTAATTTTAGCCTCCTGTATGGCAGCATCAATAGCATCATCTGTTTTTATAAATGAATAGTTTTTTTCAATATACTTACATTAAACTTATAAAAAAATAAGCTGCGCAATACTTAGAACTTTTCTGTATATTCTTGTATAAGTAGACACCTCTCAGTTTCACCCACTTCACAAATTTCAGTAATGAGATTCTGAAATGCTGACAACTGACTTAAAGTGATACGCCATTTTGGAATGTATCACTACATAGTATAAAACAAAGTTGCTTTCTCTGTCCCTATATCCTTATGTATGCTTAAATCTTTAAAACTACGCAACAGATTTTGATGCATTATTTTTTAATAGATAGTGTGATTTGAGAGGAAGTTTTTTATATATGATAATGGATAATTCAGTAAAGAAACACTGATAATTTTAGAAATTTCCACTGTGATGTCTCATAATTGCATCCGCGCGAAGCCGGGGCCGATCGATAGTATCTTATTATATAAATTTTATAGTAAATTTCTAATTTAACATTCTGACATGTTAAACTCGTGTTCTGCGGTGAGATTCGAGTTTCTTGTTACAGAATAGTCCCTCAGTTAATGAGGTGACAAGCGTGATTTTCACGTTCTTTTGTTTTGATAAATAGAATACGTACATAAAAATCATGTAGACATATAGGTAAGTCGGACGAGTCGCTGGAGTGAATCTGTGTCGCTACCGACGTCACATCGTTTCTGGGCCAGCTTGAAATAGCACACTGATGAAACTTGGGCTGTAAACTTGACAGTTGTGTTTTTTTATTGACTATATTGTTAAAGGTATTTGAAACCATAAAAATTAAGTTCTTTTTTTAAAATAATGTTAAATAAATACATTATTGAGACACACACAAATATTGTTTGTTTTTGTTATAAAACAAAGTCGCTTTCTCTGTCCCTATATCCCTATGTATGCTTAAATCTTTAAAACTACACAACGGATTTTAATGTGCTTTTTTAATAGATAAAGTAATTCGAGAGTAAGGTTTTTATGTATAATACATGGACAATATAGCAAAGAAACAGTGATAATTTTAGAAGTGTGTAACGTTACGTCATAAATAAACAAATTCTGTACTATATTTAGTATCAGTATTGCACCCGTGCGAAGATGGGGCGGTCGCTAGTAAACCTATATGGCATACGTACATGACATAAGTAGAATATATAGTACCTACATATAACGATGTATTTATGTACATTATATGTTAATATAGAACAGGAATGACGCTCCAAAAAATGCGATTTCAGTCAACAGCATCTTAAAATGTCATTAGTTATCGTCCAATATCCGCGATTTTGCTGCCAAATTATTTAGGAGCTGATGCAAGTCTGGCCTTATTCAATTATAATAAACAGCCAGTTTGAATGTCTTCTGGGATCCTGTTGTGAACGCATATACATATATTGCCCCACAAAAGAGTTATTGATATGCAAACAAATAACGGGAATAATTATTTTGTATTTATGTGTCTCAGAAAATCATTTCTATCATAATATTACAGGCGATAAAAAAATAGCTTAATTAAATTAATGCCTCAATGATTCTTCAGCTCCTAAGTTACGCACTGTGACCAATGTACAGATATATTAAATTAAGAAACTATTGCAACTATACAAATAGGAAGTTATATATACTTAAGTAACCTAAATAAATGTGATAAACAAAATACACGCCTAGGAACTTAAGCTTTTTTAAACGACTTCAAAAAAAGGAGGTTATCAAATCAACTGTATTTTTTTTTTGTTAATGTTTGCTACCCATAACTTTGAAGTGGATGAACCGATTAGATTTAAAGTTGATAAATATGTTAATCAGTAGAAAATTTGGTTATTAAATAGTAGAAGTATACGCAATTATTTTTATTACTTTTTTGTGTATTATTATTATTTGTTTGGAAATTGTGTTTTGTTTGAAGTCGGCTTTTTTTGTTCAAAATTTGGTTTCTTACATGCATGGTTTCGTTTGTAAAACTTATCTTCGGATAAGAACAGAATTTTATCCTTAAGTATCAAAACAAAAATGAGAAAATAGTTAAGTTACATATAATGAAACTCTGAACCGTAATTTTATAACCTACTATTGTAATACGTCATAGTGACGTCACACTAACGACTCTCCTCGAAACTATTGTTAAATTTAGCATCTTAAACAAGTATAGAACGACACAACCCAGATGTAGCATCGGTAAATTCAATAAAACCGATTACTGCCGATTTATACAACCAATAGAAGTAGCCCTATCGCGCCATTCGACGCTATTCATCGCTATAGATTCTCGCGTCAGTTCAACCCGAGAATGCAAGTGCATGTAAATCGACGTGTCAAACTGACAAATATATTATAGGTCATTTGAAATTACAAATAGATCGATTTTACGAATTTTGCCGATGGTACATCTAAGCTGTGTCGTACTATACCTCCTTAATGACAAACATTGTATTCTTCTTTAGAATATCAGAATCAAAATCAAAATATACTTTATTCAAGAAGGCTTTTACGAGTACACAAGCACTTTTGAATCGTCATTTAACAACTATTTTAAGTGAAGCTACCACAGGTTAGTATACATATAAATACATACAAATACAGTCATGTTAGTAGACAATTATAAATGTATGAAATTAATCCTGCCTGGAAGTCTATAAGTATTAATTCCAACATTTTTTATCGTCTACATAATCTCGTACTAATTACTATGCCTTCTTTACGATTACATTTTTTACAAATGATTTCAATTTATGAAACGGCAAAGTTAAAAATGTATGTGGAATTTTATTATAGGCACAGAAATACATTTTTTATGGGTTTATTCACCCTACAAAACGTTACAACAATAGTAAATTCGTTAATAGACAAGCTTTGATTTTTAATGGAAAGGAAAATAGTACTTAGGCCAAGTAGTTTTAATGTCAAACAGTTATTCTTGTAATTCAATAACTAGCAGGCCCTGACATTGAGGCGTCACGTGCCGCCTCGGACTGTGATTGATGTTAACAAAATATATCATGAGCAGGAAACTCGTCTCAAATGTCACTCTCTTCTATTTTTAATTACTTAAAATTAGTCGTAACTGTAGCTGGTTAGATGTCTGGGACGGTATTACTAAACTATCTCAAAAAGCTGATGGATGTGTAAGGATAAAAACGGACGAATAAAGTACAGTTAAACAAGCTTTCACATTAATTTACAAGCATATAATTTGGAGCCGAGATAGCCCAGTGGTTAGAAAGCGTGCATCTTAACCGATGATTGCGGGTTCAAACCCAGGCAAGCACAACATATATGTGCTTAATTTGTGTTTATAATTTATCTTGTACTCGGCGGTGAAGGAAAACGTCGTAAGGAAACCTGCATGTGTCTAATTTCATCGATATTCTGCCACACGTGAATTCCACCAACCCGCATTGGAACAGCAAGAAAACCAAATCAGCCCTCTCCTTAATGGAAGAGGAGGCCTTATCCCAGTAGTGGGAAATTTACAGGCTGTTACTTTACTTTACTTTTATATAATTTGGCTTAGTAATTGGTCTTTATGCAACCCTGGATACTAACCACATACTCATCAGATGTTCTAGCACTGAATAGGAGTACTTAGTATTGTTGAGTTTCGGTTTGAAGAGTGAGTGAGTTGCTATTACCACAGGAATGAGAGTCATCTTAGTTTCCAAGGTTGTTGGTGAAATGGTTTTTATTTATTAGGGAGAAAATATCTATGGGTGGTGGTGACCACTTACAATCACAGTTCATTTGCTCGTCCATCAGCCCTATTACATAAAAAGGTCAATTTTTAAGTCAATGATGTTCTAAGCAATCCTATTTTGAATTTTCAAGCAATATTCGTAAATGGCAAGACAATGGCGTTTGCAGGTTTTAACACGTAGGTAACGTACCCAACGTTATCTACGTCTCAGTGCTCAATTTTAGTAATATTATATACGGGAACGTACCTTTATCGGTCTATTCGTGTGTGTTGGTCTTTCACGGCCAAATAAATAAATGGAATTTGAGAAAGGCTTAAGGTATTAAGACTTACCTTATCTTTTGTCTTATACATGACAATCAATCCTGCAAATGCAAGCGGAAACGCGGACCACAACTGATTCAATATAATTAAGCTTTTTTTTTTTAAATTTTTTTGTCCTTTTTGGGTAAAAGCAATATAAATTACGTATACTTAATATGAGACTATGTAGATCATAAAAAAACCTGAAGGAAGTTTTCGTTGATTTCCTAATTAAATTGTACTTTATTGCAATCACTGCTACAAAAGCTCTTACCCTGTTATAAAAGGTCATCAGTTATGTAAAAAAGTGCCCGCGACCTTGTACACGTTTGAATTTAACAAAAATTCTATTATTATAGCATAAGTCACTCCTTTTTATATCAGTCATCTTCCAGTGAAAGTCCCGTCAGAATCGGTCCAGCCGTTCCACAGATTAGCTGGAACAAACAGATAGACAGATAAATTGTAAAAATGTTATTTTGGTATATGTACCGTGTATATATACATATGCATCGAGTAAAAAGGGCTCTTTTAATATTACAAACAGACACTTCAATTTTATTATATATATGAGTAGAGTATACATAAGATAAGTTGAATTCAATTGAATTAAAGGTTAATGGCAGGGATGCCGACAGGGCAGGATGGAGAAAACAAGAATGAAATTATTCGTTACAGTTAAACCACTGTTTTATATCAATATCATTTTACTTGACAATGTCTAAGTTCGTTAAATACATTCATATATTCTACCGCTAAATACCAAAACTTAGTAGGTATTCTTGTACTTCAGTTTGAAGATTGCGTGAGTCAGTGTAACAACAAGGATATAACATCTTAGTTCCTAAAGCTAGTAGTGCATTGGTGATACGAATTATTAGAATTTCTTGCAATGACAAAGTACCAATAAACTATGCACCAATATATATTTGAAGTGGTTGCCAGAGGTACCATTTGCCAAGCCATTTAAGACCACTGTCCAGAGTCGGATTTAAAGGTCTGGAGGCCCCCGGGCCACAAAGCAGTGGGGGCCCTAGACAAACAGAAGCGTGAACAACCTAATAATTATATTATCAAGAATTCATTACTTTTTTATTTCAATCAGTAAGCTATGATTTATTTACTTGCGTCGGTAACTATTAAAATATTAAATAATAACATTATTATAATTTGACTATAGATATTTGTTAACTTGCTGAAAACTGTGGCCCCCACTAATGTGGAGGCCCCGGGGCAGTTGCCCCGGTTGCCTTCCTCTAAATATGGCCGTACCACTGTCCACCTATGAAATAAAAAAGTGTGATTAATAAAAATAATAATTGGTAATTGATTGTAAAATTAAAAACTACCACTGGTTCACACATGGAAAGAGGAATTAGAACCGGCGATAGAAACAGTGGAATTTTTCAGTCGCAAGAACTGCTATCAATGAACTCATTAATTATATAAATTATTATAATCCAAAAAAACATTCACTTTTTTATCTAGCAACGATTTCCAGCTGTTTCATACAAACACGTTTATTTAATAATATTTTAGATAATCAAAATATTAAACTTTGCCGTTCTATTTAATTGCATGCCATTTTATGTGTACTAAATGCATTGTACTGCTTAATGTTATTTATGTAATATAATTTGACATCAGAAGTTATTTATGTAGCGAATTTTTTGCTTAAAGTAGGAAAGCTCATGTAAAAATTTTTTAAATGGTGATACAGAATTGGTAACATCTGCTGGCGAATATTCATCACCAACTATCCCTAACTAAATTACATAAGACTATATGCAATTGGTTTAATACCTTTACTGAAGAAAAATTCAATATAATATATTTTTTTTACTTTGGAATAATTAATTAGTGGATACCTTTTAAAGGGGGTTTACACTAAGATATACTATTTAATTAAATATTTATTTGTCTGTCTAGTCAGAAACTAGCCTTAGTAGCATTGATCATTTCACATTTGAAACTGATACATCAATTATCAAAATCAAAGCATGACTTATTAAGCCCTTATTAATAATTCGTAAATCTCCAAGTTCTCATAGTTATAGTTCCCTCATATGTGTATTAACACTCTCCCATCTCCCAGGAATCCTCAAATCGACCCCAGTCTGAACGTGGAAGCCGAACTCCTTGACGCATCAGCGGCAAAACACAAATTGGCTGTTCGACCGAAGAAAAATCACCCAAAGAAACAGACGAAGAAAAGTCAAGTCACCGAGAGGTAATCTTACATAACCAAATCAATATATGCTTATATAGTAACAGCCTGTAAATTACCCACTACTGGGTTACGGCCTCCTCTCGCATTGAGGAGAAGGTGAGGTTTGAATGTCCATCACGCTGTACCAATGCATATAATATAATTGTATAGTAACCGCCTGTAAATTTCTTACTGCTGGGCTAAGGCCTTCTCTCCTATTGAGGAGAAGGTTTGGAACATATTCCACCACGCTGTTCCAATGTAAGTAATTTTAAAACTGACCAACGATTCTGAACGTAGTTTCTGTAGAGAATATCCAATAAGAATTTTTGCAGTCAATTTTTTCTGACGATGGAATATCAAACTTCTGCACCAATATTCCATAATAAAATTCTGTATGAAATTCGACGAATACGAACTGCTCAGATATGTCTGTTGATCCACAAAAAAATATAGATTTCACAATGGTAATTGGTTCGTGTAATACTAAATATATTTATAGCGTTGCGTAATTTTGACTTGTCGTTTTTTAGGTGACCCCGTTGCGAATATTACAAAACGAGATAATGTTTAAATATAATCCTTTCCTTCGTCGCTGCGATGTACACTTTGCGATCTTACTAACCTTAATTTGTCTGGACGCGGAAAAAGTGCTCCATACTTCACGTCAGAACAAATATTGTATTTTAAATTAATGAAACGTAACGTCTCATTTTTACCTCGGTTGGTTAGGTTAGCGGTAGATTTATAATCAATAAGTTATGAATTCACAATTTCTCTAAAAGTCTTTACTCAATGTCTGTACATTTAGATCTTTTAAATTTTGTAACGGATTTTAATGAGGTTTTCATAAATAAATAGAGTGATTCAAAAGGAAGGCTTATATGCATGATACATGCATATTATAATAAATAATAATAATAAATAAATATGGGACAATATCACATACATTACTCTGATCCCAATGTAAGTAGCTACCATAAACACCCAGACCCAAGACAACTTCTAAGTTCAACTAATGAATTTTCTACATCGACTCGGCCGATAATCGAACTACTCTACCACGGAGGTCGTCATAATATAATATCAGCTGTACTAGCTGGAACTTTTTCTCGTTATTTCCATGTATGTCCTTCTTGTACTCGTGTGAAGTCATGACAAAAATAACAATAATATTTTACCTTGAAATTTCACTAAATACTGACTCTGCCTATATAAGGACAAAGAAGTTTGCAATATATTAAACCTCGTTTCTTTGACTTTAATCTTCATCTACAAATCGAATATTTGCGACTTATTCATAGAAAAAAGAGATCGTGAGATTGTCTTAACACTGAACGAAGATTATAAATAACTACTATTAGTTTTTTAAGCAAAATTTCCCACGCATTCACGTTCCGTTCAGGTTGAAGAATCTGGCATCTCATCCGGGAATTGTCGGATTCAGTGATATTAATCTTTTCTAATAAAATGAATAGGTTCGCTGTAAAATTTTGAACGTTCATATTCCGGTGTTATGATGGCATATTTGCCCCACTTAGAATTTATTATAATGGCAACAATAATTCTATTAGTGTAAAGTTTCTGGAAATATTTTTAATGAATGTTTTTCTTTGATTTGTTCTGAAATATTTATATAGTCTAGATGAATAGAGAAATGATCATATGAGACATTTGTGGATTATTTTGCACGTTTAATGCCTAGATGGCCCAGTGATTAGAACGCGTGTATCTTAACCGATGATTGCGGGTTCAAATCCAATCAATCACCACTGAATATTCATGAGCTTAATTTGTGATTATAATTCATCTCGTGCTCGGCGGTGCATGTGTCTAATTTTATATAAATTCTGCCAAATTCGTATTCCACCAACCCGCAATGAAACAGTGTGGTGGAATATTTTCTAAACCTTCTCATCAAAATGAGGGGAATCCTTAGTCAAGCAGTGGAAAATTTACAGGTGTTGTTGATTGTACCTTGAATATTGAAAAAAAATATATTTGCAAATTTTTAAATTAAGAAAATATTTTGGTATACTAACATTGCTTTTCAACATTTTTTTAATCAGCTTCTTTAAAGGTGCAGGGCGTTGTAAAATTATGTCGTTCTAAAATGAAGAGAGAAATGAAATAAATTACCTATCATTTTCAATATTTAGCACATATGAATAAATCTTAATATAATGTGTAATAAAAATATTTGCAAGAAGAAACCGTGTTAAGAGACTTGGATGGATACCTATGAGTTTATATGATAGAAATATAAATTGTTTCTGGGGATTATGTATGAATAAATTTATTTCAAAAATGTTACCAACACAATATATTAGATTCACAACTTAATCAAGTCGTACAACCTATTTCTGAGTTTCAGAGGAAGTTCAATGTACGCTGGTCAAATAAAAGCAAATTCACGAAAATAACAAACTATACCTTACAAAAATAACGAGCTGTACCTTTTGTGTGCTAATTATAGTTCATTACATAGCGAACAACATTGAAGGGACTACTCAAATTTTCCCGAAAAAAACGATAGTTGTAATAATCAGTGATGCTAATTTTTTTATGAAATGGTATTTAATATTGAATGTGTAAGTCATAGATATTAATAGGCAAAATATATTAATGTATTAAATTAAATTATATTTCGATTATTTCAATCAAAACATGACATCAAATGACATTTTCCTCATCTGATTGTTCTATAGATATAATTCTCCGAAAACTTTAGCCAAATGTGGTCGTTTAATGCGGTATTGCGTAGTAAGCAATGTCGTAAATGCAACATTTTTGATAATACAGTTATATAGCATTCAGCCGAGACCTTTGATTTTATACAATATGGCAATTAACGATTTTAACTATATATTAATAGTTACTTACATTAAACAAAATATATTGCTCCAGTAAATAACAAACAAATTTCGATATCTACACAAATATATGTGTGTAACACTGTTTTTCTTTCCCATCCCTTCAATCATTTCTTACAAAACAAAAAATTTAATTAAAGAATATTATGGATCTATAGGTAAACACTATTAGTTTATAAAAAGTAATGTTTTCGGACTTATGTAAGGTAGTGCTACTATATGTAAGAACAAGTTAGAGACTCGACTTTTGATACGTTTTCTGAATATACCATCGACTCTAATATCGCATAAATATCGATGTGGATATCATCAATCCAAACGTAAAAGGGATTCATTTATGTTTGGGCTCAGTAATAATTTGTAAGATAAACACCTGACGGATACACGGGCCGAATGTGTGGATCGTTCGTGGGCGACTACGATGAGACATATTGGATCCAGATAGGATTACACATACATGACAATGTATGCAAAAGACAATAGTAGCATCCGTTCATAATTATTGTTAAATTATATGCGTCAAGTATTATATATGTCCATAATACGAGGACAAGTACAAATACATAAAGTTTATGATCTATGCTCAATATTTACGAGATAAATCCACTCCAGCTCTTGGATCAGACGATATTATTATTGTGCCAAACGATTACGAAATAATTGTTTAATCCAATTTTTTGACAGGCTGTAAATCTTACAAATAAATAACAATTATTATAGTTTCAAATATAGTTGAATTATTTATCAGTAATGATACGTGTATATATTTATTTTAATAAATAACAAAGCAAAACAAAAATTGAAATATAATAGGTTTAAAAAAATTTAATTTAATCGTAAAATTACACATTTTTTTACTCAAATATAATCATGGTCAATGTCAGACAACCTTCGTTTTCATAATAAAAATGTGTAGTCTAATAAATCGTCCGTATATTTTTTCATCTATTAAAACCTAAAAAACAAGTATTTTCTCTTAAAAGGAAAATTTTCAAAAAGTGACCAAGATTTTCTTATTTTAATCAAAATAGAAGATAACAGAAAAACGCGAGTGCTTTGTTTAATAAAATATTTTTCGGTTAAATAGCTGTCGATTTTTGCATTTGCAATAGATAGAATAATGTGTACATTATTGTACAGAGTCCATTCAATTACAGAAAAACTTTACTAAAGTTAATATACAACTCGCTAACGGTCTCCCTCTGTATATATTAGTCAAAATACGACCATAGACATACTTCAGTCCTAACCAAGCACTTTTCGAATATATAATTTTTCTAACAGGAAACCTCTTTAAATTATGAGCATTATATTGATCGTAGATAGCTCATAAAACATTACGAGCTATTTAGTGGCAATGCCTGTTGTATTAAAAATATACGTTTAAAAATAGTCGAAGTTTATTGGCCGACGTGCAGTTTTACGTCGGTGGGCAGAATCGTTAACTTGCTTTATAGAACGAATGATTTAATTGCTTTCGGAGATACTAACCTACATTCATGAAACTCTAGTAAAGGGCTGCGTCTAGGTGTATATGTTTACAGAACTGCCAGTAAAGTAAACAGTAGTATACTTGTATTCCTTTTTTAAATCTACATGCGAAAGCCATTTTTGAATAACAATCTATAAATTAGTATATAATCCTTTAGAGTATTCATAAAAAGCATTTACTGTACAATTTAATACATGATAATAATTACATTTCGATGGCGTACAAATTTGTATTCAGGTATATTTGTTAGGAGGGGATCTCCGGGACTAATCATCTTATTCTAAGATACAGATACATTAGTTGTTAATTATTTTGTGAAATATATAATATAAATGATTGTTATATAATATAATTTTCTTTTGTAATCATCGGTGCGAAGCCTAGTGGATATGTTGTATGTAATGATTCACAGAAATAGTTTACTACGTATGTATGATTAATAAAAAGGTTAGCTACTAATTTCTTGTCAATTCCTCTCGGTTGTATTAACATACAGAACTAGTCATAGTACATTAGTTTTAACATTGAGCCTATTGGATGAAGTATATTTTGATGTTTTGATTGATTCAATTTCGTCATGAGCGGCGCGTTTAACCCTGCGCCATGAACTCGAATTGGAGTGTAAGATGTAGAACGGATGCTGTATAAACTTGGCGGTATGACATCACGATGGCAAGCAATATGGGGTTAATGGTTTGATTCTGGTATCCGTGTTAGACCATCGACGAACCATTAGTCGTTCATTTTCTATGTATACAAATATGATACGAAACGAAATTGTAATAAACATTCGAATTTTAAAAGTATGTGTTCTACTAAAACAATAGTTTTTTTTTTAAAATATGTTAGTTAGACTAACGGAGTAATATAAAAATAAATAAATTATTTTGTTCTTAAGCAATACGTATCTACACGTATAATAAAATTGGAATGCCTGTTTGTAATATTAAAATAACCGCTTTTAACTAAATGGATATGTATGTATATGTATACCAACGGTACATACATATACCAAAACAGTTTTATTATTATTTTTTGTCCGTCTGTCTGTTTGTGCCGGCTAATCTCTGGTACAGCTGGATCTTGAATACCGACGTGACGTACACGGGCAGAAAGCTGGTGAAAAAAGTAGTAACTTAGGCCATAGGATAACTTTTTGTCAAATTCTAAGTCGCGGGCACAGCCAATATATTATCATAGTCAAACCGTAGCCAATATACTTATATTAAGACAACGAATATAATACTGTTTATAGAATAAAGCTGTGTTATATATGTGACAATGCACTACTGTGTCAGTATCGTCAGCAAATAATGCAATATCACGAATACACTTAGCATGAAAAGGAACGTCATTTATATACACTAGAAATAGATAAGGACCTAAAATTGATCCTTGTGTATCACCCACTACTAACAGATTCTTTTTTCCTGACCGTTTGAAAAAATACGTAGTTTTTCGCCGATTTTGCCAATTGGTACAAGAAAAGGTGACCTATTTACAATCAACAGGTATTATTCCTCTATACCAAAATAAACTAATTTTATATTATACCTAAAAAATATGTATTAATTATTTGCGTAAAAGTTACGATAAAAACAAAGAAAATAAACAAAAGCAAACATGTTTATCTTTATTAACGACGCATTAAAACGACGCTTACGTTTTTGTACAGGATGAAACAGCTAGCGATACAGAACGCTTGTCTTGAAACAGAATCAAGAACGCATTAATTAAGTCACATAATTAGGGTGCAAATGAGAATTTTCGTGCGCCACATTATAAAGGCGCGCAACAGGAAGTCTTCAGACATCCACTCAGTTTGTTGACACGAAATGTCAGCCTGCTCGATTTATGAACTCAGAGACTAAACAATCTTCCGCGAGCCGCGCTCTATTAATTCGTTAAAGTTAAAGAGCCATCAATCACCAAGAAGCCATTGTTTCGATGTTTATATTTGCAATGAGTTTTTAATTTAGAACAATTTTAAATATCATGATGGGCGTTTATATTTCAAGATCCAAAATTACTTAAATTAAAGCTCGTAGTGTGCTTACAATAACAAATTATTAAAGCAATAATCTTTATAGTGCTGAGAAAATAATTTAATGGTCGAATTCTTGCTGTATTTCTATGTTTAACATTTGATCTAAAAAGGTTTTATTACAAACGTACAGTTTTTTTTTTTTAAACTAGTAATGCTTCATAAAAAAGAGTCCATATATATCTCATATGTACAAACGACCGAAGTAAATGTTTTGACAACCTATTTGTACCGTTCAGACAAGCCAATATGTTCTCCACAATAGAGATCACATGTTTTTTAATTCTATTTATCTCACGACCCGTTTCTTTGGTCATACCGGTATGTCTTCCGTCATTACAATTATTTCTGGCGGAGCGACACGGAGCTAAACTAAGATTTGATTGTCTCTCGTAAATTATATGAATATAGGCACGAAGTGATGGTCTATTAATGTCATTTTTGAATAATAACTTTCTGATATTCTGCGTTAGTTAATTCTTTTTATGAAACTATTATATATATTTATTTTAATCATACACGTGTATTACTCCTAAGCATTCATTTAGACATACTTGTATACAAGTCATTAAATTGGGCTATGGAAGGAATTTTATAATTCCTGCCACCAGAAATGAGGGTTGAAAGTTTGTATTGTCCGCTATTTTAAAAGTTACAAACGTTAAACTTATTTTTGGGCTACTGATTAAAGATAATTAGATAGTACTATAACTAAACAAAATTATAATTTCAACCGGACAAAGTCGGAACGAGTTTATCGGACACAATGCAAAGCCTGTTATTAAACTAACTACGGGAGAGAAACACAAAAAAGTTTCATTGAAAGCGGTGCAACCGTTCAGCAGAAATTTATTTAACCGTACACAAGATTTAAATTAAAAAAAAAACATAGAATACAAAGTGATATTATATACAAATTGAATATAAAGCTATAACAAAATAAGGCCAAACAAGTAGAAATAAACACAATGACTACGAGATTATCGGGCATTATTTCACAAATTCCACACTTTAAAGTGTCACTGCTACGAACGTTCTACGCATTTTAGGGCGTTTTATTGTACCATAAATGAGCCACATATTGTACGCTAATGGTACAAGTGTAGTGTAGTGTAGCACTTCATTGTCATTATTAAAGAGAGACGACGACGACTTGATTGCTTAAAGTTTTAAGTAAACCTTTGCGAGGTATGATTTTAGGGATGTAGTTAAACTCAATTAATTTGAACGCTAAGTGTCAATCGGCTCAAGTTAAAAATTTTTAGACCTACTCTTATTTTACTATTAGAATTTTTAAGATTTTTTGTGATTAAGGAAAACATCGTGAGGAAACATACATGTATCTAATTTCAATTAAATTCTGCTACATATGTATCCACCTAGCCTCATTGGAGCAGAGTATTGGAATAAGTTTCAATTCTGTTCTTCGGGAGAGGAGGCCTTTGCTAGGCTCAGTGGGAAATTTGCAAGTTTATATTATTTTTAATTAAAAATGAGAAGTTATTAATTCAGCGTAATTACGTTGAGGAAGAATAACTTCTCACGCGCTACATTTATACGTTCACGTACTTTATTTCTTTATAAAATTAAAGCCTCTATTGACGGGCTTTTATTTTATTACTAAAAAAAAAAAAAACAAATAACAAACAGATAGAAATAAAATTATATTTTTTTAAAACACTATCGTAACGAAACGCAAATCTTAATATCATCCATCTAGAGGCAGCGGCACTTAGCCCAGATAAGAAGTTTTCGGAATCGTGTTGAATAATGAAAAAAACATGTGTTTACAATTTATTCCAGTCACTTTCCATTATGTTTGCTTTGCTCTTTTATATCCACTTCTGATTTCATCGCGTCTTAATATTCGAAAATGAAAATGATATTTCAGTGAATATTATCGTTATGATTTATTTGTCCTTAAAACGCAAGATTTCGTTTGTCGTAACGACATAAAGTACAGCTTGATTTACACGTGTAGTGTCAGCCTTTGTTCGAATTATGTTTTGCATTTTCTGACCTCTTGTATATGCATTTATTTATGAAAAACAGTTTTGTTATGTTTACAAGGTCTGTATATGTGTTTGTGAATTTCCTTATTCCACCATTACTCTTCGTTAGAATTATTGCGTCACCTCGAGTGGCATTAGCATTAAGTAAATTTATTTATCCATTTAGGACAAAATTTTCATTAACTAAAAGCATTACTTTTCTTGACGAGTCTATTTTAGCTCATAAAAAGGCATTTGAACAATAACTTTATAGCAATAATGTTAGCTTCCTTACAAGAGATCTCACCATTTTAATAGATTATTTTATACTTTTTTCTTCATTAAATATTTTATAATATTTTTTGTGTTGTATAAATATTTACCCGAACAAATCTTTTAACGTATTGCATACGTTTGTGTATGTCGGTAACAATAAAAATAAACTTATTCTAGATCGCACATTAACCCAAGAAGATTTTGGATTATATTGAAAAAGTCGCATATCAAATTCGTATATTTTTAACATAGTTTAATGTTATAACAGCTGGAGCTTCCTCTCTTTCATCAGAGCGTCAACAAACTGTATGGTTTACTGCGCTTGCGCAATGGATTAATCCATATTGCATTTACGCACGCATGTGTATGTTAGTTTGTCTTGGATCGTATAGAACGCAAATATAGATCGTAATTAATAACTCTGAAACTGGAGCATTTCATATTCGTACCATGATTTTTATTTCATTATGTTGATCGATGATGACGGATGCGTTTGCGCTGGTACAATAAACGATTTAAAAAGTACATTTTTGCTTTAATTTAATTTATAATAACTTCTCTTAGGAACACGCCTTCACTTATTTGCTTACGTCGTAGTTGAATAAACCCATATACTACAAGTTATTCTCATATTTGATAGACATATATTTTTCTCATATTTCCGCTAGGCTAGTGTACAGATTAACGCGGACACACGAGGTCATCGCCCACTAGTTCATTAGCCCACTGCAAAGACTAGATAGCATCAGAATTTTTTTAGAACAATCAAAGTCAGACTGAGACTTCGCATCTGGCAATAAAACTATTGCAGAAATTAGGTCTTGGTGTTTTTTGTTCATATGAACTTCTTATTTAAACACTAGACCTCCGACAACATACTTTGTTAAGTATATAACACAATTATACAAACTTGCTCAAAGATAATTATCCTGAACCATGTAATAAATAAGGATGATGTCTTCCTGACTTTAACTGACTGACAGTAAAAAAATAACGTTTGCATCAAAAACCATACATATTACAGTACACTAATATACAATTAGTGGGGAAACACAGGTACACTTTCTCAGGTATTTGTCTCCCACTCTTATAATCCGATGGGATGGAGTTCTTCTTGAGTTGGTTCAGGACCGACAGCTTTAAGCTTTCCTAGAAGTTGGAGAGCCGACTGTTACTGAAAATATTTCGATAAAACTATTCAATAACTTTTTACGGCCTGACATGGTATTGGAACTTATGACCTTCTTATAAACATCGACATTACTTATGTCTTTCGGAAAAATATAAACAAATTGTTTGATGATTCATATGTTAGATATGCCTAACATAATAAATTAAAGCAAAGTCACAAAAATCAATTCTATAATATAAGAAAACAACGGAAAAATACGTACAATTGTTACAAAAATTACGAATTGATTCTTTAATTTATGTTATCTATTTGATCTCAACTTATAACCAATATGAATTACTTTTCTTTATTAACATGATGCTATTTTTTTTCTTCAGGTGGCTGGTGCGTGTGGTGGAAGATGTGCAAGGTGGAGAGCTGTGCACGCGGCAGGGCTACGTGCCCGCCCACGTGCTCAAGGAGAAGGTGCCGGAAAGAGACCAGACGGCGCTGGCTGCGAGGAGACAGTAAGTGGAAATCAATGGCCAAAAGAAATCTAAAAGTCTCTACAGGATCCAATAACAACTATTTTAATCCTTATAAATGTGTTGATGACTACTGACTGAACACTAGAACGCAAATACCTAAAATACCGGAAAAACCTATACGATATTGAAGACTTTCTTAACTTTTCTATTTTTCATTAATATATTCAAGTTATCAATGCTTTATGCAATGAAAATGCTTATTTTATTAATGAGTCATCACATAATCACACACATTAACAAATAAGGAAGTCAAAATTACAAATCATAAAAATAAAAAATCCTTAATGAGGTATTAAAATTACTCTAAATATAAGTATATATACAGAGTTATAAGTCATAATATATTGGGTCAAGGAGCAATGATCCTTACAAAGAACAATTTATTTTTATTGAAAAATATATCGCCAAATGTAGGTCCAATTAGTGACGCTAAAAGTCGGAAGCGTCGAGCGCTGTCGACATCCAGAGCCATAAATTCCCATTATATTTGGTCACGTCTTACTCCTGTCACCGCAGTATCGCTTCGAGGACTTTTTCGTGCTGAATTTGGAAAGTGCAATCTCAATGCTAAATTACTTTCATTTTGGTGATAAATATTAAATTAATTTCCTGAATCCTCACTGTGACTCAATTTTCCATTACATTTTAAAAGGGCTAGTAGACAACAGGCCTTGCTGATGGTAATCTTCTGGTCTTAAGCTACTTTAACACTTAAATAAGTACATACATGTCTTTCCATTGTTTAACCATATTATATAATACCTTTGACTCAACCGTCAAACACAACCACACAAAAAAACTTCGTATTACCAACTGGGAAGTAAGATATTATGTACTGCCGGAACACAAAAATACTAAGCTGCTGAAATCAATTGAATTACAGGATGAATTAGTTGTATCTACCCATGGGCAAACTGATCGGTTGATGGTACCTATCTAGAGGAATCAGAAATGAGACAGTATTATTCGCAAATATACGATAATGGAACAATCAATGTACTTATACGGCAATTTTGTAGCATTAGAAACACTGAACGAACTCAAAAATTCATAAATGCATTTCTACTTATTAATAACAAAAGTGGTCATTATCGTATTATTTCATTAGAATTTACTATAAAATACTCATGTCTTTTACAATCACGGCATACAAGTCGGTCTTTAAAAAAATTCAAATCAAAACGTTTGAAATCTGTGAAAAAAAATTCCCAACATATTTATCAGTATTTGGATTGCCAAGTCAAATTATTTTAGTCATATGACAAATGCATGAACAATAATTAATATTTCGTGTCTTATTTGATAATTACTCGTGTTACGATATGAAACGTGCAAACCATAAATTACATTCCCTTTAATAAAGCCAAATGATGCAAGTATTCGACTTGTCAATGGTTCTCTCAAATTGGATCCACAGCTCACTGAAATGGCATGTGTTCAGAATGTTAGATCGATATATTTAGATAATGTATTAATATTTTCCCACCTAACGTAGCGGTTTGCGCATCTATTTCTTGCAACTTTGTCGCCACTTCCACATCTGTTATAACGCCAAAATGTTTATTTGTATTTGATTACTTTATAACAATTAAATAAAATCCTACATAAGACTGAAGGCATTCTGAGCTTCCTAATCTTATTAAATAAATTTAGAACTTATCATACTCAGCTCCTCGTAGCTTAGATACAGTAGCTCTTGTCTGGTTTGAACTCACTATCTTCGGTCAAGGTTCACGTTCTCTTACCACTTGACTACATTAGCTTCTTTGACTCCATAAAATACTTAAACATAATTACTGTCTTTTAGCAAAGGATATATTCAAGTTTATGCTTGCAGAGCATAAACCAAGGCTTGATGTCTTGTATGTATATATAACGAATGCCTTAAAGTTTGTATATCTTTAGTTAACTGTTTTACTTTTAATATCTAAATTATACTTGGTTCTTGAATCGTCACCTAAATATCTTCATTTGACAAAAACGTAATATGAAGGTTCCATAATATGTCAATCAGTCAAACACTAGAAGATATCATAACAAATAACACTACACAAAATTGAAATAAAATCAGGTCAGTTATAGGTACATAATTATTTATTAAAATATAACTATAAGTTATACATCGGTTTAAGAAAATTCCTGCAAAAACCGCAGCCAAAACATTTTACGCAGGGCGTTATGTACATCGTTGAACCATCTTAGGCGTAATAAATCAACTTCATACTCAATTACTCACCGCCCGTCTCATTACCTGTTCGGTGACTCTGCCAGGGTCTTAATATATGACTTAGAACGTCAAGAGGCTGCGATTTGTCGGGCATAACACTTAATTACCTACTTTTCGTAATTATGCAAATGTCAAATTATCATATGTTACTTATAATTGATATGATAAGATTATTTATCTCAGGGCAGTGTAATGTTATGATTATTCTAATTCGTGTATAATTAATCTTGTCTTTAATAACCGGTTCGGGGAAGAAAACAAACACTTCTTTCTGATTGACACATTTAGCATCTAAGCATCCCGCATATAATATATACTTATACAGGTCCATAATATAATTAAAACGTACATCGTTCTGATAATGACATAAAGGTTCTTCAGATTTTATTAAATAATTCGTCTAAAAAGACACTGAATAAATAATTCAAAGAGTCGATGTCACACCAAAAAGATGAATTGAATCTAAATCAAATGACACGAGTTCCCATTATTTACATCACTAATTATATTGTGTGTATATCGTTTATTAAAGTTCTGTATTTAAGGATCTCGAGAGAAAAAAAAATATCGTTAGTAGTTGAGACGATTAAGATGTATCTATCTCAATGTATCTGCTAACGAGAAGGAAACAGTTGTTTAGGCTTCAGAATCTTAATATATTTCCTATACTTCACTAAATATTCTTTACCAGGGCAGTGGTTCGTGAACTGATCGAAACAGAGGAGGAGTTCGGGCGCGACATGCAGCAGGTGGTAAGCCGCTACATGCGTCCAATGGACAAGGCTACCACACCCAAAATAGTATTCGACAACAGGGAGCTTCTGTTCTCAAACTTCAAGCAAATTTGCGAGTTTCACAATACGTGAGTTTAACACAGCTTACACAGCTGTTATTATTTTGTTCATAATTTATTAGATCACCAAGAAAATACACCCAAAATGTAATGTTAAAATGACATAATATATCCTTCATAACGTAATACTCAAAAGCTTTCTGAATTTAGCATTTTTCTGACATAAACATTGCTTAATGTTGTTCTTTCACTTATATAGTAAAACTAATAGAAGTATTCTTCCAGTCTACCACAAAAACAGACCACGTTTAATCATAACTTAACTGCTACGAAAAAATCCAACCAGATATTCAATGTAATCATCGTATTTCATTAAAATGAAGATAAAATCACTTCAAAACTGTTAGCGTTGTACTCTTAGTAATAATTCTGATATTTGATCAGTATACAATTTTCAGGACATTACTGGAAGGCATCAAATACTACGCTGGAGAACCTCGGATGCTTGGTCGAAGTTTACTCCGAATGGAACGAGAATTCGACAAGCATGTCGCATACTGTCGCGATGAACCAATTGCCCAACACTTGCTCAAGAACGATCCAGTAGTCTCTAAATATTTTAAGGTAATACAATTAATTATTACAATATTTAAATTTAATTCTTGTTTACCTTTAATCTTTCTTTGATTGGAATATAAATTGACATCTTTGCTTGAGTACAATACTTCTTTTTTCTTGAAGGACTTACGCCATCTAGTGGTATGAAAATGTAACTATACTAATTAACTAATTGAAACTTTTAAGACGTTTCGCCCGCTTCGTCGTTATGAGAATTGCCGATAGATGGCTCTGCCACATTTGTAACAAATTTTGAGTGCTTTTGTCGGATAGAGTATAGATGGAGTAACTTGTCTTTTTTAAATTATTTTCATCCGATTGGTTCTTTATGAAATATCTATGATTATTTGATTAAAATGAATCAACTAAAGAAAGGAAAACAAATAATTTCGCGATTTATACAATACATATTTTTGAAATTTAATTAGATCAACAAGATTTTTTTTGTTTATATCATAAACATAATTTAATAAGGTTAAATAAACGTAACATGATTTGTTACTATTTATTTAAAAAAACTTTATTATATTTGAAACATAGGGTAGACTAAGTAAGAATGTTTACAGGCATCAGCCTGAAACGTTCACATTGCATCACAGTTTGCAATTATCTTTACATCCATCAGAAGTTGTGTACCTACTAATGTTATAATTATTTAGTCTGTTTGTATATCTGTTACGTTTTGCCGGCTAAATCACTCATGTTTTATTAAATTTGGTATGTACTTAGTAATCTTAAATTATAAAGATGGACAAAGGCTACTTCTTTATCTTTCAAAGGAATATAGTTGTAAATTAGTTGTATGCAAGTTCTTGAAAAACTTTCTTCACAATCTAAATTCTTCGGGTCGTTGCCCCTCTTTCTGAAAGATTGATATATAAAAGTATATTTCATGAAATACAAGTACATTTCATTAATAGTACTATAAAAAAACACTAATCAAAAACAATTATAAATAACTCAGTCTATTCCCGTTCTGTATCATCGTCCTCTCTATAACAGCAACCTCATTCTGCTAATAATGTAAAACGTCTTAAAGAATTCCAATTATCGTTTACGAGAGCATATCTCTTTGCTAATTTTCTGAAGCATATTGTTGACAAGAGGCGATTCCTCCCGACGTCGAATTGACGGCTCGCGATAGCCGTTCGGAACGCGAACTATTCTAGAGCTGGCGTGATGCCACCGCAGATCTTACAGTATCGAACCAATATACTCGTACAAGGCGCCGTGAAATGTGAAATCGCCCTCATCTCACTGTCAAATTGCCATGGAACACGCCCTTGTTGTAAAGTTTCATTGTATTCTTATTATAGTTAGTGGTCACCACTAGCCGAAGACATTTTCGCTGCACGCGACATTAACGCTTACATCGCTGATGCACCAATTTTGGTATCTAAGATGTTATGCCTTTAGTTACATAGGATCAGTTACCCTTCATACCGGAACATAATAATTACTCTTTAGTGGTAGAATATTTGGTGACAGGATGGTTTGTATCTACATGGGCTTGCAAAAACGACACCACAAAAAAAATTAGAATCCGAATTTCGAAATTTTCGAATCCGATCGTGGTTTTTACAGAATCTCATAGCTGATTATTGTAAAAATATATAATGCACCTCGTTCAAGATATCGGACAAATATAATTGAATTGAATCTTGGTCAATAATATTTTAAGTAATCCAAGGAATACCTCGTTGGATTTTCATTCACTGTATGGACAACGGATTTTTGGCTAAAATTGGTCACATATTTGAACTTAAGTCATGATCCATTTGTATTTCATGTTTTCCTTGCAAAATATAAATGTTGTACGTCAATGTGAGTGCCAACACCAAATCATTGATTCCTCTAAAAGATTGCATGGAAAATATTAGCTCTGTGAAGCTTATATTAGTATTATGTATAACGAGTATTATTACGTTCTATGCATTTTTAAATTATATCCTTGTAACGTTTACCATCTTTACCATAGTAAAACCACATTGTGAGGAAGGCCTTGAGCATGGATGTGGATGGATATAGAGGTAGAGGACGACCAAAGAAACGATGGATGGATTGTGTGAAAGACGATATGGCTAGAAAGAATGTTACTTGTGAGATGACGTCTGACAGAGAAGTATGGAAGGAGAAGACATGCTGTGCCGACCCCAAATAAAATTGGGATAAGGGCAGGAGAATGAAATGATGATGAGGGCACATTTCCAGGATCTCATTCTAAGCGAGCCCCGAAGACCCAACAATTTCCCTTACAAATTTATCAAAAGGCAAATTTTATCAAAAGGCTAGTGATAGTCAATATTAAAGTTGAAAGCTATAGGCGTGCTCTTCGTGATATAAATGGGTATGCTATGTATGCTATACATGCATATGGTTGTAAATCCAATCAGATTGCTTAGAATTTACGTATCTAATTTGCAAATTGTGTATACGTTATTTTGTTGCTAGTAGGTATATTTTATTTTATAATTATAGTAGTTAATGTTGCATATTAATTTTGGATATTTCACGATCGTTTTCTTGCAGAGCATCTTAAACATTCTGCAAGAAAACGAGGTCAGTATTCATTTTTACAGGCGATGGTAGTCTTAAAATAGAAAACAATCTACGTATTCTATTCTATCGTTTCGGCACTAGAGTGTACTCGATCAATTGCTCGTTTATATTGAGTTATGATTGCATGTTTATTAAAATTAACTCGCACTTTCTAAACAGGTATAGCAATTTCATGAGACTTTTTTAAATCAAATCAAATCAAAATAAACTTTATTCAAGTAGGCTTTTATAAGCACTTTTGAATCGTCATTTTACAATTAAGTGAAGTAGATTCTACCGAGAAGAACCGGCAAGGAACTCAGTAGTTACTCTTTTTCAGGTTAGTTTAATACAATTATTTAAATTAATATATCGTGCTTGGAAGTCAACAGGTGTTAAGTCCACGCTTTTTTATCATCTATAAAATCTTGTATCGAATAATATGCCGAATTATATAATATACTTTAGGAAAAAGTATATTTTTTATATTACTTTTATTTTACTTTTTATAGGGTTTGAAACTTGTGAACTTTTGAATTCTAGTATTTATGTAACGATCTTCTACCTTGTTGATCTAATTAAAAGGTTGGTATGGTTGCAGATATAAAGCTTCTGATAAAGCATAATGTTTTTTTTAATTATTTGTCAAATAGCCATAGCCTAAATATTTATAGCAGATAGCACAGAATCTAATTGATACAATACCCATAACATAATCGTCCATGGATGAGTTTGACGATTGAAACTGTGAAGGAACGTAACCTTCACGCTAACTTCGCGTGACAGTCATAAACATCCGCCGAGACACGCACAGTAAATTTTACAATACTCGGGGCGACGATGAGTGGCACTCGGTCAAATTAATAAATTTATTGACATGAAAAGTTAATATAGTCGCAAAACATCCAGTGGTCCCGCACTAGGCAAGCCTGTGTTGCGGTTTCATGTTATTAACCGGAGCTCGGAGTATATTCTACGATCCATATCTAATTATATAATAATACAGCATATATATAAGAAATAGAAAAATATGTAATACCCAAAAAATAAAAACAATAAGAGAAACGATTATGAGATTATTTAATATCATTACACAGTATAAAACAAAGTCGCTTACCGCTGTCTGTCACTATGTATGCTTAGATCTTTAAAATTACCCAACGGATTTTGATGCGGAAAAAACTGTTTTTGGTCATATGTAAATATTTTCCATCAATCTATATATCATGAAATAATTTTAACTAAATCATTGACATATTGAATAATATAAATTAGTTTTGTACCTCGTATCATTTGTTATTAGCACATAATAAATCTCTAACAGCTTAGTTGATGTAAATCAGAGATCTTTATGAAGATTTAAATTAAGAATGATTTAAAGTGTCAATGTATCGACGTCATTTTTACTATTTCTTATTTAAAATATATTTTCCATATTGTCTCATGCCGTATCGATTCGTATCACAAAAAAAACGTACTCAGTGGCGGATTTACAAATCTGCCGCTAGTAGGCTAGTAGGCTATTCAATTTTTGCGGCCTCTACATTTTTTTGCAACATTTATGATTCGTGTTCTATCGTCCTCATTACATCGGTTTTTATCCGTAATTAGTATGATTATAAACTTTATATTTAAATTTATGTCAATTACTAGATTATTTTTCCAACCCGCTTATGTAGTGACGAGTATACGGATTACGGACGTAATTTGTTTACATATAATTATAAGTTTTTTGTTTTTTAATTTCTGCAAGACAAATTTGCCGCCCCTCTAAATCTGCCGCCCTAGGCTCCAGCCTACTTAGCCTATTGGTAAATCCGCCACTGAACGTACTTAAAGCATATTACTCAGCTGTAGAGTCTGCAAGTGTGTTAAACGCAATATTTTAGCATATAAACCATGTCTCTGACAGACAGCGGCAAGCGACTATGTTTTATACTATATAATGATAATGATACACAGAGTGATTTGAGAATAAGAATGGATATATATAATTTGTCATAGAGAAAAGTCGGTTTAACTTTCCAAACTGTAAAGCTCTTTTTGTGTTTGTTTTAAATTTGCTTTTGTGTATAGACTACACATATATAAAGCCTAGACGTGTAGCGATTTATTAATAATCACAATAAAGACTATATGTTATGATTTACTATGTCAGAAGCATTAACAGCTTCAAAAAAGAAAGTACATTTGGAAAAACGTGTCTAGCAGTGTAATAACTAACAGTTTTACTTAACATTGTGGATTCTAGAAAAGTAAAAAAATATAATAGTTTTATATTTTTATTAAACAATGAATTACTTTATAGTGGTAGGGCTTTATGCAAGCCCGTCTGTGTAAGTACGACCCACTCATGAGTTATTTTAGTTGTAGTTAGCCAAATAACAGTACTCAGTATAAAGTATTGTTGTGTTCCGGAATATGTAGTCTTTGTGAAGACTATACTCTTTGTGGTCTGTATTAAAAACAACTAGCAACCAGCTCTTCGCTCTGGTGCAATACTATATACGCATATACTAAATATACTACAGAATTTATTTACGATATGACATTAGAAAACTTCTAATATTAGTATATCTTTAATATATTGTCCTTGTATTATATACAAAAACCTTCCTTTTGAATTACTCTATTATTTATTACTATTTTACTTGGTGTAAGGGCTGCAAGCCCGTCTGGGTCGGTAGCACCCACTCATCAGTTATTCTACCGCTAAATAACAGTAGGTACTCAGTATTGTTGTGTTCCGGTTTGAAGGGTGAGTGAGCCAGTGTAACATAACATCTTAGTTCCCAAGGTTGGTGGCACATTGACGATGTAAGGAATAGTTAATATTTCTTACAGCGTCATTGTCTTTAGGTGATGGTGGCCTACATGCTCGTCCGCCAACCTTAAAAAAAAATTAACTAAACTTGCTGCTGTTCCATTCTCACTATACAGATTTTGCATATGTATTGATGATGTTATTTATTTTGATGTGCATCTGTTATAATTTTATAACATTTTTTATTTAACTGCCAACAACTAGTTTGATAGCAGGCTATTTATCAGAAAAGGAATAATATATTCAAGAACTTTTGATAATGATATTGATCTTGATGCTTAAACCGTGTCGTATAAATCATCAATCGTCGTGTACTAGGTCAGTGAAAATATGTAGGTTTATAAATCATTGGGTTGGTGATCTGTAACAACGAACGCCGAGCCAAACTAATATGTCTACGTACGTATAAGTATGTAAAGTCATTCGTAATCTGTTTACCTAAAACATATGGAATAATGCCAATTTATATTATTACTCGTTTACAGAAAATACTATAAAATTAACTAGGATTTCGAAGCTATGGAAGAATTTCGTCGTCGTAAACCAACTTAAGAGCCTTAGATCGCACTAGCGGCGATTATTTACTGTTAAAGATATTATAAAGCCAGCGCCACTCAAAATAGCGTCAGTATATCATTATATAATATGTGTAGTGCCGAAATAGTTAAGTGGATATAATATTTAAATCAACAGTTCGCTGAAAATTGTGTAAATCCGAGAAGTAAAGGTAAACTTGTAACACCAAGTTTAACAACAAAAACAACAACAACAGCCTGTAAATTGCCACTGCTGGGCTAAAGGCCTCCTCTCCCTTTGAGGAGAAGGTTTGTAACATATTCCACCACGCTGTTCCAATGCGGGTTGGTGGAATACACACGTGGCAGAATTTCTTTGAAATATGTCACATGCAGGTTTCCTCACGATGTTTTCCTTCACCGCTGAGCACGAGATGAATTATAAAGACAAATTAAGCACATGAATCAGCGGTGCTTGCCTGGGTTTGAACCCGCAACCATCGGTTAAGATGCACGCGTTCTAACCACTGGGCCATCTCGACTCAACACCAAGTTTTTTTCAAACTTGGTGTTTGAAAAAAAAAACAAACACCAAGTTAACGGTTCCAAAAAGTCAATACAATATGTCTCATAGGTATTCGAAAAACTCGAGCTACCATAAAAAATTCCGTAGGTATATTCTCGATTAATCATTCTCTTAATATAATAGGACAGCAATCTGGTACGAACTAAAATAATTTAGGCGACTCTTTGATTTTATGAGATTTTCTGTAGGAGGAGTTTGAATCGGAAATGTAGTAGCTTATTGAAGTAGTCATTAAGAATTGCTCAGTTTAAAAACACTCAATAAACATAAGTTAATTAGCAACTTTAAAAAACACATTTTTGATTTCGATAATAATTATTTTAGAAGAGTTTCCAAAAATCTGCATCATCACTAAATACTATAACATTAATATATATACATTTATATTAGGTATATTCTCGATTAATCATTCTCTCAATCAGATAGGACAGCAATCCGGTACGAACTGAAATAATTTAGGCGTATGTAATTGTTTGAAGCAGGAGTTTGAATAGAAAATGTAGTACCTAGCCTATTGAAGTAATCATTAAGAATTGCTCAGTTTAAAAACACTCACTAAACATAAGTAATTCGCAACTTTAAAAAATACATTTTTGATTTTGATAATAAAGATATTGGAAGATTAATATATATACATTTATATAAAGTCTTATTATTTATAAATGAAGATATTTTCGAATAATGGCGGACATTGAACGGAAACTGAATGACTATTCCGCGCTTTATTTAAGTAACGTACGAAATAACCAATCCTACGCATCCCTGGTCTCCGGACCACCTGACTCAGTCCCAAGTATAAATAATTCTTCACATTTATATTCCATGAACATTATTCTCAATGTTTCGAGATATTTATATAATCTGTCAAGGCAACATTAAATCTACTAAGATGCGTACATACAATGACATAAAATAATTTCAAATCAACACTTTTATCCAATATACCCAAAAAAAACATCTACCTTGCTATTATAAAGCTAGTTTCGTAGTTCTCCATCAAACCATATCGGAACAACATGGTGAAATATTAAGGCTTCAAAATCATCTTTCAAGGAGAAGAATCTTTGCACACTAGTGGGATATAATAAAGTAACAACATTGCTACAAATGCTAATGCAACGCTGTTTTTCAAGGAATACGGCCCAAAACTGCCCGTATTTTTCTGTATTGACCAAGTAAACTAACAGCTATAATGCGTATCTTAGAAACATCATGAGGAAATCTGAATATTCCGTGGGATGATGAATTGCATCATGCAGTTTTTGTCTCTACTATAGACAAAACCTAAAAAAAAAAACCTTTAAGAACAGAGAAGGTCTTTGCCCATCTAATGATATCCTTATTTGGAATCATGAGATTGTAGACCTCGACAACAATTTAATTATTAATGTTTCAGTTCAAAGAATATTTATAGGGACATGATCCATATAGTTTTTACAATTATTCCTGAATAAAACAATGACTTAACAGCTGGAAGTAACTGTTTCATAAATACTTTGTATGATTATCTTGTAGCTGCTTCGACTTGAGCAAGGAAAGCCCGTTTGTTTTGTGACCTTGCTGAAACGACCCTGGGCATTCTCTGATAACAAACACGTCACCGGAGAAATGGCTTTATCCTCTAAAAATCGTCGACGGTGCTGATCTATGTTTAGCGGTGTATCGAGCAGGGGTATGGAATTGACCAGTCGCTTGGAAGCCGCGGCCGCGAACACCTCGCTAGCTCCAGCGTTACCGACCTTCGACCACTCGTCCGAGTGAAGTGTGTGACTGTGATTGTGTTCTCTTGTTTCTGGACCTCCTGTTCCAACGTCTCCCCACTCAGGTAGGAGTACATCTACGTTCGTTCAATACGTGTTATATATTTAGCCGAGCAGTTGCGAAACTGTATTTTTCTCAACATTCACGCTACGGGTGTAGTGTTTCAAGCATCACGTCTGGTTTATTTTGAGGCGTTCGGCGTGGGTGGATGTTCGCTGTCTGACGCTCGAACTCCGCAGTATCCGTTGGTAAACCTTTGCATAGCTTTGTTGGAATCGTCAAATGACCTTGACCCATTTACAGAGTATATTTTTTAAGGATCACACGACTAATTCCGTATCAATGTCAGCTTATGTTCTTGAAACTATTTTAATTTGATACCAAAACATCTTTAATGTGTTTTAAATAGTATGTGAGTGCCTTATAGTATTTGGTTTCTTTATGATTCACCTATTTCGATGATCAGGGTACAATAAGTAATAAACAAAAATAAACAAAAACTATTTTTTATGGACAAAATTGTTTATTCATAATATCACAAAAACATGCATCCAAGCAAAACGTCTCTCCTATCTTTAAGCCAAGAACACAAAAATTAAAATCATATATAGAGTATATGTGATTTTAAATTATATTTTAACTGTCATCAATAGTAAAACAACACACAAGTTCACGACTGCGTGATAACTGGTGAGGTATAAAACTTCTAGAAGAGATGACTCTCCGAGATAGGAGGACTAGAGTCGAGTTTGAAAATACATTGTTAAGAACATAAATATTTTAGTTTGTAGCTGTTACGCGATTCCCGTCGATGACGGAAAAAAATCAAGGCTAAATTAGAGTGCACCTAGAAATTTGTAACGTTTGAGAGAAACTTCTCCGACATAAAATGGCGTTTTATTTAACAACAGTAACTTATAATAAAAAAACTATACCCACTTTGTTAAATATGTCAATTTCAGTATAATCTCTTCCCTGATAATATCTTCGTCGACTTGCCGTAAGTGTAATACGGAGTTCTTTAGAAGAATGCAAACGACAATGGACAATATTTTGGAAAATAGTAATAACAACAAAAGGATATAAGAATCCTTGATGGATAAGTCAAACTTGAACTTAGTCGGGTTGTTATTATTAATGATCCTTTTACTTGGATCTAAACGCATAACACAATCTTAATTGAACTTCAATTCGATATTCTCAATGATTTAAATTCACTCATAAAATCATACTTCAAATATTAATTGATTTGTTATGGTAAACAAACATTTAAATCCTACCTAAACTAATAATATTTGTAAATGCAAGTAAATATTATTATATTCCATAATTAAAATCAAAATAAACTTAACTCCATTAGTTTGGAACTAACTTTTGGGCTCAATAGCTCAACATTAGGTAAGCAACGCGAAAGTTGGAGATTGGAAGTTCAATATTGGGTATTATCGTGCTTTACTCCCAAATCAGAGCAGGAGCGTTTTGTAGGAGCGAAAATTGAAGTAAATATTAATCCATTGTAAATAGCTGAGACTTTTATGCATGAAAAAATAAATAAAGTGACATTTATATACATTACAAGATTCATGAAACGTACACTAAAGTTGTGGATGTAGTTTTGCCCAGTTATAACGACTTCCACTGTTTCTCATTTTATCTGGCGTATTGTAAAAATGGTAATTTCCTGCATTTCCAGTCTTCGGGACTTATATGTTATGTCCTTTTTACTTTTAGTCATACTAGCTCATTCACCCTTCCAAATGCACTAAAACAATTCGAAGAATTCCTATTTGGTCGGAGAATTTCTATTTTGCACCACCTAGATGTCCGAAAATCCACATCAGCGCAATTTTTACATTTGTTGCCTCGCGCAACCACTCTATGGCAATTATCTTTCGCCAGCGGTTTTTCCGAACCCATACTACTTGAGAACCAAGAAAAGTACACATACACGTACACTTTCCTCAAAGGCTGGAAATACACCTGCCGATGTTACAGATGTTCATGTGCGGTGGTTACTTTCCATCATGCGAGTCTCCTGCTCACAAAACATCTACATGTGATGTGGGTTGTATCTATTGACGGGCTTACACAAAGTCCAACCCACCAAGTGAAATAAAATGCTCATCACCACCAAAATATTTATGAAGTTTGC
Organism: Vanessa cardui; assembly: GCF_905220365.1. Lineage (NCBI taxonomy): Eukaryota > Metazoa > Arthropoda > Insecta > Lepidoptera > Nymphalidae > Vanessa > Vanessa cardui. The sequence continues at coordinate 15,478,257 of NC_061123.1, forward strand.
TCACAAACAAAAATAGTATTTATTAATATGACTCGTTTGGAATTCTTAAAATCCCATTTCTACACACACATTCTGTTTTTAAATACAAGTGTTATGCTCAGACATTCTCATCGAAGTTCGATCTGTTTATGCCAAAAATATATCAATTACTTTCAATGTACTATATTTACTACATGTGAACAACAACATTAAACATTTTATTAAAGTATTATTATATACCCATATATTTATAAAAATAAATACGTAGGTTTTTTCCGCTCAAAACCAGCAGTAGGTTTTTCGATAAACAATCTAAACAATCAATCTGTAATGCTATAAGTTTTAATTTTTAGATTTATCATGCTAAATTTTTCTCCTTTTTGGATTTAAGAGGGGCAAAACCTATGAACAGAAGTTGAATTTGTTATGTACATAATTCTATTAGAATTATATATAAACAAATAAAAATATTTTCCATACAAGTATTATATGACCTATTGACTATTATTTAGGTGTATTACTTTGGGATTACGTTTGAGAAAAATATATTTTATTCAATGATCAAAAATTTTGTTGCCAAGGCTATTAGCTGAAAAAGGCTATATGCAGTCATTTGTTTCTAGGTAGGTTTTCATAAACTTGTGCTACTTACAATTGCTGCACTATACATTTAGTATATGTACCAAGACAGTTTAATTTGATAGAAAATAACACAATGTCAGCGATACGAGAAGTAAAGAAAACTTGTAACCCTAAGTCTTAAGCTCTGTAAAGTCATAATATCGTCTCTGGTACAATATTGGTAGAGTATTGGGTACAATGTATTTATAATATTATATACCTAACAATATAATTGTTAAACTAGACAGATACATTGCGCAAATCGCTCCAGACCCCAATTCCTATCCTACCTACAGTAACTAAATATTGCACTAATAAAAATAATCATTACATTGATTTATAATTGCTTTTTTTTAATCTCAATCTCATCATTGTAATTACTACTTTATGTAAACAACAGCCTGTAAATTCCCACATATGGGCTAAAGGTCTCCTCTCACTTTGAGGAGAAGGTTTTGGAACATATTCCACCACGCTGTTCCAATGCGGGTTGGCGGAATGTACATGTGGCAGAATTTCTATGAAATTAGTCATGATGTTTTCCTTCACCGCTGAGCACGAGATGAATTATAAAGTCAAATTAAGCACATGAAAAAGCGGTGCTTGCCTGGGTTTGAACCCGCAATCATCGGTTAAGATGCACGCGTTCTAACCACTGGGCCATCTCGACTCATACTACTACTCATACTCATACTCAGGATACCTGGCTCTCTCTACTTTATGTGATTGACCAATAACTATTATTTTATTCTTCTATATGATTTCATCAAATAAATAAATTAAATATATTATATAAAATACGTAGACCTAGTATGTAACTTAATTGGTCAAATAATAATACTTCTACTGATGTATAACGGCAGTTTAATTGTACTATTCAAGATGTCATTTCAATAGTAATGGCCATAAATTAGCCACTTGATAAGAATTTTCTTAAATTCGATAATTCGTAACGAAATTAGAGAAGATTTCTCTGATAAATGTTTCCTCGAAATATTTCATGGCAGCGTCAACAGCCCGCTAACGTAATATGTCAAGGTGGTCTAAATATATCCCACATTCAACAGATGAATCCGAATTATGATAGATCTAACGCCACTTAAAATGCGGTGGAATAGCTTACTTTCATTTACTTGCAGAACTTTGTTATTTGTCTGGATAGCTACCATTCACGTATCAGATATCCTAGCTCCAAACTGCAATGCTTAGTAATTTTGTGTTTCGGTCTGAAGGATGAGTAAGAAAGCCGCTATCAGGTAAATTTCAGTTGGTAGCGCATTGGCGATAAAAAAAAATGTAATTTTAATTTTATTGTGAAACTTGGGTCCGGCCGTTCTTCGCAAGGGTGCAATGCTTATATTAAAAAAAATACAGACGAATTGATGACCTCCTCCTATTTGAAGTCGGTTGAATATACTACTGAATGCCCTACAGTTTCCGTTACAGTGCCCTTCAGTTTTTCAATCATTAGACGATACAAACTGTATGTTTCTGCTATGTCTCTGCGGTTTAAATCTGTAATATCTGTAGCACATTATCTCGTAAGGTTCAGCTAGCGTTTTCAATGTAAGCGCAAAAAAATCGTTTATTTACGACATCATTTTAGAAACCTCTAAAATAAGAAGCGTTTCTACACTATATTGCGTATGTATTATACATATAAATCTCCCTCTTGAATCAATGAATCTATCGAAGAAAAACCGTATCAATATCCGCAAAAAGCTTCATCAAAAATATAACACCTCACCTCATTGCCTCCACTGGTGAAAGGAGGGCTGGTTCGCATTTTGCCCAGAGAAAAAATGCTGCTAGCATTCTTGCACCATTCCATATCAAGATTTACACAGTAACTAGTTTTAGTTCATATTTGTATATGTTTAAGCATTTAATGTTATTAATTATTATGTTAATAAAGTATGAATATCCGTTATGTCATTTTAAAGTTAGTTATCGACGCATACAGACGGTCAGACAGCGGTAAGCGACTTTGTTTTATAATATGGAATTATTAACGAAATTGCGTTGAAGGTATATTTTAGTATGAGCTTTTACGCAACTTCCGGTTACAATGTGTGGGTCGAATATTGCTTTCGTTCCGCTAAACTATTTGCGCGATAATTTCGCAAACACTTTACGCGTACGAGGCAATAAAGTTAAGTTAAACAAAACTGTATACGCTTTAGTACATACGTTAAACAAATAACAGCTTGTTTTTGAACTTTAGCCAAGCGACCTACTGACTCGAAGACCCGATATTAAAACGTGTGAAATCTAACCGAAGATAGCGGATTCAAGCTCAGGCAAGATCACTATATTTTCATATGTTTTTGTGTATAATTGATCTCGTGATTGACGTTGAAAGCAAATCGTGCAACTTTGTTTAATTCATTTTAGTCACACATCACAATCACAACAGCCGTACTAAATTGATAATATGCCTTTCATATGTGAGTACTTCTTTAAACTTTATAAAAAAACAAATAAGAAGATGCATACATATACATACATATACAACATACATATACATACATATACAACTTGACCTACTACTCGTTGTTTTCCGATTATATTACAGTGAAAGAATGTGACTTTATCGTCTTGCCTAGTGTAGTGTAGTGTAGTAGTGTATAATCGATGTTCAACTCATTCATCAAGCTTATAAAGTTTATTAGTAAAAATTTTAAAACGTACATCATTTGTAAAGCTAATTTAGTTAAAAAAAAAAAAAAACAAGTATACTAAAGTTAGTTCGCTGATTGGAAAGGATATATATAAATTTTATCAGTATATAATAAAAATTATTTGAGATTAAACTCTATTTTACAAAGATTTTAGATAGGTCATATAGTGCGTATAATTGTGTATCTTTGATTTTACAATTCCGTAATTTGAGAAGCAGATTAGCTACAGAGTTTCTTGCCAATTCATCTGTCGAATCCCCCTTAGGAGCCAGCTCCACAGTTAATCTCGTTAGATGACGTAGTGTATCTTTAAATTCATGCGGTTAGCTATATCACTGTAATAAATTTTATCGAATAAGAAAGATGAAAATGAAGAGATAGTAATTATTTTGTCATTTTTTATTTAATGTTGGTACTGTATCCCTACCCTACCTACCTTATGGGAAGTAATCACGCCCGCCCACAGCCCACAGACAATGCACTGTAAAAAAATATATCTACAGTGCGACACAACTTTAGAAACTAAGATGTTATATCTCCAGTGTTTAGAGTAACGCTAAGACTCTAAACGAAAATCAGTAAAGGCTTGCTGTATTTCGCCAAACACCAATACAGAGTAGAGTGTTGCTTTTTAGTGAGAAAATATATGATGAATTGATGAAATGATGGATGATTGAATGTTGAAAAAGAGTAACTACTGAGTTTCTTGCCCGGTTCTTCTCGGTAGAATCTACTTTCCGAACCTAAGCTTAGCTTAACCTAACCTAGCTTCACTTAATATAATTATTAAATGACGATTCAAAATTGCAACTGTAAAAGTCTACTTGAATAAAGTATATTTTGATTGACAATCAGATAAATTCAACCAAATTTTTTTATGATGAAAAAGAAAAATGCCACATATACCCATATTATTTAGGTGCAGAACATAATATCTTTACTTTTATACGTATGAGTAATATACTAATCGACGAGAAATTAACAGAATTTATGTTTAGGAAGACCATTCATAGTGTATCATTGTATTCATTTGATCCACTGCCAAGTGGTATTGAATTATATCGGCGGTCATGATGAAACACTTTTGCTATCGTTTCGATTGCAATCATTATGTATTACTTTAGGTACATAGCTTTACATTAAATGTTTTAGGTTAATTTGTGTTTGCTTAATATTGCTATGAGCCGAGGTTTCGGAGTGGTTAGAACGCCTGCGTCTTAACCGATGGCTGCGGGTTTAAGCCCAGGCAAGCACCACTGAATATTCATGTGTATTCATGTCCGAGCACTAGATGAATTATAAACACAATTAATTGTGTTTATAATTCGAGGTGAAGCAACACATCGTGAGGAAACTTGCATGTTTCTCATTTCATAGAATCTAAAAATCTGAATTATATTTGTTAACACGACTACAAAATATTATTAAGCGGAGACCTTAGCCCAGCGGTGGGAAATTTACAGGCCGTTGTTATTGTAATACTGCTCGGACAGCTATTTGGTTCGACGTTGTTTCCTGAAATCATAAAATTAACCGTATTGATAAGATATACGGGTTTATTATCTTGTATACTATAGATAAAATGTGCTTTGTTTCCATTTTCTCCGGTTCTCTGCTTGACATTTCCAACTGAAAATATTCCAACCGATCTGGTATCCACCGAATCTGAACGATTTCTTGTCAACATTTCTTAGCTCAACTGGTTGCAAGCAACTTATGATCTCGAGTTGACAACCGATTTTCTTATTCTAGCCAGCTTTGTTTAAATGTTTAACGAGCAAAAGTGACGCAATTATGCGGACTAAAACTGTTACTATCGTATGTCAGATGTCTTAAAAAGAAGAAAAAAAATTTTTTTTAGTTGTATGTATTTTAGTGTGATATTTTTTAAGACTTCCAATAATATATCGTTTCACGTATTGTACCTAAATTATAAGTTGTCAAAATAAGTAATTAAAATACTCTAAGCCCTACATCTAATAAACTGTTGATTACTCAGTTATTTGCAAATTTGAATCCCTACTTTGAAACTGATAGTTTCAAAGTAGGGATTCAAAGTAGGGATATTGTTTTTAGAACAACAGCTTGCTAATGTTTGTTTTTGATCTTTGCAGGCATTGGCAGACAAACTCGGAGACGATAAAGGTCTTACCGAGCACCTCAAACTACCCATCCAAAGGATCAACGATTACCAACTTCTTTTAAAGGTAATTAGAGTCATCAGATCGCTGTGATCATCAATCACATCCATAAAAAGCTAATTTATTGATATTTCACTGTAGTTGAGTGTCTTGCCAAAAATTTTAAATCTAGATCTTGAGCATAGCAAGTTAATCTTCGATGTATTTAATTGAGCTGAACAAATAACCCTTTCAACGACGTTGTTTATGGCCGCGCTGGTGAACAATGATCCCGAAATAACTTTCGCTTATTAGCGTGTGGGAAACTGCGAGTTTTAGCGTCACGTTACGTTTTGTACTTGATTTAAGTGTAACCAGTTAAATTTAACTGCTCTTGATTCATGAATTGTATAACTTCGTTTCATTCATAAACAACCAAATAACGTAAACGAATATTACTTGCGTTATACGTGAAAATAAATATGAAATTCTGGTTCGTTTTTTGATGTAATGTTTTCTCTGCAGGAATTGGTTAAATACTCAAAGCGTCTCGGCGACGATTGCTCCGACCTCCAGAAAGCTTTAGAGTTATTCCTCGGCGTCCCCAACCGCGCCACAAATAACATCTTCATCGATAGTATCGAAGGATATCGCGGGAATATCTACAAGCTTGGTAGATTGCTGACTCACGACTGGTTCACAGTCGATTACGACGGAGAACCCAGGAATCATTACGTATTTCTTTTCAAAGCGAGAATTTTGCTTTGCGAGGTCCAGAGAGTTGGAGAAGATAGATCAGTCTTTGTACTTAGGCATATCATTAAGGTATGTAACGTGATCCTAAATTATTTTAATTTATTATTTTGAAAAAGCCTTATCATATTTATAATGTCATATTAACAAATTTTCTTAGTAAGAAATTAATTAAGAATTACATTTTCATCTCCAGCTTCCTGAAGTAGAAATCAAAGATCATCCAGAAAGTACCAAGTTTGAACTTCATCAAAAAGAGCCCCAACTTGTTTTTAACTTTAAAGCGCATAAGGAATCTGTAAAGACTGCTTGGCTGCGAGAAATCAGACAATACGCCAGTGATCTTGGTAAGTCTAGTCATCATAATATTACTATTAAAAATTTAAAATAATGTCAATTTATTTTTCGAATTTTTTTTAGATATATGTTAAATGTAAGTAAGAATTTATTTATGTATTTCAGTTGCATTAGCAGAACACGCCGCTGATGACTTACAAATACTACCCCAGGAAATTATAGAACAACAACCAGAGGAGAGAAGAAAAAGGGAACTAGAAGACCAACAAGAAGAGAGGCAAGAGAAAAAATCTCGAGTCGAAGAACTTGAAGTCACTGAACGTTCTTCTAAAGAAGAATCGCAACAAGTCATTAAAACTAAGCGAAAAGCGTCGTTTGAAAGTGAGCACACGAGCAAAATCTCAAAAGCTGAAGCAACTGAGGTATCTTCTATTACTGAAGTTCAAGAAGTGCATAGTAGCGTAAGCACAGTTGAAAGTCAAGTCACAGAAAATTTAGAGTCTGCATCATTTACGACACAAGTTAGTGAAGTAGAATCGGTTACATCTCAGTCTCAAGTTAGTCAGCAAACAATCGTTCAAACAAATGAAAACATAATATCTCAAGAACAAACTGCAGCATCGTCAATTGAAACTGTGCAAACAGAAATTGTACAATCTGGGATTAATACAAGTGAAATAATCGCAGATAGTGCGGTAAAAACAGAAGTTAACACCAAAGCGGAAGGTAAAGTTTCTTCAAAGACTTTATCGGAACAAACATCTAGCGCAACTCTTGATAGCTCCTCAATCGAAACAAAGTCTAAAGAAGAGTTAATAGTTGAAAGTAAAGTCGCTGAAACGTCAGTAAAAGACTCAGAATCTGTTTCTTACAGTCGCCAAGTAAGTGAAACTGTTGAACTAAGCGAAGCCCAAGAAGCTGTAAGTTTGGTTAATCAAAAAGAATTAAGTGAAACTTCTCAAGAAATACTCCAAACTACATCTATAAATGCAGATGTGAAGTCTTCTGAATCATCTTGTACAGAGACAGTTCAAACTATAAAAGAAGAAAACGTAGTTACAACAGCATCTGAAAACGAAAAAACAAAGAGCATATCTGCCAAAAAAGAATCAGTTGTTGAGGAAAAAGCTGAACAAGTATTAAATATAAACACCAAGACAGCACAAGAAACATCTGACAAAACTCAAGAAACTATTTCCTACAGTCGCCAAACTTCCAAAGTTTCAGTCGAACAAAGTACAGAGGAAAAAGAGGTAAAAAGTACAAGAATAGAAGATAGTGAGACCCAATCAGCTTTTCAATCATCGCTCGAGTCTAAAGTTTCATTAACATCACAACAAAGCGTAATAGAAGAAAAAACACAGGAAGTTCAAGAAAGCGTTCAACCTTCGAAAGAAGAATCTGTCGTAACATCAAACGAGTCTAATGATACAAAAACTAGCTCTGCCGATATAACTGACAAAACTGTTGAAGAAACTAAAGTCGAAGTTATAGAAAACGGTAAAACCACTGAAACTCGTTCAAGTGTTAAATCAAAGAAACTTGAATCTAAACAGATAACAGAAGTCGATCAAACTGCAGAGGTATCTCTGTCACAAAAAGTTGAAGAGATCAATCAAACTGTAACAACAGGAGAATCAGTCGAGAGAGTTTCTGCGGAGGATCAAGCTGTAACCACAGAGGAAGCAGACGGAGAGATGTCTAGATACAGCCGCAGTTCGCGGCTATCTGGAGGTAAGCATTACCAACATTTTAATTTTTATGTTATAATCAATTTCAAGTTAAAGAGCGCATTCAAATGAAATGACAAATTACAAGCCTTAATTCTTAGAGATCAGAAACAATTCTAACGCAGGAGTATTACGAACTATTAAAAATTATACTTTTTGTTGCAAACAAGCATTTGTCTTCCGGGTGCTTCAAATATTTAAAACATATTATTAAAAAATAAACAAAATAAAAAAATAAAGTAAGACCGAAATATCTGCATAAATAAATCGTATAGGTAGCACGTATCAAAAAGCATAATACTTGTATAATGTAATTTCAATTTCTAAACAAAACAAAAAATATTATCTCATCATTCCGATACCGGGAATCGAACCCGAGCCTCCTGGGTGAGAGCCAGGTATCCTAGCCACTAGACCATATCGGATATGAATAACAGTGTGTAAATTATAGTTCCGATTTCAAAAGCACAATTAGTGTGTAAAACCTTTTTTATTATGATACATTTTTAGTGACATGAATAACTATCATATTATTTTTAAATTTGATTTTTAAATTTGAAAGAAAAGTAACAAAATATGTACATTTAAAAAATAATCTTTAAAAACAAGCGTTAATACAACAACGAAAACCAGTCTACCTTGTCACAGCTGCAATAAATTTACAAAAAAATGGGAACCTTGTTTAAAATTTACTAACAAATATGACACCCCATACTAATCGGTAGCTTCACTTAATTTTAAAATGACGATTCAAAGGTGCTTGTAGAAGCCTACTTGAATAAAGTTTATTTTGATTTTGATTTTGAAATGTCTACGCTATTATGCTTTGGGGTATCGCAGCCGCTATCCGTACTATATTTGTGCGACAGAAGAGGGCTATTCGTATAACATATAACCTAAAACATCACTGAGTTATATATAATATAAAATAAATAAAAATAAAAGACATTAAAATATATATTGTTGCTTCTTAATATATATTCTGTAACGTTTTGAATGTAAAAAAATAAATAAAAAAACGCGATATGCATATAATGGGAAAAGGAATAAATACAAACTTGTTATTCCTGTAACTCGCCAACATAGAGTGAATAACTCTTTTGTGGGGCAATTTATACGGTTCTACAACAGGATCCCAGAAAGCTTTCAAAATGACTCTGTTACCAAATCAAAGAATGTTTAAAGACTTGTGTGCGAAAGCTTATACAATTAGTGCATACCTTGAGAATTAAACGATCGCCTCCTGACTATTTATTTTCACATTGAATATATGTAAATAATAAAATTGACAGCAATAAAAAGACCCGCTGAGTTACTTTCGCCGGTTCTTCTTATGTCAGGGTATTTTCTTTTCCGAATCGATGGTAGTGTTTAATTTGGCTATCAGACAATAAGTTTAATGCTTCTAACTATACTGAATAAAGAAATTTGAGTTTTGACTAATTGGTGAATTTTAAAAATTTTTAAAACCGGATTGCAGGTTAGGTTAATGTTATATTTTTTTGTGGAATAATTCAAGTTTGGGTGAATAACCCCCGAGTCGAAATTGAGTCGAGATGGCCCAGAGGTTAGAAAACGTGCATTTTAACCGATGATTGCGGATTCAAACCCAGGCAAGCACCGCTGATTCAAGTGCTTAATTTGTCTTTATAATTCATCTCGTACTCGGCGGTGAAGGAAAACATCGTGAGGAAACCTGCATGTGACAAATTTCATAGAAATTCTGCCACATGTGTGTTCCACCAACCCGCATTGGAACAGCGTGGTGGAATATGTTCCAAACCTTCTTCTCTAAGGGAGAGCCTTTAGCCCAGCACTGGGAATTTACAGGCTGTTGTTGTTGTTGTTGTTGTTGTTGTTGAATAACCCCCAAAGCTTGTATTTCCTCCGTTATTATTTTGCTATGACCAATATTAAAATAATAAAAAATAAACTATATTCACAGAGTACTCCAGTAGCAGTCGTAAGCTATCAACCGGTGGTCGTTACGAGTCATCTTCCTACGACAGCACCGGTGCTTCTTCTTACCGCCGCGAGAGTGGCTCACGCATTGAAAGTGCAAAGTACGAAGCTGGAAGTGTTTTAGAGGGTTCGGCTTCATCGAGGTACGAGTCCAAGTACTCTAGTAAAACCGAAGGCGGTTCGAAATACGGAATCGAGTCGAGCTACGATACTAAGAACGGCTCCAAGTATGCTATAGAATCCGAAAGCAAGTTGGACAGTATCGCGTCTAAGTACGGCCTCGGTTCCAGCACTGAGACTCAAGTCGAAGGAAGGACCAGCAAATATAGCATCGATTCTAGTTACGATGGAAATTCTACTGATACAGCCAGCAAGATTGATAGTATCGCCTCTAAATATGGTTTGGGTACAAATACCGAAATGCAAATCGAAGGTCGATCCAGCAAGTACAGCATGGAAGCCAGCTACGATGGCAACTCTGTAGATGCAACCAGCAAGATCGATAGCATTGCGTCTAAATACGGACGTAACTCGATTACCGACAGCGCCAAAATCGAAAGTCGTTCCACTAAATTAAACATTGAGACCAGTTACGATGGAGATGTCAATGGGGAATCAAAAATCGAATCGAGTTATACGAAAATAAAGAACGGTGATACGGTATCCCAGAAAAAGTACTCAAAAACATCCATTTCTAATGGTTCAGTTACGGAAGAACGCGAATCGTCAAAATCGATTTCGAAATCGGAATCATCCGATGGCAAACCCATATTCGTGAAGACCATCGAAGGCCAGAACATCGAGCGTAAGTCAATAATAAAATCGAACACTTCACGTTAGAAGTAGACACACTCTAGTGCTTGTATATATGCTTTTAGTAATAACATACACACACACTCACATCGTGCTAACGCTTCTATGTTCCCGCTTAAGAATTTTTACGGACATAAATTCCACAAAAATGTCGAATTCGTCTCGTAAGAATTCTCCGCGTAACAGTAGTTTGGATTCCCAGCTGGAGAAAACGCAATCTTCGAATGCGCGCTGCAGGAAGCAGAAGCTAAAGTGACGTGGCTGAAAGACAATAAGCCATTCAGCGACAGACTCATGGATCGAGTTGTGATGGAGCAGAGGGAAGGCCGGTACCGCCTTGAAGTGCTGCACTGCAGGGAGGATGACTCGGGCCTGTATACCGCTAGGGCGGAAAACGTAACGGGCAACGCACATTGCACCGCCCAGTTAGTGGTCCACGAGTGTAAGTTCTCTTTCATGATTAATTTGGTGCCTTGATTTTAAATTGCGTTTGGTTCCAAATATCTCGTCTATATTCTCGTGACCCGACGCTAAAAGTTTATATACAAAGTTATTTATCATTATGTTTTCATACATTATTTATTGTAACTAGTAATATAACCAAACGCAATTAAAATCAACACCCACATATTTAAATAAAAATTTAAATGAAATATTCGTGTTTAGATCGCAATACTTAGATTTGATCACAATAACGCATGACTCCGGCTACCATCAATTAAATCATCGTAAAGCGTATAACAAATTAGGCTCTATCTCTCTGTATAATTTTCCTGTTTTCGCCGCTGAACTAGCTAGCGTATCTGTTTAGAAGTATGCATGTAATTGTGACGTACTTTTGTTATAATAATTACATATAACTGAAGGGAAAATTTTGTGCAGGGAATTTAACTATTCTATATTACCTGTTAATGCATTTTTTTCGATATTATATAGTGACTCCAGAGGAAAGAAAACAAAGGAATGCCCAAAATGCGCCTTACTTTATAGTAGCGCTCAAGGATACTGAAATAATGATGAACACCTACCTTCGCTTTATGGTCAAAGTCAAGGGCAACCCTAATCCTGAGGTGAAATTGTAAGTACACCATTATTACGTCCTTACATACACTTACATATGTACGTACAGTTGTGTAGATCATTATTTAAATTATCTCACTGAGATTAAATAGATTTTTGTTTATAATTCATCTCGTGCTCGACGGCGAAGGAAAACATCGGGAAAACTGCATGAGTCTAATTTCATAGATATTCTGCCACATGTGCATGCCACCAACCCGCATTGGAACAGTCTGGTCGAATATGTTCCAAAAACCGTCTCCGCAAAGGGATAGGAGGCCTTAGCCCAGCTATGGAAAATTTACATTGTTGTTTGCGGTTAAACAGAGTAAAAAAAATGAGTTGAAATTTACAATTTTTTTCCTAATTTATTCAGCTACCGTGATGGTAAAGAAATCGTGACGTCGTCGACTGAAGAGCGGGTGAACATCGTGCGTACGCGCGCCGAGCGAGGCTGCTACGAGCTGGTGATCGCCGACGTGCTCGCTCAAGACGCTGGCCGGTACTCGTGCCGAGCCATTAACGAATACGGTGACGTCACCTCCGAGGCTCTCGTTACTGTTGTCGGTAAGTTCTTAAAGGACCAGGTAGCATTATCGTCACACATTTTACTATTGTCTCGCAATTTATTCCAAATTTAACAGCATAGTTACATTCCTAAATCGAAATCGCAGACAAATTTTGGTACAGTAAAAATAATTTGATGGAATTACTCGTTCAATTAGTAACTAACCTAACCTAACTAATATCTATACAATAATATCTTACGTAAGAGTATTATTTCGGAAGAAATACATGTTTTTTTGTAAACCACATCACTGTCAAATCTGTGAACCAAAAACTTATGTATCTCAACATTGTAAAGTCATAGCATTAACTGTTTTCTTGCAAATAAATAAGTCCTTAGGTTACTTTAGCCTTCATAGTTAAACCTTGACCTTAAAAGTTGTTTGCAAAGCTCAAACAGCCGTCTACAGCAACACACAGATTACACGAACAATCTGTCGTTCGAAAGTTGTCGCTATATCAAAATAATTTGATAATATTCGTAGGCGCCCGTTATTACATGACTGACATACATATGTCTCGTAACACAGATCTTGCAAGGATGTTTGGACCGTATCCAATGTTTGTTTATGAGATAGTTACGATCTATATATAATTGCGGCTAAATTGGTGCCGCACGGGATGATTTAAATGTTATTTTGTTATCTGCGAATGTGATGCGGTTATACGAGTTGTTTTAAACTACTAAACTTTATTTGTTTAAAAATGACGTCTGTTTCAGACGATAAGAATATATTCGGTGAATTGCCCCCGGGCGGAGAAGGGCTACTGGCGAAGGGAGAGAAGGCTACCTTCGTTTGGAAAAAAGATGGGGTGGATTTCGACCCTGAGGAGAGGTTCAAGGTTTGTATACATTCTAAAACATCTCATTCGAATAAATTTCAGTACATACTACTAGACATCATTTTGTAAGTCATTAAACGTCAAATCGTCTTTCAAGCTAGGATTGTCATTTCAATAAAGGCTTTCATAAATAGAAATTGAACGTACCTTTGTGTGAAAATATTATCTTATAAATAATCCATTTATTAAAGTTATTCAATTATTATCAGGCAAATTGTTCTTCACAACAATGACATAAATTTATAATTATACTTGACTGTTCTTGCGCTCGCGAATTGTGTAACTGCGCGTTCCGGACGCGCAGCATTGACAAGTCACGTCATGGCCTGGGCTAGGTTACAATGTTATGAAAAAAAAGTGATATTTGTTAATGTCTAAAAAAGCACTGTTTGCTGGAAAATGTGACAGTAATGTTATTTTTTTAAATATTGAAACGTACTTTCTCTACGTCCTTGTACTTATTATGGAATCTTTATTTAAGATTTTCCACAATATTATCTAAGTGATAAAATACAATATTTCGTACCAAGTCTTCACATTAAATACTATGAAACGCTTAATATCTTATATCAGGTGCTGCTTGAAGATGATGAGGACTCGTTGGCACTGGTGTTCCAACATGTTAAACCGGAGGATGCCGGCCTCTACACGTGTGTGGCCAAAACTAGCACCGGAAACATATCCTGCTCCGCCGAGCTCACTGTACAAGGTGCTTAAACATATTATTTACTTTATAATATTTTGTAGTCGTGTAAACAAATATAATTCAGATTTTTAGATTACTAAGAGTTCCTAGTGCTTACAACACATGAATCTTAACAAAGAAACAAAACCAAGCAAGCATTTATAATATTGTTTTTATAAATTAATCAGTATTTGTAATTCATATCGAGCTCAACGTGAAAGGAAAACATCATCCAACATCCAAATAGCGGAACAGCATCGTGAAATAGGCCCGTAATCTCCTCCTTCAGAGGAGAAACCTCCTTTGGTTTATGTCTAATGGGACATTTGCGCTCATGCTTTTCACAGTAATTCTGTTTACTAAATTCAACAACTTTATACACCTTTACACTTCAGGAGCTGTGAACTTCTTACACCGTGAACCCACAAAGCCTCAACTGGTGATCGAACATCGCGAGGCTATCGTTTCTAGTGGAGGTTCAGCAATGCTAGAGCTCGTTTGCAAGGGCTACCCCAAGCCTACCGTCGTCTTCAAACACGATGGCAAGGTGGTGGAAGCAGACACTAGACATAAGTAAGTTAGTTATATATATATACATACATAACTAGTAGTCGACCGCGGCTACGCTCGCGTTTTGAGTGCTAATTGTCAAGTATTAGGCAAAAATGTGGCCGATGTCCGTTCTTGGAGTTCAAGTTCGCTTCATACCAAATTTCATCAAATTCATTTGGTCGTGAAATAGCGACAAACAGATAGATAAAGTTACTTTCACATTTATAATATTAATATTTTTCTTTTTGATTATATATAATTTTTCATTTTATTAATTTCACTAACCAAAAACGATAGGTACAGATGGTTTTGAGATGATTTGTTTTTTGATAGTGTTTATGAATGTTCTTAAGTGTTCTTATGAATTCTGATAAGAATATCACATACGCACAGAAATTTGTAAAAATAGGTGAAAAAATCAAGAAAAATAACAAGAACTGTTTCTTCCCAGATTCCTCCACGAAGACGACGAAAGCATGTCGCTGGTTATCAAGAACGTGACATCAGCGGACGCTGGCGAGTATCACGTAACCGCATCTAACGATCTTGGCGAGGATACTACCGTCATGAACCTCATTGTCAAGGCTCCACCGAAAATCAAGAAGAAGATAGAGAACCAGACCTGCATGGTAAATGAAGATCTGTTAAGAGTGTTTTATAGTCATTTCTTCAATCACCCTTCAGTTACATGTTAATATTAAAAGTACGTCTACTACTTCTACTACTACTTAAAGTGTTTCTACTAAAGTAGAAATTAATTATCAAAGCGTCATGACAATTTAAGTGACTGTATTTTTTAAATTATTTTTGCGTTAAAATTGCAAATTATTTTTGCGTTAATATTTATAAATAAATAAAAATACACAGTCGAGCAAAATGTATCTTAAAATAATTGGTGACCCTTTCTAATAACGAAAAATATTACCCTTAGGCCGGATCCACTCATGAAGTAATTATCGAAGTAGAGGGCTCCCCGTCACCAGACGTCAGCTTCTACAAGGATGGCGTGGAGATCAAATCCTCCGAGAGGATCACCATCGTAAAAGAATCCGAGGAGATCTATAAAATCATCATTAAGGACGCCAAGTTGACCGATACTGGATCTTATTCTGTGGTTGCTAAGTGAGTTGGAAGTCATTACCCTTTACCCATAATATGTGAAAGTGGATTTCCTTCAAAAATTGCAAAACTAAGTACTTGAAAATGTATATAAAAATAAACTCTTTTGCCAATATTTTTGATGATTAAAATTAGAAAAACTGTATGTTTATATGATGTTTCCGATGACAATAGTGATGTAATACATTTGGTTAATTCTTTCAACACATCAAATTGAAAAATTCCTTTAATTCAAGTCAATTCTTCCAAAGAATAGAACAAAGTTATACAACAAAATCCTAAGCACAATTCAAACGTCACCAGGAATGAGGTGAACCAGTGCTCGGACTTCTGGCAGTGGCATGTGACGTCACCACCCAAGATACTGCAGATGCTCGGCGGGGAGCGCTCATGTGGGGAGAACGACACCGTCACCTTCGAGGTGCGCGCTGAGGGCGACCCCGCTCCCACCGTCACTTGGTAAGTACTACACTGGAACTGCTCCCACAAAGATAAAAAAAATAAAGATATAAGTAAAATGGAAATCTGATCGTGTAATCTAAATGAACACTTTAAAAATTATTATATCTAGTATAAATAATCTGTACCTCAATAATGAGTGGAATCAGCGATATCCCTAAGAAATGCTAAGATAAAGTTTTTTTGGTTATCCAGTCTCAATTGATAGTTATTACTATACCATTATTTTATTTATTTCAAGAAGGGTATCTGACTAGTAGATTAATTAAAATAATTTCAGGTACAAAAACAAGACCGAGCTAAAGGAGTCCTCGGCAATCAAGATCACGTCATCTGGCGAAGCTCATAAGCTGGTTATTACTTCAGCTGCGCGCGCTGATTCAGGGGAATACTCTTGCGAGGTTTGTGACACAAGTATTAGTACTAATAATTAATAGACTACTATCACACTCCATATTGTTCATCATCATGATCGTGCACAGTTCTTCAGTTTCGCTGTGTCTTCGCAGAAGCATTGCTTCTCGGTTCAGACTGTAACTATCCTGTTTTAATTTCGTTTAGTTTAAACGGACAATATTTTACTGATGGTAAATTATAAATATTCGGATAACAATCGATCATTGCACTTAGTACCGTTGTAATAAGTGTTAAAAGTATTTTTTCAAATATATTTTGATGTGCAGTTAATATTTTGAAATCTAATATACGTCATTGTGAAAATAAAACTGATTAAAGATTAAAAATAAAGAAACTTATAACATTTCAAATATGTAAATATGATAAAGTACCGTTTATAAACTGAATATACGGCGTTAGATCCGCAACGTGCACGGTAGCGCGAGCGACTCGTGCGTGCTGAACGTGCGGCGCGCGCCCAGCTTCACGCAGCGCCTGCGCGACACCACCGCCGCCGAGGGCGACGTCAACGTCGAGTTCACCGTCGACGTCGACGCGTACCCACAACCCAACGTCAAATGGTGACTTTTCTCGCCCCCTTCATATAGCATTTCGATCATGAAAGCATTCAAATAATATTTTGCTCAGCTCCTATATTTTGTTTCGATTTTAGATTAAAATAATTGTGTGTTTTGATTTATATAAAATTTTAGTAATTTTTCAAGGACTTGAATTATCATTGAGTTAAATTATATTTATTGTTTTAAATCAGACTGAAAGTAAATACCCGATATCCATGTTGCTATTAACACATTTGTAAACAGGTACTTAGGCGATGTGGAAATTACGGAAAAGAAGTCTGTGTACACGCGTTTGGACAACGGCAGCACACACAAGCTGATCCTCAAAGAAGTCACATCTGAATTGTCCGGGCAGTACACCTGCAAAGTTTCCAACGAATTGGGAGAGGACTCCTGTCAGGCTACATTCACTGTCAATAGTGAGTCTTTATTATTTTTCTTGGTTGTTACATTCTTTGGTCAGATCAGGAAACCAACTAAAAAACCCAAATAATTTTGTAAATTTATTTTATATCTTTAAGAGTAAATGTTTGCCAGTAACAACGTATTCTTCTCTTATATGAAATAATTTATCATATGATATTAAAAAAAAAAACATTGAACTTTTTAAGTTATATTTCAAACAAGTAATGTTCGATCGGGACCCGTGTATGACCACTAGACTAATTTGTTTGTCCAAATAATTTATCTTAATAAAGAAGCATAATGTAAAACACTTCGATTTTTTTAATTAGGAAAGCCTCGCATTACCAAGAGTTTGGTAGACATGACTGTGGACGTCGGACAGACACTGAAGTTAGAAGTCGAAGTGGAAGGCTGTCCCGAACCCAAGATCAAGTGGTACAAGGACGGAAAGGAGGTGACTACAGATGCCAGGATTAAGATTGAGAGGGATACCCAAAGGTTAGCAGGAATTTCTATGAATAGCGATATGTTCTTATAGTTTAAGTTTACGTAACATTAAGTTTTGAACGAATTCTCATACATATAAACTTTAAAGGAAGATCATTATAATAGTTTATAAGTTCATAATAAGTTTAATTATATTTGTTTGATACTCTCCGATTATGATGATCAAGAGAATAATAGAAGGAAACAAGCACAAACTTTCGCCCATGAATAT
This sequence comes from Vanessa cardui, assembly GCF_905220365.1. Taxonomy (NCBI): domain Eukaryota; kingdom Metazoa; phylum Arthropoda; class Insecta; order Lepidoptera; family Nymphalidae; genus Vanessa; species Vanessa cardui. Next base: position 15,496,597 of record NC_061123.1, read on the forward strand.
GTCATTTTAAATAATTTAATTTATTGGTATTATATTGGTATTCTTAGGCTAGAGAATTACTTCCTGACGGTGACATTGGTAAAGGAAGAAGATGGTGGTGAATACGAGGTGCGTGCTGACAACGAAATGGGCAGCGTGGCCTGCAAGAGCACCGTCACTGTGCATAGTAAGTACCACAATGACACAATCGCCACTCTTGACAAATGAAAAATGTTTAAAAGAAGCCTCAGAATTTTAAATAAAAATACTTTGGCGTAAAGACATGCTTATGATGTTCATTCAGATCAATTTAAAGTTCTTCAATTTAAATGATTATTTATTTGGATAATGTTATAGTAAATTCAGAAGCCGAACTTGTAATTATACTAGCATTCCTAGATATAATAGTATATATTATGTAGTCACAGTTCCAGCTTTCATAAAACTTTTCACACAAACACACCAACAGTCTGGTAATGTATAAGTTACACGCCCATCATCCAATCGACCAATCAAATGATGCGGCTCGTGATAGCCACGAATTAGAGAAATAGGTACAGTAGTAGTTACTATTAACGTAGTTAATTGGTAAATTAGATGACTACTGCATTGCACGTTTTATATTTACATACTTTATTATGTCCCCTTTTAACGGGAATTACGTAGAATAGACTTATAATCCATCGAAACATTCACTGGACCTGAATGTTCTCGTGTGAACCACTTTTTGCACAAAGCATCCAAGCACTTATTTTTAATCCTACCTTTGTGACGTCACTTTGATTAATCCTTATTGTCATCATTTTTCATTGTGTTCGATAGCTAAAGAAGTTCATTCGAGATTCAAAAAAGAAAGCTTAGTTGAAAATGAAATCGAGGATGAAAGCAAGGTAAAGAAACAGCAAATAGACGATGTAGAAGATACAAAGAAAACGGCTAAAAAAGAAAAAACAAAACCAGAAACAGTGGAAGAGAAATCTTTAGTTGATGAAATCGATGCTACAGTCAAAACTGTAACGTTTGAACAGGTAGAACAATCATCTCCTGATAAACCAGAGAAGTCTCTCACTGAACCTGAAAAAATAGAAGAAAAGTCATTCTGGGATGATGAAAACGATGATGAAAAAAATAAATCTGTCAAAACAGATGACGTTAAAACCACACCGAAGAAAGCAAAACCCCAACCCGAAGAACAAGAAGAAAAGTCGTTCTGGGATGACGCAAACGACGATGGAAAGAGCAAATCTGTAAAAACAGATGATATTGAAACAAAATCAAAAAAAGCAGATAAATCCGTAACAGAGCCAGAAACTGCTGAGGCCAAAGTTTGGGATGAAAACCATAACGAGCAACTTAAAAAGCCCGTCGTTGAAGAGGTTCAGGCTGAGACACAAAAGGGTAACAAAGACACAACTAAACCGGAAGTAATTGAAGAAGTAATAATCGCCGATGATTTGAAATCCTCGAAACGCAAGTCCATTAAAAAACAATCAGTTAGTGAAGAGCCTTTGAGTGCTGAAAGTGAAGGTAAAAAACGCGCTTTGAGCTTCTCGACTCGCAAACAGCTTCTAGACGCAAACTCACGTTTTTCACAGTGTTGCATGCCCTTGTGTTTTTTTTAACATCCAAGTGTGATTTGTCATGTTTAGGCCGAGTTTTTGAAACGGTAACAACGTTCAAGTCAGGCGACGATGGTTCAATTATTGTGTCTAAAGTGAGCAGTTCTCGATCTCAGGGCGCTATTATCACAGGTCAGTACGAAGCTTACCACCTTTTCTTCCCATTTTTAACTTCTCTGTCAGTAGAATTTCTAACATTCCTACTAAATTGCTATATTTATTTTAAAAATATAAACGTAACCATGCGTAAGTCATTGCATGATCGATACAATCTAAACAAAGATCTGTTTCGAAATTTCGATGTAATAATATTTTAACTGGTAGGTCCAGCCGAAACGCGCACTATACACAAAATGACTTCGAGTGCCGTGTATTATGATGAGGATGACGAATGTGATAGAAAAATTATCAAACCTAACACGCCACATACAACTTCCTTAGAAGTTGAGGAAATTGCTAGTCACAGTTACTATCTGTCTGAAATAGGACATTATACAATACCAGAGCATATTAGAAGAGGTACGTATGGTATTATCGAGGAACCACAGACTGATTCCGATGCAGAAACCAACTCCAGGCATGGTAGACCATTAGGCAACAGAACAGTATCTATTATGTCGATGTCCGAGGATGAAATGAGCTGGCATAACGGCTCACTCTCACGCGAAATATCTATAGAAGATCTCTCAAAATCTATCTTTGATATTGACGAGACTAGAAAAGTTTTTAGCAAAGACTCGTATGTACGGCAATCTTCTTTCAAAGAAGATTACTTAACAGATAAAGGTGACGAGGAAACCGTCATATTGAAAGAAAAAAGCCATAAAATTTTTGAAAACGATATCACAGAGAAACTCATTCACATTTCGAAAGAATTTGACGAAAACGAATTTAAACAAGTCGAAAACAAAATAAACGATGTTAAAAATCGCATCATAGAGGAACTAGTTTTAGGCCCTAGTAAATGTTTTGATAATATAACTAAAAATGAGGCGGAAACAACAGTAGAAAGAAGGAAAAAAACTAGCGCTGGTTTATTTAGTGTCGAAGAGGAAGCCGACGGTGACATTGAAGAGCTTTTAAGACGCAGCCAGAGACAAAGGAGCATTTTAGACGATATTATTAACAGGGAAGATGAAAAAGGTAATAGTCAAGTCAATACAATTTACTATGAGAGGAAATATTGACGCGCGCGGCTGAAACCATAATTAAAGTAACGCTACGCTGTGTTCGTCCGGAAACATAACATCTTCTACATGTTGCTTTTAATTAAATATTGACTTAAAATCAAAGCAACTGCTTTCTTTGTCTATCTGATATTTTCTTCCATAATTTGCCCTAACATCATTTCAAAGGAATTTTGTAGTCAAATTTCCATTAAAATCAACAAGTTTGGCAATCTGTTTCACAAGAAAATATCCGATTTTTCAATGTTACCGTAGCAAATCTCTACTTTGTCTGTACTAATGTTCTGTCGTATGTTTGTTTTAGAACGCATGCGTAATAACATTTCCTTCTGGCATACTAATACTTGGGTCCCACTCCGTCGAAGATGTTAAACTACAGCGACAACAAAATTAAGGTACACACTATATTATAAACGATAGTTTGCGTGCATGGCATTTACGCTTTTGTGAGTCTTAGTGTAAAGATCAAAGTGCCCTGGCAACAAAAATGGTACGTAATCACACAATACATCACACGATTCAAATAAAACAAAACAATTTACTCACAGGTAAGTTTAAGCCGTTATATTAAGCTGCTGTACATATACCGCCGAAACTATTATTAAAATTGTATATATATTTTGAGTTATTCTTAAGGCTTCTATATACTATGTAAATTAGCGTTATTTTCTTATATTTTATGATTGTATTGTATTGTAAATTTATATTATTTTTACCCCCAAATAATTATTATAACCAAATATCCCAAAGATTTCCGCAATTTTGATATAAAATATTTCCATTCCAATTTTCCACAGACTAACTAATAAATACCAAATCAAAATAAAAAATGAAATCCTTAATTCCGCTCTATTTTACAAATAATACAGCTCATAAAAATCAAATATTGAAGTACCATTAATTCTAGCAATCTTACTGAACATATTATCTTACAGCACCCCCTAAACTCAAAGAGAGCAGCATGAAAGATGGTCACACTTACGAATCTCTCCCCATGGTGTACACGGTCGAAGCCTCTGGTACCCCGAAGCCAACTATCCGCTGGCTTCATGATGGTCAGGAAGTGAAGCCCGATGGTAGAGTGCACATCACAAATATTGGTGATCTCTATAAACTCGAGATCGACACTGTTGATTTGAAAGATGCAGGCAATTGGCAGTGCGAAGTCATTAATGATCTTGGCAAGCAGACACTACAGGCTGAGCTAAAAGTTTCGCGTGAGTATTGAAATATTTTAAAACAAATTTTATCTGGAGTTTATTCGTATTTGAAGATATTTTTAAAAATACCCATAAAGTCCAGATAAAATGTGCAATGTTCAAGTACAAATTCAAACAACTTCAAACAATGTTCAAGTATTGCAAACTACTATTTCGAACACCAGGTTTTTTTTTACATGATCACTTTTATACAATATGGCTAAATAAAAATCTTATTTTGTGGAGTGCATCATGGTCTTAAGTGTATAGAACTATAAGTTTTCTGTTCACAATTATTATAAACGCCAAGACATTGAAAATGATGTAACCTACACAGCCGTGGCGGACCTCCGCAAGCCCATCTTCACCGCTCCCTTGGAGGCACAACGCGTGATGCAACGAGAACCCGTCACGCTGAAGGCAGTGTGCACGGCGGATCCACTACCGCACGTGGCCTGGCTGCTTAACGGCAAGGAACTGACTCCGGATGCGACCCTCGTTGTCAATGAGGAGAGTAAGGAGCTCGAACATGGCATAAAGGAGTGCACCTTCACACTGCACATACCTACCGGTAAGCTCTTAAGTCAATGGATGAAAATAAACTTACAATGAACAGCGTCCTTAATCTGATATCATACGTATCGACTATACTCGAGTGTTCGAAATAAGTTTCATCAATATTATACTTTTCATGGTGAAAAAATCAAAGACTTAAAATACTTATTTTTAAATCCTTGTTACAATAAACGGTAACTAATCTCACGTTATATAACTCAGCTTAATTAAAACTTGTATTATATAATAACTAGTAGTCGCCCGCGTCTTCATTCGCGTTTTAGGGTGTTGGTAGTCATGTGTCAGCCAAATATCATCGAATTAGGTTCAGTGGTTGGGTCGTGAAAGAGTAACAGACAGACAAACAGTCAGAGTTACTTTCACATTTATGATATTAATATACATAATGTATATTAATACTTTAAATATAATATTTTATGCTTCCAGGTCGCCACACAGATACGGGTATATACACCGTACAAGCTAAAAACAAGTACGGTATTGGCGAGAGTTCCGCACGCCTGGATATTCTCTTACGACCTGAAGTTGAACCACTGAAGGATATCACCATTGTGCCCTTCGAGGAGATTACTTTCATCACCAAAATTAGGGCCAATCCCATCGCTGAGGTCAAGTGGTGAGTGATTTGATGTATGACACTTCATCGCTTCGATTCTAGTTCGAATTTTAACCAATTTCAAAGAGAGATTCCTATATGAGGTGTACTATTTTTAATTGTTAACAACTGCTTAATTTTTTGTTGCAATTTAGCTACTTAGTTCATCATTTGATAGCTCTATTTAAAAACTTATAGTGAACAAGAATGATGACTTTGTTTCAGTATCAGAGGTTGATTAACAATTTCTAGTATATTACGGTATTAAATGTGTCTTCCTTGCTATTTCAGGAGTAAAGATGGGTATGTCATTCAACCGTCAGCACGTCACGAAATCATTGAAGACCGCGAGGCAGAAACTTTCAAACTGGTGATAAAGAACGTGGGATTGGAGGACGCTGGTCAATACTCCGTCACCGCCACCAACGAAATCGGAGAAACCACCCAGCAGGCTAAACTTAATGTTCACAGTTAGTAATCATAGCAATCATTTTTTGTAGATTTTCATCATTACATAGTTTAAAACAAAGTCGCTTACCGCTGCCTGTCCCTATGAAGGCTTAGATCTTTAAAATTACGCAACGGATTTTGATGCGGTTTTTTTAAAAGATAGAGTGATTCGAGCAAGGTTTTTGTATGTAATACGAAGTATTAAATAAGTAGACAATATAGCAAAAAACACTGATAACGTTAGATGTTTGTAATGTGATAAATAAACAAATTCTATAGAATATTTAGTATTAGTATTGCACCTAATATAATAAGCTGGAGCGGATCGCTAATGTAATATATATAAATTTTAATCACTTTCATCGAACCTACATTTAGAATATTATTAAAAAATTATAACCTGCGGCTCTGCTTGCATTATAGGGGATGGTCGTTATACCTGACGAAATAAAAATGATTGCATGAATGCATTCAAGCATGCTTCATACTTAATTTCATGTAATTCGGTTTAATGGCTTGATCATAAAAGAGCAACTGACAAACAGTGTTATTTTCACATTTATAATATTAGTATAGATTTAATATTGTTACGACGTGATTTTTAAAATTACTTGTATTATATATATTGTAACTTTTATTACAGCTGACAAGCCAGCATTCGTGCGTCCAATCCAGAAGCAGATCGTGAAGGATTACGATGACTGTACGCTGAGAGTGCGATGCGATGGCGTACCCAAGCCCCAGGTGAAGTGGTTCCTCAACGGCAAGGAGGTGGTCAACGACGACCGGCACACCATCACCACTGAGGTTGGCGGTCAGGTGGACAGCGAACTGGAAATAAAGCACTTTGGAGCTAGTGACGCTGGCAAGGTTAATATCGTTTAAAATTGAAGTTACACAACAATAATAGATAATTTCACAACAATTATACAATAATACACAACAATAATAGACTCATTAATGACTCATTAATTCAATTTCACAAAAAAATTTAAAAGATACCAAAACTACCCTAAGCAAATATTAATAGTAGTTCAGATTTTTGTATCGTATAGATTTTTTGGTTTGTTTAGTATATGTAGTTTTTTCGTTTTTTTTTTTAATTAAGTAAGGTCTCCGTTATTTAAGGTGATTGTTCTTTTTCCCTATATTTTTTTCTCTTTATTGTTTTATATTATATTTTACATAGTGTAACTGATTTATTTGATAACCCTAAATAAATAAATAAAAATAATTAATCAATATTGGTTCATAAAATTGGCAATAAACTTTTTTTTTTACAGTACACTGTCCGTGCAATGAGTGTGTCTGGTGAGGCGGAGTGCGAGGCGATGATCTCCCTCGCTCAGATCCCACCGGGCTTCTCACACAAGCTGGACCGGCAAAAGGACGTGGACGAAGGGGAGCCTTTGGAACTGAAGGCCAAGGTCGATGGTAGTCCCATACCTACTGCGAAATGGTACGTCCTTATTACTTACTAAAGATCTTGTTAAAGGAGTGTGTTGTGAGCCAAGATGGCCCAACGGTTAGAAGGCGTGCATCTTAACCGATGATTGAGGGTGTAAACCCAGGCAAGCACCACTGAATATTCATGTGCTTAATTTGTGTATATGATTCATCTCGTGCTCGGCGGCGAAGGAAATCATGAGTAAACATGCATAGAAATTTTGTCCCTTGTGTATTCCATTAACCCGCATTGGATCAATGGGGTGGAATATGTTCTAAACCTTCTCCTCAAATGGAGAAGAGACCTTAGCCCAGCAGTGAGAAATTTACAGGCTGTTGTTGTTAAAGAAGATGATACTGATACACTCTACAACTAGCAATATGTATATCCTAATATTTTGTTTAAATAATAGAATTATATTTCAACTTGAAACTGGTCTATAGGTTAAAGGATGGCGTCGAGCTTTCACCTGACGACCCACACGTGAAACAAACGGCACTGCCCGACGGTACTGTGAAGCTAACCATCGACCACGTTACCCCTGCGGACTGCGGCGCCTACAAGCTGGTCATCAACAACCCCAGTGGAGAGCATATGGCCATTTGCGCTGTAGCCGTAAACCGTGAGTTGATGAATACTACAACAATAAGAAATGAGAAATATAAGTTAAATCAATCAAGAAAATGTTTTGAAAACAAGATTCAATCTGTCTTTGTTACCAGTGAAGTAAAATGTGCAATATTTTAGCCAGCTAATTAAAACTCAATTAAAATTGTGTTTCTTAAATCTTGAAACCCATTTTTACCAATACATTCAATAAAACAAAATATAAGAACCTAGATATGAGTATACAAAAGTATTTTGTATGTTGCCTATAAATACGCCTTTGATTTCCAGCGACACCTCGTAAACCTTCATTCAGTCAAGAATTGGAGGATGTTAAAGTGGTCGTAGGGCAACCTGTGCAGCTTGAAGCCAGAGTCATGGCATTCCCAGCACCTGAGGTCAAGTGGTTCAAGGACGGTAAGTACTCTTTAGGTAGTTGAAAATAAAGTTAAACAACACAATTAAGAAATATGTAACTTATGGTATCGTCAAACGAACCAGAGATTTTCTTCATAATAATTTGTTTAGGTACTAAAAGAACAAATTAATGATATATTACCTATTACTACAAACTAGTTACTATGAATTCAAATATTTTTTGCGTTACAGAATCATCTAGCTCCATTTCTTTGAACTAGTAAAGTAAAGTAACAAGCCTGTAAATTACTTACTGCTGGGCTAAGGCCTCCTCTCCCATTAAGGAGAGGGTTTGGAACATATTCCACCAAGCTGTTCCAATGTGGGTTGGTGGAATGCACATGTGACAGAATTTCGATGAAATTAGACACATGCAGGTTTTCTCACGATGTTTTCCTTCACCGCTAAGCATGAGATGAATACAAATTAAGCACATATATATATAGTGGTGCTTGCCTGGGTTTAAACACGAAATCATCGGTTAAGATGCACGCGTTCTAAGTTCTAACCAATGGGCCATCTCGGCTCTTCTTATTAAACTATTATCGATTTCTTCGTGTCTATGTTTGTGCTAATATAACTGAGAATTCGTAATTTATATATAGAAACTAAGCTCGTAAAATAAGTGGTAATTGTATTTGTTAACTTCCAAGGTGTCCCTGTTCGGCCGAGCCAGGCGGTTAACTTCATCAATCAGCCAGGCGGCGTGGTGGGACTCAGCATCGACAGCTGCCGTCCCGAAGATGCTGGAGTCTACTCACTCGTCGTCACTAACAGACTGGGCGAGGTCGCTTCCAAGGCTAAAGTCGAGGTAACTCCATCGTTCTTAAATATTTTGGCAACAATTGTGACAGTTATTGAACAGCGCATGAAAATTTTACAGAATTGAATAGAAGACTTTAATAACATATTGATGATCTTGTAACATGGTCACGCCATATTTTTTATCAATAACGACCAAGGATCTTTTGCAAAATACCTCAGATTTATTCTAATAGGATTGTGGATAAGTTTCCTGCTGTTATTATTAAATACATTGTAACGTTTTGTATATTCTAGGTGGGTCAAAAAGAACGTAAGCCAGCATTCATTGCAGAGCTGCAGCCTGCTAAAGTCATAGAAGGTTTTCCTGTAAAGCTTGAAGTCAAAGTGATCGGACATCCACCGCCCACCATCAAATGGTAAGGATATAAAACCATTTCTCACTTATTGAATGACATTGTGAAATTTTATATATATTAAAACAATCTAAGCGAGGTTTGGTGTAAATAATTAATTCAATGGGATCGACGTATAAACGTAATCTTCAAATATTAATGATATCAATTATTATTACTATCAAAATCAAAATAAACTTTATTCAAGTAGACTTTTATAAGCACTTTTGAATCGTCATTTTACAATTAAGTGAAGTTACCACCGGTTCGGAAAGTAGATTCTACCGAGAAGAACCGGCAAGAAACTCAGTAGTTACTCTTTTTTAACATTTAAAAAATGCAACGTCATGCTAATTAAATACAATTATTTAAATTAATATTTATAACTATGAAAACAGTATTACTTTCAATGAACATATCAATACATAACACGATATGATCAAATATTATATTCGTAGTAAAACTTTTGCTACATGCCCTACATATGTATGAATGTCTTTGCCCTCAGGACGCACAACGGCAAGGAGGTGGTGCCGGACGGGCAGCGCGTGCGCGTGGTCAGCCAGCCGGACGGCTCGCACGCGCTGCTGCTGAGCGAGGCCGGCGCGCCCGACGCGGGCCGCTACGGCGTGATCGCGCTCAACGACAAGGGCCAGAGCGCCTGCGAGGCCGACGTCACTGTGGCCAGTCAGTACAAACACTATTTACTTGTAATTCCTGTCAAAAAGGATACCTTATTACACTACATATGACAAATATTATGTTCGACCAGAATTCTTGGAGTCTAATATATATAATTCATATTCAACAGGTCGCGAAGACGCATCAGTACCGCAGGAGCGACCACAATTTATCCACGGTCTGCGTGAGGTGACTGGTGAGGAGGGCAAGCCGTTGAGCATCAGCGCGCCGTTCACTGGTAATCCAGTGCCCCAAGTCACTTGGACGAAGGATGGACAGCCGCTTAAACCTAATGAAAGGGTCTTTCTCAATTGTGATGGAAAGAAGGTCGGTTACATAGTGACATTGATACTAAACTAGACGTGTATTTTCAACGCCAAACGATTCTATTTTTTTAACTATATTATAACATTGATTTCCAGGTTAGCTTGGAAATCAATTCTCTCGAACTACCCGACGCTGGTGTATACTCCGTGAAATTAGTGAATCCCTTGGGAGAAGACTCCACCGAAGGCAAGATCAACGTTCGCAAGGTGTTCCAGCCGCCGCGCTTCACTCAGAAGTTCACCGACTTGCAACAAGTGAGATAATGTCCACAACACTTCTATTGTTGTTACCTATTATGTTTAATTACCTATATTTAGTACAACGCAACTAAGATGTAGTATTGGCAAATTCAATAAAAGCGATTATTGCCGATTTATACAACAAATAGAAAAAGTTCCCTATCGCGCGATTTGACGCTATTCGTCGCTATAGATTTTCGCGTCAGTTCAGCCTGAGAAAGCAAGTTCATGTAAATCTACGTGTCAAATTGACGAATATATTCGGACATATGATATTACAAGTTATTACATTTGAAGATCGTATTCACATAAGAAATCAATATTGATAATTTGGGATAGCGTACTTAATTCGGATCGTGATCGGTTTTACGAATTTTCTGCTGCTATTTGATGCTAAATCTAAGTTGTGTCGTACTATACCAATATGTTTAGAGATATATATAGCATCTTATTGTTATTACTACATAATAATAATAATGTTTCCTCGACCAGCTTCCAACATTCGACGCCAAGTTCCCAGCGCGTGTTATTGGACTCCCAACACCCGAAATCACGTGGTACAAGAACGGCAGTCCCCTCAAGGCTTCCGATAAGTACTCTATAAAGCGGGACGGCGACGCGTGCTGCCTGTACGTGCGGGACATCACTCAGGAAGACGCGGGACAGTACAAGTGTGTGGCGAAGAACAAGGAAGGAGAGGACAGCTGTGAGGCGGTGCTGGAAGTTGTGGATAAAATGTAAGTGGAAGGAAGAAAGTTAAAACAGTGAAAAGAGCGAATAACTTATAGGTTACAATCAATGATGTTGTAGTAAACAGATATGTTATTAACTCGCAAAAAGTGAAGACTAGAAAACGTCCTAATTGGGACGTTTGCCTTTAGTTGTTTTACGTAGTAATACGTTATAATACATCATAATTACGTAGTAATACGTTTTGCGTAATTAAAACATCTAGTTATCCCCTTTACTTATTGTTTTTATCAAGCTATCCTATTTACTTTTAACGAAATGTAAAAATAAACTAAAATAAACGGTCACCGGCGCGGCACACTTTTTTGTGTTCTTTAGTATGGATATAACATATCTGTTTATTAGAATATCATTGGTTACAATGAAATAGATCATATATCAAATGGACATTTCATATATTTTTTATGTTTATCTTAAGTTTGTGCCACAAGTATAATATTTGTGACCAACTTTGTAGCGGACGTAAACAAAAGGTGGAGCCGCCATCGTTCCTGAAGAAGATCGGCGACGCAGAAGTGATCCGCGGTCTCAGCGCCAAGTTCACAGCCTGCGCCACGGGAACCCCTGACCCGGAAGTGGAGTGGTAAGCGATTGACGTCTCCTTATTAAACATACACGCTACTTATGTACTTAAGACATAGCAAGTATTGCGGTCCTCATTTTACAATATATTATAATTAATTTTCGAGTACGGTAAAACGCACACGATTTTATTCACAAGGCCGACTATTCCTTTCGATTATTTGCATGATGAATAGATTCACCATTGCCTCTAATGAACATTTATCTTACATTTTAAAAGATAAGTGAAAGAAGTTGATCTTTTGTCTCTATACAGAATTAAATTTGGTGCAAATAATTTTGTGACATATTCTTCTGTAACTATATTAGTAATATTTCATTAAGGTTCCGCAACGACGTCAAGCTGTTCCCCAGCGAACGCATACGCATAGAGCAGGAGACTACTGGTCTTCTACGGCTGACCATCAGCGGCGTGGTGCCTGAAGACGTGGCCACTTACCGCTGTAGGATCTACAACCCACACGGAGAGGACTCGTGTACCGCGCAGCTTATTTACGACAGTGAGTAGGAGCATACCGTACCGTAGCGTAGGCTATTAAAAATGTGTGATATCCTTTTAGATTAAACTTTGAATGTATAGTTAGAGTAAGAAAACCTTCGTCAGTTTTCAAATTCATTCCTGTATCAAGTCTTGAACTAGTTATAATGGATTTTAATCGCGTATATTAATTATTTTGGACATCCCGTTCTTCAAATAGACAAATGACACCTTAGTCTACCCGTGACCACGAACGCTGTAAAGTGCTCGAAACGTCGGGATGTCCAAAATAATTAATATACGCGATTAAAATCCGTTATAACTAGTTTTATTTAAATGTGTAATAATCGCGAAAATTTAAGACAACATTAAGACTTAACTCTTAGTACCTTTTGAATCTAAACATCAAACCATTGTGACCGATATGTCATTATCGATCGGTAAAGCAGATTATCGCTCATACTGAGCACACGAAAATAAATCTTAAGGTGACGAGCCTTCTCTTACCTCAACTGTACATAAAACTACTTTTCTCGTTTTTTTTAATAGTCAAATTAATCAATCAATCATAAGGAATGACTAAGAAATAAATTGAAATGGTAACAAAAATAGTAAGTCAGCCAGTTCTTTATTTTATTTATTTTGTTTTATTTATCTTCTTGAATTAACAACATCTCGGAAAACTAAGATGTAAAAATTACTTTTATTGGAAAATTATAATTTAAAAACAGTATAAAATATTCAGGATTCTATCGGTTTTTTATTTTTACAGCTTTGGAGCCTCAAACTGGAAAGAAGCCTATGTCAGAACAATACAGTGATTTTGATAAAATGAAGAAAACTGGCGTGCCAATGCCACTCACGGACAAACCGATCATCTCACGTATGGCTGACCGTCATCTCACTTTGTCCTGGAAGCCATCTATCCCGCATCAGCCGAGATTCCCCGTTACTTACCAGGTCAGTTTATATTAAATTTTTAGCTACAAAAACATCACGTATTGTAAACAATCAACTATTTTTTTAAGAGAATAGCAGAAATGCTTCTTTTGTTATGTTAATTTTACCCTTTGTGTTTTGTAATGTAAGCTAGGAATATGTGTAAATTATAGAATCTTATTATTGAACATGTTGTGACACATGCAGGTAGAGATGTGCGAGGTACCGGACGGCGACTGGTTCACGGCGCGCACAGGGCTGCGGTCCTGCGTGTGTGACATACGCAACCTGGAGCCCTTCCGCGACTATAAGTTCCGCGTGCGTGTCGAGAACAAGTATGGCGTAAGCGACCCCTCGCCCTACGCCAACACCCATCGCGCCAAGCTCGAGCCCGACCCGCCCAAATTCGTGCCCTACCTCGAACCGGGCATCGACTTCAGGCCCGAGACATCGCCCTACTTCCCCCGGGACTTCGACATCGAGCGACCTCCTCACGACGGCTACGCTCAAGCCCCCAAGTTCCTCCGTCAAGAATACGACTCGCAGTACGGCGTGAAGGGTCACAATGTCAACTTGTTCTGGTTCGTCTACGGCTACCCGAAACCCAAGATGACGTACTACTTCAACGACGAACCGATCGAGATTGGCGGTCGATACGATTGGAGTTACACCAGAAACGGCCAGGCTACACTGTTTATCAATAAGTGAGTACAACGTTGAAGCGTTTTATTAATTTTATACTACGACAAGTCATTGAAACGTTTATTGTGTTATTTTAACAAAATGCTCTTTTTAGTTCATAATATTATGGGTTTACGTTTGTATTTTCTAGTATTAAAATTGTCTCGAATTTCTTATTTAAGACAAATAGTTATCTTTTTTGTATTAAAAGTTAATTCGTATTTTTGGATAAACGACTAAACTTAGTTAAATCTTAAGAATATATTAATTTTATTAATGATATTCCATGAAAAAGGATGCTGGAGCGTGACGTGGGCTGGTACGAGGCAGTGGCCAGCAACGAGCACGGACAGGCGCGCCAGCGAGTGCGGCTGCAGCTGGCCGAGTACCCCACGTTCCTGAAGCGCCCCGAGGAGTGCGTGGTGCTGCAGCGGCGCCTGGCGCGCATCGAGGCGCGCGTGGCCGGGGTTCCCTTCCCCGACATCAAGTGGTACAAGGACTGGCAGCCGCTGGCGCAGAGCTCTAGGATCAAGGCGAGTGTTAAATGCTAGTCTTATTGCTTTCAAATCGCTTTTTCACATGATGAATTTGGCACTTTATTCTTTTGCACTTATAAAATAAATAAAAAAATATGAGACAACATCACATACATTACTCTGATCCCAATGTAAGTAGCTGAAGCACTTGTGTTATGGAAAATCAGAAGTAACGACGGTACCACAAACACCCAGACCCAAGACAACATAGAAAACTAATGGTAATCTACATCGACTCGGCCGGGAATCGAACCCGGGACCTCAGAGTGGCGTACCCATGAAAACCAGGGTAAACACCACTCGACCACGGAGGTCGTCATACATACTTGTTTTATAACTTCACATTAGTTTGTAATATTTATCATAAATAACCAATGAGATTGACTTATTTCAGATGCACTTCATCGAACCGGACACGGTGGTGCTGACTATCAGCGACGTGATGCTGAAGGACGAGGGTCTGTACTCCGTGTCGGCGCGTAACGTGGCGGGCGCGGTCAGCGCCTCCGCCATGCTGTACGTTGAGGAGAACGAGCACGAATACTCCGCCAGGTAGGACTCAAAGTACTGGTACAGTCGATCTCAATTTTCGGTCATTTCGAGTCACCCGTGGTGATGTGAACATTGTGTTTTTTTATGGTATAGGTTGGCGGACGAGCATATGGGCCACCTGATGGTAAGTGGTCACCATCACCCATAGACAATCACGCTGTAAGAAATATTAACTATTCCTTACATCGTCAATGCGCCACCAACCTTGGGAACTAAGATGTTATGTCCCTTGTGCCTGTAGTTACACTGGCTCACTCACCCTTCAAACCGGAACACATCAATACTGAGTACTGTTATTTGGCGGTAGAATAACTAATGAGTGGGTGGTACCTACCCAGACGGGATTGCACAAAGCCCTACCATCAAGAAATGTGTTGTAGGACTCGCGAATATCCACCCCGCATTAAGGCGAGCTCGAAACCCTTCGGCGACTACTACGACCTGGGCGACGAGCTCGGCCGCGGAGTGCAGGGCGTCGTCTACCACGCCGCGGAACGCACGAGCGGTAAGCAACCACCATCCTTAATAGGACATATCTCCATTAAGGAAAAGAGAGATTGTAGTACATTAAAAATCCCGATGATAAAAATAATTTAATATAAATTAGGTACCATTATTTATAATTATTGGATCATCAAACTGTTTACAATCAACAGAGCTATTAAAATGTGTAAACGGCACAATAAGTTCACAGTAAATGTACAAAATAATATTAACAATAATATTTTTTATTTAAATTAACTGAATAGGCTCACACCCTCTTTCGTATAAATGGACAGGTCGCAACTACGCCGCGAAGATAATGCACGGTCACTCGGAGCTGAAGCCTTTCATGAAGAACGAGCTGGACATCATGAACATACTGAACGACCGCCACCTCGTGCGGCTGTACGACGCCTACGAGCACGACCACACGCTGGCGCTCGTGTCCGAGCTGGCGGCGGGCGGGGAGCTCGTCCGGTGAGCGCCCACAACGCCACATCACCACACTCGCCCCGCTATCACTATTAGAACTTCAATTCTATTCATGTAAACTTGTCTTCCCGCAGAGACCGCTTGCTTCGCAGTCAAGGATACACGGAACGTGAGGTTGCGGGCTACGTGCGGCAGCTGCTGAGAGGACTCAAGCACATGCACGACAACAGTGTCGCCCATCTCGGTCTAACTGTAAGTAGAACGACGATTTATAAAGCAATGCTTCTAAATGAAATACAGGGATGTAATTTTTCACAAAATAAACCATTCATTAAAATGCCTTATCACATAGTAAACCTTGTCGCTGCTAAAGTTATTTAAAAAAGTTAAGTTTTAACATTTATATATACTTATCTGTAGATCGGCGAGCTGCTCCTGTCACACGCAGGCAGCGATCTGCTGAAGATTTGCGACTTCGGCCTGTCCCGCCGCATACAGATGAACAAGTACGCGTCCCTGGACTACGGCATGCCCGAGTTCGTGTCGCCCGAAGTGGCCAACGGCGAGGGCGTGTCCTTCGCGTCCGACATGTGGAGTGTGGGCATCATCACGTACATCCTGCTCAGCGGCCACTCGCCGTTCCGCGGAGCGAACGACCGCGAGACGCTGACCAACGTGCGCGCGGGCTCGTGGTCGTGGCACGACGAGGACTGGTGGTCTCGCTTCAGCGCCGAGAGCCGGGACTTCATCACGCGCCTGCTGCAGGTGCGCTGGCACGACCGCCTCGACGTGGACGCGGCGCTGGCGCACCCGTGGCTGCTGCGCGCCGACAGGATCTACGACGACGAATACGTCATCACTACGGACAGGCTCAGGAACTACTATAACCTCTACAGGTTGGTCATTTGTTACTCTTTTGTATGGAATTCCTCTTATCGGGATTCCATTGTCTTCCTGATTTATTTTACGATTACAATGCTCTGCCTACAGAGACTGGACAAGTAACGCGCAGTGCCGCACGTGGTTCCGTCGCCGGCCGTTGAGTGGTGCCTTTGACCATCCGTCCAAAATGGTCTACCCACCCGGCGAAATTTACACTCCCGAAGGTATGTAACATAATACTGACGCAGTAATCATAACATTATCAAAATAAGTGACAATAAAATAATGCAATATTTTTGTTAAATAATAATTCGACGTAAAACTACACATAAGACCAATACTACATATAAGACTTTATAAAATTGTTTTTAAAAGTTATTTGCAACGTTTAGGACGTTGCAAATAATAAAATAATGAATATTATTTTTGTACTTGACATTTTTATTTATCAATGTTTGATTACATAAAATATTTCAACTTATAGGAACCCCAGACCGTGACCGCGCATCTCACGAAAGGAAACCAGGTGATTGGGACATCAAATTCAAGCAATGGGAGCATCCCGACTGGGAGGTATCTGCTAAGTCGGAGAGCCAGTAAGTATTATATTCTATCGACAAATATTTATCGTTATTTTTTTAATACTACTACTACTACTTTTTTCTGATTATACGTGTAAGTTTTTCTATTATTATAAAAAAATAAAAAAGAATGAGACACTCTGCAAATAATTTGCAGCTGGACTAAGGTCTCCCCTCCCTACGGGACGAAGTTTAGGTGATTCTTCAAGCATAGATTAATTAAGCACAAATTAAGCACGTGAAAAATCATTGAGATCGTTGAGAGGTTAAGATTCTTATTTTGCCATAAATTTTAAATAATAATTTCCCGTAGTCTTAATCACCTTCTTCTTAAGTAGTTAACATTAACGATGTAAAAATCTACTTCAAAAAACGTTTTATTAGAAAAGTTACTTATATTTATTGATTTTCAGTTACCAAAACGGCCCAGACACGTATCTGTTGCAACTGAGAGACACTCAGTTCCCAGTACGGCTTCGCGAGTACATGAAAGTGGCCTGCCACCGCTCGCCAGGGTACAGCCTCAGCATACAGGACGCATACGACCCTCGAGTAAGATTTAAATCAAAGTCAAATCAAAAACACATTACATATTCATTGTATACAAATTAATCAATGAAAGGAAACATCGAACAAATCCAACAAAAGTATATTACCTCGGTTGTTTTTCTTTTATAATTCACAATAATTTAACTTATGTATTTTGTTTCAGACTCCGATTATCCGCGAACGAAGACGTTTCACCGATATTATGGACGAGGAAATCGACGATGAAAGGCGCGAGAGAATCAACAACTACGGCTCCGAGAGCTACACCATCCGACGACTCCGACACGAACTCGGCACGAGACTCGACAGCTACGCAGAGGCGCAGGCATTCATGGAATCCAAGAAGGATGGTCAACTGCCATTCTTCAGAGAGAAGCCACAAGTACTTCCGGTGCAGGAGGGCGAACAGACGCAACTCTCTTGCTATGCTGTTGGTGACCCCAAGCCAGTCATCCAATGGTTCAAAAACGACATGGTCATAGCAGAAGGACAGCGCATCAAGATTATCGAAGACGAGGAAGGAAGATCTACCCTCAGGTTCGACCCCGCTATGCACCATGATATAGGTTTCTATAAGGTCGTAGCTCGGAATAAGGTTGGACAAACGGTCGCAAGAACAAGAATCGTAGAGGCCACCAACCCAGATGCACCGGACAGTCCAACAGCTACAGAAGTATCAGATAGGGAAGTACTCTTGCGTTGGAAGCAACCAAAATATGATGGCAACTCCCCTGTAGTTTGCTACAGCCTTCAGTACAAGAAGGGTGACAGTGTAGAATGGAATACAGTGGCCGAAAACATCGACCATGAGTTCTTCGTCGTTAGAGACCTCGAGCCGGATACAAGTTACCAGTTCAGATTGTCTTCTCGCAACAGAATTGGATGGAGCGACAAGGGAATACCAACGGCTCTAATCAAGACGAAGGAGGCCGGAGCTCCGAAAATCGAAGTCACAAAAGCGATGAGGCATCTGCAGCAAATAACAGAGTCAGGACAAGAGATCGTATTACACGAAGACCGACCGAAATTAGACTATGCGACGGAAGATAACCCAATCGACTGGGACGCGACACAGAACTTTTCAGAACGTTACAGTTTTATATCAGAACTTTGGCGAGGAAAGTTCTCGATTGTCGTGAAAGGCGTTGATAAGACGACCGACAACGTAGTTGTAGCGAAGATCCTGGAGGTCAGGCCGGAGACCGAGATCCAAGTGCAGAGGGAGTTCAGTTGCCTAAGAAAACTGAGGCACGAAAGAATATCGAATTTATTAGGAGCTTATCAGATCCCTGGCTCTCCTGTTGCGGCCTTGATTCTAGAAAAACTGCAGGGTGCAGATGTTTTAACTTACCTCTCGAGCCGCCACGACTATTCTGAGCAGATGGTAGCTACGATAATAACGCAAGCTTTAGACGGTCTGCAATACCTCCACTGGCGAGGGTACTGCCATCTAGACTTGCAGCCCGATAACGTGGTAATGGCTTCCGTCCGGTCCATCCAAGTTAAGCTGATAGACTTCGGGTCAGCTCACAGAGTCACCAAGCTAGGAACCAGTGTACCACAAGTCGGTGAACTGGAATACAAAGGTAAAAAAGCAATATATTAATATAAATCGGAAGCGTCAATAGTTCAATGGTTTCGGAGCCGCTTAGATATGTAAAAAAGATTAGAATCGACCCTGATCCATTGGGCTTTGTCCTCAATACTATTAACACAAGCTTTAGGTGGAGTGGATATGAATATTAGTAATTCCTTATAATTTGGCATTGTTACAATTATTTTTCTTAAACTGACTTTTTTTAACTAATATGTACATACGATAAGGATTAACTAAGATAGAATTCCTCCTTTTCAGCACCGGAGATCATAAACGACGAGGCGGCGTACCCACAAACCGATATCTGGTCACTGGGCGTGCTGGCCTACATCCTTCTGTCTGGAGTCTCCCCCTTCCGCGGAACCGATGACGCGGAGACCAAGCAGAACATCTCTTTCGTTCGGTATCGCTTTGAACACCTATACAAGGAGATTACGCAGGTTCGTAGAAATTGGAAATCACCGAAAAACGTTAATTTTGTGATTCTATTTGCCTATCTTTACATGATTTTATATGCATTAAGTTGCCTTAAAGTATTTCGTGAAAACAAAGTTATTTGAAAATCCTATGAACTGTTTATTCATGATTGTCTGCTGGATGAAACAATTTTGCTAGGTGGAGTTGGTTAATCTGAATTTAAATGTATACTGAATGTGTGTCTCTAGGAGGCGACGCGCTTCCTGATGTTGGTGTTCAAGAAGGTTCCACTGAAGCGGCCGACAGCGGAGGAGTGCCATGAACACCGCTGGCTCGCACATTCAGACTTCACGCAACGCAAGCGAGAGAGAGCAGTCTTCCTCTCCAACAGACTAAAGGTTTCTCTCTAGCTATATTTAGACTAACATAACTCGAGCTATGCATTAAATCCTTGTTATTTGTAATTTTAAATAATTTTATTTGAAGTTCTGTCTTTCTTTCTTCAAACTTCAAATAAAATTAACTTACGTCCTAAAAAAAGGTTAATTTATTTTTTATTGTTTTTTTACTTGTTTTGAATTTTTTACAAAGTTTTAAATGTATTTATTCAGGAATTCTCTGACGAATACCACGAACGCAAATCCAAAGAAGCGTCACAAGCCGACACGCTCGCCTCGTTCGGGTCACCGCGCATCCTCACCAGGTCCAACAGCATCACTGACGAGTTGCTCACCACCTCCTCCAGCCGCTGACCACTGACATCCTCATGCGGGGCTTAGGACCAATTAATTAATATACGGTTAAATTATTTATCGAATAATTTTTAATCTGTTAAAATGTTCCCGGGTTAATTATCATTTAAATATCGTTGTTTAGATGTAAAATAAAAACTTTTTTATATATATTTATTTACATATGTTTTAGACATAAGCATAAAATTAATTTCTATTATCTATTAAATTTTTCATTAATTATATAAAATTATTTATTCGTTGTAAATAGATGATTCATTTTGTTAACTAATATAGCAAATGACTCAGCTAACTAAAAATTAACAAATTGAAGCTCATATTTCCTATCTACAATAATCATAAGTTACACCACTATTATTAACTATTAAAAAAGTGACTGCTTTTAAAAATAATTTAATCTGTCAATCGCCGTTTAGCCGCCATCACACTAAATTATTCTAGTCAATTGATAGATAATATATTTCGAATCTTGTTATTGTTAAGTGTATTTTTAAAAACTTTTATTATTTATTTATACGATTGATTTTGCTTCAGTATTATTGAGGTGAATAAAGTAAATTTTCTCAAAGTGCAGTATTATTTAACTGTCCGTAATTTAGTAGATTAATCTTATCCATAGTTCCAGCTGATGTCTAAGATTAGCCAAAAAGACATACAAATTAGTGTACAGATACTATATACTATATAGCTTACGATTAGTTTTCTATGTTATCTTGGGTCCGGGTGTTTGTGGTACCGTCGTTATTTCTGATTTTCCATAACACAAGTGCTTAAGCCGCTTACATTGGGATCAGAGTATTATATATTATGTTGTCTCATATTTATTTACCTATTTAGATATTCTTTGCACTTGATTCTTATTTCTTACTAATCAATATTTCTTAACAGATTTTTAAAGTACAAAAGAGCTACTTCATGGTAACAGCACTGCATAGATATTGCTGCTGTAAGAAATATTAACAATTCCTTACATTGTTGTTGGGCCACCGACCTTTCCTCCTTTCTTTGTATTTAAATGAATTCAGACAGGTTTACAAAGCTCTACAAACTTTAATTTATGCAAACCGCTATTTAAAACCTGACCCTCATAGTTTTCAGCCGTAGCACGCTATTAACGAGGTAATTAGTATTTTGTTTAAATTTAAAGGATTAAAAAAAAACTAATGTAATTTACTCAAGACCTACTTATAATATAGAAAATGAGTACATAGAACAAACATTTGAAACAGATCTTTACACTTGACTAGATAAATGATAGAAAAGACTGCAAATTCACTGCATTTTTTTATTTTCTCTGAGCCTGACCCCTTTCCAATTTTTATCTTTATATTTAGATTAATATTCATAGTTTTTCGAATTAATGGGAAACCCGTTATACCTAGACCTATCTCCAAGGTAGTAATTTTCGAACGGGTGGTATCTTTTTTGACAAACAATAAACTGACATTTCATGCAAATTTTGACAGAAATATAAAATAAGTCCTTATAATGCCATCAAAATATGCTCAAAAGTTACTATGAAATTGATATTCAGCCCAAAAGCTCTTGAATCGGTTAGGACAAATTTATATGCAGAAATTAAAACTACATTATTGATATCAAAGAACTTTACTTCAGCTGTTTAATTACCATAATATAGATCTGTTTATTGCTTTGTTTTCTCATTATATTAACAATCATACAAATTGATGCTTTATATGAATATAATTCAAATACATTTTATATTATACATACATCCTGTACATTATGATTTAATAAAATTATCGAATTGTTTTGAAAATAAAAAATAATTTAAAATATACAAAATATTTGATATCAATTCATTTGTTTGCTTTAATACAATATTTAAATAAATAAAATGAAATATAATTTCCGAAGAATTTATAAGAGGAAACAATTAAAAATTATTCAGATTCATAAAATTATAGTATGTACAGGCAAAGGGCCACCAGTTGACTCACTTGTGCCACCCTTTCGCCTTTTATACACTAAAACAGGAACATCGTAAATGCTCTGGAATTTGAGCGGATCTAATAAATACTATTTATTTCGACAACATTGACCCAAAATATTATTATGATAGTATAAGTTATTAGATATTATATTTTACAATTTTGTTATTACTCACACTCTATGTTGGCTGAAAGAAATTCTAGAAATAACATAAGCTTTCCTTAGTCAGTAGGATTTTGAATTACATTATTGATAAATAAATAATAAAATATTTGCGGACCGACAATAGTTACATTTTTAGAAAACAAAATTACCTTTGCGCTATTAGAATGGGCTTAAAAAACCTGCATATTATGTAATAAATTATCGGGGGAAAAAAATTCGGAAAACTAATAAATTACGCCTTAGAACTGCAGAATTTAAATAACTAAACTAGAAGTACTTTCTGTTGCCACCAGACTTCATACTTCCATTCATCAGACCCCAAAAATAAAAAGGTTACTTTGAGCCAGAAGGACAAGTATTTTTTAAACTGCGGAAAAACTTTCCGCCATGACACAAACTCTTTATCAAACATTGTTTTTTCAAGCCAAAACATATAGACGGCATATAAGAGTACACATGGCTCTGTGCAAGTGATAAGATGAAAGTTTTAAATTGTTTAGACTATGGCCCATATAATCTGTATATTTTCATGTTATACATTTAATTGTTACTATTATTATGTGGAGACTGTTACTAATTGAAACGTTTTTATGGGCATGAATTGTTTTAAACTATTAAATTTAGTAATATCCACCAGACAAATTAATATTCGTCGAAAATATAAATAAAACCAAAACACTTGCAGGGTTCTAAACAGCATTCCAATAGCGTAACTAAGCATTAACCATTATACTCCATTACAGTTCTTTATAAAAAATTATAATATCATCATCACCATAAATAATTATAACAATTAATTACGTTGATTTAAACACACATTTGCTTTAGATGCAAATTGAAAGAAATAGACAAATTAACTTGCAATACAGCAATGTTAATGGAAGTTTTCCCTATCTACAGTTATAATTGATTGAGCGAATTGCTTCAGATTTAATCTATCTCTGTTGCATAATATCATTGCTATGCTCTTGTACGAGTGAAACATTACATCAAACATTTAGATTTATAATTTACTTTATTAACTAGTCAGTTCTCGATGGAAATACAAAGAACACCAACAAATATTATGTACAGGTCAATAGTTATTATTTATAATTTTACATAGTTTAAAGTTATCACTGTTTTGGAGTATTAATTACACTATGCCTAACAATATACGTTAAAATCTGTGGATGTAGTAAGTCCTCTATAATAGCTAAAGATTGTTATTAACATTGACGGGGAAGAACATTTCTCATCTCTTGCCTTTCGACACTGCAATATACTCTACGACCTTCGATTGAAACTCGATTTTATTCACTTTGTACATTTCTGCCGCCTCTATGTTTAATGGATCTTCGAAATTTAATAAGTCCTGGAATAAGGATACAAATTAATTAATTATTATTAAATTAATTACAAAAGCATCTTGGGAAATATTTTTTTTATATAATTATGTTATATATCATTTCATATTCATTGTTTACACAGCAGAGTTTAAATGTGTAAAATATCTATTAAGCAATCATTAAGAAATTTAAACTTATGAGGTCACATAATATTGCTACATAGACAGTTTGACAGTTAGACATGTAACTACATAGACTCAAAACAATACATTTTTAACTTCTATCATTCATTTTTTTCAACAAAATTAACAAAACTGTCTTCTGTAACACTGGTTAACTGCAAACTTATGGGCCAGAGACTGCACTAATTGTAAATATGATCTGATTCATTATATAAAAAATACATTAATCATTTGTTGTAAATGGTTTACTGATAATAAAAACAAAGAAATAGTCACTTGAAGATATTTGATAAGAGTTCATTGTAGTTCTCTTAACATTTAATGCAATTTTAAGCCTTGCTAACAATCATACAAGGTATAGCAATCAGAGAAGGTATAAGGATAAACAAGCCTTAGATCTACACCTTTCATGTTATTTCGTATAGCACAGCTAAATTGTACATTACTAACAGTTATGGTATAGATGATTTCTATTTTTAAATCAATCCTATTTCACTTTAATTTCAAAATTGTAGTACCAATAACAGCTTTGTTCACATTAAAAATATATTTTTTGCAAAACCCTAATGAGTATCGAAGATTGTTCTTGAGAGTTTGCTCTTGACTAATGATTTATATATACTTACGGTTGTAATATACAGTGTCTTTCGTGTCTCTAAGAACTCAATCACTCACCCTTAACATTAATCATTGACTTTTATTGACCTGTTTTTTAAATTACTATACAGGGTCAATGGCATCTAACTAGTATCTTGTCTCAGATATTACAGTATATGTTTAAGTATAGTAGAGGCTAATGAAATATAGCACTAGATAAGACATATCAAAAACAAATTATAATGTCAATGACATTGCCATAAATTTTTCCTATCTCCACAAAGATCATAATCTTACTGAGCTGGCTAGCTGCTAAATCAAATATTCAGCAACATAATAAGTATTTACTTAATATTATACTTACAGTAAATAATGAATTGAGACCCCATACAACATCCTTGAGCCGTCTCGTTGGTGCCCAGCCATGTTCATCTATAGAGGTTTGACGAAGTAATGATAAACATATTTCTCCATCCAAATTAATATTTGGATGCCACAATCTAGTCAAACATTTTACTTTTGGTGGCTGAAAAATACATACAAAATTATATGAAAGAAAATTATATTTTAGATTCTTATCAAAGTGAAAAAGAATTGTGTTAAATTGTAAAACTTACAGCCATATTATAATCTTCTGTAACAAATACACTAAATTTAAATTTGCCTCCAGACCAATATCCCTCATCAGGGGCTACAGTTAAAATAAATTCGTTTAAAACATTAGGATCCTCAAAATTTACAGAACACGTTGCAGGAAGATTCTCGTTCATTTCTTGCACTTCTTTCACCAATAACTTGTCCCTAACCGATATTCTTTTTATAGGTTCAATTTTAACCCCGTTGGTCGTCTCCGTATGTTCTTTTTTTAACTTTCTATTAAGCGTTATCATTGTATGCTAACTAAATATTCTTAAAAATAATAAAATGGTTCGTGTCTTTAAAACATAAATAACACTAAACTGACTAGTTTTCAGAATTATTGCAGCAAGAAACTAAAGTTGTACCAAAAATTTTTTAGCTGTCAAAACAAATCGCCCTGCTCTGCAATCAGTTGGACAGAGTACAGACTCAAAATAAAATTATCTAGATAGAATACATCTGTTTTATTTTCAGTGTTTATAAATATGCATATTTCGTGTTAAATTTATCTTAACTTATTCAAATTAGTCTACGCGCTTTTTAAATAAATAATCAAATTTTTAAATAAGTATATAGATAGATATTTAAAGATAGTTTTATATCTTTGTTTGTTTACATTTTGACATGACATACATTAATTATGTATTGGTTAATTTGTCAAGTGAATCATTTTCTTGAAATTTGTATGTATTTGTAACATTAATTATAAAAAGGAATGAAAAACACTTAAACAGTGATTTCATTCGACGGAACAAAATACTTATTTTGTTTTTAGATATAATAACATAAAGCTAGTAACTTTTACAAGTAATGGCAGAAATATCGTGGCCCTGGCAGTATAACTTTCCGCCTTTCTTTACGTAAGTAAACTAATTTCTTGTAAATATATCATAAGAAATATCATTTTAATTCACAATGAGTGTATTTGGTAAAGCGGTGAAATATTTAAACGAGGGAAATGTTCACGTCGTTATATGCATTTTAAATACAGACTATGTCATAAGACTTATCAAAGAAGATGGGAAGACGGTAAAAGATATGGAAATTATTCGCAATTCTGTGAGTTTCGTAAATCTTGTTATGATACCTTTATTATTTGGTTACTATCAGTACAAAGAAGAAATTATTAAATTGTCTTCAGAAGATATATTGAGACTTTCCGAAAGCCTATTCAATGTTCGACCGAAACATAGACGGGTAAAATCGACCTTTAGTCAAATTGCGATTAAAGCGCCCAATTTGACAATAATATCATACAACAGTGAAAACTATTGCTTAGAAATTAAGCCAAAAGAAGGTTTTTTGGCAAGTAATTTTAATAAATACTCAAAATGTTACTATTGTTTAAAGCAAGTTTTAAAATTACAAGAAAATGAAGTTGAAAACATAAGTGGCTATTGTCCTTTAGACCTATTTTCCGGAGAAAGAAAAAGAATGAGGAAAGCAATATTGAACTTGATTAAAAATCCACAAAATAACTTAAAGCTATTCAAAGATGGAAACATTGTTTATAATGAAACATCTAATGTGAATAATTTTGAAATGTTATTAAGAAATATAGCCCCTTATAATTCCTTGAATGTATTTTTGGATTTAATAATAAAAATATTATTGAGCGATGGAATTTCTGATATTGTTATTAAAGAATCAAGTGAAGAAATTGACATAAATCATAATACTGAGAAATGTAATAATGATAGACACAAACTCCCTGCTAACTGTTTTCTAAATCAACTACTAACTTTGCAAAAATTGTCTGAAAACATAGACTTAGATTCAGCAACAAAAAATGATGATTTTCAATATGTTTTCAAATTATTGAATGATATGAGGGAGTTAAATATTAACTTAATAAATATGGATGATCGGAAAAAGTTCTTAGAAACAATGGATCCGCTTTACTTAGCCATGATATCTGCTGTAGCTAAAGATTGCTCTATTATGATATGTATGTCACCTCAAACTCATGACTTATACCCATCTATAACAATTAACAATAAAAGTTTGTCATATAAAATATCTGTAACTGATTTGGAACCAAAATCAATAAAGTCACTGACCAAAAGAAAAACTACTGAAAAAAAGCTTATAGAATTATATGAAAAAAAGTAGTGTGTAAGTATATTTTAAACAAAAAGTAACTTATAAAAACAATATGAAGCATGTTCTTTGAACTTTTTGTTACATTTTTATTTATTGTAATGATTGAATAAACAATTTGCTATCGAAAATCTACATATATGAAATGGTTATTTGTTTTACAACTTTTGCTCAATTTTGACATTTTTGTATAAAAATACTGATCATGAAATATTGTTTGAGTTTATTCACATTTAGAATTAAAAATAAATTCTACCAAATATTATAATTATTATGATTTAATTATTTACATAAAATAGTAATTTGTAACTGTACAGTAAATAAATTGAATTATAACAACTCGACCAAAACTTTTCCTTGTTAACAACATAGTATTTATATGTATATTTTCTTCTTTAAATTGTTCCAGAATTCAACCACATTCAGAAACCAGATCAAAGCAGTTAGAAGCTTGGCAGCAATTGATAGCAGAATATTTAAAAGTCACAAAGCAATCAACAGTGGACATTAGAGAAACACAAAACAGCCCCTTATTTAACAATGCCTCCATTAATAGAAAACTGTCCTCAGAGTCTCTATTGACTATTCTAGAAGACATGGCAAAATCAGGCAAAGCTGCGCCAGTAGATAAAAGTAAAAATGTCTGGGAAGTGTATTGGCATTCTTTAGATGAATGGGGTAATATGATATATAACTGGGCAAGCTCTAATGGCTTAAATAATTCTGTGTGTACCCTATTCGAGTTGCGGGAAGGTGACAATACTGTTGATGAAGGTATGTGTTATATTATATATGAGTTTCTACCTAGAGTAGGTTAGAGATAATTTGTTTGGTTTATATTTTTATTTCATATTCATAACTTTTGCAGTTTATATATATGTGAATATATATGACTACTATGGCTGGTAGTTGTAAATATGTTGATTATCTCACCTTTTGCAATATGAAATATAACAGTCATTCTTAAGAAAATTGTTAGGCATAGAGTTGTTTGTTTAAACAAAAGATAAAGCCACAACTTTATAAATGAATATAGATATGAATTGAATGAGCTGTGAAAGTCCAGTAGCATGAACTAACTCAGATTTATGGAGTCATTGATGTTTCTCAAATAATTTTTATTTATAAATATTTCATGCTCGTTTTTCAAGTAAAGCTGCATGAGTTAAGAGATATTCTGCTAATTCTGTACTTGTGTGCCTGATGGTAAATGGTCACCACCAATTGTAAGAAATATACTCTGATTGCTAATGCAGTGTAGCCATTAAATTACACTGATCACCAATCGGTCAGTTACTGCCTGTAACAAATAGGTCTGTAATATTTACTTTTCAGAATTTCATGGACTGGATATGAATATTTTAGTTAAAGCATTGAAAACACTTGAAGTGAAGGGCAAGTGTGAACTGATGGAATTCGATGAGAGTCAAGGTGTCAAGTTTTTCTGAACTGTCTGTGAGATTGTTGAGTCCATAGAACATTTATATATTAAATGTTGAACGCATTTTGTTAAGTTATAACTATTTTGTAATGTTGGAATATATTGCTTGATATTTAATACATTGTTGTTTTTTTTGTACAAATCCTATCAAAATAAAGCGCAAATTCGATGCCAATCTATTAACACTGCCTTGTTACCTTGAATAGAACCAAATAAAATTGGCGTCACGGAACGACATTCAGATATGAAAATCGAAATTAAGGATTACTATAACCTAATAGATAGTATGGGGCAAAATGAAGGCGCGACGTGTTTCCTACATGTGTAAGTGGAAGAAGAGGTTTGTGAGACTCGCTCGCTGGAACAAAACACCGAAATACCCACTAAGAAACCAGCGGTATCCTTTCTGTCGTTTCAGCGGGCGCCACGGGATCGCTTTCGCATGCTACCGTGACGATACATAAAGCGTCTGGCTATACGAAATAAGGAACTAAAACGTGTCTATTCACACAGGCCTGCGCTGTGATATCTCCTGCAAAGTTTGCCAATATTTTCTTATGACACAGGTTAGCGGAATAGACCACTTGATGGTACGTGGTCACCACTGACTATAGGTATTGGTGCCTTAACAAACAGTCATTTCTGACATCACCAATGATTCTTAGGGTTGGCGCCTTGAGAACTAAGATGTTATATCCTTTGGGCAAGCAGTTACAGTGATTAACCCTTCAGTATACATAAAAGGGTAAATATGTCGAATCAGGGCTGCAGCCCAAAAGTGATCCCAATTATTGGTGTCCCATGTAAATTTATTTAGGAATGCCATGGAACCCTATAAAAAAGCCCATATTTTTTTTTTTTGCAAATCGGTATATGTGACGAATAAGGGCTGCAGCCCAAATGTGGTCCAAAATTTTTATAAAAGTTCTAAACGTAAGTAAATATTCTTCACTAAAAGATAAGGATCGTAAAACAAAAGTTATTATTTAATTTTTTTTAATTCCAATCAAGTCAATACGTGTAAAATTGTACAATTTCAAAATTGACCTTAATGTAATAATTTATAACTACAGGTACACATATATTACACACTGTACTGAAAATACGAGTAAAGAATTTCAAACTTTACAATGTTTGTAAACAAATTAAATATCAATACATTGGAAATTGTATTTTAACATGTTTTAATTTAAACGTTGTAACAAGCATATATTTGAGTAGGTACATAATTACACGAAAGAGTATTGATGTAAATTACAAATTATTTTCAAGCTAAAGAATAAGACATAGTTTGTATATTAGTAGATATAGTCTAAAACTGTTCTGATCCCTATAGTGTATCTAATTTTAATAAATCGAAATTTTAATTAAATTAATATTATTTACACAAGAAATATTTCTAAAACACAACTACATGAAATAAAAATTTACTCTTTAAAAATAAATCATAATATTTATACTTAATCTGTAGGCCCTACAGATATTAAAAGCCAAATTTAAAATTACCTTTTTTATTTAGAAGATGGCTTGTCGCATTGATGTCACGATGGGATTAATAGATGCAAAATATTAAACTTTGAATATTATCAACGTTCCTTTGATTCCTATGCTTAATTATGAAATGTTTTCATATGAAAATCGATTTTCATTTTTTTTTGAAGTAATAATTGTGCCATTAGCCATATCGGGGTGTCAATGTGACATATATTTTTTTTATTGATATATATTTTTTGTTTAAGTATTCTCGCAAATAGATAAACCTTGCACAAGACGCATAAACTATATTTACTTATAACATGTAGATAGTACAATTTAAGAGTAAGAAAGACCGGCTCTTTTACATCTCTTAAAACCACAAACATCTTTTCTCATTTTGTATTCCCACATACGTTATAGAATACGAACAAAGCATTATAATCTAAACCAATACGAAATATATACATTGTAATTTATCAAATGTAAATATGTAATGATTTAAATTTTCGCCATTATAACTCGAGCCACTTCGATTTACATGTAAAGGTGATGTAAAGTTGAAATTATCTTATAAATAGTTAGATATGAAAGACATTTTACGCAAAAAATATATACCTGATCATCCGTCTCTTTAGCTGTCTTTTTTTGGATATAGGTACATTGTGCGGTATTCTATGCCTAACAGTTTTGCAATATAAATAAACTACAATAAATACATTTTGCCCATAAACTCTACTACTATATATTCGTAACAATTCAATTCAACTGCTAAAAAACCCAATTAAACTGTCAATTAACTCCGATCGAAAATGGCTCGACGTAGTTTTTTTTAAATTATAATGAAAGATTATACGCAATGATTACAGTTCCTAAGCCTATTAAACCTCAAAGTGCAAATCTTTATATTATTAAAAATAATAACAAAAGCGTTATTTCTAGTTAAAACTAAGCGAACAATCAGTCTTTATTTATATAAAAAATAACAAATAATTTAGATGTTGGTACAGTGTACTTAAGTATATTAGAAAAAAATATTGGTAAAATTGTGCTTATTATTGTACTATATATTTTACAAATTCTATTACTAGTACATTAGTATAATGGTTTATGGTCCATTCTAATTTTTAAAAATGTAGATAATGTGGTTTACCTACCTCACCCTACTTTCACTTTTTAATTATTGATTAGTAAGTATGATAATAATTAATCGTGTTTTAAAACTTTACTACGGCATGACAAAAAAGAATTATAAAAGAAAAACTCATGAAAATACTTATTAAGTAGGTGAAGTCTAATTTTGTGATGTATTAAAATAATTACATTTTTGTTGTGTTTAAAATTTTACTTGTATACAAAAACAAAATGGCTGTTTTACTGACATATACATTTATTTAATGTCAGGTTCTTAGGAGCTCCCTCAACCTGGTGTGGAAAGTTAATATTGATTTTTTTTATAAATCGAGTTTAATATTCGATTTAAAAAGAAAAAAAAAAATCGTTTGTTGTTTTTTATTTTTAATAAATGTAAAATAATTTTTACCTTCAGTTGTTTAGAAATTTAGTTTTTTAACTTAATTAATCGTTTGTCAACAGAACTTCAATGCTGAATGTATAATATATTTGACCGATGTAATTAAAAAAATATCCCCTCACAATATACCCACACCAGATTAAGAGAGCTGTACAGGAGCTGCTTTATATGAAGAAAATAATATATTGATAAATATACAAATATACATACGTGTTCTATTTTAAAGCGTTACTTGAATACGAGGTTACCAAAGTAATGTATTATATTATCCTTTTGAGTTCAAACATCGATATCAACTATTAAATTATATACAATTTTTATACAAGTAATAGTTATTCTTTAATCAAGGAATTGATCGATTATGATTAAACCTAACTCGCGCGGTTTAATTTGAGTTGATAAACAGTTCTTACTCAACACAAAATTGTAAACAAAAAAAAAACAATATTTATATCCTCCGAAGTTGAAACAGTCATGTTCCGACCTGTGTGAACTTTGCTTTATACGTTCGGGAATCGAAAACTTTGTTTATAAGTCGTAAATGAAATAAATATGTAAATACAAGATACGATATATATTATACAATTGTAAAACTACCACATCACAGATACCTATGTAACAATAAATTAATACTAACTCTAAATCTAAGTGAAATTGAAAACAATTCAGTTTCAATGTTGGTTATAAATAATTACAGAGACTATTTAGATATATTATCTACCTACACATATATTTATTTAGTCTGTAAAAACTGTGAAGTTTCGATGCTGGGTTGTGGAATCATTAAACTTTTGGTTCTTATAACTCTTTGGAATGTCCAAGTGTTCATAAAATAGTACAATAAAAAACGTTCACACTAAATTACATATATCCTATAGTGATTTTGTAATTATTCCCAAAGATTTCAAGATCAGAGTCATTATGAAAATCATGAATGCATTTGAATATAACGATGAAAAATCAATATATCACAACCGTTACCGATTTGTTTTGTGAATTGAACAATCAATTTCGATTAAATTGTGTTTGCATTATCGATTTTGGATAACAATCTGAGTCTCGCAGTATTCAGCAGCAGCAGTAGGGAGAATGATCAGTCGCAGTGTTCTCGTTTCTCAGAGTGACACAGTTCCAAAACCATCAACAAGGTCAGACCACGCCGCCTCATTCAATATCACCGACACTTCAAACTATGGGTCACAACGCACTCGGACTAAATTAAACGTGACACATTCACAAATGGTCACTACACTCGAGTGCCGCGTTGCAGTAACCGTTACTTCTGTCCAGAGTACCGTTGGCTATGGTGGTGACCGTCGGCAGGCTGCCGTTGGTCTTGTCGCGCGGCGGCGCGTCGGCGGCGGGCGCGACGGCGTTCTCGCTCTTGCCGCCGGGCGGCCGGTAGAACCACCACGCGAAGAAGAAGAAAAGCAGCGAGCACAACTTACCAACTAGAGCGAGTGCTAGCATGTACCTGGGAAGGAGACATATCTGTATGACACGAGGACGAGAGGTGTCGCGGGGAGTCGGTCGGGTGAAGAGGAGGGGGGGGGGGGTACCTGCTCATGGAGACACATCTGTATGACACGAGGACGAGCGGCGTCGCGGGGAGGCGGTTGGGTGACGGGGTTTGGGGGGGGGGGGGGGGTACCTGCTCATGTGCACGTTGTCGTAGAGCGCGCAGGCGCCGGCGGCCCACAGGCGGCACGCGCGGTCGATGAGGAAGCCGAAAAGCAGCGGCGCGGGGATGGTGCCCAGCAGCCGCACCACGATCCACTGCAGCCCCAGCGCGAACGAGCGCTGCTCCTCGCGCACGCACCTGCCGGCACACATACATCCACTCGTCATTGATATTACCTTTTGATACTATAGTAAAGGCATTAGTAATGATCGAAATAATCTTTTATAGTCTATTCCAATGGGAAGAAGAGAAAAGGTAAATAAACAACTTTGACCTTGAATTGATATGTCATTTGCGTTCGACTAGTGAGGTGAAAATAATTGAATGAATGGGTAATTAATGCTAAAGAACGATATATTTTTTTTGATTTTAAAAGTAATTTTCCGTTTAAACAAAGTCAGGTCGTAATAAAAACTTCAGAGAATTCCGAATATGCATCCGTGCACATGATACGAAAGATGAGAGACGAATGTCTTTCTTAACATTGTATTATTTTCAAAACTATAAAATTGCTATGCACAAAACTGATCTACATTTCGAGATAAGACATTATTTTTAAGTAAAATAATTCTTTTAACATTTTTGGTAAAAATATTATTTTTATGTAAAAACCTTACTGTATAAAAATAACTTTTTTATCTATCGTTAGGTAACTTTTTAAGTTTCTAATAAATAATTCATATTATATATTACAACCAATTAAATAAATATGTTTAAAAAAAAATAATGAATTTTAAAACTAAAATAATATATTTTTTATCTGTATAAATTCATTCGTCTACATTCGTTTAGCGCACATGCCTAGTTGAGGCCTCTATTTTTAATGTTCGTCATCGAGAAATGGCGTCTTGAATGTCGACAAAACTGTTTTCGTTACTTTGGAAGTGAAATTAAAGTGGATCTATGTAGTTTAGTGAAATATTGTTGTATTACAAATGAAGATATATTTATCAAGAACTGTTTGTAGTTAATCTTATAGTGGAATTATCAACAAAACACTTGTGATATTGAAAAATACGGTATGTTTTGAATGTTTCCTTTTGTCATTGGAATGGACTATAAATAGGTTCGTGTGCGTGTTTACCTTAAGGTGGCGGAGAGTGCGGGCATGGTCGCGACGAACGTGAACAGCATGAGGCAGAACGACAGGAATACGAAGAGCCAGAGATAGGGACACTCGGAGCTGCAGGTGCTGTTTATGGCTTCGTACGGTATCGAGGTGTTCGTTTCTGAAACGAGGGTCACACGGTTTTAAACGAATCTTTCAATTTATTAAATCAACATCACATCACAATAACATGTGAAATGAAATATTTACTAGGTACTGATGATGAATTTTAGTTAATTATATTAAGATACACATTAATTTAATTAAGATACACTATACGTAAAAAAGAATGTTTTAAAAATAATCTAAACAGTAGTCTTAAAATATCAGGTTACGTATGCTTCGTTGACTTACGTATCCACTACCTGAAACTCGGCATCGAATGAAGCACGAAATCTCTTCGAGAAGACTCAAAGGTAAGTCTCGGTACCTGCGTCGTAGTAGAGCGGCAGCGGCGCGACGGGCGCCACGCAGGCGCAGCGCTGGTACAGCGTGTGCGCGCCGCGGGCCAGCGCGCGCGCGCAGCCGGCGCGGCACGGCGACGCGTAGGCGCGCGCGTCGGCGCCGCACACGGCCGCCGCGCGCGCGCCGCACGCGCACCCCGCGTTGCACTCCGCCGCCAGACGGTCGCCGCTGCGGGAGCGCATCGTCAACTACCGCCTTACATTCGAACCCGTTACCCGCTTCTTATTACACCGCTGTACTTTTCGCCGTAAATCGGATCGTACACTTGTACAAGTCGATGAATGTATTGAGAATGTATGAGCCGTCTAATAAACAATGGCATTGGGTCTTACAAAGTGACTTATCGATAAATAGGTCTTTATTAATGTTTATTGGCTATATAGTTTTTTGTTCTTTTTTCGTATGTGTGTCAAACGAGTTTACTTCTATTTAGAATGGTCTCGAATAAGTTAGTACGACAATAAAATCCTTTGACATCGTTAGGTACATTTTGTTTCCTTTTCCACATTAATCTATCAGAGTGTAGGTTTTGCTGATTCGGCTACAATTTCTATCAATACTTAATATAGCTTTTTTAGCGCTGGTTAAAATATGATTTGATTTAAAATAAGTTTGTTTATTTTTTGATATTTTGCGGCTTCTAAATTGCTATTGAATGATCTCTCTACAATTTATATAAAGTATGTGTAACTGAAATTATTCTTACCCTGAAACGCTCGGACTGTTGTATGGTATGGTGACACCGGCAAACGGATAGTTATCACAGCTGAGTACGAATGAAAATGAAAAAACTACAGCCAGTAATGTAGCGACCACGCATAACTTGATGATGCCCGCACACGTCAATCTCCAACGCTTTACCAGCCAGCCTCCGAGAAAAGTCCCGCCTCCCCCCGCCGGCACTGTTATGACACCTGGCGAAAACAAGTTCTATAGCATTGCAAACATAAATTAACTAATGTTTCCAATAACCAGTACATTAAAGATTGTTTTATTCCAAAGGACTAGACCGTTTTAACTACACTAATATATAATTGTTGTGGTATAATGTATTATTTTCACTTACCCAATAACATTGCAGCTTGCGATGCATTCACAGCAAATTGATTTTCAATTAGTTTAGGTAGGAACGCCGCGAAACCTGATATAAGCATCCCTTCGCTCGCTCCAGCGAGATTCAAAAACATAAATGTAGGATTTTTAAACAGCGCTGCAGTCGCTTTCGGTAGTTCACGTAGAGCGCTGAAAGCTGCTGTTTTTGTAGCTGCACCTTCGTGTGCTTCAGATATTTTCGACGCTCGTATTTCAGCAGCACCTACAGAAAAAAATAATCAATATGCATTTTTAGCGTAGTTAATATTTGCAGCATCATTTTTATTATCGTTATGTACAGTCGGGGTAAGAAAAGTTCGTCATCTAAAGATCTATTTTTGTGTGCTCAGTATAAGCGATAATCTGCTTTACCGATTGAAAATGACATATTGAGTTGTAAAGATTTGATGTTTAGATTCAAAAGGTACTTAGAGATTAAGACTTGATAAAGGAATTAATTTGAAAACTGACGAAGGTTTTCTTATTCTGACTGTACATTAATTATAATAATCAAACCTGGGAGCTCGTATGGGAAGGCAAGTAATGGTAAGGCAACAACCAAACAGAGCACCGCTGAGAATATGAAGCCGACCCACCAGGCGCCAATCCAAGACGAACTTAAGGGGGTTATACCTAACCTAGAATAAGAAAAGGTAAATCACGTGAATTACAATATCCAAGCATGAAAATTGATTGAATGAGTGATTAAGTCGAAAAATATAATAAGATTCATAACTTTTTTCTGGTTGAGATATGTATTCTTATTGTCGTATGGTCATCACATAAGATAATATTCCTATTATTGTTAAACCAAGGAACTTAATTGGACGATTCTACATTGTTAGAGTGTTTGCCCTTTACTAGCATATATCAGTAAAGAATTAGACACTAAAGAAAAACTAATTATAATGGGAAAAATACATATATTTATGAAATTATAAAGTATAAAAAGTTCTAAGGCGTGTTTAAAAAGCTTAGCTGTCATGATGTATAATACGCAATCGTCCTTCGATTCCTCGAACTGATACATTCTTCTGTACTTTTTTTATTTCCTATTTGTATGTTTTGACATTTAAATAATATAACTCATCGATGTGTAAAATAGTCGACTCCTTAATATTTAATTTTGAAATAAAATTTTGTTTTATCAAATGCTTTATTTTCGTTAGACATTCTTAAAAATTAATTCCGAAATTCCACTTTTAAGCTTATCAACAAATCTATCTACAAATTTTTCATCAAACATTTCGTTAATACATATACATAAATACGATCTAAAGATAACATTCATTACTAAAACAGTGGAAATTCGCATCCATTGTAATATTGGCGTTTTCTAAATTGTTTTCATATGCAAATTCGACAGCTGAATCTCGGTTGGGGAAACGTGTACGTATTAACGGGCTCCTCACAAAATGAAGTGGCCTGCTGTGGGCTTCTAATGAATAAGAATAATAGAACCGTTTTAATATTATGCAAGTAGAATTTACATGGTAAACGATTCTCGTTAAATTTAAGCTACAACTGCTGTCTGAGTCCGATATCGATTGTATTTGTGTAACAGGATGTATGTTTGTATGTGTGAGTATCTTATATGCAAGGACTAATAACACTATCGACTCATAACATTTTTTTATGGAACGTGTTGTGCATTTAAATGACTTTGATTGGATAGTGTAACTGGTAATTTTAGTTCGACAGTTTTCGTCGGATACCCATTCAGTAAAATACCCCAGTAGGTATATTAAGAGGTAGTTGAGATAAGAGTCTCAGTGTGATAATAATATGTATTATTAAATCAAATCAAATTAAAATACTCTTTATTGTACACCAGTAAATAAATCACATATTTTTCACGGTTAGACGAAAGATGTACAAGAGGCGGCCTTATCGCTAACACAGCGATCTCTTCCAGGCAACCTTAAGGTAGAGGAAAACAGATATAGAAAGAGGTAGGGGTGTACAGAGCAGATATAAACATAATAAATAAATACAGTGTAATATTAATATATTAAAAAAAATAATGTACAGTACCTGATATCTAAAATGCATACATATATGTATCTATCAAGTTATATTAAAAATTAAATTAATGTCTCGCGAAAAAAACAATAAAATAAATAAATAATTCTATTAAGTACTATTTGCTATTTATAATACTGACGATTAGTGATGTTCTCGTGTGTGTATAGACGAGAAAAAAGGATGAAGTTAATACCTAATAACATTTACTGACTCTAGATTTAAAAATGGACCCTCGAAATTCAGCCGAGTATTGTAACTATAAAAGCGAGGCTGTTGTAATAAACATATATGAAATCATTTTATAACTATAAACCAGATATTAAATTAAAATAAATTATAAATCATAGTTTATTTTATTATAAAGGGCAAAGCTGTGAGAAGTCTTAATTTATATAAGGAGTAAATTTTCAGCTTCAACAAACAAAATACTTAAAGCGAATACCATAACAATTTCGGTTCAACTCCGATTCTATTTGATGCAAAAGTATTTCACAAGAACTACCACTAACGCGTTTACATCGAGTGAAACTACAAAAGATTCTTCTATCGCCGGATCGTCTTAAGCAACGTTCTTTAGTTCTTAGCGGTCTGGGTTGAAGATATTCAGCGCTTTATGTAAAGTATTGTCACTGAATACAAATGCTTTGTGATACTTGTATTTATTTTAAGTTGTTTCCTAAGAGTATTTCTAATATGATTCTTATAATAGTATCTTTTTGAGGGAGTTTTATTAATTAAAAAATGTTTAAACTAATATTATTTAATTAATGTTTTTTGATAAAGGTTATAATTGTCGTTTTTTTTTTTATTTTCTGAACACAACTGTGCATTTGCTTATTTATACCTAAATGATGGGCATTTATCACTTCTATAGGTTTCTTAAACTGCTGTTTTTATTATGCTATTCTATCTCATTATGTAAACAGCAAAGGTAAACCGATATTTTAACGACACAAATTCAATATTAGAACAATATTTTGATATAATATTTACAATAATCTGAAACATAAGCTGTCTATTTAAATACATATACAATAATAATAATATAATAAATATGAGACAACATCACATACATTACTCTGATCCCAATGTAAGTAGCTAAAGCACTTGTGTTATGGAAATCAGAAGTAATGATTGTACCACAAACACCCAGACCCAAGACAACATAGAAAACTAATGGTACATCGACTTGGCCGGGAATCGAACCCGGGATCTCGGAGTGGCGTACCCATGAAAACCGGTGTACACACCACTCGACCATGGAGGTCGTCAAAGGTTTTAATTTATTTATACGTCGTCGAGGTTTTAATTTATTAGTTCGAGTATACTTTACGTGTAGTTGCGTAGAAGTAAGGAAACAAACGGTTGTCCATGTTTTCACGCGAAAAGTGACTGTTTTATACTGTTTAGAGTTATACAGGGAGTTTGGCAGTCCCTGGTCTAAGATAACCGATAATGTTTCTGTCTCAAAAATATTTCTAATTAATATAAGATTATTAAAAATGTCAATTCAAGGCCAAAATCTCAAACGTCGTAATTTTTATTTAGCCGTCCGTAGTTAATTTAAAAGTGAAACCGTATCAAAGAGATCGTTCAAAAACTCGTTTCGCGGAAAATGATATTTCGTTACGGAAGCCATGAAAGTATAAAACGTTGGAATTAATTTGGCTGAAAAGTTGCTTGAGCGACGCACAATGAGATGAAAGCGAGAGGGCAAGTTGGCTGAATGAAGCCGTGTCGCTGCCGAGTTGAAATATTAAAAAACGCGAACAAGACGCAGCCACAGATATAATTAAAAGCTGTATTTCGCGTATTCGTACATATTACCCACGTGTGGCCCCAGAAGTATCTTACCTATTGGAATCAATCAAATTACAAGTAATCGGCCGCACTCTAAAGAAACAAATCTGCCTTTAAAGCAATGTCAAAATGGTAACTTAAAATGAAAACGAGAATTTTCAATTAATAAGTATGTGTAAAATGTCGCAACATAATGAATTTACATTGACAATTGATTTAGTTTCGCCGTTTGGTTAAATTATTTAAAAAATTTAAAATAAGATATAAAATTAAAACGTAATAGAATTTGTTACATAAATGTCAGAAATATTTTTTACACAAGTTATTTGAAAAACTTTAATAACGCATTAAGCTTGCCAATACTCAATATTGTATTTTAATCACGAAATTATAAGAAACAGATGACAATAAGATAATGAAGCTGTCTTGCCTTTGCCTACAAAAGATTGACTATTAACGGTGTCCGTTATTAGTCAATATACCGAAAAGGTATTGTGAAAAATATAGTGTACTTACGTTTCAGAATCGACGGTTGCAAAATCTGTGTATATTTTGAGCATCTGACCGCCCACCACGTAACCCAGTGCCGGGCCAACCACCGCCATTGTGTAATAGACACCTGGAAAAGAATAAAAACTATGCATTAGATGTTATCTTTTATATCTATGAATAGCACATTTAAAGATTTCAATCAGTAAATTATTTCTAATAATTTTATGAAATTGAATTACAGTTGGGCTATTTTCTATTACAGAATAATTCATCTCGTAACTGTTCTACAGCCGACCCCTCTTTCCCATCCGCTATTTAAAACGAGGACTTTGGTATTGGTTAAGGCCTACTTTTAGGCTTTTTATTAATAAGCCGATTCAAGGCAATAGATATAGTACCTTTTTCGAATGTATGTAGTGCCTATAACTGTAATATTAAAAAGTATAAGGTTTTTTGGGTGTTTGCAAACTTTCAAATGACGGGTATAAGTAAAATTAAATCATATCCTGTATGAAAATCGTATGCCAAATAACTTTTTTGACGTTAAAAATATCTTCTTATTATTATTACAAAAATATCTTGGATTCCAAAAACGAATTCATTGTAATTTGAAAAGTTATTCGAAATCCAAAAAAAAAAACATAGTTCTATTCGTATCACACGGTAATTATTATTCAGCCAAATATTTACAATTTTTAGGTTAATATTTTTTAGTCTTTTATTCATTTAATTTTTTTTTTTTGTTGGCCTCAATTTGTGTCATATGTATTAGGCTACTCTGACGCGGTTCGTCATTGTTCTGGGCTAGTGTAAACCGTAACGCTCCGAGGTACAACGTATCCCATTTCTAGCGACCCTTTCACACCCCATGTTTTCTCAGCTAAAAGCCGCTGAGAATAATGTAAGCGCAACCGCACAGTGAAAGATGACCTACCTTTGAAACTAGACTTTATAAATTCTTTCTTTTGTTAGCGACTATTTTCCTTGGGCTTTTTGCACTACCAAGATTATTACCTGAAGTAATATTTTGTAAAAAATCTTAATTAAACAGTCTTAACATATTTATATATCAGCTATTGAAATAGTCTTATTTATTAATGAATATTAATCTATTTACTCAAATATCTCCAATATACAATTGATTTTAAATTAAGTACAGATACTCCTTTTGCGACGTTCACGTAAGAAAG
Source organism: Vanessa cardui (assembly GCF_905220365.1). Classification (NCBI taxonomy): domain Eukaryota; kingdom Metazoa; phylum Arthropoda; class Insecta; order Lepidoptera; family Nymphalidae; genus Vanessa; species Vanessa cardui. The sequence continues at coordinate 15,538,552 of NC_061123.1, forward strand.
GATTTTTGGAAATTTCTTTTTGCAGGAAGGATAAGAAGGAACAATTCTATTAATTTATCCCGCGCAAAGTCAGGTTGCATTTTATTATTTAATCTATATTGTTTATATTATAAATGTGAAAGTAGCTCTGTCTGTTTGTTTGTCGCTCTTTCACGACTAAACCGCTGAACCGAATTTGATGAAATTTGGTATGAAGCAAACTTGAACTACAAGAATGGACATAGAGTATTTTTGCCTGAAATATGACAACCAACACTCTAAAACGCGAGCGAACCTGCGGGCGACTACTAGTAGTATAATATAGTATATTTACTTAGTTAAAATCACGACGTATTTTTTTGTGATTATGGCTTAAAGTCATTCCACCATATTAAGTATAGTTTTAAAAAAAGTTGTCACTTATCTACCAGTCCACAGATTCTCAAATCGACTGCATCCACTACCCGCATCTCGATATCTGAAGAGGCCTCCGCCCTGCCTTCTTGTGCCTCTGCCCTCTCGTACCCACTCCTGCCCTCTCATGGCCGGAAGTGAAACCTCTCGGGTAATGGCATTTCGATTCGCGCCTCATGCGCGTTTAAGATGTGATCGGCTTTTGAACGCTTAGCACGCATTTAACGATACCTTTGGTACTCTCAACAGTTGTATATTGAATACGATTTTACTAAGACTCTTGAGCATTGCATGTACGTGCTTATCGAATTGATGTTTTATGTTTGTTTCTCCATCTATTTGTTTTTCTATTCGAAGTTTTTTTTGTTATAATTTAAGGGATATTTTTCATTCAGGCATAAAAGTAGCTTATGTTCTAAAGCCCGACATATATTAGAAATTTATTTTGTCATTGTTGCTAAGCTCCTAATCTCAAACTGACAGGGTTGATCTTAGTCCAACCGTAGAACACTTACAGACTGTGACTTATTTTAACTTCAATGCACGATTAATTATAAGATTACTGAGGCGATATGAACCAGTGGTTAGAACGCGTGCATCTTAACCAATGATTGCGGGAAGCACCACTGTTATTCATGTGCTTAATTTGTTTATAATTCATCTAGTTCTCGCCGGTGAAGGAAAATATCGTGAGGAAAACTGCTCTTGTCAAATTTCAAAGGAATTTTGCCACATGTGTATTTCACCAACCCGCATTGGAACAGCGTGGTGGAATGTGTTCCAAACCCTCTCATCAAAGAGCGAAGATGCCTTTAGCCCAGCAGGGAAATTTACAGGCTGTTGTTGTTATTGTTGTTGCATTAAAAGAAAAATATTTCTGTAGTGATATTCTGTAGCATTTATCAACAAATACAACACGACCGGAAAAAAAATCAAATCGCAAGATCAAGGCTGTATGTACAGTCGGGGTAAGAAAAGGTTAGTCACCTTAAGATCTATTTTTGTGTGCTCAGTATGAGCGACAATCTGCTTTTACCGATCGAGAATGACATATTGTGTCGCAATTATTTGATGTTTAGTTTCAAAAGGTACTAAGAGTTTATAACTTGATAAAGGAATCAATTTGACAACCGACGAACCTTTTCTTACTCTGACTGTACTTTCCGATGTATGTGTTAGACTTATTACTTAGACTTCGAACTGTTAATAAGAATTATTGGACACAAACAGTAAATTTCACACATGTAAGCAAATAGACGATAGACTTTATCATAAGTCATATTAATTGTTATCCTATTTATATTACCTGTTTAAACTTCGTCTAGATGAGATAACACAACATCATAACTTATAGTGATACAAACATGTTTACGTATTTGCTTATCTTAACACGGATCAACTCTCTTTTACTTAACTACAATTCTATTAAAAATGATGTATCATTCAATAATGAGACGTGTCCCAATGGATCGGAAATGTGAATACCGATTGCAATGTGACTGTTTCAAATCCAAGCACGTATTATTTTTTATAATTCATTAATCTCATGAAAGAAAACATTTTGAAAACTATTTATAATAGATGAAAATTCCCAATAAAATTGGCTGTACTAGTCGTATTAAGAAAGGCTTTTTTCCCAGAATATGTTATTCATTTAATATAATTATACTCATACAATTTACACCCGAGATTGCCCAGTGGTTAGAACTCGCACATATTAGCCGACAGACAAGTATCGCTGCGTTTTCATGTGCTTAATCATTCATCTTGTGCCTAGTGGTGGAGAATAACATCGCGAGGAAACCTGCATATGTGTAACTTCAAGGAAATTGTGCCATATGTACATTCCACCAACCCTTATTGGAACAGAGAGGTGGAATATGCTTCTAACCTTCTCCTGAAAAAGGGAGAGGAGGCTAGGGCTGTTACTATTAGAAATTATATTATATACTTATACAAACCACCCAAAGCCATATTAAGGAAGAATATAGTATTAATCTTATAATAAAATAATATATGTATAAATTTTTATAAATAAAAAAAAACCGCCTTCAAAAATGAACTAAAAAGAAAAAAATAATCAGTTACATCCATATCCAATTTACGATTTTTTAATCACCTCTCAAAGTCGGTGCCAAAATTGCTAATATAGGTACATAATACATAATACATACATACAAACCTAAATCTATTTATTGTAAAGATGACATCATTAGACAAACCTTACTATCGATACAAATTAAATGATTTCAATATAGGAATTTATTTACTTTGTTGGCACCGACTTCAAAAGGTGATTAAAAATCGTAAATTGGATATGGATGTAACTGATTATTTTTTTCTTTTTAGTTCATTTTTGAAGGCGGTTTTTTTTTATTTATAAAAATTTATTTACTGCTTTTCAGTGTTGTTTTGTTATTTATAATTACAATTGATATTGTTTGTCATTCATTTTATTATACTCAGTACATTTCGGCTTTCGACTCTAAACATAACTCAACGCCTTTTCAATACGATGTGGACTGCAACTCAAATTAAGCGTTACCTAAGTTACAATAGCCTAATGTTAACTGCTCATCGCCAATTAGACAATACCATTTTTCCCGATGCAATACCGTTAATCATTGAGGAATTCTCCTGGTAGTCCACCATCAGCTAGACTTCATCATAGGCATGTTTACTAACATCAATTGCTTGACGACTATCTTAAAGAAATAGAACTAAACCCGTAAAATAGTTACTTACTAATAGGTTCTGATTACCAGTTGTGGTCTTCATCAACAGTTCTACTTCATCAAATGTCATTTTTCGTGAGCATATGACCAAGGCACTTTGAATAAAACCGAAATCACTATAGGTGTGCCTATAAAATTTGAGGAGTTCCCTCGATTTCTCCAGGATCCCATCATCAGATCCTGATCTCCTGACAATGGGACCACCTGTAAAACATGCCCTTTCAAACAAAAAAAGAATTGTCAAAATCGGCCCAGCCATCTTCGAGTAATTCGGTAACATACATAAAAAATAAAAAAAATAAAAAAAAAGGCCCCGACGAATTGAGAACCTCCTCCTTTTTTTGAAGTCGGTTAAAAATACACATGTTTGATATAAAATATTTTGCAACAATCTCATATTAGAATCAGTACGTTTTGCCAAATGTAGTAGTCTAATCTCGTCTGGAGTTATCACTGGTACCGAGGTTTGATAATAAATCTTCCAATCTTGAGGTAAGTAGAGAACAGATTAATCCATATCTACCAATAGAGTCACAGGGATTTTACTTTTGAAAAAAAAAATTATCCTAATTACAACTATGAATTAATAACTCTTTTAAATAAATAATTTGGTCATACATATTATATATGTAGATATCGATTGCTGTTCTTATTTATTCCCCAACCAGTTCGTTACCATAGCAAATATGTACATGTTTCATTAAACTTTTAAACTAGTGCTTATATAATAATTAAAAAAAAAATTAATTAATAAGTCAATTTTAAGTTCCCTATTTGTATTTGTATTGCTATGTATTATTTTTTTACTTTTTTATCTTAATTGTATTTATATATATTTTGCTTAATAGAGTATGCTGTGGTTTTCTATACTTGCGGGAGCACACAACTTGTAACACTTATATTGTTTTACTTAGTACAAAAGAGTTAATAACATTATTTTTATTATGATGCTTAAATATATACAAATATGAACTAAAATTAGTGTTACAAGAGTACTCTTAGCATTCAATATGGTGTTATGTATGACATTTGATTCTAAATCATAATGTATATCACATTATTATTGCATATTATAAATATAGCAGGGGCTATTGAATTTACTTCATTATATACAATTATTATTGTAATTAATTAATCAATAATTTGTAAAATTGTAATTTATATTATTTTATATGGCATAGAATTTAATACTGGCATGTAACATTATTTTTTATTTTAAAAATAATTGAGCTGTCATTAGCTCGCTTCGCTATCGCTACGCTATCCAATTATTTAATTGGATAGCGTAGCGATAGCGTGGCATTCTAACAAAATATAAAGAGATTGAAGCATCATTGTAAACGTACCAGCCCTCACAGTCACCAGTCACCAGTGGAAGTACATATTCTTAAATGTTAATATATGGTGTATCATTTTTTTTGGAGATTATCAGAATATTAGATTTTGATTTTGAAGATTACCAAAACATTAAACACACATCACATCACATCATCAGCCGGTTTTTGTCCACTGCTGGACATAGACCTCTCCAAATGCACGCCACTGTGGTCTTTCTCCGGCTACTCGCATCCAGCTCCTGCCTGCCTTGCGTATATCGTCACTCCACCGTGCCTGAGGACGTCCTACACTACGTTTGCCGAGACGCGGTCTCCAGTCTAGAACACGTTTTCCCCAACGGTTGTCGGTTCTACGACAAATATGACCAGCCCACTGCCACTTCAGCTTACTAATCCGGATTAATTACATTAAACAAATAAATACAAATTAAATCCAGTTTATTTTCCGAGGTATCTGGCAGCCCTATATAATAGTATCGTTAAATTTAGCGGTGAGACTACGGTGACACGATTAATTGCACGTCAAGTGTAGGCCGGTATCGTAACAAGCATTCTGACCTTAAGGCTTCGCGCTACGAGCTGTCACGTTGCTATGTATGTGTTAGAACCTAATTAAGCTGTCGGAAGAAACTGTTTTCGATTACTCTTCAAACGTTTGAAGCTTTGTATTGATGTAATATACACATTCATATATTGTGCGGTATTATGCGGTGTTACATTAAAAATTATTTTCATAATTTTAACTTTTTTTTAAAATTATATAAAACGTCAAAAAAGTGTCAATTCGCTAAATTCCGTGCCATTGACCCATTTCCCACTTAATTTATGTCGGTGTTGCTAGCTTACCGCTTCAACTTGGCATTTTCTAAAATTTTAATTAATAAAATAAATTACATTTATTTTAAAGGTGCATTAAAACAATTATTAAAATAAGATTTTAATCATCTAATTCGTTTGTTGAATTTGATTAGATGTCATTTCACATCGTTTCAGATTAATTTAATAGCTGTCTTCCAGTTTAAAGGTTAGTTCTTCGATGTAGGTGTCGGAGTCTAATTATGATAAATTTACTTTGCCTCATATTTGGCTTTTCTTAATTTTAATAATTATTCCATAATTATTTCCTTGATTTAATTATGGATATATTTCCTTTTTTCATTAAGGGTATTTTGGTAGTGATACTGGTCACACTCGCTAACCTTTCAAAGGTTCGTGAACTTTCGATTTCGTGCTTTTTGAATTTTGGAACTATCGGCTTCACACCGAATCCAAACTTTTAATTCGATATACTTAATATATCGGTGAGTTGTCTTAATAATTGAGTTTCTTAATTTGTGGTTGTTTAGTATTCAGTGCTTTAATAGCAGTTATCTTTTCAGAATTTATATTAACAATGAAGTTTTGAAGTTTGACAGAACTTTATATCATGTTTACCGACTCGTAAGAAATTGTAAGTCTTTAATTCTTGTTTTTGATTAAATGCATTGGTTTGCAATTCGAAAAGTCGTAGTCATGTGTAAATTGTGGTTTCCAGTGACCCTTTGAAATGGTTCTCCGGAGTTGAGATCGTCAATTTGTGTAAGCAGGACTTTGAACCTCCAGAAGGTAAATTCGTGCTTACATCTCTCGTAAAGGTATTTATCATTTGCTTATTGGCTTATCTTATTGAACCTGTATATTTCGTATTACAGGAGGTTTTTTTTTTTTTAATCGGATTTACCCACCACGTGGACTTCTTGAATGAAAATATTAAGAGTGAACAGCTCCAGGTTCCTGGTTGAGTGTGCCCAGATAGCAGCTGGTGCAACTCCAAGGACGGCAGGCCTGTTCCCTAAGTTGTCGGTATCCACGTGTAGCTGGAAACTTTGGTGATGTACCCCCTTTCAATTATATTATAAATTTCGTTTACACCGGTCTGGCGAACGGTGTAATCCTTCGAACCACAACAACTAATTTATTCGTCAGTGGCGCCTAATTTTCAAACTTAAATTTTGGATTAGTTAATATTGAATTTTCAAACTTGCCTTTTATCCCAAGTGACCCACGCTGAGTCTAGCTGGCATAATTTTTATATAATAGTCATTATAAGAAGTAACATAAGTAACTAGTAAATTAAGTAATTGGTTGTTTATAATACTATGTTACTGTGCATTAAAAATTTTATAACCTAATATTGTTTCTTTATACCCACACCACCAGTAACAGTGGCGCCCAACGTGGGGCGTGACTTGGGATAGTCAGTATGTCTGTATTTGCTATATTGAAATAAGGCGTTTGAAAATCAATGTTTAATATTGTTATTGTATAAAAACTATTATAAAGATTTTACAAGTACTATTTTAATAATTATGTCCTTTATTATGTGTTTCAAATTAACTTTACAACATTTCATATTGCATTGGTAGTAAATTTTAAGTAAATTATCATACTGTGATATTACTTTAATTATATAATAATTATTACTTTAAGAGGATTAATTTAAATTATTGATGCAATTATATTTTAAACAGGTTTAGTATTAAGTGACTTACAGATTATTATATTGTGAAGCCAGCTCGACTTAACTTCTTATTATCAGCATTTAATATGACAATTAATTCTACTTGCACTTTGGACTTTTGCACATTTAGTTCTATTTGAACTTTGATTTAAATTTATTTGTTTTTGAACCTTATTCATATTGTTTGTGTGGTTCTTTAGTATTACAACTTTTAGGGTTCTGCAAATTTTTATACAGGTTCAATACAATTTTTTTTTACTGAACTTTTTTTTAAATAGTTTTTTAATTTTGTTTTATATCTATATAAAACCAGTTGTCACATTCATAGCTTACACTTAGAATATTTTTTTTTTGGGAAATATTTTTTTTTTACATCATGGAAAGGCCTATAGCTTATCACTTACTTAGGAAGGATGAACTTATTTATGAAGTTGAGGATTCAGATTCGGGACTTAGTGAATTCAATTCCTGCTGATGAGATTTTAGAAACATCTTTGGATCCAGCCAGCGAGTTTGAAATTATTGATTCTAAACTGGATGAAGTCTTACTCACCTTGTCATCTAAGCCTCAATTTAAAAGTTTTAACCGGTTAAGAGCTATAGCACATCACCTTTTCCATCGATTTAGTAGGATTGAAGTGGATGTTAATTTATTTTATAAAAAGGAAGAATTGAATGTGAAACTTAAGGATTGTCTTTCGAAAGTGGATAGTTTGTTTCAATCTTTTAGGAAAACTTTTGAAGAAGCTGCTAACGATCAATCTACTGATCATTCACCTGCTTTGATTAATCCTTTGCATATTTCTAATATTTCTTGTTCGTCTGATAAGTCTATTGCTCGTTTAAATTTAAAATTTAATGGCAAATCATGTGTCCGTTTCTTTATTCTTAGGCTTGAAGAACTTTGTCTAGCTCGAGGTATTTCTGAGGACATTTTATTTCAGTCAGCTGTTGAACTTTTTTCGGATGAAGTTTTAACATGGTACCGCAGCGTTCGTTCGGAAGTCGCAGACTGGCAGAGTTTAAAGAAGAGGCTGATTGAAGATTTTTCACCTTTGGACTATGATGAGCAGCTGTTATCTGAGATTCGTCGTCGAACGCAGGGTCAGTCAGAATCTTGTTTAATTTTTATTGCGGTCATGATTAATTATTTTTCGAGACTTTCATATTCACTGCCAGAAAGGGATAAATTAAAGATTATACGTAAAAACCTACGTCCGTGTTTTACGCAAGCGCTAGCGCTGGAGAATATTGATAACTTGCAGCAACTTCGGGATAAATGTAAAATTTTAGAATTTACTTTTAAACAAGTAAAAGATTTTAGGGATCCACCAAAGATTGATGCTGATACTTTAGCTCCTGATTTAGGTTTCAAGTATAGTAAATCTTTTAAAGTCGAGTTGATTCGCGGCAAGAGTAAACCTGGTTTGTTTTGTTTTCGTTGTAGGGTTAAGGGACATGATTTGAGTACTTGTAAGTCTAAGGATATAGTCTGTTTTCGTTGTGGTACTAAGGGCATCACCGTTAAGTCCTGTCTTAATTGTAAATCTGCTGATCCGAAAAAACGGATAAGCCTTCCGTCAAGTCGTTCCGCTAACTTTGATCCTGACGATTGGCGGAAGTATTTAAAACGAATCTCACTTTTCTTTACTCATAGTGTAGCGGCTATGCAGCGTCCTCCGGATGACATTCGTCCTTATTTGTCGGTTTCTATTTTTGATGAACAGTTTTGTGGTTTATTAGATTCCGGTTCATCTATATCTATATTAGGGTCAAATTTAGGTCAATATTTTGTCGGTCAGGGTGTTCAGATGTATGACACATCTGATATTTCTTATATAGCTACGGCTAATGATGCACGATCCCGTGTGTCAGGTTATTTATTTTTACCGGTTACGCTGAAGTCTAAGACTAAAGTAATCAAATTTTATGTTGTCCCTAGTGTGACAACACCCTTAATTTTTGGGGTTAATTTTTGGCGTAGGTTTGGTTTAGCACCAAACTTATTTTTTGATGTAAGCTTTGATTCGTCCGAAACGAATGTAGTTTCGGGAGTGAAGTTCTTACATCCCCTTGAGGATTTATCTTCTTCGCAAAGCGTAATTGCGAAGGAGGTGATTAGTAAGTTTGAAGAGGTTTCCTTCGAAAGGAAGGGCTTAGGTCGAACGGATGTTATAACACATTCGATCGATACGGGTGATACGGCACCCATTAAGCAACGTTATTATTGCTTGTCTCCCGAACGTTTAAAAGAATTAAATCGTCAGCTTGACGAAATGTTAGAATTAGGTGTGGTGGAACCCAGTACAAGCGCTTGGATTAATCCAGTGCTATTGGCTCCTAAATCTAATGGAGAGTTTCGATTCTGCCTTGATAGTCGCAAACTCAATGCAATTAGCAAAGGAGATGCATATCCACTCCCCTATATTTCACAGATTTTAGACCAGCTTAAGGAAGCTAAGTATTTGTCTTCTATTGACCTTAAAGCTGCGTTTTGGCAAATTCCTCTAGATCCAAAATCTCGAGAAAAAACTGCGTTCACTGTCCCTGGACGAGGTCTTTTCCAGTTTGCTGTTATGTGCTTTGGTCTGAAAGGTGCACCAGCTACCCAACAACGTTTGATGGATAAGTTATTTGGCCCAGAATTTGGTAATCGAGTTTTTGTATATCTTGATGATATAATTATTGTTAGTTCTACCTTTGATGAACATATTTCTTTACTTGATAAGGTCCTGGATCGGCTTAAGTCAGCTAGTCTGACTATTAATTTGGATAAATCTCACTTCTTTAGAAAAGAACTTAAATATCTTGGCTACATTGTAGATCAAAGGGGCTTACATACAGATCCCGCTAAAATTAAAGCTATAGTTGAATATCCTACTCCCACTAATCGCAAGGAAGTTAAAATGTTTTTAGGTACTGCATCCTACTATCGCAGGTTCATTAAAGACTTTAGTTCAATCGCAGCTCCTTTAAATGCTTTGACTAGTACCCGTAAAGATGCTCCTGCGTTTTCCTGGTCAGAGGAAGCTGAAAAAGCTTTTTTAGAACTTAAATCCTGTTTGGTGTCGGCTCCTGTTTTGGCATGCCCCGACTTTTCAAAGCCGTTCTCTGTCCATTGCGATGCTTCTAGCTATGGGATTGCTGGAACTCTTACCCAATTAAATGATGACGGTCAAGAGCATCCCGTTGCTTTTGCTAGCCGTTCGCTTATCAGAGCTGAACGAAATTATTCCGCTACGGAACGAGAAGCCCTCGCTGTCGTTTTCGCGGTTGAACACTTTCGTGCTTATCTGGAGGGGGGCCCGCAATTCAAGATCATAACTGATCATTCTAGTTTGAAGTGGTTTTTTAATTTGTCCAATCCTACCGGTCGTTTAGCACGATGGGGGTGCAGGTTATCTCCGTTTGATTTTATCATCGAACACCGTAAGGGTAAAGACAACGTAATTCCGGATGCTTTGTCACGCTCGGTTCCGGTGGTTTCTGAAATAAAGTCTGACCTATCAGATCCCTGGTTTAACAGACTTTATACTAAGTGTAACCAATTTCCTCGTTCTTGCCCTAACTACGTCGTTGAGGGAGATAAGCTCTTTAAATATTCCAAAAACAAATTCGGGTTTACAAGTGAATTTGATTGGAAGGAAGTTGTACCTTTGAAGCAACGTGAACATCTGCTAAAGTCCAATCATTGTAGTGAGACTTCCCCCCACTTCGGTATTTTTAAAACGTATAAACGCTTATCTCTTCGTTACTATTGGCCGAATATGTATTAGGACGTTATTAAATTTGTTAGTAATTGTGATGTTTGTTCTGCACGCAAGCATCCACAGACCTCGGTTCCTGGGTTAATGGGTAGTGAAAAGAATTGTTCCCGTCCTTTTGAAACCATCAGCATAGATCTAGTTGGTCCACTACCACGTTCCAGAGCTGGTTATACATTTTTACTGGTGATAGTTTGCTGTTTCAGTAAGTATTGTCTCGCTTTTCCTTTGCGTAGGGCTGTCGCTAAGTCTATTGTGTCTCGACTGGAGGAAGGTGTATTTTTGGTACATGGTATCCCGCGTACAGTGATTGTAGATAACGGTACTCAATTCACGGGTAGCGAGATGAAATCCTTGTTCAAAAAATATCAGATTCCAGAAATTCACTTTACACCTAAATATTGCCCCCAAGTAAATACTGTGGAGCGGTATAACCGTACTATCATTACGGCCATTTCTACGCTTGTTAAAGATGATCATCGCTCTTGGGATTCTTTCGTGCCTAAGGTAGTGTTTGCAATGAATTCTGCGGTCAACGAAGCCACCCGCTTTTCTCCGTTTTTCTTGGTACACGGTAGGGAACCCGTCTCTTGCGGAAGCCTTTATAACAGAGGTTGTCCTTCTAAACAGGGTACTCCTTCTTTGGAGGCTTATGGTAGTGGATTAGGTGCGTTAGAAGGTATTTTTTCTAAGGTTAAGACAGCACTCTCTAAGGCCCATCATAGAAGCAGAATTTATTACAATAAATCTCGGCGACATTTAGAGTTCAACGTTGGAGACATTGTTTGGAAGAAAACCTTTCCTCTTAGTGACGCTACAAAATTTTTTACAGCTAAGCTGGCTCCGAAATTCGAAAAGTGTCGGGTGGTACGTAAACTAAGCCCATTGGTTTACGAATTAGAAGATTTTAATAGTGGCAAACATTTAGGTAGTTGGCATATTAGAAACCTTAAAAAGTAACTTATTTATTAATGAACGTCCGGACAGCAGAGAGGAGAGGTGTGAAACATCAGTCCTGACAGTTGGTTTATTAAGGTATGATAGTGTCGTTAGGTATTGCTAAGTGTGAACGTCCGGACAGCAGGGAGGAGAGGGGTGTAACATCAGTCCTGACAGTTGGTTTATTAAGGTATGATAGTGTCGTTAGGTATTGCAAAGTGTGAACGTCCGGACAGCAGAGAGGAGAGGGGTGTGAAACATCAGTCCTGACGGTTGGTTTATTACGGTATGATAGTGTCGTTAGGTATTGCAAAGTGTGAACGTCCGGACAGCAGAGAGGAGAGGTATGAAACATCAGTCCTGACAGTTGGTTTATTATGGTATGGATAGCATTGTCTTTAGGTTCCGTTTGCGTTCGTTAGGCATCCTTTTATCCCTTTTCCTCACCCTAAAATCCTTATGGAGCGGTTGGTAACTCCTTAAATAAGCCTTAATACTCAGAGCGGATTGTAACTCTGTAAAAATAAGCCTTACGACTCAGAGCGGATTGTAACTCTGTAAAAATAAGCCTTACGACTCAGAGCGGTTTGTGACTCTGTAAAAATAAGCCTTAATACTATTCCTTGACATTTTGTCACCTTCCAGTGTCCACTTCTATGTTGGCGTGGTATCTGTTTGGTTTCCTAATATTCCTTTCCCATCCCATATTACCTAACAAGTGTTGTTGTTCGTCTGGTCAGTAGAGAGTCTTATGTGTGAGTACCATCAGTCCTGACGGTTGGTTTTATTAAGGATTGTTATGTCTGTTGGTTTGTATATTTTCTTTTTTTGTATAGTGTGTTAAGGTTACGACTGTTAACTTCTCGTGGGTTCGAATAGTTAATTAGTTATATTGTTTTCGCGAATTTTGGTGTCGTGATACTATTTTATAGAGGTTAATTATATTCTCTATTTAGTGGCATAGACTACTAGTAATTTTTTTTTAAGATTGCTTATGAGAAGCATTATTTTTATATTATCTGTGTTAGGGCAGATATTAGTTTTGTTCATGCGCCTGGTATTGCATGCAGCGAAGCTTTTGTTGAGCTTAAGCTTTGGTGGAGTTTGTCCTGCACATATGGTGGGAGCTCTGTTTGTTTTATTTGGTTGTAGCCAAATAAATGAGTTGTGGTGAGTAGTAGTTTTCTTAAGTTGGATTTTCCACTTTTTTTTGTCATTTTATATTTCACATTTGAAATGTTATTTAAATTAATTATTTGTGTGGTTCGAGGTTCTGAGCTGGAGGGCCAGCTCGAATTTTTCTCGTTTATCCTCGCAAAATTCTTCCGGGAGGGGAGGTACTGTTACATTAAAAATTATTTTCATAATTTTAACTTTTTTTTAAAATTATATAAAACGTCAAAAAAGTGTCAATTCGCTAAATTCCGTGCCATTGACCCATTTCCCACTTAATTTATGTCGGTGTTGCTAGCTTACCGCTTCAACTTGGCATTTTCTAAAATTTTAATTAATAAAATAAATTACATTTATTTTAAAGGTGCATTAAAACAATTATTAAAATAAGATTTTAATCATCTAATTCGTTTGTTGAATTTGATTAGATGTCATTTCACATCGTTTCAGATTAATTTAATAGCTGTCTTCCAGTTTAAAGGTTAGTTCTTCGATGTAGGTGTCGGAGTCTAATTATGATAAATTTACTTTGCCTCATATTTGGCTTTTCTTAATTTTAATAATTATTCCATAATTATTTCCTTGATTTAATTATGGATATATTTCCTTTTTTCATTAAGGGTATTTTGGTAGTGATACTGGTCACACTCGCTAACCTTTCAAAGGTTCGTGAACTTTCGATTTCGTGCTTTTTGAATTTTGGAACTATCGGCTTCACACCGAATCCAAACTTTTAATTCGATATACTTAATATATCGGTGAGTTGTCTTAATAATTGAGTTTCTTAATTTGTGGTTGTTTAGTATTCAGTGCTTTAATAGCAGTTATCTTTTCAGAATTTATATTAACAATGAAGTTTTGAAGTTTGACAGAACTTTATATCATGTTTACCGACTCGTAAGAAATTGTAAGTCTTTAATTCTTGTTTTTGATTAAATGCATTGGTTTGCAATTCGAAAAGTCGTAGTCATGTGTAAATTGTGGTTTCCAGTGACCCTTTGAAATGGTTCTCCGGAGTTGAGATCGTCAATTTGTGTAAGCAGGACTTTGAACCTCCAGAAGGTAAATTCGTGCTTACATCTCTCGTAAAGGTATTTATCATTTGCTTATTGGCTTATCTTATTGAACCTGTATATTTCGTATTACAGGAGGTTTTTTTTTTTTAATCGGATTTACCCACCACGTGGACTTCTTGAATGAAAATATTAAGAGTGAACAGCTCCAGGTTCCTGGTTGAGTGTGCCCAGATAGCAGCTGGTGCAACTCCAAGGACGGCAGGCCTGTTCCCTAAGTTGTCGGTATCCACGTGTAGCTGGAAACTTTGGTGATGTACCCCCTTACAATTATATTATAAATTTCGTTTACACCGGTCTGGCGAACGGTGTAATCCTTCGAACCACAACAACTAATTTATTCGTCAGTGGCGCCTAATTTTCAAACTTAAATTTTGGATTAGTTAATATTGAATTTTCAAACTTGCCTTTTATCCCAAGTGACCCACGCTGAGTCTAGCTGGCATAATTTTTATATAATAGTCATTATAAGAAGTAACATAAGTAACTAGTAAATTAAGTAATTGGTTGTTTATAATACTATGTTACTGTGCATTAAAAATTTTATAACCTAATATTGTTTCTTTATACCCACACCACCAGAAAGGTAACAGCGGTTAGTGAATGTTGATTGATTTGTATGAGTAAATTAATTACAAGATGAAAATATATGGAAAATGCAGATATTTTTAAATTTAGAATTAAGTTATATACTTAATGTGGAGCGAAGTCTAATACGCCTCGTATGTGGCTAAGAAAAACATAGATTTCTCAGTCTTGTGGAGGCTGTAACATGTATTTTAGAAAAATACCAATATTCCTAAAATAGTAGCAAAGTAATAAATATATTTATATGATGCCTATTGAAAACAGTATACTATAGTGTACTTACATACCTACATACGGGATCTCTTTGACCACCTACCGCGCTGAAGAAATAAAATTCGATCACATAACATCGAGTTTTAGTTTCTTAAGCGTTACGGGGTCTAATAAACCCCGTATCACAATTATGATAGTTCTCAAACGAGGTCTTAAAAACTCCGTAACACAGGGATCGATGATATTTAAACAAAATGATGTCGCTACCAACGTTTTGTTTATTATAATTATCTTTATAATTTTTAAATAATAAAAATATAATTAGTTATATATGGGCACATTTTTTACAGTACCTAGCGACGGCACTAAGATTGGCATTGACTTCGTAGCCACGTGCGTTATGTTGGACTATAAAATGCAGTAGAGTGGTTATAAAGACCGCGCTCATTATATAACCTATAAGATTTACCACAAAATGTTCCATTAGCTTTTAGGAACAATATCATAATATTATTAGGAATGGTTATAGCCTCGACATAGGAAGGCACTCACGTATTACCACTTATGTGGTTGAACGGCGTTCATATTATATGGTACTAAGGGTACTAAGGTTTATTTCGAATTGTATGTCAGGGTTTTTAAAGCTTTTTTACATAATCAGCCAATCTTTACTGAATTTTTATGTAGTTAATTTGCATTTATTCTTCACGCAAGGAAATGGAAAAAACACGACGAAATCTTCAGGTAGAAATCTGCCAAAGGCTCCTCATATTACCACTAGAACAGCTGTGTGAGGTAAGCTCAAAACTTTTTTCATAAATAAAAGTAGGTAATCAAACTAAGCACTTCCAAAATGACTAAATAATACTCATATAATATTTTAAGTAGAATGGTTTACTAGGCGGCCTTAGCGATGTAAAAATTCGCCGGTTCGATCCTGACCTTTGATCTATTGTCGTCTCTACTCCAAGCTTTAAGCTAAATTAGGGAGTTTAAGCAGGAATAAAAGTTTTTTTTTAAAAGGATCATAAATATTTTCATATGAGAAAAAAAAGAAAAAATATTTTTGGCCCATAGGTAATATACCTATGGGCCAAAAATTTATTTTTACATTGACACGAAATCGAAATAATCTATACATACGTTTCATAACAATAAATTGAAGTTTGCCAAATACAACAACACATTAGAAAGAGATGGAAACATTCTCATTTCCGTCAAACTGGAATCGTTTAGAGACTGCACAAGATATACTAATACGAGTTTAACTCACCTAGATAAACAGAGGACATTTTCTTAGACACGTTCTCGTCGATGTACGTAACGCCAAGTGTGAACAGCGGCGTTGCGCCCGCGCCGTGCAACAGCTGCGCCACTACGAACACGGCGACCGCCCACGCGCCGCCCTCTCCAGGCGCGTCCTTCCAGGAGCTGGACTAAAACACGAAATTGCACATTATTGATTGAACAAAAATATCTTTCATGATAGCTTCATTACTTTTAAAAAAAAGCTCATGGATTACTTTTTGTTAGCTAAATAGTGCGTTAAATTCTTGTTGTTTTTTGTTTTCTTTATTTTTTGTTTTTCTGTTATATTATTTAGTTACTATGTTTATAAACGACGATAGCATAGGTCAATTTTTTTTAAATTGTATAATATATTTTAATTTCAACTTTAAACAATTATGTCGACACGATACACTGTGCATGTTATGTACACTTGTAATCGATGTACATATCAGAAGTTGTTTTTCTTTTTTGATGATTTTGATTAATATGTATATTGTTAGTGTACTTATTAAATAAATAAAAAATATATAGTAGCCTTCGTCTGGGAAGGTATCACCCAATCATCAGATATAATACCTCCAGTGAGTATATTGTTGTGTTCCGGTTTGAAGAGTGAGTCATTGTAACTACAGGCATGGTACACAAGGTTGGTGGCACATTGGCGATGTGATACTTAATATATACCATTTACCAATGATGTTCTAGTAAACAGATATGTTATTAACGCGCAAAAAGTGAAGACTAGAAAACGTCCTAATTGGGACGTTTGCCTTTAATTGTTTTACGAAGTAATACGTTATAATACATCATAATTACGTAGTAATACGTTTTGCGTAATTAAAACATCTAGTTATCCCTTTTACTAATTTTTTTTTATCAAGCTAACCTTTTTACTTTTAACGATATGTAAAAATAAACTTAAATAAACGGTCCCCGGCGCGGCACACTTTTTTCTGTTGTTTAGTATGGATATAACATATCTGTTTATTAGAATATCATTGCCATTTACCATAAAGATGTGATACTTAATATATACCATTTGCTCGTGCACATGCCTATGTAATAATAAAAAAACTACGAACCAAAATATACGTTTTCCAAAGAAATCACACAATCATATCTAATGCAACATTTGTTCTTCGTTTGTTTACACTGTAGATAATAGTTATTCGATTACAAAACAAAGAAAGGTTTGGTGTATTTGTTGCAATACTTAGACGAACATACATTATCTGTGACGGATTGCATCCAAGTGTCGTCATCACAACTGTAACTTATATTAGACATTAATTATATTCAAAACCACTTTATATTAATACAAACTTATTCTATTAATAAGTAGTTTCATATAAAAAATACCCAAGAGTTCAACGGCACTTGGCTCATCAGGCTAGGAAGTCGCAATTTTGACCATAATGATTATGGTTGTTGGTTGGACTGTTTGATTTTTTTTGTTGTTCAATTTTAATCTCGTACATATCGCTTGCCTTTCATGTTGCTTATTTTAAATTTGTATTATATTTGTTGTCTACATTTATTACTAGGCTGCATTACAATTTATTTTAAAGTTGATGATTTTTTGTGAGTATTATCTTTTCTTATAAAAAGTTTTCTTATAAAATACTAGTGAAACGCTCCGGCTTCTCACGGCTGCAATTGTGATACTAAATGTTTTATGGAATTTGTTCATTTATGACATTACATTAGACATTAGTAAACATAGGTTTTTTTATATAAGATTTTAAATTAACATGGTTATTTTTATTAATACAGTTATTAAATACGGGATATTTATGTAGCATATTTTTTATTTTTATTCGGTGGAGCTTGTTATTTAGACATTATCTAAAATTTACAGTATTTCTTTACCATATTGTTCATGTGTTATTTAAAAAAACCTTCCTTTGGAATAACTCTATCTGTTAAAAAAACCGCATCAAAATCCGTTGTACAATTTTAAAGATCTAAGCGTACATAGGGACATACAGCAGTAGGCGACTTCGTTGTATACTGTGATAAATAAATAATAATGATGATGATGATTAGACTAACTTTTAGTGACTTAAAATACAATCAATGCCTTAAATATTGTTAGGAATATTAAAAAAAAAACTATTCTTATAAAAATGGTAAATCAAAACGAATGTATACGTACCTACATATAATTATGACACATTCTATATTACATTTTACATTATTTATTACTATGTAAACAAAATGTATTAATTGTTCATTCGAAGACTTTATCAAATCATTCTGGTTGATTGATCTAGAATAGACCCTACGTCTGGAGCCTTCCATTGGTCCATTGTGGACGGTGAATGATGATCTCATTCAAGATCGGCCGTGTTGTGCCTTTGTGAACGTATTAAGTCGTTTGAATGCGCCTGCGTCGCTAAGCACTTTATTATACGATGGAAGGAAATCTGCTGTCTGGCTATTCTTTGTGTCTTTACTTTGTGAACTCTATTTATAGTCATTCAAAGTGCTTTAATAGCTTAGAGAGAACAGTTTTTTAAAGCTAAACGTTTGTGTATAATTTTCATTTATTTTTAATCAAATCAAATTCCTACTTACTGCTCATGAATATGTATGACTTGTTACTTGTTGATTGACAAATTAATTATGTACTTAGAAGAACTGGCAAAAGAAACGCGGCAAATTTTAAGTGATACTTATCTAACTGTGTTCTTGCAGTCTAGTGTAGATCGTCGATCTTGAGGACGAATTACAGCTTTAAGTCATTCCAACAACAAAAATACTGACTTCTTTTTTTTTCTCAATTACTCTCTCATTTAATAAGAAAAATTGAGATTGAATGAAAGTATGCTCCTGAAGAAAAATGATTTTGAAATCGGCTCGGACATGACTATCGGAGTTATGAGGTAACAAAGGTGAAAAATGTAATACGAATATAACCGAATTGATAACTTTTTAAAATTGGTTAAAAATAAAACAATGAATTCCAAGATTGAAAACAAATGAAATCGCATGACATGCACTTTGCTTGACGTATCATTATGCCATTATTTCTCTCGTTAGATGATTGTATAATTCGAAATAACGTACCGCAGTTTGATTGACAATACAGAGGTCGTCCGGTTCCTCGCCCGCCACTTTGTACGGTGGTATCAGGAAGTGTGGTAAGGCGAAGAGTAGGGACCCTATGCCCATGAGCAGCACGCCCCAGCCCAGCCATCTCGGCTTCGAGGCACTGCTTCTGCCTCCAAGGTATGTGACTGGCGCCAGGCAAGCGAAGGATGCCATGTCGTACCTGATTCAATGAAAAACATTTGAAAAAAGAATTAAGCCTACATAAATTTTAAAAGACTACTATTTCACTGGGTAGTAAAGCTTTCTGCTAGCCCTTCTGGGTAGGTATCATCCACTCATCAGATATTCTGCCACCGAAGAGCAATACTTGGTATTGTGTTCCAGTTTGAAGAGTAAGTGAGTCTGTATAATTACAAGCACAACGGTCATGATGAGGAACAAACATCGTGAGGAAACCTGTATGTGTCTAATTTCATCGAAATTCTGCCACATGTGCATTACACCAACCAGCATTGGAACAGCGTGGTGGAATATGTTCCAAACCCTTATTAATAGACGAGGCCTTAGCCCAGCAGTGGGAAATTTACGGACTGTTACTTTACTTTACTTCAAATTTATATATTCACATTCTAAGATGTTATCAGTGACTCCCTATTTTTTATTGCATAAAAAATGATGAACTTCTACATATAACAGACAACTTTAATATTTGAAAAATTCGATTTGAAGCGTTCACATAGAAATTTATATTAGTCATATAGTTATAAGATTTGGGTGAGACCAAATGTGCACTTACCCGCCAGCGATAACCCCAGTCTGCATCGACCGGAGACCGAACCTCCTCTCTATGGTGGTAATCACCACATTCACGAAGCCATTCACGACCATTCCTGCGAACAAATATTATCATTTATAATCATAAAGAAGTCAACTCTAGAAGACGATAGTCAGATAATTTTGGACATGTATATTAAGATGTCAATTTCGCAGGCCCGTCTCAATCCAGGATCGAGAGACTCCATAAAGATCTTTAAATATATTTGGGGGAAAGAACATCGCACGGAGCTTGTGGTACCGAGGACAGGGCTGTCTATATCGATATTAAAGAAATAACATGCGTTTTTTTTGTAATCTTTACCATAAATAAACCAATAATCACAAAACCTATTTTAGAAAATACAGAATTTAATTTAATTTCGAAGAAGGTTTTTATTATAAAAATCAAATTAATACTCGATGCGGGAAGCGTGAATGCGCTTACCATAAAATCTATCAATCTAATTTAAAAAATAAGTGTTGTCTAGATAGCATTGTGGAGAAGAGTTAAACACCATATAATATCGTAACATCGCGCTTCGTTACACAGGGCGGAGCAGAAACATTTAATGGGTGACAGCGCACAGACCGAATTGGAATTACAAGATAGTATCATTTAATATTACACGATGTGATTCACTATGCGTAAATGAACAAACAAACAAACATATTCAATTAAATAGGTGGAAACGAGTGAGCTTTTTATCGGGTATTTTTGGCCTACATTCCGGACCGGCTGTATACTTACTTAACTACTTGATATGCATCATTATATTTATAAATTGTAGCCTATGTGTTATTCTGATGTACAACCTATATTACTGTAATATTTCAGCCACATCCGTTCAGTAGATTTTACGTGAAAGAGAAAACAAACATACATACATCCATCCTCAAAAACTTTCGCATTTGTACTATTTGCAGGATTCAAAGCGTAGCAAATCAAAGGTGCTTATAGACAGAATGTACATACATATTAAGTATGTATGTGTGCATCTTATTGTAATTTGTGTTATCGAAACCCGCACACAAAAACAGCATGTACACCAATGCTGATATACTGTTACCTGTCCAACCGGGTCCGATTCTATCTAAAAAGCCATATATTATGCATCCCCATAGATTGACATTCCTACAATAGAAATGCATTCAGCCCGTTCGCTCTGAGTGTATTTTAACAAATCAATTCCGCTGACATATCGGAAGGCTTCAACGAACAAAAATATTTCCGGAGCTATTAATATTTCAATTTCGACGGACAGGACGACAGAACGCTGAAATAGACTGGCATACGTCGGCTACCATTATTCTGTAATCATTTATATCAAACAAACTAAATGAATTTTAAAAGAACTATATTCTGTATGTTTATTTTAGTATAATTAAGTTAAAATAAGCGGGAATTAATAAACTGAACTGATAACAATAAACCACCACGTGTATAAATAATATAAATGGGTACAAACTCTGTATATCTGTCTGTTTTGAATTTTTGAACTGGATTTGAGGAAATTGGGTATGAAGTAAGGTTTGAATTGCAAGAAAATATGAAGAAGATGATGAAGAATGGAGGTAGGGGTTTTAACTACTTAAAGCCCAATCGCTAACATACTAGCGAGTAAGTTATAAAAACTAAAATCAATTATTGTTACTTGCAAACAATGATTATTACTTGGTGCTAGGGCTTTATGCAAGATCGTCTAGATAGGTACCACCCACTAAATACTAGCCCACCTCTATTTTCTTAATTCCTAATACCAAGCTGAACTTCAGAAGTAGCTTCATTTGGACGAGCCGTCCATTTTTTCTCTACGAAAATTTATTTGTTTATGACATAAGTGGGTGAACAGAAAAATGGCCGCCTGACGATAAGTAGTCACCACCACTGTTAAACAATAGCACTGTTAGATAAACTACGATTTAATGTTCCTATCCCTGTAGTTACACTGGCTCACTCAGTTGTCAAACCTAATTACAACAATACTTAGCACTGCTGTTTGGCGGTTGAATATCTGATAAGAGTTTGGTACCAACCCAGACGAACTTTCACAAGGCCCTACTATCAAGTGAAATGAAGTTTCTGGTGTAAATATTAAGTAATATAATAATACTTTCACCGAAACATTTTTGCCGGTCAATGTACTTTGGATTTGAAGGCATAATTTGAAGCAAGAAAAACGTTCACGGTCAGCTGAAAATATCAGATAAACATCTTTATACAGTCTTTATACATTATAACTGTTTTTTATTTTAATAAAATCGCTACGTAAATTTATAGTTACATTGAACCTAACGCTTCAAGGTTGCAGAAAGAAAAATACAAGATTAAAATGTAACTTTTCGAAATTATTTTAACTTACCGCTTGACTAACTTATGTAAATATTATTTACAAGATAGAAAACCCGGTTTCGCTCGAGTAATAAAAATAAAACTTAACATATACGATTTATGCTTTTCTTTTTCTATAATACATAACTTTTTCATAAATGTTGATTTATAATAATTGTAGTTAAGTATACACATATTTTTATGCTCTAACTTTTGCCTTGCAAAGAAAATGGAAGTGGACGGGTCATGTCGCTAGTCATGTTGTACAGGGACAACAGATGGACCTTTAGGATACTAAACTGGTTGGGTCTAAAAGGCACAAGAGCAAGAGGCCGGCCATATTCAAGATGGGCAGATGATCTAACGACAGCGGCTGGCCAGGAATGGATGGTTGCAGCCAGGGATAGAGAAAGATGGAATTCCTTGGAGGAGGCTTTTACCCCTAGGGCACACACACCACATACCCACACTACAATACAATAGCACCCAAAATGCTCAATAATTAAATCAGTTTTTTTTTTATATTTGGTTAATTTGCATGTTATGTATTACATATATTATGTTGAATTTTTGAATTATAATTTTGTGTGATATTAAAAAAAGCTGTTATAATAAATAATAATAATAAATACACATATTTTAAAGAAACGTTTCGAACGCCCCCGTGAACGTTAAACATGGAAGCCCGTTGAACTGTTATTTCATTGAATTTTCATTAAATATATATTAAATATCGAAATATCTTGATTAAACGAATTTTAAGGATGTCCATAAAAATGCATTATTTTTAACGATCTATAATTGTACCTATATAGACTGATCGGGTCTGTCGTAGATCTACACGAGATTATTAATATAGATTATTTTTTTATCATTATTGTTTTATATGAATTCAAATTTATTATAAGACAAGGCTTTCAAGAAGTATCAAGCCTCCACTTTGTAATGTGTGAAGCGTCCTCTCCTTGAGAAGGTAAGGTAGAAATTAGGCTGGAACACTTTTTCAATTAATAAAAAAAACGGTAGAAAATACAAATATTTTTCCATGAGAGTATAATTCGATGTGTTTTCAATAGAGTTGCTCTTTTCGAGTACCGAAAATTTATAAAAAAGTAAGTGAATATATGAATATATTTTCTTTGGTTACGTTAAATGACTATATGTATATTATGTATGTATTAGTGTAACCGATAGTTTCAATAAATGACAAATATTACCAGTAATGTTTTAGTTATCACTTATAGTTTTTTAATAAATGAGTCCTTCCCCTTTTTCTATGTCAATTTAATTATAAAATTGTCTTTAAGAAAATAAAGATCAAGCTAATTGAATGCAAAGATATGGGCGGTCACTAGCTACGAATAATTTTGATGTTACTTATGTTCAGGGACGGACTAACATATAAAATAGTTTACTTTTGTCACCGAGATTATAACCTTATGAACAAAACATTTATATATTTGTCCATGTCCATGATTTTTTGTACTTCATTGATGACACGAAAATAACTGTCTGCGTATTAGCCCCAAAGGCTTGTATGAAAGACGGCAGCGATTCGGCAACGGGCACACCTGGACAATATGCCAGGAAGAGATTCCAATGGGGCACAATAGAGGCCGTTACGCAAATTCTAATAATAAATATTAAAAATGAAATAAACGGCTAATACATTGATTATTTTTTAGGCTTAGAATTATTTATTTATAAATATCTTAACATATATTATTATAAATATGAAAACATGATTTCAGATCAATAATATTTTATGATTTTAGATGAACAACGTTTTATATTTCAAATAATTTTGCTCATATAGTTTATTCCATTTTTATTTACACCTCCGTTTTGGATATCTCGTATTTAATTCATCAAAGGTCAAAGAAACCTTAAAAATGTTAGAAGTAGATATAGTGGTAGCTTCACTTAATTGTTAAATGACGATTCAAAAGTGCTTGTAAAAGCCAATTTGAATAAAGTTAACTTTGATTTTGATCTCGACAGCAAATTAAGCACTCTAATGACGATAAAGGAAAACATTGCAGATACATTTGCACAGAATTAAGCATGGCACTCAAGCGACGATGAAAGAAAATGTTATGACCTGTGTGCGTTGTATGTACGTTTGCAATATGTGCAATATGTATCCATAAAAAGACACATACGGATAAACGTGTAACAAATATGGAATTTGAAAAAGCACCGATAACTACCTCTATCTAAGGTACGATACATTTATAAGTATTTCTTCTGTTGTTTTTCTGTTGTTTTAACTAAAAATGTAATTTACAAAAACATACCTTAACCAGTAACTTTAAACAAAATGTTACATAATGTTAAAGAATACGTACATAAGCCACAATATAGCTTGACTACCTATGTAATCAACATTACAAAACTGAATATTTAGCACAGCTATCGACGCCTAGATACGCATAAAATATACATTAAGACCGAAGCGAATAGATGTAAACAATACAGCCCTGCTTAAGATAAACAAATAAATAAAAAAACACGTAAAAGTGCCCTTGTACCCATCGTCTCCGGTTACGTGACAGCGCATAATACTAGCGGAGCACGTGAGGTTATGTATAAACAAATGTATTTGGGTTAAGTGAGCGGAGACAGTAATGCAATGATTCCTTACGAATGATCCAAAGAATATAATAAATGTGAATGTGAGATTGTATGACCTTTTTACATGGTATTTATGTCACATTAATACGAAAGATCGTCGTTTAATTTTTACGGAAACATCATTTGATCTTGATCAGACCACAATCAATTCTAGAAGGCTGGAAATTTCGAATACAATTATCTTTTTGATGGCAGTAAATGAACACATTTTCAGTCGAAATGAATGTTAGAACTTAGATGCAAATTTAAATCAGTTATAGCTAGCCACCAATCATCAGTAATCGGTCAATGCTTAACTTCTATGCTAACGTTGATCCTACGTCAATTACCCTTAAAAAATTCAAATGTGTTATCAAACAGCAGCCGTATCTCTGCTGTGTTATAACGCTAGTCACAGGTCTCTTCCCCCTTGGAGAAGGTTCCAAGCTTCTATATACAGAAACTTAGTTGCGTTAGCTTGGTTTTTTTATCAATAAGCCTCTATAGAGAAATCAGATGAAAACATTTTCTAAATGACCCATATTACCATTCATTGAATGGGTTAAATCTTCACAAAATGTATCATTAAGGCGTTATTTTATTAATACATGATGACAAGCGGAAACGTGTGCAACTAATCTATCATCCCTGTTCCCGCAGGTTCAGTAAAATTCTGTCGTTCGGTAAATCTTTTGAAAGTGTTTCTAAAGCTGGCGACGCATTAACTAAAGGGATTTACAAGCTAACGCTGCGTCATCGTGATTGTTGTTAAAATGTATATTTGTTTACGAAATAAAATGATAACTTTTTTTTTCAAAATATTTATACACACGCATAAGCTACTGACCTTTATTTCTACTGATTTTAAATAGCTGTGGTATACTAGTAACGATGACGGTTGCGAACCCAAGGCCTGGTAACCACTGAATTTTGTTTGGTATAGAATAGTCTTGTGCTTAGAATTGGAGAAAAACCTCGTGAGGTAACCTGCTTGTATCGGATAAAATTCTGATAAATATTAGCCACTTTGGAGCGAAGTACTGATATGAACACAAAAACTTCTCTGGATAAAGGAGAGGAGGTTCTAGCATAGAGACTTTAATAGGCTGTTACATATAACGTTATTTCATTATAGTTATATTTAAAAACTATCATTATCATAATCATCATCTTAACATAGTATAAAACAAAGTCGCTTACTGTCTGCCCCTATGTATGCTTAGATCTAAATAAAATCACGCAACGGATTTTGATGCGGCTTTTTTAATAAAGTGATTCGAGAGGAAGGCTTTGTATATAATACATGGACAATAGAGTATAGAACCACTGATAATTTCAGAAGCTGTCGCAAATAAACAAATTCCGTAGTATATTTAGTATCAGTAATACCCATGCGGAGTCGGGGCGGGTACGCTAGTATGCTGTAAAAAAATAATATGTTAATGAATGTAAAAGTTAGAATTAATTCAGCATCTAAAATATGATTTTTATTAAGTTATGATTATGAAATGTTTTTGACCTCGCTCGTTGCTCCCGACTTACAGTTACTCGTAGAAAAGTTGGTAAAATAACGGTCCTTTAATTAACATAAATTATTATTGGAATACATTACACGCACATTGTAAAGTAACTACAACACATACAAACGAGCATACTTGCTAATATTAACAAGTAAAATTAACAGCGAAATATAATTTAAGTAATGTTTATACAATTTGTATTCATTAATGGTTATAATTATTTTGTACGAAAAAATATTCGTCTAGTCTTTGAATGGTACATTTAAAATGCAGGTGGATTGAAGGGGCTGGTTAGCTGGTTATGGTAGGAAGTGTCATATTGAGTCGAGATGTCCCAGTGACTCGAGATGGCCCAATGGTTAGAACGTGTGCATCTTAACCGATGATTGCTGGTTCAAACCCGGGAAAGCACCGCTGTTTCATGTGCTTAATTTGTCTTTATAATTCATCTCGTGCTCAGCAGTGAAGGAAAACATCGTGAGGAAACCTGCAAGTGATAAATTTCATAGAAATTCTGCCACATGTGTATTCCACCAACCCGCATTGGAACAGCGTGGCGGAATATGTTGCATTCTTCTCCTCAAAGGGAGAGGAGGCCTTTAGCCCAGCAGTGGAAATTTACAGGCTGTTGTTGTTGTTGTTGTCATATTTAAGCTTTTCAAACATTGACTTGAAATTGTCATCGAAATCATGGTCGACAATATCTTAAAATCAGCTTTACCAGTAATGAGCCGGTGTAAGTACAAGGGGTACATCATACATACACTTAGTTCCCAAGGTTGTTGGCGCATTGGCGAAATTTAAGAAATTGTTAATATTCCTTACATTGTCTGGTGACCACTTACCATCAGGTGGCCCATATGCTCGTCCGCAAACCTACCTTACCATAAAAATACCAGACCATAAAAATCGGTATTTATTAAGAGGCTAAACTATAAACGAGTTCTAACTGGTAAAATCTACATTTAATACTGGTGAAAATACTTATTATTTAGTAACAAAAATTTAAATCCTA
Organism: Vanessa cardui; assembly: GCF_905220365.1. Classification (NCBI taxonomy): domain Eukaryota; kingdom Metazoa; phylum Arthropoda; class Insecta; order Lepidoptera; family Nymphalidae; genus Vanessa; species Vanessa cardui. The sequence continues at coordinate 15,565,904 of NC_061123.1, forward strand.
TATTACGCCATCTTTGCTAACAAGGCTGAATTTTGAAATGATCATTAATCATCTACAATTTAAAACTATATCTGATTATATTTAGTAATAAGTTTGTAATCTTATTAATTAGTTCCTTTTTTAATGCAAATTAAAAACTAAGACTTGTTCCTAAACTATATCTACGAAATATATAAATCTGCCGTGGTATACCTGTAGCTTAATTTAATCGAGAGTTAATAGTATGTAAATCTATATAACTTAGTGATGATATAGAGCAGAGATGGCCCAGTGGTTAGAACGCGTGCATCTTAACCGATGATTGCGAGTTCAAACCCAGGCAAGCACCGCTGATTCGTGTGCTTAATTTGTCTTTATAATTCATCTCGTGCTCAGCGGTGAAGGAAAACATCGTGAGGAAACCTACATGTGACAAATTTCATAGAAATTCTGCCACATGTGTATTCCACCAACCCGCATTGGAACAGCGTGGTGGAATATGTTCCAAACCTTCTCCTTAAAGGGAGAAGAGGCCTTTAGCCCAGCAGTAAGAATTTACAGGCTGTTGTTGTTGTTGTCGTAGTGATGATAAGACATTTAAATTATTTTCAAACCTAATCAATATGTCAAAAAACCGCGTATATATGTACGCGATTGTTTTTCTTATTAATATGCCATCAAGAGTGAAAATCCATCAGATGCTTGTCAACAGCATATAGATATACGGCAGCAATTCTTATATTTACTTTTGACGACCTCCATGGTCGAGTGGTGTGTACACCGGTTTTCATGGGTACGCCACTCTGAGGTCCCGGGTTCGATTCCCAGCCGAGTCGATGTAGATTACCATTAGTTTTCTATGTTGTCTTGGGTCTGGGTGTTTGTGGTACCGTCGTTACTTCTGATTTCCATAACACAAGTGCTTCAGCTACTTACATTGGGATCAGAGTAATGTATGTGATGTTGTCTCATATTTATTTATTATTATTATTTATTATTATAATTATTGACTAAACTAGACTATTTGATGTATCGCACTTCTAAAACATGTGACGATCTACAAAACATATCCATCAGTGCGCCCGGCCCTTAAACAATATTTTTGGGCGAACGTGCCTGGGCATAACATTGACTCTATGTCCAAGCTTCCAACAGATTTATACAGAGGGTTTTGTTTGCAATATAAACATTAAATTGTCGGCCGTGTCGGTATGATATTGCAAAAATACATTTAAGCGAACGGTTTTTCGAGTTCTATATTTATATTTTTTTCATTCTCTCTTCATTAGCATAATTTAAGTGTTATTTTTAACTGTGTTTTTGTAAAGGCGTATCACACTGTTCTAGCTCACTATTATATTGTTTTTGTTTCTTTGTGGATATACCCATGAACTTTCTTTGAACCGATAAATAAAATAAATGCTTCGTACGTGCAAATTGCTGGTGTAATCGTGCATCGTGCAGACATTTAAATATATACACTGTATATGAGTTATAATTGGTTTTTAAGCACACATTTGATTACCCATATGGCAACCTGTGTCAGCAATCAAATTCTAGTCTATAAATATAATATAATTGGTGTAGAGTTGTAGTTTGTAATATTAAAATTACAGTTTTTTACTAAATTCATATGTATGTATACATTTTTTTTTCAGTCTATATGTCTGTTTCGGCTAATCTCTGAAACGGTTGGACCAATTTTGACAGGTATTTCACTGGAAATAGCTAATGTAATGAAAAAAACCTAATGTGCCTATTAAGGAATAACTTAGGCTATTTTTTATTAGAATTATATATAGAATTTCAGTCTGATTCAAAAACACACAAAGTCGCGGGCACAGATAGTCCAGAATATTTTAAAAAGTATTACTTATGTATTTTTTCTTTCAAAAACGAATAACCTTGCTACATACTGCTTGGTGTACCTATATAGATACTTTTCTTCATTAAATCAAATCAATAAAAAACATTATAAGATTTAAATTTTAGATTTAATTTAGTTATATATAAATTAATAATATTGATAGAATGATATTACATCGATATAACTGCATATGAAGATATGAAGGAATCATCGTTCAAACCAAAAGCAATCCCCGCTTGATAGGATCACGTTTCAGAAAAAAACTATTGAGAGCGTTTCGTATGAATTTTAGATCAGATAATGGCATTTTTAACCCTCAATACGAAGATGTGATCGTATGTGTAAGGCAGCATATGTTTTGGCATCTTTTTCTATTATATCTAGTGCCAATCTTGCAAGTTTTGGGCTTATGACCTGAAGGTGAATATTATATATGTGATTTTTGCTGTTAAATTGAATTAAAATTCAATACATAAATTTGGCCCCCATTTGGCCATATTGCTCTCACATAATGTTAAATAGTGTTTTTTTTTATTTTTGCGTATAATTTCAGTTATTGATAATTCTGTTATTATTTTATTAATCTACAATTAGGCATCCATAAGCCAAAGAGTGCGGAACACTATGATGTATTTATTTTATTTGCAGGGTTTCGAAAGTTATTTCGAAGTGATATATACTTTTTTTAAATTAGCTAAAATTTTATTTATAATATTGAAATATTTGTAATTTCCAATTTTTTCGTCGATAGTTACAATACAAACAAAAAAAAGGAAGTGCTCGAGAAACAGAGTCGTGAAAGGAACTGAATCCTTGTGTCATGTGTGTGTGTGTGTGTAATTTAATAAAATTCTTGAACATTAGCTTGTGAATTACATGAACGTAATAAACTATATTTACGAAAGAGTTTGGTATTTTTTTAGGGCGAGGGAAAAAGTTTAAGAAGTTCCTCGAATGTCATCTATTTGATGTAATTCCGTAAGAAATGGTGTCACCTTAAGATCTATTTTCGTGTGCTAAATATGAGCGATAATTTGCTTTACCGATTGAGAATAACATATTGCTTCGCAATTATTTGATGTTTAGATTCAAAAGGTACTAACAAAATTGACGAAGGTTTTTTACTCGGACTGTACATACACCTGTGTACTATACCTGTGTATATAACCTCTGAAGGATAATTTCAATCGAATTGTGTGGTGCAAAAATGTACTAACGCATCTGAACTATAAAGTGTTACAAGAGTAACCTTAGCCTTAAACATGGTGTTATGACATTTGATTCTATATCACATTATTATTGCATATTATGGATATAGCAGGGGCTATTGAATTTACTTTATTATATACAATTATTATTGTAATTAATTTATCAGTAATTTGTAATTAATATGATTTTATATGGCATAGCATTTAATACTGGCATGTGTGCTACATGCCAGTATTATTATTTCTTATTTTAAATATGATTGAGCTGTCATTAGAAAACAATTGGACGATAGCGGGGCATTCTAACAAAAGATAGAGAGATTGGAGAATCGTTGTAAAACGATAATATTATTTTGGCCAGCCTGAACTATTGAAATTACAAAAGTTAAGTAAAATTGTTAAGATTTATAGAGCAAACTATTTTTAGTGTCAATAACCCTTTTGATTTTTCATGTATATTATTGTAACCTTATCTGCTTTATTCTAAAGTCAGTTTTTGCTTTTCGATACAGCTTTGCCATCACAGTCCAATACATAAAATAGTTTCTCATAATTTGGTAAGATTGACAGATTATATCACATCGTGTTAGTTAATAGGTGATATGGAAGCCTTAACGAAAGTATTTCATCACGAAAACGTGATCGAATACAGCATTAGCTCAATATGACATCAATCCGCTTAATATTTAATAACAAAATTCATGGTGTATTGTCCTTTAATCCTGTAATCCGATCGTACCGCATGTCATGTTCCAACGAGCTGGAATTGATGAAACTCTATGCATTTAAATTATTGTTCCGCGAACAAGCTTTGTTGTTATTCCCTTTGATTTTTATATTTCTGATATAGAAATAACAAGCTCTCTCACTAGCGTCGGCTAGTATTAGGTGTTGCTTTTTGGAGTAGAATTTGTGGTAAGTGGGTATCAACCCTTACGAGCTTGCATAGAACCCGGCGACTATGACATTATCTACATAATATAAAACAAAGTCGCTTACCGTTGTATATGCCTATGTATGCTTAGATATTTAAAGTTAAATAGAGGAATTTGATGAAGTTTGATAGATATATTGATTCAAGAGGAAAGTTTATGTGTATAATAAAATATAGTAGGGAAACACTGATAATTTTGTGGTTTCAAAAGTGATGTCGTAAATAAATATTTTTTTGCGCTTACCTACATTGCAAACGCTGGCTGAACCCTACGAGACAGATCAAAATAATGTATTACAGTATTGTACGCTTTAAAAAATTCACATATACACATAGCTTGACGGAAGAGCATATGGGCCACCTGATGGTAAGTGGTCACCATCACCCAAAGACAATGACGTTGTAAGAAATATTAACCATTCTTTACATCGTCAACGTGCCACCAACCTCGGGAACTTAGATCTTATGTCCCTTGTGCCTGTAGTTACACTGGCTAATTACAACAACTAGAATATCAAGGAGTACCGTCACATACATCTGTTTACCGTTACATCAATAGAATGGCGGACGTTAATAACCGAAATCTCACCATTCATTGAACGAACACGAGCAATTTTTAAATCCAAGTTCGCCGATCTACAGAAAAGGCGAACGATTATTAACACAGATGGGTCCATTAATAAGCGTTTGTACGGAAGTTTGGGTCCAAACAAATGTTCAGCGTTAGCACTGATCCGGGAAAACTATAAAGGGTCTGGTCATCTTCTGTAATATGTTTCAATCAAGCTCAGCTCGGTAATCTGTAGCTTAACTCAAATAAGGTCAGTGTTAGAAACGCATTTATATTGATCGGCAACATATATTTATAGCAATCACAGTCTATATCTAGATGCTTGTTTACTGTAATGGAAGAATTTATTAATACCAATAAGCTAGCAGTAAAGTAAAAGTAAAGTAACAGCCTGTACATTTCCCACTGCGGAGATAAGGCCTCCTGTTCATGTTTAAATTTATCAACTTATTTTATTAGTTGTCATTAATAGATGGCATTAGTAGGATTTTAAATCGCGCTATAGATGTTTTCTTTTTGTTACAATATGTAAAGCAATGTTCCAAATAAAATTTGAGTTTCCTGGATCAATAGTACTTTCATTCGTCATCTAACATTGGTCCTATCGTTCCGGATTAAATAATAGTGAAAATTCGAGTCGGTCCGCGAAGTGCAGTGTGAAAAGTGCAAATTGTGCGGAGTATATAATGGTACTTAGCTGCCATGGAATTACGGTATAGAAGTGAGTGAGAGGAATAGTGAAGTTAAAGGAAGTGATTTGTGTGGCAAGTGTGTGTAAAACGGGATTACAGTGCATACAAACGGACTAGTGGTGGTGGACTGGTAACCGTAAGTACTAGAATAAGGACATAGACAATTGGTGAAAAAAAGTGATATAGACTTAAAATAATTTCAATATTTGGACTTGTAAAAATTCATAAAACACATTGACATTAACTGTTATTCTATTAAAATACTTAAAATTGGTAGCCTAAATTGTGACCATTACTTTTCGTGCTAAGTGATTAGTTGATATAACTTTAAAATGGAAGCATTACAGAGAACCCAAATAGATATTTCTATGCAAATGAAAAAAATGTTAGATAATTTTAAAAAATCTCCAAAGGAGCGAATAACAAAAGCATTTTTAGAGACGAGGCTAGAAATGTTGACAGATTATTGGGACGAATTTCAAAAACGACATTCAAATTTGACATCAGTTTCAACAGATGATAGAAAAAAGTTGGCATATTTTATTGAAAACATTTATGACACAACATTAGACGTTTTCTTAGACTTTAAAACACGTCTAAAAGAGCGGTTGAATGAGATAGAGTTAAAAGTGCTGACAACTTCTAGAACTCATATAGATTTGGAAGAAAATACCTCAGTTGTTGCGAAGTTACCACCGATTCACTTACCAAAATTTTCTGGAGATTATAAAGAATGGTTATCTTTTCGTGATTTGTTCTTATCTTTAGTTCACGAAAATAAGCAAATAAATAAAGTGAACAAATGCCAATATTTGAAGTCAAGTTTATTTGGAGAGGCAGAAAGTCTTGTCAAGCAGATACAAGTATCTGATAATAATTACGATATTATGTGGGAAATTTTAAACAAAAGATATGATAATCGAAGAAGTATAGTTAATGCTTTTATTGGAAAATTACTCAGTCAAAGAAAAATTAACATAGAATCTGCAAAGGCTATTAAAGAGTTATTAGATGTCACCTCTGAATGTTTGGTCACTTTGAAGAGTTTAAACATACCGACAGAAAGTTGGGATGACATAGTGGTATATATTACAATACAAAAATTGGACCCAGAATCTCATAAATTATTTGAACAAAGAATTGAATCTAATTCCAATTTATCAACCTGGAAAGATATGTCTGAATTTTTAGAGTTTAGATTTAGAACTTTAGAAGCCATTAAATCCAGAGAACACATACAATATAAAGTAATGCCTACTACTAAAAGTTTTGCCACAAACATATCATCAAACTTATCGTGTTCCTATTGCAAGCAAGATCATTATATATATAGATGCCAAGACTTTGCGAAATTGAGTGCGAATTCAAAACAAGAATTTGTTCAAAAGAACAATCTTTGTTTCAATTGCTTGATAAAAGGCCACTCAGTCAAAACTTGTAAACAGTCCACTTCATGTCGTAAATGTGGCAAAAAACACCACTCATTATTGCATGGTTATTCGGTGGCACCATCCACTGCGAATAATTTACAACCGACTCAGATGACAAATGACGTTACCACACTGGGAAATTCCATAGATAGTTGTCCTGTTATACTAGCTACGGCAATGGTATCTGTGCAGTCAAAACGAGATAATAGTTTACATGTATTACGTGCACTTGTAGACCCTGGTTCGCAAGCCTCACTAGTAGCTGAATCAACTTGCCAATGTTTAGGACTCGAAAGAACACCTATAATAGGAAATATAGTAGGAGTTGATTCTAATAGAACTGTAACCAAGGCTTTCGTCGAGTTTGAGATAATATCAATTCAAAATCCAAGCTTTAAAGTTAAGATTATGGCATATATTTTAAAGTCTCTAACATCATATTTGCCACAATGCGAGCACAAGGTTGTTTGGCCGCAACTTAATAGTTTGAAATTAGCTGATTCATCGTTTCAACGGCCAGGCAAAATAGACCTTATTTTAGGAGCAGATGTTTATCCAGATATTCTTCAGCAAGGTATTATAGTTCATAAAAACGAAAATAACACACTTGTTGCTCAGCAATCTACACTTGGATGGTTGATATCAGGAAAAAGCATAAATAAAAGCAATAACTCATATAATTATGTTCATAATTATCATTTAAAAACTGATATAGAAAAAGAGCTTCGTCGTTTCTGGGAACTAGAGGAACCGATTTATAATAAAAAGGTAATGACAAATGAAGAAATGAAATGTGAAGCATATTTTGATTCAACTCATATTAAAAGAGAAGATGGGCATTATCAAGTTAGATTACCATTCATAACTCAACCACCAAACTTAGGAGACTCATTAACAACAGCATTAAAATCATTTTCAATCTTAGAGAAACGGTTTGATAAACAACCAAAATTAAAGGAAAGATATACGGAATTCATGGCTGATTATTTAGACCAAAACCATATGGAACTTGTGCCACATGATGACAATAGTGAACAGGTATATTATTTGCCACACCATGCTGTCATAAACGAACAGCATACTACAACTAAGCTACGTGTGGTATTCAATGGTTCTGCTAAAACTAGCAACGGTAAGTCATTAAACGATAACTTATTAATTGGACCACCGCTTCAAAGTGATATTCGCAATGTTACGTTACGATGGAGATGTCATGCTATAGTCTTTCTGGGAGATATTCGACAGATGTATCGACAAATTTGGATAGATCAACAAGATGTGAATTATCAAAGAATTTTGTGGAGACCTACTGTCGACAATCCAATACAACATTATCGTTTAACAACAGTAACATACGGCACGTCATGTGCACCATATCTCGCTATAAAAACTCTTAAACAAGTTGCTCAAGATGAAAACAGTAACTATAGACCTGAAGTAATTAAAGCTATAATGAACGACTTATGACTTACTAACCGGAGCAACTGACATTGAAGCTGCAATTGCACTCAAAGAAGATATTATTAAAGTTCTTAAAAAAGGAGGGTTTACTTTACACAAAATCACGTCTAATCACCCAAAAATAGAATCAACAACAATAAATACTAGACAGATACTAGGCATTTGGTTTAATAGTATCAGTGATAAATTTGAGTTAAAAATAGATCTTAAACATAAAGGAGACAAAATAACCAAACGTTCTGTTTTATGTGACATAGCTCAAATTTATGATCCTAGCGGGTGGTTAGCTCCTATTGTTGTAAAGGCTAAAAATATGCTGCAACAGTTATGGATAAATAAACTCGATTGGGATGATATTATTCCACAACCATTAAATCAAGAATGGGTTAAGTTTAGACAAGAATTGAAAGAAATGCCTATGATAGAACTAGATAGATGGATTGGCATGTCAGATAAAATACTGAAAGTCGAATTGCATGGATTTTCTGATGCCTCTGATATAGCTTATTCAGCTGTAATTTACAGTCGAATAATAACATCTACAAACATTAAAATTACTATGATAGAGAGTAAGACAAGGGTAGCTCCCGTGAAAAAGATATCAATACCCAGGTTAGAGTTATGTGGTGCTGTACTGTTAGCTAAATTAATAAAGAGGGTGAAGGCTACTCTAAATATTGATTCGAATAACGTATACGCATGGACAGATGCCACAATTGTTTTAGCCTGGTTACAAAAACCTCCTAGACACTGGAGTACATTCGTTGCGAATCGTGTGACTGAAATTATAAATGTTATAGAAAAGGAGAAATGGAACCATGTTGTTTCTCACGAGAATCCTGCTGATGTTGCTTCTCGTGGCATTTCCCCGTTAGATCTTCCAAATCACTATTTATGGTGGAATGGACCTTCATGGTTGCATAGTGATAAAAACTTTATCAAACAGCAAGTGGACATTCCAGTCACAGAGTTAGAAACTCGTGTACCTATAAAAGTTTTAGTTCATAGTAATCTAATTAATAATTGTTTTGATATTTTTGATAAATATTCAACTTTACAAAAACTAGTTAGAGTAATTGCATATTGTTTTAAATTTTTTTATAAATGTCAATATAAAGTTAAGAAAATAGAAAAATGTACACATTTCAATTACCTAACAACTTATGAATTACAGAATTCATTGTATTCTTTGATTAGAATATCACAAGAAAGGAGTTTTAGTAATGAAATAAGTATACTTAAAGGCAACAATCCAGCAATTAAATATAATCAAGGTTTAAGTAAAAGTAATAAATTAACAAAGCTTAATCCGTTTATAAATAATAATTTGTTAAAAGTTGGAGGTCGCTTACAAAACTCTAATCTTTCTGATTCTATTAAGCATCCTATTATACTAGATAAAAAATGTAAACTTTCATACTTAATTGTTCTTGATGCACATTATAAAACTATGCATGGAGGTTGTCAGTTGATGATCAATTATATAAGAAGTAAATATTATATATTTAGCGTTAGAAATATTATAAAAAGTGTAATTCATAAATGTGTTACGTGCAGTAGACATTCACCTAAGTTAGCTAGTCAGTTAATGGGTAATTTACCTAAAGAACGAATTACTCAACAAAGACCTTTCAGTATAAGCGGTGTAGATTTCGCAGGCCCTGTCTTGCTTAAACTTTTTAGTGGTCGAGGGTCAAATAGAGTTCAAAAGTCATATATTGCTGTTTTTGTATGCACAGCAGTTAAGGCAGTTCATTTAGAATTAGTCACAAGTCTAACAAGTGGAAGCTTTATAGCTGCCTTTAGGCGATTTACCTCTCGAAGAGGACACTGTAAAAAACTTATAAGCGATTGTGGTACTAATTTTATAGGTGCTAGTAAAGAATTAAAAAAGATGTTTGAACAAAGTATGATTAATTTATCACCCGAAATAGCTGAATTGTTGGCTAAAGATTCAACTGAATGGAAATTTAATCCACCCGGAGCACCCCATATGGGAGGGTTATGGGAAGCTACAGTTAAGTCTGTAAAATTTCATTTACAAAGAACACTTTGTGAGACTAAACTTACCTATGAAGAATATGTTACTTTATTATATCAAATAGAGAGTTGTTTGAATTCTCGTCCATTAACTACTGTAAATGATAATGATGAATTATTTGCATTAACACCGGGACATTTCTTAATCGGTGAGCCACTAATTACAATTCCTGACGAAACTTGCAATGAAAATGTTGTATATTCTTACAATAATAGATGGACTTATTTACAACAAAAACTACAATATTTTTGGCGTAAATGGAGTCAAGAATATTTAACTGAGTTACAAAACCGTCATAAATGGATGAGATCTCAAACTAACATAGGGGTTGACAATATTGTTCTTATTAAAGATGATAGACTTCCACCGTCTAAGTGGTTATTGGGTCGTGTAGTTGCCACACATCCTGGGGCAGATGGCTATGTCCGTGTTGTTAGTGTAAAATGTAAGAACACTATCGTTAAACGTCCTATTCACAAGCTGTGTTTATTACCAATTGAGGATTAGTAAAATATTTTATGTATTAGTTAAAGTTTATAGTATAATGTAACTAGTTTCTTTTTTTGTTTTTTTAATAGTTATTAGTTAAAAGGCCTAACGCCTTTTGGCGGGCGGCATGTTCATGTTTAAATTTATCAACTTATTTTATTAGTTGTCATTAATAGATGGCATTAGTAGGATTTTAAATCGCGCTATAGATGTTTTCTTTTTGTTACAATATGTAAAGCAATGTTCCAAATAAAATTTGAGTTTCCTGGATCAATAGTACTTTCATTCGTCATCTAACACCTCCTCTTCCATTAAGGAGAGGGTTTGGAGCATATTCCACCACGCTGTTTCAATGCGGCTTAGATGCACGCGTTCTAACAACTGGGCCATCTCAGCTCTTCACCAATAAGTAAGCAATAGCACGTAAATGTTTCAACTGCCTCTATCAGGAATAAGACTTCTCTTCTCTCCTTGAAAGGTTTGCAGTTTCCATCACACTGTCTAATTGCCTGTAGATTGTTATTATTGTTCAATTATTGTTAGGTGATTTAAGTAATGCTCTTCTAGATTTATCTGTCTTTGTGTATTTTTATTTTTCAATAACATAATAAAATTCCGTAAACATTTTTAACTTTGCCGTTTCGTAAATTCAAATCGTTTGTAAAAAATACATTTACTTCCAGGCAGGATACATTACATTCATATAGAATTGTAATTAACTATTATAACTGTATTTCGTAAATGTTGAAAAAGAGTAACTACTGAGTTTCTTGTGGGTTTTTCACGGTGGAATCTACTTTCCGAACCGGTGGTAGCTTCACTTAATTGTTAAATGACGTTTAAAAAGTGCTTGTAAATGCCTACTTGAATAAAAAAGTTGTTTTTGACTTCATATACCTATTATTTTTATAATAAAGTATTGTTTTAATTTTATACACTTTTTTATGTTTCCCGTTTAAAACATTTTCACAGCTTAAATGAAAAAAGGGTTTTATCCGATGTTACTAAAAGCACAATCTCATGACATGGTTCACAATATAGTCAAAATCTTAATTGATTATTGAACATTTTTTATTGAGAGAGCAATAAATTAAATTCTAAGTCAACGATTCATTTCTGATGTCTTTTTCTTTTATTATTTTACTATGAACATATATGTATTCAGACATATGAACGTAACTACAACAAATACAAATGTACTAATATATTATCATTTACGAGTATGTTAGTACCTAGCTCAATAAAAAAAGCTTTATATGAAGAACTATCTGGTTTGGACCCAATCCTGTGAAATCATATTACCTTTGTCTACGGAATATAAGCACCATGTACAATTTCAACTCCATTAGATGAGACAGTGATAATCAGCTTGAAAGATCACTAACAAACAATGCAAGTTAAATAAATGCTAGTAAAAATACACATTGACTAATCTTATCACGTTCATAGGTAAGTTTAAAAACAAGACAAAATCTACATAGGCAGAGAACTTCTACGAGTTGAAAAAGTTATACAGTTTTTCTCATAATTAACTTTTCAATTGCTTTAGAAAATAAACAAATATATTTTTAATAACAGACTTATGTTTGTTTCTACATTTGAAGAGATACATTGAACATATTTAATTGTTTGAATGCTTATATCAAAAGTGTTTATTATAAGTCTTTACTCGTGTACACACTGATGATTTTTTAGCTTACTAGCGACCCGTCCCGACTGCGCACGGGTGCAATGCTGACATTGTGTTTAGGACACCACATTAGAAATCTCTAAAATTATTAGTGTTTCTCTTACTATATTGTGCACGTATTATACATATAAACCATCCTATTAAATCAATCTATCTAGTGAAAAAAATCGTATCAGAATCCATCGTATTATTTTAAAGACCTTTGATCACATTGAAGACAAGCGATCCGCCCCGGCTTCACACTGGTACTTGATCGTTATCGTTATGTTATAACCAAATTACATATACATTACCTTATGTACAAAGTCAATCCTTATTCAATATAGAAGTGATTACACTTTCTTATTGACAGTCAGTCAGACACCGGTTCAGAATTTAACACGATAAGAATCGGCGAAAGAAACTCAGCGGGATATAATATATATTTTTATTACATACATTCGAACAGTTCATTGGGTCTTCTTGAATATTTGATTTAATAATTAATAAATTACAGGATGTAACGAAGTTAATCCGAGTATTTTAGCAAATACTGAGTAGCAATCATTAAGTGTTCACGGTTGAGAGGCAGTCCGTCTCGAGTGCGCTAACTTGATTACCGTTACTCGTTAATTGACTATTGACTGTATTAAGAGGATACGTTTAACGTAGGAACTCGACGTTTATTAGATGCAGATATTATCTTAAAACGTTAAGGAGTAGTTCGCTTAGGTTTGAAACGTTTTGATTAAATTAAAATAAATTCACCGTGTTATTTTAAAAAAAAAGCGTGGATTTATTACTTGTTGACTTCCAAGCAGGATATATTACATACATATATAATTGTAAGTCACTAATATGACTGTATTTTCGAATGTTAAGAAAGAGTAAATACTGAATTTCTTGCTGGTTCTTCTCGGTAGAATCTACTTTCCGAACCGGTGGGAGCTTCACTTAATATAGTTGTTACAGGACGATTCAAAAGTGCTTGTAAAAGCCTACATGAATAAAGTATCTTTTGATTTTTGATTTGACAAAATATAGAACCCACCCAAAAATACTGTTAAAATTTTATATACATTTTACGATATTGATATTTTCATAAGAGGACTAAGCATGTTTATTTTCAAATCAAGTTTATATAATTATGTAAGTGATTTCTTTCAGATCATGTTTAAGTAAGAATTAATAACTTTAGGATAATTAAAATTGTGATCAATTTGATAACCCTTATGAATTACGTAATATATTATATCGAGGTAATATTTATATAAAAAAATAATGATACTGTACGTTGTCACGTTGCTTTTTTTTAATTACTATATGATAATTAACAGTTTTGCATACGATTTGACTTCATCGCAGACCTCGAGATAAATTAACGTCATCAAATTTGTGTCACGTGACAAAAATTTGAAAAAAATAATTTTTATTTATATATTTTTGAATAAATTAAGTATTATTTTCAACATTCGTTAGTAAATAACCATTTTGAAACTCACAAAATACCCTGATTACAATAATTCACAATTTATTTTTCGCATTGTCAAATAGCCTATGGACAATTATTTTATATATTATATTGTAACACGACAAATAAAACTAAGAACCAGTTTAAACAAATAAGCTCTTATCTAATCCGCACGAATGTAGTCGCAAATTCGAAGGCACCCCCGTGTCGTATATTGGATTAATCTTTTATTATATCATTTGAAAAATGCAATATTACGTGCTCACGTTCAGTCAGTTAGCCGGTTCGCTGGATATGATTACACGCGTCGTTCTCAGCTCGCGACTGCGTTATTGGATCGCTGGCACTTGCTACCTGTAGACTTGGCACGGGGACAACCATGATAACTATTCATTCAGGACTTTTAATTATTTGATGATAGTTGAATTTTGTTCATTTATATATAAAAGTAGCAGCCTGTAAATTTCCCACTGCTGGGCCAAAGGCCTCCTCTCCCTTTTTGAGGAGAGGGCTTGGAACATATTCCACCACGCTGTTCCAATGCGGGTTGGTGGAATACACATGTGGCAGAATTTCTATGAAATTTGTCACATGCAGGTTTCCTCACGATGTTTTCCTTCACCGCAAAGCACGAGATGAATTATAAAGACAAATTAAGCACATGAAACAGCGGTGCTTGCCTGGGTTTGAACCCGCAATCATCGGTTGAGATGCACGTGTTCAAACCACTGGGCCATCTCGGCTTTCATTTATATATTTATTAACTAATTATCATATGAAAACCATAAAGAACATTAATATATATCAAGAAGTAGCTTCACAATTATTATTATAACATTTAAAGGAGGTTACGTCAGTTTCAAGAGGGATACGAAGTTTGTTGTGCTGCTTTTATAAAGTTAAGTACGGAAACAAATAGGTAAATAAGCCTCTTGTGTTCGTTGTTACACTGGCTCACTCACCCTTCAAAATAGAACGTCGCAACGCTGTTTGGCGGTTGAATATATGTGTGTTACCTAGACGGCCGTACAGAAGGTCTTACAACTAAATGATTATCGTTATTGTTAACAATATTTCTTGGACAAAAATAAAGTAAACGATAAAAACATGGAGTTCGTATCCGTTGATTATCCAATAGAAATATTTTTTTTTTATTTAAAATTCCTTGATTTTAATTACAGACATCTTATAAGTAGATTAGATCGTAGATTTGCACGTGCCTCGAGGAAGGTCAAGCTTACCCTATTTAAAGCATACTGCACCTCTTTCTACACGTGTAGTCTGTGGGCTCATTTTACTCAAAAAGCTTACAACGCTCTTCGCATCCAATACAATAACGCATTTAGAATTTTCATGGGGTTGCCCCGCTACTGCAGCGCGTCTGGGATGTTTGCAGAAGCTCGCACGGACTGCTTTTATGCTGTCATGCGAAAGCGATGTGCATCCTTGGTTCGCAGGGTGCGTGCTAGCTCCAACAGTATCCTGCGCATGATAGCTGGTAGACTAGACTGTACATTTATCAACAATTGTTGTAAGATCTCGGCTGGACCTGTTGTCTACAGCTAGTAGTTGTGATGGTAGCTTCACTTAATTGTAAAATGACGACTCAAAAGTGCTTATAAAAGCCTACTTGAATAAAGTTTATTTTGATTTTGATTTTTGATTTTGATAAGGAGCATTATGCCTATTTAATATGTATTAAAATTATAGTTAAATTATTTTTATAACACTAACATAGTTATTAAGAAAAATTTGTAACTAACACTATGAGTCATTGATACTTGAAATAAATTATTATTATTATTATTATAAAATTACTCTCAATGAGGTAAATGCAAATATAAATTTCTACTTTATCCAGGAATATTCCGTTATCACGGTTACCCTTCCGAATAATATCATGCAGTAAATTCGTTAAATCCTTAACTCTTTAGTTAAGCCATGCGTGGGTTGAAGAGTTCGGGGGTTGTAATATAGCTTTAAAACAATCCGAGCCAATTTATACGCAGCTTGTATGTACTAATGTTATTATATTCATTTAAATACATCAACATTCAAAACACGTGATGAACACACACATACAAGAGTTATAAATATATGCAACACTTAATTTTTATATTCATTAAAAACACCTTATGAATTTTATCGCACAATTAAATTGAATGTGGAACACACATCGGTTTGAAACGATTCAACACTGAAGAACCGGTAAAATCACAGAAATAACAATTTCTAAATAAATGTATAGTGCAATATTACATTTGTGAATGTCAGTTTGTTTGGTACACTTTTGCGTAGTAACTCCTCAACCTATCATCGTGAAACCTATAAAATGTTATAAATATAAAGTAACTCTGTCGATATATTTGTCGCTCTTTCACCAAACCAATATACCTGAAATAATAACCACCTAAAATAAAAATATTTTGATGAAATTCGACGCAGAGCAAACTTGAACTTCAAGAAAAGACATTTTTGCCTAACACATGATAATCAACCTCCTAAAAAGTGTGCGAAGCCGCGTGCGACAACTTGTTTTACATAAACGTTATCAGGGAAAAATACAATTAAGATTTAAAAATGTTCCCCCTTTAAGGAGCTGAAACTGTGGACAGAACTAGTATTTCATGCCAAAAATAACCAGAATACTTTTACCATAAAAGAAACTCAAGGTTTCATGATATTGTTTTTTTTTTCGATTTCATTTGTCGCAATTATAGGACATTCAACATTTTGACATCCATAGATTTACGCTTTATCATCAAGTAGTGAGTGCGTCAAATTTACCACGCCGATTTATTCATATGGAATCTTGAATCTTCTTGAAAACGAGATTCAGATCTATTCATCATCATCCTCCCGGCCTTATTCCAATTTTAGTTGGGGTCGGCGCAGCAGGTCTTCTTCTTCCATGCTTGTCTGTCGGACGTCATCAGACAAGTTGACTTTTTCTAACCATATCGTCTTTCACACAATTCTGAGATTCCGGTCTATTATTTATATGAATACATAATAATATATATTTTATTTTAATTTCAAGAGTGTTTGGCAAAACGACAACTTTGCAGACTACCTCTCCAAAGTATCTGAATATATTCATAACTTGTAATTTCGACGCAAAACGGTATATTTTGAAAAAGTTAATAGAGTATTTTTGAGCTGAGCACTTCGAAGTTTAACGTTTAAAGAGTTAATTGGACTCGACGGAGTTCGATTAATGTTTCTGTCAAAAGAAGAATAGCTTAACGTCTGTACTGTATTCATAATGATTCGTAATAAGTAAAGTAACTGCTCAAAACTGACCCATAGTTTCGTAGAGATCTATCATTAAAAAAAAAACATTCATTTTAGAGACTTTACAGTAAAATCGCCGCCGAAGAATTTAGGTAAAACCTTTTTCACTTAAATTCAGTATATGGTTTCTAAGCATCTATGTTCACAGCAATACCTTTGCGAACAAATTTTTTGACCTAGGTACCAACTTTTAAGTAGTGGTATCGATACCTTTCAAAAGAACTAGGAAGAGTTTTAACAAAAGGTATTTTTAGGTTGTATATCAAAACGACAACTATAATATATAGAATAGTGTATCTACATTATCAAGTCAGTATTTTATCAACCGTGTCTCTTAAAACAGACTGAATTGTTTCCGGTCAAGTTGCGATATGCCGTTCTTTTGGGTTGGGGACTATTTACGCGCAACAGTGACAACAGTGATAACTGTAATATTTGCAATTAGATAATCTATTTTGACGATGACCGACGTTTCTGTAACTCGGGCAAATTTACTTTTCGGTGTTGATTTCTTTTAAACATTGAAAAAGAGTAATTACTTATTTTCATGCCTCCTTCCTCGGTAGAATTTACATTCCGAACCGGTGGTAGAGTCACTCAAAATAAATTGATAAATCACGTTTAAAAGTGCTTGTAAAAGCCTACTCGAATAAAGTATATTTTGATTTCGTCAAGGTATTTTAAAACTTTGCCTTAAATTAAAAACTGGTGTTAATGTCAATTTCGTTTTGTTTAAATAATATTCAAAAGTATGAACCCGATTCGATGTTAATTTGAAATAAATATTCCTTGTTTTAATCAAAACTTGTAAGTGTTTATTTAACACACGTTTATTAATTTAACACCTCCGGCTTCATTAAAAAGTTCCCTCCCAGATGTCAGCAACTTGAACCAGATTAGGGGTTTGAAGTTTAATTAATTTTTCAATGTAAAAAGTTTTGAATGTCCGACCCGACCGTCATTGTGCGAAGATGACGGTTTACGTATAATGTTTTCGTTACTTATATAAAAAAAATGAAATGCGACACGAGAATTTTCAAGACAATATTTTTAAATATTAAGAAATTTATTTGATTAAGTTATCTAAGAAATATATATTGTCAGTGATGAACAAGCTGAGGAAATTGAACTATGATATTTGTGGTTTGCTGTATGTTTGTATTTATAACAGATACAACACATATAGTTTCGTAATATTCCATTTAGATAAGTGTTAGACAAATATACCAACTGTAGTGAGAAATAGTAGCCATTACATTGGCAAAACGCCGCCAACGAGATTGTTGTGTCTCTTATCCCTGTAGTTACACTGGCTCACTCACTCTACAAACCAGAACAAATCAACACTAAACCATCTAAAAATGATATATGATTGTTTAACTTATTTTTACAAACGTAATGCGTGCATGATTACATATATTAAATATATAATACATAAAAATACATGTTATTATTATTAACATATATTTATTTTAAGATTTTATTCGAATTTTACACTTCTACGCTTAATCTTTTTGAAAATGGCTTGTAGAGTTTGCAGTAACGTTAAAATTAACTATTGTGCAATTTCATAATAACAATGTAAAATAAATTGATATTAAAGTATATAAAAAAATATGATTTGAAAATATATATTTATTTCGTAATTTTCACTAATGTACTAAGTAAAATCTCATTAAATATTCATCTCCATCATGTCGTAAGCCTTACGCCAAGCTAGCACTCAGGAAAGAGCAGGTGTGCTCTCGCCCTATTAAACTTCCGACATTTTTATAGCCTTACTTTGAACGAGAAAATATAACTTACAGTTTGAAAGACAATTCTTAGTACACCTGAAACCTGAAATTCATATTATAAAAGTTTGTTTATCCTTTCAAGATTCACGAAGCCTCTCAATATTAACGAGAGTTTTTTTAAAGCGTTAGTTGTAGTTAGTAAGTACCAGGATCGCATGACATTGGAGTAGGTAAAACTTGAGTTAAAATGATAGTTATATATATATATATATGAATGTTTTTGTTTGCAGTTATGTTATTTTTAGTCCAGTCATTTCGTCAGAAAAAGGTAAATGAATGAAAATGAAATTAAAAATCTAATATATTTATATTTTGTAGAGGATACCTAGAAAAGCTTTTCTTGAAATTATCGACCAATAGTCATCTTGAAAAAAGGGGGTTAAAATCTGGTTCTTGGAAATAACTCTGCTATCTGACGAGACTCGAAAATTTTTACGAAAAACTTTATTGTAGCTTTATTTATGCGTTACAATTAAGTCTTAACCATTTTAGCGTATCATGCATCGTAATCAAAATATCAATCGAAAAAGTTAAAAAATTTAAGACTTAATTTTTGATTTTATTTTATTTTTGGTCATAAATATTGAAAAATTTGTAAGATACAACGTATATACAAGATGTGACTCAAATAGATTTATATTTCTTTTGTCAAGCGCTCTGGATTTTGATAGGTTTGACCCAATATGCCAATTGCCAAAACTGATTTGGTCCAAACTTGTGTTCGATGGACTTTGATGGTTTCAGTTATCTATTCAGCTCATGTAGATACAATATGCTACCTAAGCTCTTAAGTTTCATATAACATTGTATTATTCCATTAGCAATTAAATATTGACTTATCACTTATCTCTAAGAGATTTTACAAGCGGACTAGATTCGTGGCCCTGTTGATACCGCCGTGCTATTGTTCTAGGCTTAGCTGTTATAATGCAATCCGACAAAAGTATAAGGAAGGAAAATAAATAATAAAACCTACATACGGCTAAAAGATCTTGAATCTAGAAAACGTCGCCGTTAGTGTTAGTTAAATACTTATACTTATATGTATATAATATTACTTCCACGCCTTTTTTAATCTATATAATCTTGTATTGAAGATATACACTTCATATTAATTTATACAAATAAATTGAATTTATGAATCGGCAAAGTAAAAAATATCTGTGGATTTTTATTATATAAATGGATACCTTGTCCCTTGTCCTATATATGTATGTAATATATCCGGCCTGGAAATCAACTAGTATCCTCCACGCTTTTTTATAATCTATGTTATCTTGTATTGAATATATAAATTTTTTATTATTTTTTTTTTACAAATAAATTGAATTTATGAATGGGCAAAGTAAAAAATATCTGCGGATTTTTCTTATATAAACGGATACCTTGTCCCAAGAAGGATTTACTGACTTACAGACAGTACTTACAGACATTCGAATTTATAATATTGACTATGATTATATATGTTATACATAATAATCATTCAAAAAAAAAATCGCAATGTTTTTATGTTTTCTAAGAAAGTCATTAAACTGGAATTAAAACGTCGTCAAGAGTCATCAACTGAATTAACGATAAGCAACTGAATGCCCCGGAAGCAGCGACAAACATGGCGACGCTTCCGGTTCGGGATAAGTGCAATAAACGCCATTATTCCGCCACGTTTCTTTTGATCCCTTTTTTTATAATTATATAATGATTTTTATTTCACTATTATTATAATACGTTTTCTACTTTTGCATTGAGTAAGTACGCGTGGTACCGTCAATCACTTTCTGAAGTAGATACTTGTAAACAAGAAAACCTTAATCTTATCTTGAACGTCAATATTTCAATGGTAGATCAAATAAAGTTATCCATAAAAGAAAAAAAAATATTTGACATACTAAGATTATAAATAAAATAAAGACAGCGTAAATATAAACACAATTAATAAGGATAAAAAATTCACGTCATAATACACCACCTCATTATAACAGCGAGTAATAAATGTAAATTTACCAACCCTGGCCCATAAACAACTGTTGTTCCATCGCCTCTTGCAAGCGACGCGATAGCTTTACATTAAATAATTATTGTCACACTTCACTATGCCGAGATGGCCCAGGGGTTAGAACACGTGCATCTTAATCGATGATTTCTGGTTCAAACCCAGACAAGCACCACTATATATATGTGTGTGCTTAATTTGTGTTTATAATTCATCTCGTGCTCGGCGGTGAAGGAAAACATCGTGATAAAACCCGCATGTGACTAATTTCATAGAAATTCTGCCACAAGTGCATTCTACCAACCCGCATTGGAACAGCGTAGTGGAATCTGTTCCAAGCCCTCTCCTTAATGGGAGAGGAGGCCATTAACCCAGCAGTGGGAAATTTACAGGCTGTTACTTTACTTTTACTTTTTACTTCATTATGAAAACAGCGAAATTTTCTTAAAAAAATATTCAAACTATATAACCATTTTCCAAATAAAATCTCGTTAGTATTTATATATTAGGATCCTGTTATTGATCAAGAGCGTAAACACAATGACCAATGAAAGAATAATTAACCATTTGTATAACCAATTCCAGTTGAATAATGAATACATAGACAAACAAACCTTAAATATATATGTATGCCACGTGATTTTCGAATAGCTTAATATATTGTGCACTACTAGCAGTTCTTGATTAACAAATTTATAAATCTAAACTGCTTATAAGCACTTTAATTTTAATTCCTAAGTTCCAATAACCATACATTATTCTAGTTCTCGATAAACGATATCGCATGTATTCTATGTTCAAATATTTTTTTTTGGGTATTGTCCTTTCATTACCATCAAATCGACCAATTTATTATTGTTCCAAGTACTATTAGTAGGTTCGTCATAATTTGTACGAGAGATTAATATTTTTGCAAACCTTTTACATAACTACATATAATACATGAGTATAAAAATGATTACAAAACAATTTACTTTTATTGCAGTCAAATCGACTATGAAAGTACAGTAATTAGTAATACACTCACTGTTCTGAAGGAAGTAGCACTTTAAAAGCGTAGCATAGCATAGTCTGGGTGGTAAGCTTAACTGAGCTATCATTCGGTGGCGCGAGCTGCGTTTAATTTTATAAGCTGATGATTTGTGGCGCGGTGGGACCGAAATTTCATTTTTGCTCAATTGCCTTGTACATGTTCCGTCGTCTAGGATATTTATTGTCCTCGCACCCTTTAAAATGCTTTAGCAAATTTATATACAACTTATTTTATTTCTAGCAAACATTTTTAGATTTAAAGGACCTCATACGAAGTTATTTTGACTAAATATTTTCGAAATTCGAACCGATATGAATAATGTTGCCATATTAAATACTTAGATAAAAAAAGAATTCGTCTCTGTAGGTTTTTCTAATTATAAATTATCTACATACAATTTTGCACGTAACAATTTTAGGCACACAATAGGTAACAAAACCTAAATGAAATTAATGCGCACCTTGTATGAAATTGTAAGTACATTAATATACATATGTATAAATATACATAGGAGATATAAAGCATAAAGAGTCGTATGACCAATACCATAGCCGAACCAAAAGTCAAAACTATACGAATATTCTACAATAATTTTAATAGATTTTGCATCAGGAAATACCAACTACTAAAATGTACAAATAATTGAATATACGTCATTCTCTTTAATATAATAAGGGGTTAGGCAAAGAAGCCTCCTGGTTGTCAATAACTACACTGCCATCGTAAAGTATTTTAATCATTGCTCAAATCGCCAATGCGCCACCCAAATCAGTAACTATATGGTTCTTGTGCCTGTAGTAACAACACTAAGTATAGCTGATTGATGATACTCTACATATATTATTTACTACGTATTAAATCTACATAAGTTTAGTTATATATTTAGTAATAATTAAAAGTTGTAACATGTCCTTGTTCAACAGTAATTTTGTGTTCGTTTCCAATAAAGTATCAAGTATAGCTGCAGATATTTTTGCGTGACATATTTCTTGTCTGCTTTTAAAAGTGACCTACATTTGGGAAGTAATCTTGGATGCAGTGTTTTTCTCATTATTTGCTGTATACTTTGAAGTTCTAATGGTACAAAGTAAAAATAGCTTATTTTTACTTTGTACCATTAGAACTGCTTATTGTAGTCCTATATTGTATATAATATTTTTTTTGGAAAATTTTCTTAAAAAATGAATAGAAAACCAACCGATTTTTGGCAAATACAATAAAATGTCCAAGCGATTTTCTATTATTTTCCGGAACACTAAGTTTTTTTCTGTTATAAAATTAAAAAAATAGCAACTGCCATTTGTGCTAAACGTCAAACAAAATTTGACAACGTATATTTGACGCGGTATCTTCTCCGTCCTACGTGACGCACGACTAAAAACCATTAAACCAAGAATTGAATTTATACTGTAAACATTTTCGTCACCAAAATTAACTCGCTGACTTTATTTCGCCTGGTCTTCTTACTTCCGACGAGTTTGTTTCAGAACTCGTGGTAGAATTAAAAAAATTTAATATTATAAAGAGTGAAATATTGTTTGTTTGTATGTAGAGGTAATCTTTGGAACTGTAGAAACGATCCATTTTTTTCTGATTGTATTAGTATAAGGTATACCATCGTGTTTTTTATTAATAAATTGTGCACGTGCAAAGAGAGTGAGTCTATAGAGTTGAATACAGACATTTGAATTCCCTGTATATATTTATAGGATATAAAGCGATAGTTCAGATATTTAACGTTTCATTCTCGACTTCTTATAATCAACCAATGTTACCAAGTAAGACGAAATAAGTTATTCCTACTAGTGTCATGTTCATTACAAACATCATATAATAATAGCATAATTCAGATTCTATCTACTTGGTACTATATAAATAAATTATTTTACGAAAAGAAAAACCTACTTCAAACAAAACACAATTTTAAAACAAATAAATATGCACTAAAAAGTAATAAGAAAAGTTGCATATTCAACATATTTTTTAGAGTGTGTGATTTTTCAGAATATTTTTCAATTCATTTTACATAGGAGTCATCCTATGTAAAATGAATTGAAAAATATTAGACTACTTAAAAGTCGTTTTACGATTACATAACGTATTTATAGTTATTGTTACATTTGGAGCCTTTATACAAACATAAAAAAAATACAGACGAATTGACAACCTTTTTGAAGTCGGTTGAAAATCATGCGCTAATCATGCCACGAGTTAGATAGTGCAACTACAACTATAATTTAGTTGTAACCTTTTTGTGATTGGGTTGTTGTTCATAGTTATAACAAGTAACGCAAAAGACTGAGTTTTTATATGAGGAACCATGCGGATGCTTTAAATAATATAAGTCTTCATGCAACTTATATAAATTTAACTGTAATAACATAATTATCTACTTACGTGATTTAATTAGTGGATATGAATAGCTACAGAATTTCTTGGCGATTACGTACAATATATTTGATTAAATTTTGTAAATGTGCCTGTAAGTATTCGAATAAGACTTATTCCGTTTTCGATGTTTCCTCCTATTTCGAGTGAGATTGTCTTTCTGATTATAATAATATAGAAATTGTGCGTTTCGTGTGAGTTTCTAATCCAGATTCAGTAACAAATAGCAAGCGAAATGTCAGTGCAGCGATGGAACAATGGGACAAGTCGCCTACACCTGTTGGCGGCCATAACTCTGTTCCAAGTTAAGCAAGATTTATGGCGACTTTACCACAGTGTTATAGATATTATAGAAATATCAAGTTATAATTTCATATGAGGAAGCTGCATTACCAGATATTTCGACATGGTTAAACTATCTTTTATATTGTAACTATAAATTTACTTATTTGTAAAATTATTTTTCATGCTTGAAATGTGAAATTAAGACACTACTATATCTATATACTATGCGGATACTTCTTTGTTCATTTGTTATGGTAATATCTACTAATATAACAAATTGTCTTTCTACTATGTTGCAGATTCGTATATAACCAAAACTGAAGATATTTGACTCCTTTTATTAAAGGCTAATTGTCTAAAAAAATTTTTCGTATATCCAAATACTATACAAAAATTAATGAAACAATTCCCTAGTTTGGGTTTTTTTTACAATGAGTTAGAAATATTAATCGCAAGGTAAACATTTTAAGGACAAGAATTCTATCAAATTAAAACTAACTTAGCCGCGACTTCACAAACGTTGAATTTCGTTTAAGATAAAAACTTTATATGTAGGCTGTAAAAATCATAAAATTATTTTATCATTAATGTAAATAAAACTCTCTAAAACCATTTTTGTTCATTAACAATATACGACATATTGTTATTATTTATTATTATTTTAAACAAATATATAAACAAAATAATAAAATACTTGATTTACTTGCATATGCAATTCATTATCAAAGCTGCAGTTAAGGATATTATCATAAATCTCGTGTATGTTGGGTGATTTGAAGATGCGTCCGCCATCTTTCAGTAACGAGGAGAATTACTCTTTGAATGTCTCTAATCAGAAAATCACATCAGGAGAGCAGTGGATCATTTTCGATCTAGTTTAAACCTACTTCTTTGTAATGTAATTACGAGCACGAAATTTATTTTACTTTTTACTTTTGTCATAATTTTCGCGAACTCTGGGACAGATTGTAAAATTAAAGCCGCTTTACCGTAAAGCCTAGATTCCAGGATATCCCGCGGGAAATTATTAGGTACTACAAAGTATGCTGTGGACGCAGTCTTCTCATAGAATAAAGCATTTTACGTTTACATCTTTCATACAATTTTTTGTTATGGTTCAGACTAATTTGTAATTTTTTGGCGTATGTTAAATTTTAATGAGAGTATTAGATTGTGACAGTACAAGTAAAACAACTAGATAACACGTATAGAACATTACGTTAAGATTTATTACGATCACAATATCAAAAGTTGTACTAATATTAAAAAAATGCGAAATTAACTCTTTACATGAAATTTGCAATGGAAATAGTTACGAGAACCGGTAAGGACATACCGGCTTACAACCAAAACAATGTAAGTATTAAATGTATTCAATAATTGTTTTGGGCTGTTAATAGTAGATTATTAAAAAATGATTAAATAACACATTTAAAAGAACAGTTTTATGTTTAATTTTACAACAATTATTTAAATTTATTAAATATTTATTATATACTAATTTAAATTTATATTGAAAACATTTAGATGTTAGACGGCGGGTTATAAGACATTTTGAAACCCGGAAACAAGAGGGAGTCGTAAATCTTGATCCTTTTTCGAAACGTGATTTTTAATAAACGATAATCGGGATTATTTCGTTGCGAACAGCTTGCGTTCACAGCACTCGTTACTCAACCTCCAGGGAAATTACACTGAACACAACATTAAGTGTACCGTGTTTATTCGTTGGACTACGGTTAATTATTATTTGAATTCAATTAATGAATGAATTTAGATTAATAGATAAGAAAATTCATCCTAGTCGAAGGGAATGCATTACACAATGCACATGACTGTTCTTTTGGGTATAAACGATGGTAAGATTTCGCGATTAATAAGGTGTGATGCTTCTTCATCGAAGTAAAGTAACAGCCTGTAAATTTCCCACTGCTGGGATAAGGCCTCCTCTTCCATAGAAGGTTTGAAACATATTCCACCATGCTATTCCAATGCGGGTTGGTGGAATGCACATGTGGCAGAATTTCGATGAAATTAAACACATGCAGGTTTCCTCACAAAATTTTTTTTTCTTCACCACCGAGCACGATGTGAATTATAAACAGAAATTAAGCACATATATAGTGGTGGTTGCCTGGGTTTGAACCCGTCAATCAATCATCGGTTAAGATGCACACGTTCTAGCCACTGGGCCATCTCAGTTCTTCATCGAAATGGAATTTTAATTAGACTTAAAGTAAAATCGTATCTTAAGACTTAATTTATTTTTGTAAAATTGAAAGTATTAATCAAAAACAGTTTATCTATTTATAGATGAATATTTAAGGATCACTCGATGTCTGCGTTTTTATTTATTGATATTCTTTATTCTGTATTGCATAAAAGATATAAAACTATATTTTACATATGGATTAAACAGAAGTTGGGGGCGAGCATCATTCGGCTTTATTGCTAAAACAGCGATCTGTTCCAGGCAAATAAAATTCTGCCATAAACGTATCCACTATCCACCAACTCGCACTGAAGTACTACACTCCTCAAACTTTAGCCCAGCGTTGGGCCACATACAATTACTACTTATATTCGAAATAAACACACTAAATAATGACATAAGATTATATTTTGAACGGTGTTTAAAATGTGTATAAATAAGCAAAAATAATAACAAAAAAGTAAATATCACTTTGTCTGGGATTACGTTGGTTTAACACCATGCTTTTATTAATGAGGTACAATTCATAAGCTTTAACGATTACATTAATACACCTACTTTATCATTTTCAAAGAAAACTTCGCAAAAAATTTCGTTTGTACTTGGGATATAACGTTACGTTAATATTGTAACTAATTGCCAATTACTTTAATTGACGCAGTTAATATCTTTTTAAAATATTTATTTATACTTCACGGTCGAAGCGCTATCTATATTTATTACTCTGTATATCATATGGATGAATAATTACGATGCAACAAAACAGGTTACACTTAAGTTTTTGTTGGTAGTTTTTTTATAGAAAATGTTTCTATTTGAAGAAGCTTGCTTTGGTAGAAGCTCAAAAGATAAACACATCTACAATTATAGATTGGCGGTTTTTAAAGATTAATTAGTAATATATAATTTAGAAAGTGATACTTATAAGGAGTAGAATTGTAGAATATTGTAACAAGAGATCTCTCGCTTATTGAAATTTTTTATTTACAAAATAGCTTAAATACAACTTTTATTTGATGTTTGTTTATAGGAGGTTATAGTGTAAGTACCATAAACCATTGTCTCTTCAGGTTACCCCTAACTCATATTGATAATTTATACAAAACAGCACAGAACTTTACATTGTTATAAAGTGCTAACGACGACGAACAACGACAACGCCTAGCACAGGTGTAATGCTGACATAATACTACAGATTTTTTCTTGTTTCTTTACTATATTGTCCACATATTATAAAACAAAAACCATCCTCTCAAATGACTCTCTCTATTAAAAAAACCGCATCAAAATCCGTTGTGTAATTTGAAAGATCTAACAATACATAGAGACAGACATCGGTGAGCGACTTTGTTTTACACTATTGTTACGAGAGTAACCTTAGCCTTCAATATGGTTTTATGACATTTGATTCTATATCATAATTTATATCACTTTATTATTGCATATCAGTAATATAGCAGGAGCTATTGAATTGAATTTATTATATTTAATTACACTATGTAATGATAATGATATCAGAAATAGGAATAAGTGAAATGTGAAAACCGCCATCGCCTGACAGTTGCATTGTTTGTTAATTCGGTGAGGAAATCACCTTGTAAATCTCGTTAGTCGCCCCACGGCGTAGTTCGCGTTTTTATTCAACAATTACCGTATTTTGTTGTTACGGTAAACGTTTTATGCCGAGGGGAGGACAGCTCGGGTTGCAGATGGTTTTTTTACGTATTATTATTTCACAAATTGCATCGTGTAACAACTTTTAGCGTTAATCTAAGTTTTTTTTTATTGTTCTTAAATTTAATTATATTCAATATTGTATTTATGTAAATAGAGAATTGCTACAAATATAGAATACCATTGAAAGTAGATGATAAAAAAGTAATGGTATATATGGAAGTTAAGTAAATGATATACACTACTAAATAATATAGACAATATTGTGATGGCCCAGTAGTTAGAACGTGTGCATTTTAACCGATGATTTCGGGTTTAAACCCAGGCAAACACCACTGTATATATGTGCTTACTTTGTGTCTATAATTCATCCCGTGCTCGGCGGTGAAGGAAAACATCGTGAGGAAATGTGTCTAATGTCATCGAAATTCTGCCACATGTGCATTGTACCATCCCGCATAGGAACAGCGTGGTGGAATATGTTCCAAACCCTCTCTTTAATGGAAGAGGAGGCCTTAGCCCAGCAGTGGGAAATTTACTGGCTGTTACTTTACTTTATTACTTTACTAAATAATATCGAATCAACAATTTTAAATACATGTATATATAGACAAAGTTGTATATGTAGTGTAGTAGATCAGTTTCATCAAATGATTCTCAATTTTCAAACTGTCCAAAATAAAGCACGAAATGTAATCCTTATTGAACCGGTAACAGGACAGGTGTATGCAGTTTTGTAATCACTTACGCGAGCTTGTACTCACGCAATTCACGCAAGAAGCCGGTATCTCTAGTAATGTAACACAAATTTTGCAATTACTAGACAGAAGAAAGAAAAAACTAAATCTACAAAGTATAACAACAACATATATAGAGATTACTACATATTATATATTAAATGTTTGACTGTCTGCTCTTGTGGCTATCTATATATATCCCTGTTAAATCCATAACAAACATATTAAATCAATGAATATAAATAAACATTGGACAACATCATATACATTACTCTGATCCCAATATAAGTAAAATATTAATTAACGAAACTATAAGAACTATACTGTTGAAACTTGGTAAGTAGATGTATTCTGTGAAGATTTTCACACAAAAATTAAAAAAAAATACCGGTACTAACAGTTTCCCCATACTCCTAAATCGTAATCCGGAATTTACTTTTCATTCAATATCTAAATCTTGTATGTAAAATAAGAGAAGAACAACCGTTATGGAACTGGGGCAAAAAAGTTTGAGAAACGCTGCACTAGGTCATTTTAGAAAATTAAATATAATAATAGTAACAATATACGTTACGGTGTACGTGTTTTGACTGCTATGTAAGACTATTTTTATCTAGCACGTATGCAAAACATGCTGTCGTGCGGAATAAAGTGAAATAGTCTTAATATAGCGAGGGGTTCCGTGACTATCAATTATAACGAAGTTATCTACGCGTAAAGCGAATAAAAACTATTGATTTCAATAATGTAGGTGAAAAAAATTAATGCCCCAATTATATTTTGCATAAACAACAAAGGATTGAAATATTGGCTACTATACTAAATACTACTACAGAATTTGCTTATTTACGATCAGAGGCGGATTTAAAAATTTGCCGCTAGTAGGCTATCAATTTTTTCCGCCCCTACTTTTTTTGCAACATTTATGATTACATCATATTCTCATTCTCAGTCATCATTACATCGGTTTTTTCTCGTTATTAGTATGATTATAAACTCGGTGATATTTCTGTTAATTACTAGATTATTCTTCCAACCCGCTATATAGTGACGAGTATATGGATTACGGACGTAATGTGTATACATATAATTATTTTTTTAAGTTTTTTTTTTTAATTTCTGTAAGATAATAACAAATTTGGGCTAAATTTGCCGCCCCTCTAAATCCTACTTAGCCTATTGGTAAATCCGCCACTATTTACGACATCACATTAGATACTTCAAAAATTATCACTGTATCTTTACTATATTGTCCATGTATTATATACGAAAACATAGCTCTCAAATCACTCATTCTATAGGGACAGACAGCGGCAAGCGACTTTGTTTTATACTATGTAATGATAATGTATCGTGAGCAAACAAATCCATATCCTGTGTTATTCTCTGTGCTAGGTAGTTAGTAAGGTTTACATTTTTCAGATTTTGAACCATAATATGTGTTCAAGATTCACGTGTTATAAATCGCAGAGATTTCGGCTAATTTTAAGCCTGTTTTAATAATAAAACTTTTAACAACTTTAAATAATATTACAAGAATATCAATGTATACTCATCTTATAAATGCGAAGGCAACTCTGCCTGTTAGCTCTTTACACATCGCTGCGCTGATTATTTATAATTAAATATGTAGTATATGTATATATTATATCGTTTTGTTTTTTTTAAACTTATATGTAACTTGATAATGAGGAGTGGATCTTCTGCGAAACTTCGCGCTTATTCAAAAGAATAGGAGCTTGTCGATAACATTTTTAATTTTGGTTAAATTTTTCTTTTTTTTTTCTTATACAGCCGCAGTACCATTCTATAAGCGGCCAGTTAATTTTTTAACTTTGCTAGAGCTCTTCAAAATGAGACCATAAACATCTTTTACGTGCATTTATGGTCCCTTGATAAGTACAGACCCATATGGGTGGTACCACAGATATCCTACCGCTAAACGGTGTATTCAGGATTGTACGCAGAGTACAATAAGGTTTATTTAATTCAACAATACCCAAAATACACAATAATTTTAGATGTCATTGTTGGCGGCAACGAGTACATTATAAGGAGTGGCTTGTGAATGTAATGCCAGTGTATGGGACAAGCAAACAAACGTGACAACTACCATCAGGCAAATTTAATCGCCTGCTTTGAAAACATTTTTTTTTAAATTATTTTATTAATTTATTATTTATTTTAGTTTTTTTTTTATATATGTTTAAGTCGTGCAAATGACAATAAAAAAATACCATTTTCACGGTCTGTAAATTTTTACGTTGAGAGTCGTGTTAGTTTAATATTTAAATTTATTAAATAAGGCAACCGTTATACCTACATCTTTAGATATAGGTTTGTTTCACCAAAGCTTCTGACCGACTGAATGGTACCTAGCTAATTTCAACGAGCCAATGTTACTAGTTAGTACTCACCCTGTATAGCTCCAGCCCAGCACAGCCAGAACAGCGCCCATTTAGCGGTGCGGAAGCGCTGCAGCCACGCTGGTCGCAGCGCTCCCCAACCGCAGCGGAGGTCGCGCTCCGCTGACCATTCTCCATCTCTGTCATTCTGATAACAACATACTTACATTAAAAATTACGAAGTAAGCTCAACAATTTTCAAAATTAGAATATGAATAAAAAAGTAAAAAAGTAAAGTAACAGCCTGAAAATTTCCCACTGCAGGGCTAATGGCCTCCTCTTCCATTAAGAAGAGGGTTTGGAACATATTCCACCACGCTGTTCCAATGCGGGTTGGTGGAATGCACATGTGGCAGAATTTCAATGAAATTAGACACATGCAGGTTTCCTCACGATGTTTTCCTTCACCGCCGAGCACGAGATGAATTATCAACACAAATTAAGCACATATGTATAGTGGTGCTTGCCTGGGTTTGAACCCGAAATCATCGGTTAAGATGCACGTGTTCTAACCACTGGGCCATCTCGGCTATATGAATAAAAATCATCTTTATTAAAGTAGAGTCATAAAAGCAGTTTCAGATAGCCAAGTTACAATGTTGAAGTAAATTTAACGCTACCACCGGTTCAGAAACTAGATTCTACCGAGAACAAGCGGCAAGAAACTCAGTAGTTAATATTTTCCACTATTTTAATTACAGAGTATATCAGTAAACAACTATTATTTTTTTACGTATACTGCCTAGAAGTTAATAAGTACTAAGTACCCGCTCTTTTATCATAAATATAATATGATATTTAGTGTGGCTTTATTTATCAATGTTCTTTATTACATTTTTATCGTAATAATAACAAAATGAGTAAACTAACCTTAACAAAAACATGTTTATATAAAAGCTTCAAATAATTACACATTAACCCGTAGATATAATAGTACCATATTATTTTTATTAAATAGAAAACTCATATTCCTATTATCACTGTTGATCTAACAGCAATATATTAGCATACCAAACAAATACTAAAGTTATTGAAAAGATTACAAAAAAATAGAAATTAGTAATAAAATAAGGCAAATTTTACACTTGTCAATTGACAAAGATGAGCTACTAGTATTTTGCAGAAGCATTATTTTTAATATAGTTACTGCTCTACCCCTATGATTAACGTTATGGTGATCTGAATAATTGGGCTGTCGAACTAATTAATCCTGAGATTATTGCGAACATTTATACTAAATATACTACTCGATAAATTATACTACTCGATAACATAGGTGCAGATTTGAAGGAAGTAATAAGAGAGATCACGAAGAGTCAGATTTACTTGGAATTGAATTAATTCGTCAAAAGAGCTCTTAGGACTATTTACTATCTCAGAGCTCGATGTTACCTCTAGGATGATTTTAACAGTTGGAATACTTACAGTAGTATCAGTATAATTTGTCAACACTATTATGTATATCTATAATAATAGTGATAACTTTATTACACATTATTGCCTGTATAGTATTGCTATAAAAGATTATTTAGAGTTAGCATTAATTGATTACGATGCGGGTTGTATAATATCTAATTAATGGATAAATTATATTTAATTCATTTTAGAGTTTAAAAAAAGTTAAGAAGAAGAAATTAATTAACAGGCCTAATTTTCGAGAGCCGATATTATTAATAGTATTCAGATTCAAATATCGTTCAGTTTTCAAATTATTAAATAAAATAAAAAAGAAAATATTGAAAGGAAACCTCCGCCATTGAGAGGCATGAGAACAGCATGGTGAATAATCTCCAAACGTAAATATTCAGGAGTTATTAGTAATTTAAACTTATATTTGGTAATAAAATTTATATTAAAATCTTATTCTTACCACACAGGACATCCTACACGTTCAGAAACACCGTCGTTAACAAGAGACACCGATCTAAAGTGGATTAAACTAACAAAGCACCGGAACCAATAATTTTGTCACATTCTATTTGGTTCAAGATTTAATGCCGAGCTTAATAAGCCTAATGTTAGGGGTCCGCTATAAGAATTGAAGTAGCTCTCACGTAGTTCACTAACTTAAATTGTACAGCCACAAGAACAGACTAAGGTCACTTACACACGATTAAAGTTATGCACTAAAATATGTGTATAATATATTGTTAGATAAATACAAACTGAATTTAAATGATGAGTATTATTGTCATAATTTATTTTTTGTTTAGAATTTACTGGAGAATAATAACTTTTGGCATTGTGAAGATGGATCTTTGCATAATTTGTGGAAATAATTAGAAAATAATAACTTGGAATATTTAATGTTAAAAATCATGTATGAATATTTGTACGAAATTATTGCCGATATCGATAATAAAAATCATTGAGCTGTTTGTTAATTGATGGCAAAGAATGACTACTGAGTTTCTAGACAGTTTTTCTAGAATCTACATTCCAAACCGGTTGCTTACGTTTAATTTAATTCAAACATAAAGACTCAATATTAGTAATATGACTGTACACAAACGAAGAATAATATTTAATTAAATAAAATTCATTTAAAAAAGTAAAGTAGGTTGAAAACATCTTTGCATATATTAATAGATCTCACAAAGTATATAAATTTTAACAATTTTCCTAGATAACCAAAGCGCCACCCAATTTGGGAACCTTATCACATCTCGTAGGTGATGTCCCTTGTGCCTGTAGTTACATCGAGTCACATCTTCAAATTAGAACATACAATTGACGGTAGAATATATAATAAGTCAGTGCTACCCTACAGGGATAATGCACAAGGTCCTAGCACCAATAATAATAATCTATCCCATTACCAAATTTCCATGATAATCGGTTTAGTAATTTTTTCAAGATTTTGAAAAATATCTGAGATTTGGTATTTAAATATTTCTATTTTTATTTCACATTTCTGTTTAATCAATATTAATTTTATGCACAGGTTTTACGCAAGGCGATGGCTATCTGACCTTTAATATAACAAGAACTAAGTTACGTATGATTACGATAATATTCCAAGCGAGAACTTTCAATTATTATAAGATTTATATCAGGGGTGGACGACATATTGTGACCTTTACCTTGCAGTACATAAATGAAATAATATTAATAGTTTAATTTCAGTAAAAACTACAAGGCTTGAACGAAACGAGATCCAACTAACTCGACCGATCCTGTAACAAAGCTGATTCTAGATACATAATATGGCCTGTATAAAAAGGAAGCCTTATTAAAATATGTATATTTATTTGTACAAATCTTCTGTACGTGAGTATGTAACTGAACTAGTCCTAAAATGGTGATCGATTTCGATCAAGTTTTTGCTTGTATTTGATTTGATTCCTGTATTAGATTGGACTCGATACGTGACGCCCGGACGAAGTCGGGACGGCAGCTATGATACAAATATATCATATATTCGTAAAGCTATAGATATATTGTCCGTGTGTTTTGTGAGCCATTTATATATGTTTTATTTTTCATTAAAGATCTATTTCTTCTGATTACATTTCTTATACATTCAGATAAAGATGTCACTTGAATAATCTTATATCATTTTAATAGGTTTTTTATGTAACAAATTAAAATATCCTATAAATATAATAAAAATAAAAAATATAATAGAACTGCTTTTGTAGCTTTTTATTATAATATAATAATATACTAAAAAATACTTGATTTATCAATTATTTAGTGTAAGTATACTTGATAAATATATGTACATAACGATTTTTCAGTTCAAAGTTCTAGCACAATCATTATCATTGATAATTTTAGAAAATAAATACGACAATTTCTTATTTTTATTGCAACCAATTAACACCGAAACTATTAACTCCCAAATGGTTGATAAATGAAGTGTAAAAACCAACTGAAATGTTTTTTGTTTTTTTTTTTAAATAGATTTAAAATAAATTAATTACGAAAAATTCCAAAGACTATCAAGACATCATGAACATTTTGGTCCACCTATGAATGGTGAAAAATATCCACATGAATCACTATGATTACGATCAGTAATCTGACTCGCCCACCACATCCTGACATACCTCGCTGCTGACTCCAGACTGATTTTGATTTAAAAGGAACACTAATAAATACCAATCAGGACGTAGCAGGAAACTGGCTGACATTATATCTTCTTTAACCAGAATTAAAGAATTAGTTACTAATAAGGTACCGCGTAGGTAAGTTGAAATTCCCAGCATTAATCCACTATAATGTATATTTCCATTGTACATATAGTATATGCCTGTATTATACATATACTCTCGAACACTCTTTTTATTAATAAAGAGTACATCAAAATCAATGGTGTAATTTCAAAGATCTAAGCGTACAGATTACGGGAAGTAAAGGAAGAAGAAGGAAGATTTTTGTTTTATACTACGTTAAAAAAAAGTTAATAATTATGAAGAGGTTCGAATTGTAAAGATGAATCCCTATTGGAACCTTTTTAATTTTTTTTTAATAAAATGGTAGTTCTATCTATTATATCTATATCCGAAATGTAAGGTTTGTCTTATTATAGTTTAATTCTTTAACGCTGACTGTAGGGTTGACACGCACGATATAAATTTTTTATTTTGTATATGATTAAGGTTTTATATCAATAATTCATTACTGTTTTCTTTTTTATAGATTTTATTGATATTATCCTGTTAATAACTTTATCGGTATCTCGTGTCATTTATTTTGATGTATTGTTTAATAATTCAATGATTTATTACGTTCTTTTTAATTTAATTCTTTTTAAATTATGATGCAAAGTTTCTTGTAAGAGAGCTTCTGCCGTGGTATATATATAATGCCGTTACCTTAACACAATTATGATGTATGAGCCAAAAATGAGCAAAAAAATTCAACATGTAAGTAACTTATCGATAATAAGACCATAAAATTATTTCCAAAACTAAATCAAGATATCAAAAAATGGCAAATATATGAGGATAGATATTTTTTCTTATTAATATGCGATCAAGAGTTGGAAGTTATGACATCTTAGTTATAACACTGCAGCCTTTTTTTTCGCTGGAAAAACGCTTTTCGCGCTTCCCCCACGTGATGGAAAGTGGGGGGACACCCCGGTTTCCTGGACGCCGATTGCGCCCAGGTCCACCGGGTTTACAAACTAAAAAACCAGCGGTACCCTCACCGTCTCTCAGCGGGCGCCACGGGATCGCTTACACATGCTACCGTGGCATACCACTGCAGCCTTGCATAAAGTACATTTTTACTTCGATCATTACGAACTACGATGACTCTAATTAATGTGTGTTGTGTTGTGAGTCTCGTATTTGTTCTAACAGAATATCTCTACAGATAAAATCTTAAAACAAATTATTTATTAATCAATCACCTAAGTTGGAATTTTGATTTCTGTAACGATACGATGTAGAATTATCGCGATTATTACACATTTAAATAAAATGATTTTAATAGATGATTTAAATAGAATGAATAGTGTTCGAAACGTCGGGATGTTTTAAAAATAATTAATATACGCGATTCATCCGTTATAATTAGTTTTATTTAGATGTAGAATTAGTTTCTTTATGGTTAAAGATATTTATTACTGAGGAATTAAATTAAGTTTCACTTACTTGAGCAATAACATACGCAATCTATACATAACTTTGATATGTAGAAGTAATGTACAGTTTTAAATATTTTACTCTGTACACTAAAAAGGTTACACTATTCAATTACACTAAAACAAAACCATACAAATTAAATACTACTAAATAATATTGAAGCGAGTGCAAATTCGTACGTTTACGTTTTTTTTTTTAGTTAATTATATGAAGGTATCTTTATTATCTTCCCAATTAAAAAAAAAATATGAGAAAAAAGAATTGATACTTATTACTTATGTATTTATACTTACTTTATATAAGCATTTTTATTGTTGTAAATTTTTAACCTTAGTTTTTTTTTTACTTTGTTGATTTGTACGTAATTTTAATTGTAAATTTAAATGTTAATGTGATTAAAGGAGTATAAAAAAGTAACTGGCGATAACGATTGGAGCGTTACATTGATTTAACATATATTTGTAAATTCATAATTGAAATTGTGATTGCAAAATACCTTTCTAATTGTATATTTTTAATAAAACAAAAAATATATTATAATATTTTACGAACAAAATAAGAAAATGTTTGTATATAGACATATTTTATATTTATATTTTTATATTATTTTATAAAAAAACTTTCTATACACATAAACACACAAACAAACCATTTTTAATTTTTTTTTGTAATATTTGTAGATATTAATATTAATTTTTTTTACAAAGAATTCATCGCAATATTATACTTAATAATTACTAATTCTTAAATTGAGTATTCTTGTTAAATGTAATTACTTTCAATTTATGTATTTTAATAATGATAATTATACATATTTTTATAGTTTTAATTTAATTTTGTTACACTTAGTCCTTGTTGTTTTGCTTTAAATTACATTAAATATTTTAAAGTTTTCACTATGATTAGAATTCCTAAGACTTTAAATGGGAAGAAATATTATCGAAATAATTTATTTTATCATCTTTCAATAAATATTAAATAAAAGTAACTAATACCATTTCAGCACATCCAATTGATACTCGTACACAATAAAAAACACGTATTTAAAACATACTTTTCGCACAAGCTATTCGTGTTGCAAACTTAACGTGAAAAGTTTCGAGTCGAACGACGACCGGCGTATAACCACGCTACCAACCCAACCCCACGCGGGAAACTGAGGGTTCCCGGAGCCCGTTACTGTATATAAACAACCGGGTCACAGATAAGCAAAAAGCAATAGATGCTTTAAAAAAAATCACAACTACTTTTGCCCGTTAAAAATACTGAATTATGAAACATGCTTTATGTGTAAAAAAATATAACTGTTTCCTGCAAATAAATAGCTTAAAGGTAACTAAAGTCAATAATCCGATCAGTTCCGACATGTTACTTTTAAACGTATTCGTTCCTAATTACGACGGTATGTAATTAACACTGTTTATTTAATCAATTACTTTCTTAACAGCGAAACAATATTTTTATTTTAGGTATTGTAACAATACAATACATTGGATTCGATATTAAATTAATAAAAATAACTTAAGACATTTTGAAATGTTATTATTGATACAGATTAAATTGAAATGTTTTGTAAATTTTGCGCGGCATTTGTAATGTATTCTCTGTTCGTTCATTAGTCTATGCGCACTCACTGCGCACGTGCGGCTTACTTGACGTGAGTTTAATCTGATTTTGAAACTAAATTAAAAGCGCCATATTTATGTGTTTTGGAGGGAAACTGGCCTGCATAATATATTTTCTTTTTAGTTCAAAACAGGAAAGTAAGAATATCATGTATAGCTTTTATTTTTTGTTTGTATAAATTTCTTAGAGCGATCTTAGGCTGCTGTATTACTAACTTGAATTAGTTTTCACATATGTTAATAAGTTTGTTTAATGTAAGATGTATATGCATATTTAGTTGAATAATGTTTATCTAGAGATTTATAACAGAAAGCAATGAAACACAAACATTAAAAGTAAAAGAAAACTAGTATTATCGTTGTCTATATTAATTATTATATCATTAATCAACCTATAAATACGACACATTTATTATAATAATCAAAATGACAAGCGATCAGAAAATATTACAAAAAAATATAGAAATTGATGCCTAATTTCTTAGCCGAATTTTCGCTGGTCGTTAAGACGATTAACTATGTTTTCAATTCGGAAAATAAAACACCTTACTGTTACCGTACACGAGTATCATCGCATACTGTTATATAAAAATTAAATTATACTGAGGTAAATACCTTTGAACCTTTAATTATTGTATAGTAAGACACAAATTAGATGTAGCATCGGAAAATGCAATGGAATGAAAATAAAACCGATTACTGCCGATTTACACAACCACCAAAAATAGCTCCCTATCGCGCCATTCGACGCTATTCGTCGCTATAGATTCAAGCGACAGAGAAAGCAAGTGCATGTAAATCGACGCGTCAAATTGACGAATATATTAGGTCATATGATATTACAAGTTATTACGTTTGTGCAAAGATCATATTCGCGTGAGAAATAAATATTGATAATTTGGGATAGCGTACTCAAATCGGATGTGATCGGTTTTACGAATTTTGCCGATGCGACATCTAAGTTGTGTCGTACTATACAAGGTTATATGAAATGTAAGGGTATTCTGAGTCAAAACTTCAAATGGTGAATTTGCAAGTTATATGATATGCGACATTGACTAAAATAATTATACAATTGATAGGGGCACACAGATCAAAATAGCGTGACACGCTGTAAGTCAGTTTTCAACATTCCACGGATGACATACGAATTCTGTAACAATTCACACAATCACACAGCTGTTTCAAAATGAAGGTTATACCAAGAACACCTGCGAGAAAGACATTTATTAGCTCTTTTTCACCAATTAAATAACACATTATTTTGTACGATATGACGTATGCTTCAAAAACATAAATACTAACTACACAATATTTTATATTTATTTACTAGCTGTGCCCGCGACCATGTACGCATTTAAATTTAACAAAATAAAATATATTACTGTAGCCTAAATTACTCCTTATTAAATCAGTTATCTGCCAGTGAGAGTCCCGTCAAAATCGGTCCAGTCGTTCCAGAGATAGACAACATTTTTTAACAAATGATATTATAGTATATGTACCGTGATACCGCAAAATCAAAAAATCTAAATCAAAATAAACTTTATTCGAGTGGGCTTTTACAAGCACTTTTGAATCGTCAATTAACAATTAAGTGAAGCTACCACCGGTTCGGAAAGTAGATTCTACCGAGAAGAACCGGCATGAAACTCAGTAGTTACTCTTTTTCAACATTTAAAAAATACAAAGTCCTATTAGTTATACAATTATTTAAATTAACATATCCTGCGTAGAAGTTAAAAGGTATTAATTCCACGCTTTTGTAACATCTACAAAATCTTGTATCAAGTAATACGCCTTTTTTACCAATGTATTTTTTATAAACGATTTGAATTTACGAAGAGGCAAAGTTAAAAATGTCTGCGGAATTTTATTTTGGTTTGGGCTATTTTGATATTTAAAAAAAAACACTCCAATTTTGTATAGATAATCTCGTATTTCGATATAATGCATTATTACCTAACTAGCGACCCGCCCCGGATTCGCACGGGTGCAATGATATGACAGAAACTTCTAAAATAATCAGTGTTTCTTTCCTATATTGTCCATGTATTATTTACAAAAACCTTCCTCTCGAATCACTCCATCTATTAAAAAAAAACTGCATCGAAATCCGTTGTGTAGTTTTAAAGATTAAAGCATACATAGGGATATAGGGATAGAGAAAGCCACTTTGTTTTATACTTTGTAGTAATGATTTTTAAACGATATTTAAAGTAATTGGCAAAGTGAACCTGCGAATCTTCCAGAAAGGATTTATTGAATGGCGGATCCGGAATTCGTGCAGTTACGTGAATATAAAGACAATATATCAAGTTACCCTGTCCCCGTCCTCTCGCCTGATGCGCAGGTCGATGGTCTGGAAGCCATCGTCTACGTTCTCGAAAGCCTTGTTGATGCAGCCACCTGCATTTTCAGGCAGCATTGTACACTGTTGACAAACAAACAAGATTTTAAATAGACTTCTTTAAAAAGTTTATATAACATGTAAACAAATTATATGTTAAAAAGATGTGTCGTGGAACACTCGTTTGGAAGTCGACGAAGAAAGACGAAGTATCTTTCGCTGTACTATATTATGTATTAAATAACAGACACATGAAATTAATTAACAACGTTTGAGAATGTATATAGCCGAGATGGCAGTGGTTAGAACGCGTATCTTAACTTATCATTGCGGGTTCAAAACCAAGCAAGCAACTCTGATTGTTTATAGGTATAATTATTGTTTATAATTCATCTCAGTCGTGATAAAACCTGCATATGTCTAATTTCAACGAAATTTTTCCACATGTGAATACACCAACTCGCATTAGAACAGCGTGGTAGAATATGCTCCGAACATTTTGAATTATCTTTACGACAAGGAATAAAATTCTTATTATCATTCCAGTATTCCCGTTTATTAATCCACTATCAATAAAAAACAATAAGAAAA
Source organism: Vanessa cardui (assembly GCF_905220365.1). Lineage (NCBI taxonomy): Eukaryota > Metazoa > Arthropoda > Insecta > Lepidoptera > Nymphalidae > Vanessa > Vanessa cardui. The sequence continues at coordinate 15,607,693 of NC_061123.1, forward strand.
ATAAGTCTATATAATATATAATAGAAAGAAATAGATAGAGTTAAAGAAAGGGAACGATTGCCTGAAGGCGTCTTTTTCCTTACGTGATGTTTTCGGCCAGTTCACTGTAAGCCTACTGTCGCATAAAAGAACGTACAGTTGTACCTACTCCTATACTACTAGTCTCATAAGCCGATGGGCTGGTCAACAGCACCAAGAAATAATACAGGATCAAAGACCTTTCGCACTTGCGAGAAAAGACTGGAAAACATACAGTGTTCTTTTTTCAAAGACTTCTTTAAAAAAAATATTTTAATAACTTTTACTAGCTCGACCCGTTTTTCCCAATCCAGGAGTCACTCCTCTTATTTTTTTCTTAATTCGTCCTTTATAGTCAAGTTAATTTATGTAATTGTAGAAACCGGGGGTACGATCCAGCTGAACTTAACTCCAAATGGGGCAACTGCTTTATCCTGCAGTCTCCTTTATTTTTATTGTTCTAATTAGTTCAATTTTGAAATTGGAACTTTTACTTTTTTTCCGATTTTCTTTCATGCCTAATCTACATTGTGGTTTCAGAGTAACCTCATTAACGCAAACGAATACAAATTAACTAGTTGCAAGTTTTACTAAAAACGTGACATTGTTTACTACTTTACAAACATCGTATAAGCGATGAACACATCTCGTTAGGATCATGAATATATGCATGTCATCCGCACTCCATGCATACATTACTCTGTAATCAAGTAAAACATTTTTTTCCTAATAACCTTCTACTCTAAATTAAACGCTGATAAGAAATGTATTATAACGAGCTCGTAATAAAACCTGTCTACGCAACTGACATGACTGCGTCTACTCTTTACGTAAATGCAGTAAAAAAGACACAATATGTTACGTTGCATATAAGTCTTAGACGATTACTAAACCGATGAACAATATATATAGGTATTTCAAAAGTTGTAATTCGCCTTTTGTTTACATAATTACATTAATAAACTGAAATATTATGCACGCAATAATTGCAAGCATTCATATTTAAAAAAAAATTCATATAATTACTTAAGTTAATAAGCATCACTTGTGGACAATCGCCATTTTGACTACTAAGTCAATAAGCATCAAAAACCGCCATTTTGAATTTTATTGAACACTCCAAATATGGCAACAAAATGTTATTTCTATTGAAATTATTATACGTTTAAAGTCAGTTAAGGCTTATTATATTAATGAAAATAACTTTATTTGACGCGTAACATTATAAAAACTATTATAGGCTATTAAAACCAAACATTCAGCCAGAAAAACTAAAATTAGTATTGAAAACATAAATTCAGTTTTTTTAAGGATATATAGAACGCACCTAAAATAAATCATTTATTTTAAAATATTGCATAGATTTCTGATTATACAGTTTATAATTACTGTAAAAATGAGCGCGGAATTAGCACGTTCAATTAATCTTTTTAGTTTTTTGTAGCTAATTTTTGCTCAAGATGTTATTTGTTATATTCGCTAATGTTATGCTCTGTGGGCATTCAAGCCTGTAACTTGTAAATGAAGAATACCTACTTAAGCGAAAGAGCTTCGGCTGGCTATAATAGTAATTAGTTATATTTTTTTCTTGAATTTTTTTTTTGGCGAAAATAATATAAACCTAAGGAATTAGCTACTAATATTAGTCGTATCGTTAGCGCTGATTCCAAGATACAGAAAAAATATTATCATATTTTATAATAGATAATGCCCGTGGCTTCACTTGGGTTTTAAAAGTTGTTTATCGGGTGTAATTTAAATATTAGCCTCTTTCCTTCCTTGAAGTTTAAGTTTGCTTCGCACTAAATTTCACTAAATTCGCTTCATTGGCCTTTGGCCGTAACAGACAAACAGATGGACAGATAGATTTACTTCCGCTTACTATTAGTATAGAAGCTTTCCCATTTAATATTATAAGATATGATACCTAACTTTACAGGCTTAAATAATCCAAAATATAAATTAAAATCTAGCAACATCAGTATTCTATGCTATAATTTTAATATAATTAAAAAAAAACTACATTGTTAAGGTTACACATAATATTTTATGTATTCGACATTCAATATAAAACCGTTTGCTCAGTGACGCGAATCGTATGATTACATTGGTGCAGTGACGTCACTAATTAAATAGAAAGGCGTGTGCGCCGCCCGTACTAGTTCCCATGAGTATTGTGTGAGCGATTGTGGACGATGCTTTATGAGAAATTTGATTGAAAATTTAACATTTTAAAATATATTCAAACCATATATGTGACATGACAAAGTCTTTTTTTTATGAAATAGGTTGGCGGACGAGCATATGGGCTACATCACCCATAGACAATGACGCTGTAAGAAATATTACTATTCTTTACATCGTCAATGCGCCACCGAACTCGGGAACTTAGATGCTATGTCGCTTGTGCCTGTAGTTACACTGGCTCACTCACCCTTCAAACACAACAATACTGCGTACTGTTGTTTAGCGGTAGAATATCTGATGAGTGAGTGGTACCTACCCAGGCGGGCTTGCACAAAGCATTTGTGTTATGAATATTTTTAAAAAGTATCAAAATTGTGCGTCTCAAATACGAATCTTGATTATATTTTATTTATAACAATACTAAACTGCAGCTCAATTTTCTAAAACTTTACCTTTAGCATACAAATCGTCACCCCTCGCTTGAAAGGAAAGAATGAAAAAACTCAAATTATCTCCATTACAAATTCAATCTAAAAAGTTCAGCGGTTTAAACGTGTGAAGTTATAAACTAGAGTTTTATCGCATTTATAATATTAATGTAGATATAGATTTGACTATAGGTACCCCAGGAGTGAGGAGGCTGGTAAAGTTGAGTCTGTGCTGGAGGACTTTGCATTAATAATACAATTTAATTATATTCGCTCTTTAACAGCCAAACTACTAAAATTAATTTGACGAATTTTGATATGGAACTTCAAGGGATAAAAGGTAAAAAAAGCGAACGAAGGCGCGGGCGGCAACTAGTATTATATAGTTAATAAAGAGTTGAAAAGGCCTCAGAACTGTTATAATGAGTACATATTCGGATTACATATGAGTACAGTTTTGGATGTTCTATGAAAATAATCATTTATTAAAAACAATTTTATTCTTTCATGGCAATTTAACATGCAGATTTGTCTCATTCCGTACGAACTCACTTCGTTTATCATGCGTGAAAACTTGAAAAACGATTTATTATTATATGAAATTTAGTCGTGAGTATCTTTTGAATGTTATAATTATTATAGATTCATATTGACAGCGTTGTGGACTAAGGTTTGTGGAACTAACTCTTGTTAGTGGCAAAGTTACAGGAGTTGATTTTTTTTATTTCGTTAGAGTAATGTTTAAATTCATTTGAAATAAACTGTATGTATATGTGTATGTTATCGTAATCGTGATTGTGAGCAATTCATTGTAATAGGAGATACATGAGACGATATAATTATGTCATAAAGTTAATAACTCGCAATTCAAACAGCTTATCATATGCCCTAGACTAGAAACATGGGCAAATACTTTGTAGCGTCATTACATTTTTCAAAATAATAAAGTCTCACCACTAAATTATTTTGTGTTGATTATTATTTAGGGCGTTCAAAAGGATTTTGTAAATGCTGATGAAATCGTAATGGAATTAGACAGAGAAGTAATTTTGAAACTGGATACATACCTATTGGATACATACATACATAATAATTCGATTGATATGAAAAAAATGAAGCGGTCATGAAGACCGGCAGGATTGTTCCGATGAAGAAGCGGTAGATTGCGATATCTAGCTATTAATAAATTATATATGGTACGTATATAGTATGCAAATAAAACGATACGAACTGCCAAGAAACCTGAAGGTAAGTCTATGCTCAAAAAAGGGAGGAAGATGGTAGCGGATCACACTGAAAATATTGACAAAAGAAATAAGTATACTCTTTATTAAAGTAGGCTTTTACTACTACAAAGACTATATTTTATGAAGCTACCACCGGTTCGGGAAGTAGATTATACCGAGAAGAACCGGCTCAAAAGAAACTGACAACGTGTTTAACTAATTTATTTACAGTATAAGTATCCTAGCAGAACCAACGACATTATCGGCTAAATATATTTATGATATAGTTCTGGCACACATGCAGCCTCTCTAAAAGATAATTTAAGATTAATTTAATCAACAGTCATGTAATTTTTAGATATAAGTTGTATTTACATTGTTGTGTTGATAAGAAAAATTGTAAGAGAACAATGGGACTGACATATTTTTTATAAATAAAAGTCCCTTACTTAAATAAAGAATAAAAAAATAATTAAAAAAAAACGCTTTTATTTTATAACATTTTTTTTTCAATTGGAAACCTATGTCCCAGCGCCGATGGATACAGACACGGTGCAAAGTTAGTAATATAATAATTATCATGAACCATTCAAGTGTCATACGTTACTTATCGAGAAATGTTCCGTTATGTTGTGACCCGCAACGTACGAGTGGATTTATTAATATAACTAACATATTGTAATCACTTACTAACGGAAATCGCCATTTATCTTAATATAATGCACGTGTACCAATCGGACGTTAATAATTAAAACATTGTAATAATATTTCAGTTTGTAACGTAAAGAGCAGAAATGGCCCAGTGGTTAGAACACGTGTATATAAACCGAAGATTTCGGGTTCAAATCCAGGCAAGCATAACTATATATATGTGCTTAATTTATGTTTACAATTCATCTCGTACTCGGCGGTGAAGGAAAACATCGTGAGGAAACCTGCATGTGTCTAATTTCATCAAAACTCTGCCACATGTGCATTCGAACAACCCGCACTGGAACAGCGTGGTGGAATATGTTCCAAACCCTCTCCTTAATGGAAGAGGAGGCCTTAGCCCAGCAGTGGGAAATTTACTTTACTTTTTTCTTACATTGTAACGTGACTCGGGAGCGGATTTGATAGCTTAACATTTGTGAGAAAAAATTTGAAGAAAAATAATTAAGAATCTATACGAAAAATTCTCACTTCGCTTCTCACTCTTGCAATGTTTCCGAATCGACTAACAGTTATACGTCTTGATGTGTGTACCCTTTAAATGTTATAATGAATACCATACTGGACAATGATGTTTACATTTATAAATGTGAAAGTAACTCTGACTGTCTGTCTGTCAACCAAACCAATGAACCGAATTTGATGAAAAGGACATAAGCTCCAAAGAAGGACATAAGCTACTTTTTATGCCTAACACCTAACAATCAACCCAATAAAACGCGAACGAAGCCGCAGCCGAAAACTAGTTATTATATATATCAAATTCCACATCTAGGACGTAATTAAACTTAAGAAACAATAATAGTTCTGCCTCCACACCAATCAACTATTTTGATTACAGAACTATTTTTGATACGCAACGAATCTAATCAAAAAATCTCATTAAAAACCTGCAAACTTGAAAAGTAGTAGAAGTGGAAAGTAAAGGTTCTGGAACTGATGTCTCTCCAATTATGTAGTGTTGCCGTCCCATATGATTGTGAGAGTGCAAAAAGTGTACCTGCGTTTGTAAACGGTTTTGACTTTACTACCGAGACAAAGTCAAAAAGAGTTGGATATCTTTATTATGTTCTGTGAGACTGAAATAAAAACAGCTATTTAAATTCATATAAAGTCCTAGAAACCATGTAAATCATCCGAAGTCACTGTTAATCCCGCTTAATAATAGTATTCGAGTAGGGTTTTACAAGCACTTGTGTATCGTCATTTAACAAAGTATATTAAGTGAAGCTAGCAATAGTTCGGATGTTTTCCGACTTTACTGAGTCGGAAATTTGGCGTTATAAGCTTATCCTTACGTCTCGTACACGTAAAATGATTATCACTGAGTCTATTTTATTTAAAATTATCAACGTACTGTAAATATATATAATATCGTCATAAATATATGGTGACCTAACAGTAATTATTCATATTTGTTAAAACAAATGGAAGGGAGTCTCTAATTTCAAGATTATAAATAGACATATCAAATAAAGGTATCAAAGTCAGCTAGTTGTCTAACGTTAACAGGGATGATAAACGAGGATTCCACTGAAGTTTGGATTGGAATTTCCAATGATATTCCTAAAAACATCGTACCATCGCCTACATCATGACAGATATGACAGGATAGGGTAAAAACTACATTTGTTTTTTTTTGTGTATTCAAAACTATTTAGTTTATTGTTAATCAATCGTTGGTGTCTATGATAATGCACTGCTCACATATTCATAATCAGTGTTCTTTTGACCCTAAAATCAATGAAGTATTGGCAGCAAACAACGATGCGTCGCTAGAACCTTTAACATAGAAAGGAAAATCATTTATATATACTAGGAATAGAAAAGGACCCAAAATTAATACTTGTGGAACATCAATTTTTAATGTAGATCCAGAAGACTATTCCATAAATGAAACCTTATTAGACTCTTTGACTTAAGTATGTTGTAATTCATATCCTCGTAAATGTATGAAAAAATAAGAACTGCAATTCTGTATTTATAAACTTTTTATCGTGTCACATTTGAACGGACGTGTAAATTTTTGTCTACAATAAATATATTTTACTTTTTATTCATCAAGGAAAATTTCTAATTTTATTATTCTTCACAACCCTCTTTATTCAAGATCTTATGAACTATTTGTTTACAATGTTGATCTGCTGTTGTTAGATTCTATTTCAACAGTGAGGTCTCCTATGAGCTGTAGATAAAAGTAATAAGCAGTCTCTTCCATGCTCGTGAATAGATAACAGGGTAAAGAAGGTCAACTCGTGAGTTCAAAATTACGCTAATGCAAGTGTATTAAATCAATACATTCTACTATTCACCTCATATCTTGCCGACAAAAACTCACACAATTAATTTATAGAATAAGTTTTATATTGAATCAACAGGGAATTATAAATAAAGATTTACTGATGACTTGGTCTGAATTTTGGTTAACTTTTTTGACTTTATTATTCGTATAGTCTTTTACGAAACAGTCTATTAACGTCACGTTGCTGGACTAAGGTCTCCATTTGGGAAGGTTAGACGTTAATTGTGCCAGCCTGCTCCAATGTGGGTTGATGGATACACATGTGGCAGGATTTCATTGAAAGAAGATACGTGCTGATATCTCAGGATGTTTCCTTCACTGCCAAGATGAAATTATAAACACAATTTTAGCACATAGAAATCCAGCCCCGTTTGGGTTTCGACCCCGCAGTTGTCGGTTAAAACGCAAGCGTTTTCATCACTTAGCTCTTTAATATACACTTACTTTTACAAATTCATTAATGTTATACATAATAATCATATAATTAATTATGATTAATTATTATGTATAACAGTAACCGTTATACTCGACAGCAAGTGATATATTTTCTAAAATCTTCAAATATGTAAAATTATGTAGATTATATGAATTATATAGCAAACTCTAATGAACGAGGATGATATAATTTTGATTGATTTTGTTATAATATAAGTGTTATTGGGACATTAAACTTATTGATTTATTCGCCTTCTCTCACATGAAGGTTTAAAGGTCCTGACGTATATTACATCCAATCACAGGAAGAGATAGACACATCAACATCTTTGACATTGAATTGACGACCACTGCTCGTTGAGATCTTAAATATAAATAATAAATCTATTATTATGAATGCTACTGAATAAAAACAAAATCTCAGAATCTATAACGCCTACAAATTTGTAATTTGACTGGTAAGTTCTTTATAGGGCGTAGAACTCCACCACTAAGGAGATTGGCTCGGCGCGGTGTTTTGAAGTTTATTTTGAAGGTTAAAACGGCGTGTTGGTTAAGTGGTAAAGCCACAAGTCCAGCTGGTATATAAAGTTATTCAAAAACGTTTCTAGCAGTATTTGTTGTAATAAAGTAGCTTAAAGCAAATCAAATGGAATATGTAGATCTGAGATTTGTTTATCTACTTCTTCGATGGAATGGTGTATGGGTCAATTAATATTAATACAATATTTACATAGCGTAAATTAACTATAGGACATAGAGAGTTGAAATTCACAATTAAGCAGCACTGTAAAGAGGCGCACTAACAAAAAAAAGGCGTAGAGAGCTGCGTAAATAATAATTATTATGATACCTAATCAAGTTGTTCGAAGTAAAGCACAGCACTAGATTAATATGATTATTATAATGTTATTGGAATTGAATTAAACGAGTATTCTAGTAGCAATTATAGCAAATTGCAACTCTTGATGTAGTTATTAATAAAGATAAATAAACAACATGTGACATTGAAATAGTGTTATAGCATTGTACGAAAGAATAAAATCAATATATGATATTCATTACGGTTTCGCCAAAAATTGCTTTTCAAATATCGACAGAGCTGTTATCGTTCGAATGTCAAACTATAGTGGCGTAGTGTTATATATTATTAATGAAGTTATATTAATCAGGTACTATTTGTACTTAAATATGTTATTAGCAAAATATTTCGGCTGGTTTCAATACATAAAATATACGAGATAGGTACTTTGTTGTTTGTTGACTTTCTGCGGGCCGCGACGAGTGATGTTTTTGAGTGAATATAAAACAAGAGTGTATTGTAAAATGTTATTAAATGATTACGCATTCGTACACTATTATTTAATGTTATAACTTTAAAATTCTATAATCACGTATATTCATTAGGCCATATCATTTATCCTTAACAAAATTAACAAACATGAAACTAGTTCTGATGTAAAGCTTACGTACGTAAGTTAAATAAGCCCATTACTGGTTTTTATATAAAAACCTCACATAGCTATTAATGATTAATGTATCCTTTTCAGGTGTAATCACTCAGTATGTAACCTTAGTTACCAAGGAGTAGATAGTTATTTATTCGAAAAAGTCGTAATTAAAAATGGCCGGCCAGCTCTTATTTGAAATTTAAATTAGTCTATAATGTATACATAATTAACTTTTATACATTTTTATTTTATTTTTAATAAAAATTAATGTTTATAATCACTCACACAATTATAGCAAGATTAAAAAAATAATATTTTTTTACAGTTCTATAAACACGTGTTTTTATTATTGAAATTAACTAGGTAAATAAATAATGTAATCCATATATAAAAAGTTTTGTTCGCGTAAGTTACACAATATATCTGACTACAACTATGATTATTCTAACTATACTTATAACAGAGAAATTTGATCTAAACACCTGTTTTGTCGCGCGCAGAACCTGCTGACAAACAAAGATCAGCTGACGAGTCTGAACGAGTTAAAAACTCGCATCCCTATGGTATCACACTGTAATCATTAGCACAACACTATAACCACTTCAACCATAAAATGAATATAATTCTAACTTTTTTCAAAATATTATATTCACAATTAAAAAGATCAAAACGCAGCACAGATAACAAATTGAATATTATATAAGAGCGGAAAAAGTAAAAGTGAATTGCGGTGCGCAAGACGTGGTTCGAATTTTGAACTGTGTTTTACGCGCGAAGCGTGCACCGTTTCACCTGTCGCGAAGCTGACTGTGCGGCGCGCGCGCCGCTAGTGCTGTAACAGAAAAGCAAACTTAATGTCGATAATACCTTTGTTATCATTAATTAATATTTTTCTTCATTAAATATGAATTTGAAATCGTGTTATAATATTTTTTTTGCGCTACTTATTATTATTAAGGACGGGCTAGTGTTAATTAAACCATCTAATCTAATTAGTTATTAAATATTTTGTCTGTATTTACGCTTCCTAAGTCAGTCTTCTCTCAACAACAATGTAAAATATTCACATAAGTAAAATTAATTTTAGTCATAATTTAAAAAAGATTTCATTCTACTACTCGGAATTAAGATAAAAATTCCAATTTTTGTGGTACATTTGCTGTCAAATCTAAGTATTTCATTTATCAATACAAAGTCAATAACTTGTATGTTAAAAAATATAATGCAAGTGTCACAGTTTGATAGATGCCAGTTATTTACAGCTCATTAAGACGTTATATTGATAACGTGTGTGTTTATGTCAATCTTATATCAATTGATGACAATGTTACAGCAATTAACACATTCATTACATAAAACGATACAGTTAAAACATTACTCATTCAGATGTTTTGCTGACAAAAATTAAACAGACTGAACGTTTCGTGTTTTCTAACTTATATCAATACTAGCTGTGGATTAATCCGCTGTTATTTCAGTTTTTAACTCTAAGATTATAATACTGACATTCAGATTTTATCTATTGCAAACAAACTTATTTTATTCATAAGTACAACTCGGTCCGCACGGTTCTAGCTAAAATAAATTTTAGTGTTATAATATAATAGTAAATAGTTGCTCTCAATAATTGTTATACTTAAATGTCATTCAGCTATAATTACTTATACTTAAATAATATTGGACTTTCATATTCAACAATCTACTGATTTAATTCCAAAGGGGAATTGATTTCTAAGATACATTAATATTACACCTCCAAACCATATATAGAGAATACTTTTTAAATATCAAGTCTTTCACTTCAAAAATGTAGGTCTCTCATATAACCTCGCAGTCCCGATTTACGTTTTTGGATTGTAATTTCATAAAATTAGTGGACGTCTAAACCCTATAAAGAACCTATCTGCCAAATTTCAACTTTCAAGCGAGAGGTATTACATTTTTATATATGTAGAAGATATATAACAACTATAAAAAGACCTAAAAACATAATTGATAAAGAAAAACTTGGGTTGCTACTCAAATAAATATATATATATGACTTGCTGTATTATTAATTATCGACTGTCGATAAGAAAAACATCGATAATAATAGTAAAAAAGGTATCCCTTACCTGGTCAAGGACCGCGTGGCAACCTGTTTGACCGGAAATGTAGGGTGGCAGAATGTGTATGGAAACTATGGATTTTTACACTTGACTGATTATTATTTTTTTAATTCCATTATTATGAGTGAGCGAGTTATAATTAGTACGTTTTTATAATAAAATAGCATGACGTCATTGGCCTCGTCTGCGTAAAATATGTATTTTGGCATTTTATGAATACAATATAAAGAAAAAAAGCAAGTAAAGTATTACCATACATAATCCATAGGGCGATAAACTCTGCGTAATTTGTGTGTCTAAGGATCAAGGTTTCTGTGTTTGTATTTTAATTATTACTAAATAAATAAAAATACATATAGTATGATATTATTTTTTATAACCTAACTTTGATAAGATAAATTATAAAGACAAATCTAGAGCTTATTCTGTATCAACGAGCGAACTTAGATTATGATTCTTTCACCTCATTAATCAAAACTACCAAATGTATACCTAATGTTTAATTTTAAATATAACTACTCTGTTGAATATATTACTAATAGATACCGCAAGCTGTACATATATGGAGCAACGTTATGATAACGATTTCGAATCCTTTCACTGCTAAACCGATTTTAATTATACTTTCACCATTATATAAAATGACTAACGTTCCCTCGGGGCTTTTTACATGCGGTTTTGATGGCAGTTTTTCATACGAAACTTACCTGCTAAGAATGTACAAATTAAATGTCAGTGACGGTTTAATTAGTCACATAAATTAACAACTTTTTAATGGAATAAATCGTAATTATCAAATAATTACCCAAAAAACAAACTTCCATATTTACTATAATAAATCGTAGCTATTTAAAGCTTTATATGACATAGAATACTAGTGTTTTCTCCAACTTACCATACATAAATAAACAGTAAAAGCTTTTCTTAAATTTCAATATTAAAAAATAATAATTTTTAATTAAACAATTCCACATTTCAAATTTTGTTTTTTTTTTTTCAATTAAAATGCGACGGCAGTGTTACCAGCGACTGCTAAAGTGTTAAACCATTAAAGTTTAATATATAAAGTAATTAAAACCATTCTATTATGATTTAGATTAATAACATAAATATAAATAATAATATTTTTGAATTATAAAGTAAATCCAGTGACTTATAATCAATAATTTTACAATTTTAAAAATAAAATAATTAAAAACTAAACACAATAATTAATTATCCTTACATATAAAACCGTATTGAAGCCCTATCGGATACATCGCAACATTTTTGATGTGTGACGATTAAGGAGCTTTGTGCGCTGGGCTTCGTAAGTAATTTTTTAAGTCTTCGTTGCTTACAACACAGTACAGTTTTTTTGTACACATGTACACACATATTATCGATTTAGTCTGATTATATAGTTAGTATGCTTTATCAAAGTAGATTTGTCAATTTATAATATTCATAAGATACCTGTTTTAGCTTAAAATCACGGAGATTCAATTGCCAATAATGCTTTTAATTTTTGTATTGTAAATAATTTTTGTATTGAAATAAATGTGCAGCTCCCAATGATGTTCTAGTAAACAGATATGTCATTAACGCGCAAAAAGTGAAGACTAGAAAACGTCCTAATTGGGACGTTTGCCTTTAGTCGTTTTCATCATAATTATGCCAGTTATAATACGTTATAATACATCATAATTATGTAGTAATACGTTTTGCGTAATTAAAACATCTAGTAATCCCTTTTACTTATTGTTTTTATCAAGCTATCCTTTTTACTTGTAACGAAATTTAAAATAAACGGTCCCCGGTGCGGCACACCTTTTTCTGTTGTTTAGTATGGGTATAACATATCTGTTTATTAGAATATCATTGGCAGCTCCGTAAACTTCCACATTTATTTCTCATGCCATCACTGAGTCGCTAACCGTGGAATCCAACATATTGTCTTATGTGTATGTAATTATATTGTCTTACCCAAGATAATGATTTCGTTCTTATTTAACCATACGTGCTAAGACAAAACCCCACAGATAATTATATGACATATTCAAGTTTTAAAATTAGAATTACCCACTTAAACAGAATATCTCATCGTGTCCATTGCAAATGATAGTCACAATTTTGTTAATTTTTACACACAATGCAAGGTAACAGTCTCGTAAATATGTGTTATTACGAAGTCTCATCGAGACGCGAACAATGCGAAAGATTTTAGCGTCGAATATTGATTTACGTGTACATTTAAAAAAAAAATCTTACAAGAAGCTTTTATGTATTAAATTTAATACCTATGCTGTTGCTAGTTGAGTTTAATTATCTGGAATATTCTGGCCGTAGAATCAAATCATACCTAGTTAAATCACAAAAGTGCATTGTGATCGCAACTGTATCTATATGTACCACAAGTCTGTAGTGGTTCGAAAACAACTCGGAAGAATTGACCTAAATAATTTTTTTTTATGCAAAAGAGCAGGAGGCTCACCTGATGGAAAGCGATCACCACCGCCATGGACATCTGCAACATCGGGGGGCTTGCAGGTGCGATGCCAGCCTTTAAGGAAGGAGTGCTCTCTTTTTTGAAGATTACCAAATCGTATCGGTTCGGAAAAACCGCCGGATAAATCTGGTTCCACAGAGCGGTTGTGCGAGGTAGAATATTTGAAGTGACAGTTGTACTAAACAAACTAAACTTATAAAAATAAATTGTTACAGATTTAAATTCACCAGCATAATCAACAATAATCAAATTAATACATCATGTTTGTACTCATTGAATTATGCATTTGCTTTAGCTGTGACGCACTAAATAATAACATAACTTTTGCATATTAACCCGGCCTTATTAATACAGACGAGGTCAGTCAACTGAAATATTTAACTTACTTTACACATGCTCATCCTCTAAGGGAGAGGCCTTAGCCCATTACATAAAAGGTTGAAATAAAAGCTAAAATACGTTCTAGACAGCGCCAGCCTGTTTGATAGATGTTGCTCGATAAATTTCTTTTTAGTTCTTTATACAACGCATATAGTATGTATATTTTTACTACATGCTTCAATTCGCCGAAGCAAAAACAAAACGTGCATAAATGGTCCATGAGCTGAAAGGCGCTATGTAATCTTAGAATAGAGACAAAATAGAAGTGGCATGTATAATTTCATTATTGTCCTAAATGTCACATTCCACATACCGCCAATGCTACATTACCGATAACGATGACAGGAGCTACAATGTTATCTCTATTGCCTGTTATAACGTCGCGTCGGTTCAATCACTCTTCAACCCAACTAGCACAAAAGTCCTACCACCATGATTATCTAATAAAGAACTTCTACTAACTTCGTTGATAACGGTTTAGAAATCTACAGTTACCCATATCCTACTGGATTTTTCTGTCAAGAACTATTTAACTACACTTCTTAGCTACTCTATACAAATTACTTCATCAGTGAAGTAGAAGAAGAGATGAGTCAGTGAAGAAGATGAAAAAAAGAGACTACATAAATAAATAAAATTTGCTTTAAATTAAATAATAACTAAGTTTCCTAAAAGTGTGATTTAACTATAGACTATAAAAAAACGTATTTTGAACAGTCTATTTAATTTAAATAAGATGTTTTAATTGTTACATAATCAATAATGCCCCAATGATGTCGAGCATCTAGAACGAGTTTTAAACACCTTTACCTCAGGTCACTCTTGGTCCCTTGTAGTTCGATTGCATCTGATACCATTTCCATACTTTTCAGATCCGTGGTGCGGCACCATTCCACCACAGAGTACACGCCGCGGGTTACAAGAACTGGGACACTTCATTGTTTCTAGACAATCTTGAAGGCACTAGGCCTTATAGGAACAGGTTTAGGCTGTAGATATTTATAGACCGTAGAAAGAGGTCTAATATATGGTTTTAACTTTTTATTTATAATCTCACGATGGATACCAGTTCAGACTATTAATTAAACGTGCACATACTGCAATTTATTATTGATAATATTCAGAGTATACATATCGTAATTAAATTTAATTATTTTTTATACTAAAGCTAGGACGTCAGGCTAATGGTAAGTGGTAACTATCATCCATTCTTCAAACGGGAACACAAAAATACTAGGTATTGCTGTGTGACGTATACTAGGTATTGTGTGTGTAGAATACCTGATAAGTGGTTGGTATATACCTAGACTAGCTGGCACAAAACCCTAACACCATGTAGTTATAAGCATTAACAATTAATTGATGCATACTGCTTAAGCCAGAGAAGAATCGGTAAAAGAGTAACAAGATCATTTTATTCCTTGCTCTTCATTAATATTTTCAAAGTTTTTGAATATTTATTTTTCAAAGGTGTGCCAAGAATGTAACTACATATGCTTTTACAAAACCGCAGTACATATTCAAACGTATCCAATAGTACCCATAAATATAATTTGAAAGAATCTTTAATGAAGTTTTATATACTACTTAAACGATATTCGAAAATAACGGACTTTTTAAATTAATTAGGATTCGTTTTCAGCTAATAATTCTTCAGGATATATTTAATAATTAACCTATGTTGTTATTATTAATATTTCTAAAATCCCGCTAATTTTCTATCGGCGTTTCTTCTCAGGTTGTTGAAGGTACATTTGTAAACCGGTGCCAGGTTTTTGATGTTCAATAAACAAGTATGAAGCTTCTAAAATATTGAATAAAGATTTTGACTTAGACTTTGAAATGAAATGGCACAAAAAACATATTTTGCCGTTTGTCTATTAATTCCGATTGCATACCAATATCCGGTAGGTACATCCGCTGTTGTACAACGGACAAAACACATGCAATCGTTTAGCACGATAAATTACCTAAGCTGGAATTAATGACTCAAAACGTTAAACATTTAAGCGTAAATGTGTACATACGTATACTAAAGAAATATTACAGAGCACTTAAAATAAATTAATGATTATTTCCTTCTACTAATCGCCCGCGGCTTCGCTCGTGTTTAAGCGTGTTGGTTGTTATGTATAAGGCAAGAAGTAGCCAATGTTTTTTCTTGGAGTTCAATTTTGCTTCATAACAAATTTCATCAAATTCGGTTCAGCGGTTTGGTCGTGAAACAGCGATAGACTGGCAGAGTCACTTTCACGTTCATATTATTTATTGGTATTTCTTTTTTGTTATTTGTTTAGTTTAACATTACCATTCTTAGTTCGGAATAAATCAATTGAAAAAATGTATCATAATTGACATGTCATTCTATGACAATTATTCTGATTCTCATTAAATGCGGGAAAATCTTTTATCGTAAAGCAATTCGTTGAATGTTCGGAAATCAATTACACGTACTTTTATTAGACATTAATCGCATCCAATAACAAGAGATGCATATACATTAATATTTACGAAGCTATGTAAATAAGTATTTCTCATAATATTTTATAAGGGAAAGGAAATACTTGTTTAAAATTTTGAAGTTTTTTTTATGATATGAGTACAAATAATACTGTATAGTTAGAAATTAGCGTATTGACATTAAAACTCAATGGTTGTTAATTAAAACATTATTTATATAGGTCAACTATTGGCGTATAGGTCAAACACATTGGTTAATATTATCATTGCTAAGCAACGGAAAGGTTGTATCGTTATTCAGGAAGTCGCAGCTGAAACTCCTTCGACTTACCCTTCACCAAGGCGACCGCGTTATTTATAAAATGTCATTTTTTAAATTT
The DNA here is from genome assembly GCF_905220365.1 of Vanessa cardui. Taxonomy (NCBI): domain Eukaryota; kingdom Metazoa; phylum Arthropoda; class Insecta; order Lepidoptera; family Nymphalidae; genus Vanessa; species Vanessa cardui. The sequence continues at coordinate 15,624,268 of NC_061123.1, forward strand.
CTACACAGTCAATAGCAAAAATGCTATATTAATTTAAAAAAAAGGGAACAATGAAGCTGTTAAAGTTTCACCTCAGATACTACCCTCCGGGTATAGTTCTGGAGTACTTGCAGAAAGGTATCCTTAAAAACAAGGACATCGATCTGCTCGACTTAAACTGCAAGTAAGTTTTAAATCCTCAACATTTTCATCAAAATCATATTTTATTTTATACAAATTGACTTTTCCTAATGATTTAGAATTTTCACTCTGTTACGTTTACATGACACATATACGATGGCACTATATAGATATGTTTGTAGTGAAGCTTGAGAAAGTAGATTATCTCTAGAAAAACCGGCAAAAGATTTCTAGTTACAGGTTTCAAATCAACTAATACAGATATAAAATTCTCGTAATGCAAAAACATGCAATGTACAGTTAATGTTTCTGGTATCAAACCAGTTGAGTTCAGCTTTTCATTTGTAATAAAAAATTAACTATATATTTCATTGATATTTTGGACTTTTTACAATGTTAGTTCCATTTATTGATATAATTTTTCTAATAATATTTTTTTGTTTGAAATAATAATTTGAACGATATTATTCTCATTATTATAGTTATGTAATACGAGATATTTACCATATTTTTATTTGGTGAAGCTCAATATTTCGACATTACGTCTCTCTCTTGTGATCTGTGGTCTCATACATAAAATAGTAAATATCCCGTATTACATAGCTGTAGTAATAAAAATAACCATGTTAATTGAATATATTATTTTCATATACAAGATTTGGGATTGCATTAGAAATTCGCATCCCGAATTTAAGGTTGGGGAAGGGGTAAGGGGGGGTGGTGTAGTACCTACACCACCACTCCCCCCGCGCGGAAATCATTAGTTTTTTTTTTTCAATTTTTTTTTCAAATTTGGAAGGGGAGAGATATAAAATTCCAATTATTGGTATACAATGTGATTTCTGGCGCTGCGCCGGCCGCTGCCGCGGCACGCTCGCTTCGCTCGCTCGGCTTGCGTTTGGTCATAAAATCTAACCTAAACTAACCTATCCTTAGCTACTATAACTATCTACTATTTTTGTTGCCGGAGTGGCTTCGCCACTCCTGTGCCCCTCACAGCTGTTAATTTTGGGTGAAAAATAGAAACAACAATAGGTATATTTTAGAAATTTATAAGAACCATTTATCTTTATATATACTTGACTAAATTTAATAATGCGATAAATGGATCTTTTTTATATTTTATGTTATATTGTATTCTATTATCATGTTCGTAAAATATTCTGGGTGATTATTATTTTCTTTACAAAAGAATCGCTTCACTACAAAATTAAATTAAACTTTTACACGTTTTTTTTACTATAAATTAATATAGTATTTGTTAAAATATAATACAGAAAAAAAGCTAATAAACATAAAAATAATGATTTAAGGTTAAATATAATGTAAAATATCGATCCGTTACACGTAACTTTAAACGCAAATTAAAAAAAAACTATGGGTTTCCGCGGGTTGGGAGTGGTAAATTTCGAGAGAGGGGAACAACCCCTTTAAGAAACAACCCCTACTATCATCAAATTCGGGATGCGAATTTCTAATGCCGACCCCAAGATTTTAAATTAACATGGCTATTTTTATTGCTAATACACTACGAATGTCTTGTTCACGAGACTGAAATATCGAAATATCGAGCTCCACCGAATAAAAATAAAAAACATGGTAAATATACCGAAATTAATAACTTTAGTAATATAATTTTCAGTTCGGATACAAAAGAAATCGCGAGAAATCTTTACAAACGAGAGCGTCTGATCACGGAGGATGTGTGCGAACAGCTGGAACAGTGCCTAGATACGCTGAAGAAGAGGATTGAGCACGAAGGGCCGACGGGCAAGCGGTTCTACATCTACAAAACCTTGCAGACTCATGTACTACCACTGACAAATGTCTGTTTTGACAAAAATGGTACCAGGTATAAAACCAATACATCAAATTTATGATATAAGATTAATGTAGTCTACTTATTACTACTAATTTTAATAATTGTATTAACTAACATGACTTTGTATTTTTTAAATGTTGAAAAAGAATAACTACTGAGTTTCTTGCCGGTTCTTCTCGGTATAATCTACTTTCCAGTTCTTCAGTAGAAATAAAGCTATACGTGGTGGCTCTTTAATACTTATGAGTAAAAATATTAAATATAAAGAACGTAAAGATATTGTGAGCCTTTCTATTGAGCAAACTATTGAAATAGCCTGTGCAGAGCTTGAGCGTGTCATTGTTGTATGCGTATACAGGCCCCCTAGTGGATTATATGAATTATTTGAAAATATGTTGGACAATGTTTTATCGAAATTATCTGTATCTAATAAAGAAATTATAGTTTGTGGAGATTTTAATATAAATTTATTGCATAATTCAACCACAAGTATTAGATTCAGATCTTTGTTAAGTTCATATAATCTGGTAAATCTGTTCTTAGAGCCAACTAGAATAATAGATTCCACAGCAACTTGCATAGATAATATATTTGCTACATACATTCCACAACACAAAATTATTATTAATAACTTAAGTTAATTTTTAATTATATATTAAGTTAAGTTTTAATTTTCATATTAAAAAAGTAAGTCCTTCTGAAAAGATAATGTTTGTTCCTTTGACCACAAGTCGTATTGAGAAGTTTAGAAGTAATATTATGGCTAATCTCCCTCACCTATCTTTTAGTGACAATTCCAATGTCTACTATAACAATTTATTCAAATTAATTAGAAACAATTTTAAATCCATATTCACTTCTAAAACAGTTAATACAAAAAACTTTTTAAAATTCAATGATTGGGCGACAATTGGAATTTATAAAAGTAGGCAACGAATGTATGAGCTTTACAATGAAAGGACATACAATCATAGTGCCACTTTTGCCAATTATGTAAGTAACTATTCAAAATTATTTAAAAAAGTGTGCTTTTTGGCAAAATCTTTAACTATAAAAAATAAAATTAAGAATGCACATGACAAGATAAAAATGACCTGGAAAATTATTAATTGTGAAACTGGTAGAGTTGGCAGTTGCAACTCCGAATTGAGCCTGAATTATAATAGTAAAGTAGTAAATAGTCAAAAGGAAGTTGCTACAGTTTTTGAAAAATTTTTTGCTGACATACCAGTTTTCACGACTAAGTTACTTATTTCTTCTCCTGATGTTGCCGAGTCATTGATGAAAGAAAATGTAAGAGCTTGCAAATCTAACTTTAATTTTACCCTTGTAAACCCCAACGACATAATACGCGCCTTTAAGTCATTAGACATCAAGAAAACGGCTGATTTATGGGGTATTTCTCTAAAGGTGATAAATTCGATTATTGATGTGATTGCACCTTATCTTGCTTTAATATTTAACAGTTGTGTCCAACGTGGTATATTTCCTGACCTGATGAAACATAGTAAAGTTATTCCAATATTTAAATCTGGTAGTTCTTCAGACCCCAACAACTATAGGCCAATTTCAATTCTACCTACCCTGAGCAAAATATTTGAGAAAATAATTCTAAATCAATTATTAGAACACTTTAACAAACATAATCTGCTTCATAGTAAACAATTTGGCTTCACGAGGGGTCGCTCGACTACAGACGCTGGTATCGAGCTTATTAAGAATATCTATGAAGCCTGGGAAGAGTCACGGGATGCCTTAGGGATTTTCTGTGACTTATCCAAAGCCATTGATTGTGTTCAACATGAGACTCTGGTCAGGAAACTTTATCACTAAGGAATTAGAGAATGTGCGCTCGACCTTCTGACTTCCTATCTTAACAATAGAATTCAGAGGGTTGACGTTAAAGGAAAAAGGTCTCCTGGGGTCTCAGTTGGTATGGGGGTCCCTCAGGGATCAATTCTTGGACCTTTTCTGTTTCTCACATATATAAATGACTTGCCCTTTCTTGTTGGGAACAAACATGATATAGTATTGTTTGCTGATGACACCTCCTTAGTTTTTAAAATTAATAGAAAACAGGTACAGTACGAAGACGTAAACAATGCTATAGCTGATATAGTACATTGGTTTAGCGTAAATAATCTTAAACTAAATAATAATAAAACTAAAATTGTGAAATTTAGTACGCCAAATGTACAAAATGTAAAAGCCGATGTACTCATCAATGGGGAATCGATGGATCCAATTGATTCTGCTGAGTTTCTTGGCCTTACTGTTGATGCCAAGTTGCAATGGGGCCCCCATATTGACGGATTGGCGAGTAGACTGAGTTCTGCGGCATTCGCGGTCAAAAAAATTAGATTATGTACCGATGTTGATACGGCTCGCTTAGTATATTTCAGCTACTTTCATAGTATAATGTCATACGGTATTGTGCTGTGGGGCAATGCAGCCGCTATCCATACCATATTTGTGCTACAGAAGAGGGCTATTCGCGCAATCTACAACCTAGGAGCTAAGGAATAAATTTAAAGAAATCAAGATATTGACTGTTGCTTCTCAATATATATTCTCTAATGTTATGTATGTACGAAAAAATATTTATGATTTCATGAGAAAATGTGATACTCATAACATTGGTACAAGGAACAAACACAAACTTGTTACTCCTGTTACTCGACTGCGTAGAGTCAGTAACTCCTTTGTGGGGCAATGTATACGGTTTTACAACAGGATCCCAGAAAGCGTTCAAAATGCCTCTGTTGCCAAATTTAAAAAAATTATTAAGGAACGCTTGTGTGCAAAAGGTTATTATACAATTAATGAGTTTATGATCGATAGCACACCTTGGGAATGATACGATCGCCTCCTGGCTATTTCATCTCATATTAAATTGTTTATTTATATAATACATAAGACAAACAAAAAAAAAAACCCGCTGAGTTTCTTTCGCCGGTTCTTCTCAGGTCAGGGTATTTTCTTTCCGAACCGGTGGTAGTGTTTCAATTGACCATCAATAAGAAAGTGTAATGCTTCTATATTGAATAAAGATATTTGAGTTTGAGTTTGAGTTTGAGTTTCCGAACCGGTGGTAGCTTCACTTAATTGTTAATTGACGATTCAAAAGTGCTTGTAAAAGCCCACTTGAATAAAGATTATTTTGATTTTGATGATATTACCTAACTAACTCTTGGTTTATGCTCATCCGTAAGATTAAGAACCAGGAAATAGTATACAAGAAGGTATATAAATTTCCTAATAACAAAAATTACTTCAATTGATAAAGCAACCTTGCTCTCCACATTAACTATATAATCTAATATTATCTGGTACATATTCATGGTTTCTATGATATTCTATAAACATTACAGACCAACGATGAGAAAATGTCTTGATTCGAAATTGAACCTGCAATCAGCGTCACCGTCGCGAATCAAATATTATGCTCATGACAGATGACGGATGCGTCGCTAAGATATAAATAACTATTACGTATTGCAACATGAGTTGTTATATTAGGCTCACTTTCTAAGCTCATCATCTATTGGGTAGGACCGTGTCGGAAGCTATCATGCATACTTTGCCGTCGCTCCATACTCCATGCGTATACGCATATACGTCGATTATATTCTTTGTTGATAATTATACATATAATATTTTTATAAATGAGTTAGATTTATTTTCCCAACGATAAGTCATATTTATTTCACGTAAACTATATTGGTTATACATTACAAATTCATTAAAAGAGTACTTATGAGAAAAAAAACCTGGAGTTAGGCTCGGGTTCCATCACAGGACACTAATTGTTGTAATGAACAGCACTGTAAATCTGTGTATTTGAAATGAGCAACAATGCGAATTTCTTGTTTCTTCTCGTAGTATTTAATTGTCGACGCTTCAAAAACGCTTCATTGTAAAGTTTACTTGAATAAAATTGCTTAGAAATTCTTTCAATAACCATTAAATTTGACGTTTTTCATCAGCCGGAATTCTCTTGATAACTCATTATTTTTTAATTTATTGGAATACATTTGTCCGTTACAGATGTCTTTCCGGCAGCTACGACAGGACTTGTAAGATATGGGACGTGGAGATCGGCAAGGAGTTGAGGTCTCTGACGGGCCATCAAAACGTGGTGTACTCGGTCGGCTTCAATTTTCCAGCGTGGTATATCAAACGAGATTTATTTAATTTACTTAAAAATTATTTAGTTGAAAATTAATATCACTGGCCCAGTGGTTAGAACGCGTGCATCTTAACCGATGATTGCGGGCTCGTTGCTCGGCGGGGAAGAAAAACATCGTGAGGAAACTTCACGTGTCTAATTTAATAGAAATCCTGCCACATGTGAAACCCATCAACCCGCATTGGAACAGCGTGCGGAATATGCTTCAAACCTTCTTCTTAAAGGGAGAGGATGCCTTAGCAGTTAGAAAATTACAGGATGTTATTGTTCTTGTTATTAAAAATATGCTTTATTTGCAACGCACTAGGTTATGGTATACATTGCATGACTCTTTAAGTAGTTATTTTATTACCACTTAGCATGATGACATAACGACTTTTGTAAATACATTTTAATGTAATAGTTTAATCATTAATATTAGACTATTAATCTATATTAATATTATAAATGTGAAAGTAACCCTGTCTGTCTGTTTGTCTGACGCTCTGTCACTGCAAAACCGCTGAACTGAATTTGACGAAATTTCATATGAAGCAAACTTGAACCCCAAGAAGGGACATAGACTACTTTTTTGCCTAATACATGACAACCAAAACCCTAAAACGAGCGAAGCCGCGGGCGCATACTAGTAATATGATATCGAATGAATTACTAAATCAACAGATTATTCATTTTATGTATTCATCCAGCAATAGAGTGCTAACTGGTTCCTTCGACAAGACAGCGAAGATCTGGGACCCGGAGACAGGTGAATGTCTTGCTACCCTTTGGGGGCACAGTGGAGAGGTAGTGGCCGCTCAGTTCAGCCCCAAGGGGGAGCATGTCGCTACCGGTTCCATGGACCACCTCGCTAAGTTGTATGATGCTGAAACTGGTAAGTGTGTTTAAGAATATTCGACACTAAACAATTAGTAAATTTAAATTAATTTCCATTTATAGCATTTTTTAATTGGGATAAAAACGAAACTAAAGCACATGTCGATATATTTTTTTTACTTAATTAAAGTAAGAAGTCTAAACAATTAGAAAAAAAATAAATGTTAGATGCTTTGACAACTTTAACTAAACAAAAGAAAGTGTTAAGTCCATCTACCCACAAAATCGGCAATGACTTAGTTGCCAACCCTATAGATTAGTGTTGTTTGCATAAAACTTGAAAATTTTTAAACAATAAATTTTATCATATACAACATTGCTCTTATTTTCTATCAGGCACAATTGAAAATATTTTTTATTTCCATTAAACTAAGAATCATAGTCTTATATATATGAGTGAATATATAAATTCGCATCTGAAAAATTATTCCTATTTCAATCATTTTGCTAGAGTAGGATGCGACAAACTTAAGCTTTGGATGACTATGCGTGTATCTAACAACACCATCAACCTATTTCAACCTTATAAATTCCCTGACAAGAGCCAACCACAAAATTAATACCCAAGAAGTTATTCGCCTAGTTGAATGACTGTATTACTACCAAGTCATTTTTCTTGCATTTTACTACTAATTAAGAACCAATATATTATTTAAGTCTATACAAATTACTTACTTTTGTTTTTGTCTAATAAAATATAGACAAATAAATTTTCACATTCAGTATAAAATTTTATACAATTATTGGAGAATATTTTGGAACCATTCTTTAGTTCTCTGGCTCATCCACTCATGACTACTTGTTTAAGAAACGGTTTACCTTGTCTATTATTTACTATCCAGGCGCTGAAGTGAAAACTTACACGGGTCATACAGCAGAGGTGATCGCATTGCAGTTTGACCCAAATGAGGGCCAGCGGCTCATAACTGGTTCCTTTGACGGAACAATATCACTGTGGGATACGAGAGTCCAGGAGTATGTCATAGATTTTCTTTTATCTAGCCCAAACTTATAATTTACCAGAACTTACACGCTCGACGACTAATTATCGTAGCCAAATTATTTCAATCGTGTTATTTTTTCAATTTTTACTGAGCGAAATGTTTATGTTCTATTCGTTCCTAGTTTAAGTCTGGCATCACTTTACTCATAAATAAAGTGCACTGGATTGTGTAATAACTGTTTACTCAGCTTACGTTAAATTTGGGTTAAAACAATATAATTATCATCAGGTCAGCCATTTCGTTCGAAAACGTTTACCTCTTAAAATAAATATAAATATCATCCTAATAGAAAACTTGGTCTGTTTGTAAATCTCAGGATAGACCAGTCTGATTAAATGATAGTTCTCTTAGAAACAATTCTAAGAGAAAAGTTGTTTACTATTTCAAACAGACGCGTCTCGGTGTTACGCGGTCACGAGGGTGAAATTTCGAACGTGCAGTTCAATTGGGATAGTTCGCTGGTCGGCTCTGCGTCCCTGGACGGCAGCGCTCGCCTCTGGGACGCCCGCAACAGCACCTGCCTCGCTACCGTCGCGTCGCACACCGACGAGGTACGCTGACTTACCATCAATTACTGGAATAAATTAGTGATGGGCAAAGAAGTTTCGATAGTTCTAACGTAAGATCAAAATAATTTGCAAAATGCTTTGAAAAATAAACATTAAAATAAACGTGAATTAATTTTACCCTTTTGATTCTTACGTAATAAATATTAAACAAGGGCAGGGAGTCGGTCGCTTCTTATTTTTACTTATATTAGGGGCGGGGAATTAAAATCTAGCAAAAATAGTCTTATGTTATAAATAAATGTTTCCTTATTACCAATTATAAATTCGCTACCTGTAAATATTAAAATATATATATATATATATTATTAGAATCCATGTTACATACATGGATGGCCTTTTATTTGTATGAAATTGTTTAAATAATCTGTTGCAACGCTTGAAGCACGGATATTAACAGGTGAAGTGAAATAAAAGCTTGTTTTTTTATAAAACATATATGTAAGACATATATTTAATCTCGTTACAATAGAGCCTATTTGTCAAGGTATTGGTTAGGTAGTGTTGTCTTAAATTTTCGCGATTATTACACATTTAAATAAAACTAGTTATTACGGATTTTAATCGCGTATATTAATTATTTTGGACATCCCGACGTTCCGAGCACTTTACAGCGTTCGTGATTAAAATCCGTAATAACTAGTTTTATTTAAATATTGGTTAGGTATTGAGTCGAGATGGCCCAGTGGTTAGAACGCGTGCATCTTAACCAATGATTGCGGGTTCAAACCCAGGCAAGCACCGCTGTTTCATGCGCTTAATTTTGTCTAATATAATTAATCTCGAGCTCAGCGGTGAAGGAAAACATCGTGAGGAAACCTGCATGTGGCAAATTCCATAGAAATTCTGCCACATGTGCATTCCACCAACCCGCATTGGAACAGCGTGGGCGAATATGTTCCAAACCTTCTCCTCAAAGGGAGAGGAGGCCTTTAGCCCAGCAGTGGGAATTTACAGGCTGTTGTTGTTGTTTGCTTGTCAAGGTATTAGACATCTGCTTCGACTGGGCGGGTCAGCGCATGGCTACGTCTTCCAGCGACTGCTCGGCGCGCGTGTACGACGTGCGCTCCGACTTCAAGGAGCTCGCCGTGATGCGCGGACACAGGGAGGAAGTCTCGAAGGTAATAATAAATAAATATGAGACAACATCACAAACATTACTCTGATCCCAATGTAAGTAGCTGAAGCACTTGTGTTATGGAAATCAGAAGTAACGACGGTACCACAAACACACAGACCCAAGACAACATAGAAAACTAATGGTAATCTACATCGACTCGGCGGGGAATCGAACCCCGGACCTCAGAGTGGCATACCCATGAAAACCGGTGTACACACCACTCGACCATGGAGCTAATGCACGTAATCATTATAATAGAATACAGGACATAGTTAACACGTGCGTATGTGGTTAGCTAGAGATATCTATGTGTATATTATTAGTAGAAGTACCTTCTAATACTACCGTACCCTTAGTAGGTGGTGTATATTTTGTTGTTTATAAGCAAGTTTACAAGCGAATCGCGAGTGTAATTATAGGCAAAAGGATCATGTTTTTTGTGTTGTTATTTGACGGTGCATTTAAAATGTTAAAAGGGACTCTAATAAATTTCTTACATTCAGTTTAATCTTTTGAAAAGTGCTCAAAGCTTACTTAAAGAAAAATATTTCTGTTTATGATTAAAAATGCCAATAGTTTTCCAAGGTAACTCAATAATTTATTAACTATAGTGGCTCAATTGTCTCCCAAAATTAAATTAAAAAAAAATAGAACTACTATGATATTTTACCGTCATACCGAACCAAGAAATGTCACTTCGAGAAACGAATCATAGTAAATAGTATTTCATCTATCTACCAAAGCAGCTTGAAATTTAAATTAATGCAAGCTGATGCATGCTGAGTCACCATCCGTATCAAATTTATTTTTCCAAACCATTAGCTGACATGCTTATGTCTGCTCCAGGTTCTCTGTGTCAAATTTCATTACGATCGGTTCAATGGCTTAGTCTTAAGGTAGTCTTGATGAAGAGACAGGTAGACAGACTAGACTTTCGCATTTATAGCATAAGATTTAAATCGGAAAATAAATATTTTATTACTTTTCATCACTATTTTTTAAACATATTGCCTTCGGTCACATTCCGGAATTTAAATTTTACTAGGGAACCGGTAAGAAAGTAAGAGTTTTCGAAGTGATTAGTTTCATTATATTACTGATTATTAAATTATGTGTATTTTTTTTTTTTACTAGATTCCCTTTGACTTCTAGCAGATGACGTCTATATTCATCTCTAGTCTATAGTCTGATTTTTGTAACCCGACTCGTTTATAATTTGATTATGTTTCTGGTTGTGTGTTGTGAGCAGAGACAGTGTTCAGGATTGCGATAGTTATAGAGGGATCATTTATCACATCATGAAGCTCTTTGAACGCATGGTCAACTTCTTTCGAGTGTGTATTCTCTGGATACAGACAGCCAGAATTGAGCACCACGGAGGCAATTTTTATCCTTAGAACTTTGATCGAGTCTGCCAATGATAAAAGAAGAAGGGTTTTGACTGTTTGCCTCGTCAATGCAACTGGAGAGCTGGGATTTGTGCCTGAAGCCATTATCGATATTATCAAAGACATGTACTGCAGTTCCATTTCCGTGGTTAGGATATGTTGTTGCTGATACTGAGCCTTATCCGATCACTGTAGGGATCCACCAGGACTCGGCTCTTAGCCCGTTCCTATTCAATATAGTACTAGATGACTCGGCATGCATTCATGGCTGATTCACACTCAGACACTCACTGGCATTATGATATATGCCGATGTCATAACGCCAGTGAGTGACGAGAGACAGCTGGATTTGAAAAACTAAAAGTTTCGACGGCAAAATTTTTACACTAATATTAGTAAAGAAATCAGAAGAACCGTAAAACCGTATTTTTTTATATCCGTATGTACATTATTTATTCTATAATAAATAATGTAATAAATTAGCATCTAGATGTTTTATATCGAATGGCTTGATTGGGTATATTATTTATCATTACATATAAATACGCTGTTAATAATGACAGAAATTTTCAAGTGGTATTTGGTATGTCATCTTAATAATATAATCGTAAAAGTGGTTATGTATTTGTGAATAGTTTTTGCACATCTCTAGCACCATTTGGAAACAGTGTGAACGTATGCAGTTAATGAATAAGAACTATGGGTTGACGAACTTTTATTTAATCAGATGGTAATCGCTAATTAAACAATGACTCGAAACAAGACTACTCATACTCATTCAAAATAGAGTCTGAATCATAGTTAATCGTTATTTTTTGCCAGATATAATGTTAATTATGGCACATATTGATATTATTTAAAAAACCTTTCAAGTTTTTATTTCTTTTAAATGTTTGCTCATAATTATTTAAATTAATTAAAGGTCATTTTTTAACGTAATATAAACCCGAACACTTTTTGTATAAATGTAACTCTAAAAATCATCAATATAATTTAAGAATCACATAAAAAACATTATATATTATTTTTTCCTAATTTTTATGTCAAATGTCATCCCATCCACGTTGTAAAACAAAGGATTGAAAGCGTGAAATTTTGACATTTTCAAAACGAGTTAAATACGCTTTTTAAACAACCCTAGGTATTATTTTTGATTTGACAATGGCATAGGTATGTCATTCCTAGGTTCACTCCTCATTCACCATTCAAAATGGAACACAACACTATTAAGTTTTGTTTTCACGTTTAAGTTTAGCTGAAAAATATCAATAATATTTAGTCATATTTTATCCAAGATTTATCCGCGATTGTTCCCTTTTAAACTTGACGACGTTTTGAAATAAAACAAAAAAGAGTGTTGTTATAAGTATAGTCAACATTTAAAAATTCTCAATCTATTGTATTATTAAAATAGATATTGTCGTGTAGGTTTGCTTCAGTCCAGCAGGCGGCTGTTTGTTGACTGCCTCAGCTGATCGAAGCGCTCGAGTTTGGAACACGACCACGGGCAACTGCGTACAGGTACCTTCATCTGCCAGACTTTGGGGCACAGGTTGTTGCACACACACACAACACAAAGGTGTTTGTTTCACTGCGTATTGGTGGATAAACATTTGTCAGAATATCGGCCACCACATACAAACTGATCCAGTAGATCCAAAAGGTGGATTCTAACACTAAACAACAACAACAGCCTGTAAATTCCCACTGCTGGGCTAAAGGCCTCCTCTCCCTTTGAGAAGAAGGTTTAGAACATATTCCACCACGCTGTTCCAATGCGGGTTGGTGGAATACACATTTGGCAGAATTTCTATGAAATTTGTCGCATGCAGGTTTCCTCAGGATGTTTTCCTTCACCGCTGAGCACGAGATGAATTATAAAGACAAATTAAGCACATGATTCAGCGGTGCTTGCCTGGGTTTAAACCCGCAATCATCGGTTAAGAGCAACTATGCGAGTTTCTTGCCGTTTCTTCTCGCTAGAAGCTGCTTTCCGAAACGGTGGTAGTATTTGATTATTGACGATTCAAAAACGCTTCATTGTGAAGTTTACTTGAATAAAATTGATTTGATTTGATTTGATTTGAAGATGCATGCGTTCTGACCACTGGGCCATTTCAGCTCATTCTTACACTATTGAGTCTTAATGTATTTAATTTGCGTTAACAATTTATCTCGCGCCCTGTAGTCAATTTATAATTATGTATAATTAAGTTTTAAGAAGTAAATAATGGAAGAGCACACTGGTCCGTTGTTGCACAGGCTTATCACAAGAACCAGGCACTCGTTTTTATCTGTAAATATTTTTTTATGAATAAAGGAGATTCTTATTATTATTATATTATTAATTAAAACATCGTGAGGAACGTCAGCACTTATATTAAAAGTCAATCATCATCATCCAAAATTTGCTAAAAGGGTATTTCCCGACAATTTTAAATAATGAATTCTCAAAGAAGCCCTATATATAATCACTATATCCTTTTACTAAGAGCCTAATGCGCGTTTTTTCGAGGTGATTAAGTCGCTCAACTATCTGATAAATCCAAATCAATTTGACACGTTTGAACGCCTTATAATCAAATTGAAACAGCAAATTATAAATATTACCGTTTCAAATTACGTTTTTATTATTTACAAATTTGTTTGATTAATGTGTTTTTAATTTAATTATTATCAGTCAAGCATCACTGAATATTCATGTGCTTTATCTGTGTTTATACTTCATCTCGTGCTCGGCGGTGAAGAAAAACATCATGAGGAAACCTGCATGTGTCTAATTTCATAGAAATTCTGCCACATGTGTATTCTATCGACCCGCATTGGTGGGAAATTTACAGGCTGTTGTTGTTGTATTATTTTTCAATTACAATCAATAGGCATGATGACACATTTTGAAAAACTATCTTATAATGTTCTAAAACATACATCATTTACAATCCATGTCATATTTTTGGTTTCAGTTAATTTTTAGTAGGAAAAAGAGGACATTTTAGTTTTTAGATTTAAAATTCGCTCCAAATCGCAAGCCAGTGTCATGGCGGCGCTAGTGACGTCACAGTTGAGTAGTGCAGTAGCTAGTATAAGTGTATTATCTATGCCACAGAATACACTTGTACTCAAAGATGACGTCATTCGCTGTGACTGGTGTTTAACATATTATGATGACATCAGAAATTCGTAGTTTAACTTTATCGAAATAATTATCAATCCCGCTATTAATGAAACGATAAATAGGTGTTTAGTATTCCATAATACAAGTTTCGTTAAATAAATGCATTTGTTTAGTGATTTTCAATTACTATCATCATGCCTTTTCTTGTGACTTTGTGTGTTATATATATATATATAATTATGTATTTTCTCCGCCAAACCTGTTTACTAGGTGTTATCCGGTCATCAGGGCGAGATATTCTCCTGCGCTTATTCCTACGCAGGAGACGCCATCATCACCGCCTCTAAAGACAACACCTGCAGGATCTGGAGATGACTTGACTGGTGGTTCTGAATGAAGCATACTCAACAATTGATAATAACTTTTGACTAATATTATTACAAATTGACAGTGATTAAATCTCTACTGCAAAATGTTGCTTTATTTTATAGATTGATAATATTGGATGTTTCTTAAGATTTCTACCTGATATAACAATATTAATATTAATATATGAATAAGTTTTCGAAGTATATTAGTCGTTTCATTTCGAGTTTCCAAATTATAAAATTATAGTATATTCAAAATGGCTAGTTCCTCCTTTATACCATTCTCAGTATTTCCATTTAAGAGTAGGTAAGTACACACCAGTTATTCAACTGCCAAAAATTACTTTGTATTTCAATGCCATTTCTGTACGGAAAAGAACAGACTGTCTAGTGATGTACACGATATAAGAAAATTAACACTTCTATTCACTATAAGAACTTCCTGAGAATATTATTTAATTAATGGAATTGAATACGATTCATTTTTAGTCCAATCTGTTGCAAAATCTGTCTGATTAACACATGCGCTAAATTCATAATCTATAAATAATAGCAAACATGTAGACCCAGCTTAAGGTTTGATATTTAGTGAAATTTAAAAAAAAAAATTTTCTAATAAAAAAATATTTAAATAAAAAATATAATGCGGTCATTCAACCCGCGAGAATAAGCTAATATTTACTTTAACGCAGGAACCTAATGTTAACCAAGTTACATTAACATACTTATATATGGGCTCATAAACACATAAATATGATACATCAATCAGTCAGTCAGTCAGTCAGAAACTTAAGATACAACTTATAATATAAATTACAATATATTTCTAAGAACAAAGTATTCAAAACGAAAGTAAAATTATTTGAACAAAATATCGTCAATATTATAGGACTAAAACCTTAATCGAGAGTCGTTAGAGACAGAGGTCAAATGGAGATAACCGAAGTACACTCAAGACGGACTACTTTAGTTTTAGAATAATATTTAAATATCGATAAAAACATCAACACACAAATAAGTTACTTTAGATATATGTATATTCTTTTTTTATAATAAAATGGATTCCCACAAAAATCTGAAAATAATCTTATTATTTGTTGTAAAAACAAAGACGAACGCACATTTACTTTTTATCTCAAAATACTTTCGTTTTCGTGAATTTTTTGCCTATGTTAGTTTGATCTGTCATATCTCCGTTACATTAGTATTGATATACATTTATAAATATCAAAATATACTTTAATAGACTTTTACAAGAACTTTTGCATCGTCATTTAACAAATTATATCAAGTGAAGCTACCACCGGTTCGGGATGCAGATTCTAACTAGAAGAAACTGCAAGAAATAACATATAAAAATATTATTTACCTTTACTATTAATAATGGATTGCATCTTTGTAATCAAGGTATAACTTCTTATCATTAGCCACAAGTATAAATTAGTACTATTACTTACTTTAGCTTTATATTAGCGCATATGTTACGACCCTTTGGTTAATATGTGTACATAACTGCTGACAAATGTATAAGTTATGAAATTTATGATAATTACAGGTCACAGGTGGACAAGGATTCTTATCGCTATTTAATGGCTTCGAGATGCTTCATAAAGGCTTGGTCTATAAAGAGTCTGTAGTAAGTTCCACTTTCGGATTAAGAAGCATTTTAAATTTACCCTTATTTCCGTCACCTCCCCTTCGGAAAATATTGGGGTTTTCCTCTATTAATTCGACTGATTTAAGTTATATTGTATACTATAACGGTAAGAAACCTTAATGATATTGCACAGATGATGCCTAACAAACGAAAAAAATATTAATAATGTAATAATTAATTAAATGTTTGTTTTACTATTGAAAACGCTAGTAAAACCAACTCGAATTACTTGAAAGTTTATTTATTTAAAATCCGCAAACGATAGCATCTTTTGCTATAATCTAAACGACAAGCGGAAGGCTGACAATGGAGCAAATACATTATCTGTGATTACAACTAATACAAGACAATTCTTTTGTATTTTAGTATTCGTATAAAACATTACTATGCGAAGTGTTCTGGAACTGGCGACTCGCTTTTGTTTTGATAAAATCATTCGCTTTACATTTCGTATGCGTACGTTAAAAAGCCGATTAATATGGCATACACACATATACACTTAAATATAAGAACGTCTGTATGTCTCTGTGTATTTATATTGCAGTATACCAATGTTACACGTATCTTAGAAAACTTGTAGGTTGCCTGTAAGAGATCACTATTTATAAATAAAGCCGCTTTGTAACATAACCTATGTATATTGTATAGTGATTTTATTTGTTAAGTGTAACACACAGATTCTGTAATAATTACATAATCATCGGAACAATATGTTAATATTATGAACAACATAATTCGAACATTTTTTGATTTTACACAAATATGCTCGCCGATAAGTATCAAATATGAAAAAATCGGTTGACAAGATAAATATATCATATTCATATATATTTACTCTAACATTGAGTCGAGATGGCCCAGTGGTTAGAACGCGTGCATCTTAACCGATGACCCCAGGCAAGCACCGTTGATTCATGTGCTTAATTTGTATTTATAATTCATCTCGTGCTCAGTGGGAATTTCAGGCTGTTGTTGTTGTTGTTGTACGTGCGATGGAGAAGACACTCTTATTTACTTAAAAAAAAAGTTTTATACAGACATAATATTAAAGTAATAAAATTAATGTTAATGTTATAATTCTTAAAGTGGTTATATTTTGTCAATAAATAAAATAAATAAATAAAGAATATTGTTTTTGTGAATCCCCAATATTATTATTGACTGTAAATAAAAAAAACATAGACAAATATTATTCACGGATATAATGTATAATATTACAGCTTATTTATTATTTATTTTGTATTTCAATATAGGTATACATGAGTATATTTTACCGAATCTCTCAAAATACATTATACACCTATACATTACTTGCAAACTTTAGGTTTAAGTCGTTATAACTAGAACGTGTATTTGTTTTATTAAATGTAATTATAAAATAAATAAATATCAAGTACATAACATTACCTTTGAAAAATGATATGTTATAACAACCCGCAAAGCCACATTTTATTATGAATTATAAAAGTGTTTTAAAGGGTGTACAGTTCATCACAGCGGCCTTTTCTTTCAAATGTCGAATCACGAATGACAGAAAGAGATAGATAAATGTTAAACTAATTACCCGCTAAACAATGTTTATAAGGACGCTAGAAATACGATGAGTTGCTTTATAACAAATCCTTGTTTCCTATTACATGACACTTGAGTTGATCACAGTACACGTGACGTCACAATCACCGCGCTACCGCGGTTATTAGTTATTATTGTATCAAACTCTGTGCGGACAGCACGACGCATAATGTCGGCAAAGCTAATATTTATATTTCTAGTGTCGGTTTTAGTATTAGCAAGTTGTGAATACAAATATCAGACAAAATGGTTCACAGTTCCCTTAGATCACTTCGGTTTCCAGAGAAACGAAACTTTCAAGATTAGATATTTAGAAAACAGTGAACACTGGGACGATGGACACGGCCCGATATTTTTCTACACGGGAAACGAGGTAGATATATTATTACAATTACATATACAATAATATTTATACTACGAACATTTCAAAGCTCATATATATTTATTTTTCCTTTTACTATCATTTCTGTTCATATATCCCTTATCTATGGTTACTTTTTTTTATTATGACAAAAAAGTTTACTTATATAATTACTATAAATAGTTTTTACTGATAAGGATAATAAAACAGGATTCAATTAATCGGGCAAAATACATACAAAGCAATATTGTTCGAAATAATAAAAACAAACAAATTATATCAATGTACATATTAGAAATTAGACTTGGCTATTTACTTATACAATTAACAAGATATCATGTATGTTTTCATTAGCAATTTTATAACAATTTCAAGTAGTATGAATGACAATACTTGATAATGCTATAAAATTGGTAACACACGATAAATGATTCAAAAACAAACCAAGATTTATCTTTCTATATTGTCGATAAATTTCACAGCGATATTAAAATATTTTCTAATATTGTTATCTATTTCATCTTATTATATCTCAAACATATCGAGTAATAGCTCTCGCATTTGTTCAGCGTTGTAGTTATTGGTTATAGTTGATTTCCTCTGTACGAATAAATTAAATCGATTGAAAATTTCTCATTTGATATTAAAATAAACGTATCTCCAAAGTCGCTGTTCGCTTAAAATACACATAAATAAATGTGATTACTGATCGTTTATTGCAACTTTAGTTACCACATTAATTTAATTTTAACATTTAATAACTTAACTGCGTGAAATGAAACGTAAATCATTTTATAGAACAATATTTCTACAAACATCGTTTTAAGTTCAAGCATAATTAATTGTAGAACTTTCACACTTAAAAATCTAGCAGATGGTCAACGTTATGGTAGGTCTTTGAAAGGCCCATAATGCGCCGCAACAGCAGGGCTAACAACCGTGAGACCGGGGTGGTCATATGTCTTGTATCCGATTACCCGGGCTCCGGATGCTTGCCTGGGTTTGAACCCACAATCATCGGTTTAAGATGTATGAGCTCTAACCGCTGGACCAGTATTTCAACAACAATGTTTTTCGCCAGGGTCAGATCGAAGCGTTCGCTCAACACACTGGTTTCATGTGGGAGATTGCGTCTGAATACAAAGCGAAGTTAGTCTTCGCAGAACATAGGTAACTCTTTCATATTACATATTTAATGTTTTGGTGTTTTTGTAAATATAAACTTTAAGAAAAATGTATAACCTTATAGAAAATGAAGAACTCTTGACACTTTGTAATTGTATTTACGATATATAGGTAAATAAAACTGTCTCATTTTGCCCCATATAAAAATAAATCATAAATGAGCATCATCATATGCAAAGTACTTATTACTAGTTATATAGTAAAAAGAACTTTGCGTATATTGTATATTGCATGCAGTTACAACAACCTACGTTAATAAATGTCAATTACTTTAATAACTAATCCTCATTATTTGTACATTAGGTACTATGGTCAATCATTGCCCTTTGGCAACAAGTCCTTAGAAAACGAAAACGTTGGATATTTGACGGCTGCGCAGGCATTGGCGGACTACGCTGACCTCATCAACTACCTGCAGGGCGACAAGATAGAACCGCGATACCCTGTCATTGCGTTTGGAGGTAAGCTAAAATAATCCCATATTATCCCTTTCTTTCTTTACAAGAAGAAAGAAAGAGAAGAAGACATATTATGTACATTTATATCGTAAGTACATACCGTTATAAATATACTTATTGGCAAGGATATACCTATACTTATAGAATTCCATGTCCTAAGTCCTGACAGATTCATCAGGGCCAAGCGAAAACTATTTCAGTTAGGTTAGGTTAGGAAGGAAGGAATTTTGGAAATTCTTCCTCTTAAGGGTGAAATAGGGATTGAAAGTTTGTATCCAAGTCTATTATTTTTAAGTCAGAAGCATGAACATTTAGTTTTGGGCTACTGATTCAAAATTAGAAGATATAGATATAGATATATTATTATCACACCATTAGATTATGGAAAGAGGTCTTAAATTAACGTAGTATTTTAAGTAACTCTGTAAATATATTCAATTTCTACCCGAGCAAAGCCGCGGGCAATAGCTATATATTAAAGGAAAGGAATAAAACTGAAATTATTCAAAACATCGCTAAATATAAAATGTCGAATTATGACCAAAAAAAATGACAGTCGAATTTGACCACGCTATTTAAATGACTAGCAAAAATAAAAAAATAAAGTAATTAAAGCAGCTAAGACATAGTTAATTAATATATGAACTGTAAAAACAATTAATGTTCCATCATGGATCAAATTTAGCAACGGTGGCATTCTTCAAACCTCGATGTAATTACGTCGCATTATTAAATATACATAGCTATACCATTTAAAAATTGTTAGTGTTAAAAATTATTTTCGAATAGACGAAGTTTTTTCTTTTAAAACAACACTGACAATGTTTTGAAATAAAACCCTATTTGTGTACCTTTACAAATTGAAAAACATTTTACCAATACTAAATATTTTTTCTCGATAAATTTCTTATCTTTTGATTAGCGTATATTAGAGCAAATCCATTGGTAATTTTATTGGCCACGGCGCTTTCCAATTTTGACACAGAACGCACATTCAATTTTTAATACAAATTTTCCAATCCGAAGTTAATTAAATGAATCAACCAAAGCACTTGTAGATTATTTTCAGCAACTATTTAAGCCTAAGACTTCAAACCCGAAAAGAACCCGAATAGAGTCAATTAAGAGGTTTTCTTTAAAGAAATTTTCAGTAGCCGTCCAGAAGTTTCCCTTATATCTTAAAAATATACTAAAACGATTGGTGCCGCGATACATTCGAATGGTCTCCTCAAATAATTAGAAAAGGGAAGGAATTGTATTTATGTTTTTACATACACACATACACACCATACACACTTCTATTTAGCCGCTTTATAAGCTTCCGTATAGGTTGACGGACGAGCATATAGGCCACCTGATGGTAAGTGGTCACCATCACCCATAGACAATGAAGCTGCAAGAAATATTAACTAAGACGTTATGTCCCTTGTGCCTGTAGTTACACTGGCTCACGCACCCTTCAAATCGGAACACAACAATACTGAGTGCTGTTATTTGGCGGTAGAACAACTGATGAGTGGGTGGTACCTACCCAGACGGGCTTGCACAAAGCCCTACCACCAAGGATTGTTTTTATTTTAATTCTTTTCCAGGTTCATATGGAGGAATGCTAGCGGCCTACATTCGTATAAAGTACCCGCATTTGGTGAACGGAGCCATCGCTGCCTCCGCCCCCATTCACATGTACCCCGGCATGGTGCCTTGCGAAGTATACGACAGAATTGTGACTTCGAGCTTTAAGATTGCTAATCAGAATTGTGTTACCAATATCAAAAATTCTTGGAGTACCTTGAGGTAATAATATGATAATTGTTTAAGAATTTTGGAAGGCTTTCCTCAACTTAGTACTTAACAAAAAATATTATTATTTAAAATATTTATTAATAATGCTTTATTTTGTTTATTTTAGGAATTTCGTAAAGTTACAAAACAACAGCGAATGGTTACAGAACGAATGGCATCTGTGTAACCCTGTCAAGAACTCTTCAGATGTTCAGGCACTTGTAGATTATCTTCAGTCAATGTACGAGACCTTGGCGATGGTCAACTATCCGTTTGAAACTGATTTCATTATGCCGCTACCAGCGCAGCCCGTTAGAGTCGTGTGCCAGTATTTGAACGAAACATTGAAAGAAAAAGAACTACTTGAGGTAAATACAAAGTTATATAATTTATGTTGCTAGGAATTTTTAAAAGTTCCCAAAACTTTTCCATTAGACATAGACATATTACATACAGTAGAGCTGAGATGACCCAGTGGTTAGAACGCGTGCATCTTAACCGATGATTGCGGGTTCAAACCCAGCCAAGCACCGCTATATATAATGCTTAATTTGTGTTTATAATTCATCTCGTGCTCGGCGGTGAAGGAAGTCATCGTGAAATTTCATAAAAATTCTGCCATAGTGCATTCCACCAACCCGCATTGGATTGTTTATTGTTGTTTGTTGGTGGAATATGTTCCAAACCCTCTCCTTAATGGAAGAGGAGGCCTTATCTCAGCAGTGGGAAATGTACAGACTGTTACTTTACTTTATAGACATATTTGGATTGAGAAAAATTTATTATTTTGGAGTGTCATGTCGAATTTTGGTTTTTTTTATTATACTTTAATCCTATAGTCTTATACGAAGTATCGCTTTACTTTTCTTAATTCAGATTCAATTCTTAAATTTTATCTTGATTCGCGTAGAGATAAAAATTACCATAATTTATTCGCAGTGCAACATGTTTTTTTACGCTCTGATAAGTAATTGATTTTGATTGATTGACATAAAAATACTAATAGAAATAAGGTAACAAGTATGTAAACAATATGAATAAATATATATTTGTACTATTGAAGGTCATAGAATTATTAATATTATTATCAAAGTTAATTTAGACCGGATATAGTGCTGATATGAGCTTGCAACTGTCACGAGTAATGCGATTGGTATATAATATCAATTTGTATTGTTTTTCTTACGTTTTATTGTATTGTTAAACATAACTGCAAACTTTTGCACCCCGTTACTCATAAATATTAAACCTGATTTTTTTATAATAAATTTAGTCTCAAATGATTTGCATTTGATAATTAATTAAATTTCTTAGGTTCATATTTCAAGTTGCGCCAAAATTATGTTTTATTAGGTACCAATTCTGCTCATTGGAAGCGTTGTTTCGTTGTTGTTCCATCGATGAATGTAATGGAAACCTTGCTTGTGCAATCATGTGCACTTGCACACGGCTAGTCTCCTTTAAACATACAAGTATAACAATTATTATAACTGCATTATATAATCGTAAATTCACTTTTAATTTGTCTGATATTCTTCATTTTATTTTAATTAGAACTCTAAAAACTATTCTAAATTCGTAATTATTATTTTTTTTACTTTTTACTGCACATTAATTTGCTATGAAATAGTTTTGTTTAAAGTTAGTTTTTATTTTTGTTAAAAAAAAAATGTCTTTTGAATACAGCACCACAATCAAAGTTTAAAATAAAAAATTTTGTATGTCTTCTTTCTTGCTGTGCGTTGGTTGTTTTGCTTGTGAGTTTGTCAATTGACTTTGACACTGTGGTCTGAGTGCGTTTGTTGTAATTGTCAATCTTTTATAACAGTTTTTATCATTTTGAGTTAAATAACATTTTTATTCACTTTTTTCAGGGTATTGGGAAAGTATTGAAAACGTTCGCAAATTACACGGGCAAGGCGGGCTGTCTCGATTATAGGGATGAAGGATATGGCAATGTTCAAGCAAACGGTTGGGATTATCAGGTATAGAAAGAGACACTTTAATACAAAAGAGAGCCATCCGGTTTATTTATAATCTTGGAGCTAGAGACTCTCTTCGGGATGTTTTTAACAAAGTGGGAATACTCACTGTTGCGTCGCAATATATTTACAACAATATTAGATATGTATATTCACAGTAACATTGATCACTTTGATAAAATCAGTGATAATCATTGTATATGCACTTGGAGTAAGGATAAGCTTATAACGCCAAGTTTCCGACTCCGCAAAGTCAATAAATCCTTCTTAGGGCAAGGTATCCGTTTCTATAATAAAATTCCGCAGACATTTTTAACTTTGCCGTTTAGTAAGTTCAAATCGTTTGTAAAAAAATACATTGGTAGAAAAAGCATATTATTCGATACAAGATTTTATAGATAATAAAAAAGCGTGGAGTTAATACCTGTTGACTTCCAAGCAGGAACATGACTTTGTATGTTTTTTAATGTTAAAAAAGAGTAACTTACTGTACTGTGTGTGGTAGGTTCACTTAATTGTAAAATGACGATTCAAAAGTGCTTATAAAAGCCTACTTGAATAAAGTTTATTTTTATTTGATTTGATTAAACTAACATTTTATTATATTGTAATTATTTGTAATCCTAAATGTATAATAATAATAACCTTTATTCAAAGTAAAGAGATTTAACTAAATAATACGTACAAAATAGGTTTGTACGATGCACTAATCGTGAATAAAATACTATACTCCTTAGCTAGATTATATAATAATCCGTATTAAGAAACAGTTTCATTTCCCTTTTTGTATGTTAAATTTATGAACAATATGTTTGCCCCATTATACATTAAACAATAAGACGAGTAACTACTACTACTATTATGAATATTAATAAGTAAAAGTTTTAGATAAATTGATATTAATTTATCGAAAAAATCTCAAAGCGCTTAGCGAAAACAAAACTATTATCTTGGTTATAAATACGTTAAAATTATTTTAAACAAACAAGCGGGATCAGGGTTCGTCAATGAATCATATTAAACTGGGACTTTTTTATCTTGTTATTTATTTTGGTGTATTTGTTTTGGCATCTGAATACTCTGGGTTTTTTTAGTTGTAATAGTTTATGTATGATAAAAAAAATTAAAACATTGGGAGGGTTTTGAATTAGCCTGCATTGTCAAACATTTATATTTTCTTTTTCTTGAATCTGAATTAGTTTTTCAGTTCACTGATTGCCTATAACCGTATGAAAATAAAAAGATATTTAAATTTAGTAGTTAAAATAGTACTCCATTCACCTATTACAAAAGTCTAAGTTAAAAAAATTTGGGCAATTACAGGTCTGCACAGAAATGGTGATGCCGATGTGCACAACCGGTACGAACGACATGTTCGAACCAAAGCCCTGGAACTTCACGCTTTTCGCCGAGGATTGTCACAAGAAGTACAACGTGTATCCGCGCCCGCAGGGAGCCCGCGTGGAGTACGGTGGCGCGAAACTACAAGCTGCTTCCAATATTGTCTTCAGTAACGGATTGTTAGATCCTTGGGCTGGAGGTATTAACAGATAATCATAATCAGTATTCCTTTATCTCATTTTTGTGATTGTTTCACTGTGTAAAAAAATATATGAAAATTCATTTTGCTGACTTTTTCAGACTCAAAACTTTCAAACGTCTGTTAGACGAGTTAATTATTTTAGGGAATATTTGAGTGGGTTATTTGGTCACCGTATGCATTTTTGAGCCGTCAAATTCTATATTTTTTATTCCGCCGAAAATCTATATGAGTAAACTTTTGTGTCAAACGCACTAAAGCAGAATGATGGAATTAGATCCCAAAATTTTATCATTGAAGAGCATAACACTATACTACTTATTTTCATTAATATATAAGAGAGACCATCTGTTCAAGGAAATAATTAAAAAGGGGCATATTTAAATTATTTCATTCTAGCAATAACTACAGTTTAAAATGTTTCTTTTTAGGTGGAATTCTCAATAGCATCAGCAGTTCAGTGACTGCAGTAGTTATAATAGACGCTGCCCATCACCTCGACCTGATGCCTTCTAGTCCTTATGACCCTGCGTCTGTAAAGATGGCAAGAAACATCCATAGACAAAATATAGACAAGTGGATAAGACAGTTCCGCGAAGAACAGTCTGCAAAACAGTGATATATGTTAAGACATCAATAAAGATTTATACGTTTATTTGTTTTATTTTTTTACCATAGAAATTTCAAGAATCATTAAATTATCAACATTTTATTAATGTACCCGTTTCAAATTAAACATTTATAGGTTAAAATATGATATTTGCTATTAATTTTCTTTGTATCTCCTGTTATGTAACAGAAAATACCGTCAGATACTGAACCAATGATTCTTCAAGTTAATTAAATAAAACAGAAGTAAATTGTTTCTGTTTTTTTTTGTATTTCTTGACAAACGTAGGTTAAGACGTCCCTGGCATGGTGGAGTGAAACTCAGTTTCAATGTGAAAGAAAGACCACATTTGGAGATGCCTATGTTCAGCACTGAACAAATATGGGCTTATGATGAATGAATGAATGAAGAATTGCTTTTTTTTAATGTTATTATCATCAGAAGTTAGGCAGATTAGTTCCTTAAACTACACCTATTTCTTATCAAAACTAATATGGCAACATTTTACTTAAATTTTTGACACTGACATTTGCGTAATTTAAATATTTTAAGGTTATGTTTGTCAAAATAAAACAAAAACAAATATAGCGATAATTTATTATAACATATTATATGAAATATAAGATAAAATGAGTACAACATGCAAGTATTGTAATGAGCCTGAGAATAAACAGGATCGTCCAGGGCTTATTTGCGACACCTGTATATGTTTTGTGCATTTAAGTTGTTTACGAAGGCAAGGTACTCCTGGCGACTTCGTTTGCGATGTATTCTTTGATTTTACGTGTGCAGACTGTTCTACGGATTCTGAAGAACAGTTTTGGCGTAATAGATTCACTTGGTAAGCCATATAATATGGATTTCGTAGTACTTTAATTGTGATTTATTAAATACATTTGATATATAATTGCCGGTTTTTCAGTGTATAATATTCAAATTATACATACAATATTAATACTAGTGCAAACAAAATTATACCATTTATACAAATTATTATTTTGTTGTATATTCTAATAGTAATAGTTTTATTCTAATGACATAAAAAATGTATATGTATTAATATTGAACCTTTTTATTTTATATTATTTTATAACTAATGTCATTATGTCACACTAAGATTATGTACTTATTTTATGTAGAATGAAACCATTTATACAGTGTTATCTTATTACAGTATTTACTTGTATTGATAAAAAATCTTGATATTAACTGCAATATTATTTTTCTATTCCAGGGTGAATGTCCTCCTGTTGACATTGAACCATCTCAGTATACAGATGCAAGGCATCAGTAATCATGGGTTCTTTCATTATAAAACCCATATATGTTCTTTCGTTGATAGATATTGGGTACAACTGTTTGGAGAACAATTGTAAGTTCACCAATACAAATATACTTTATTGTAAAAATATAAAATAACCAAAATAGATAATTATTCCATAAGTATGTACAAAAGGTGATATTTTAGCTTTAATAGTGATTTAATTAAATTTTGTTAAAAGTGCAATGTTAATTAAATTAATTAAACACCTAATTTATATAGACAAACTAAGTCTTATTATGGTTAAGGTGATATTATAAAATGTAATAAAAAAGTGTTAATTAAAAAATAATGAAAATACTCAAATTATAATGGTATAAAAATCATTGTATGAAGCATTCAAAAGGCTACATATTTAACCATCTTAAATTTGTTGAACTTCATTTCAGTAAACAAAAGAAAAACTGGGTTGGAACAATAGCTGGTGTACTGTCAGTGCATAGTAATCTATTCTTCCGATCAGGATCTATTGCACTTGGGGAGTCGGGATGGTGGCAATTGCAACACTATTTCTCCCCAGCTGTTGCTGCACACATATGTAAATATAATATTTGCAACTGTTTATAAATAAAGATGATATACAAAATTACAATTACAAATTCTGATCTCAGTAGTTGTTCCTAATTCCTTAATAAGGAGATAGGAATTCATTTTTCTACCAGAATTCATGTACATGTTTTGTAAAAGATATATTATTTATTTATTTAAAGTGCATTGAATACCAGATGTTAATCAACATAAATATGGTTGATCAATTTGTTTATTATATATATTAATCAAATCAGATATTTACATCATATTTTCGCCACCAACTTGGTAACTGAGATTTAATGGGTTGAGTGAACCAGTGTAACTAAGTCAAGGAGTCATAACATCTTAATTCCCAAGGTTGGTGACAAACTGGTGATTTAAACAAATCTATAAACACTACACATATGTATAAAATTTTATTATGTTAAATTCTCAAAGTTATTCTTTAAAACAAAGCACAAGATGAGTTATAAATAAGCATATGTAAATAAGCACAAACACAGGCCTACAATATTTAGTTAAAACTTTTATACCTAATCATTTTACCACCCTAACTCTTATTTATCCTTATAATTTAAATAACATTATATGCCTCATTTATCGAGTATTGTTTTCACATTTCATACTGATTATTTGAAATTTTTAAATATATGCAACCCTAAGAATGTATTTAATATTTCTAGTACAAGAGCTGGCCCGCGACAGACCGAAAGGCGGTCGCACGCGAAATCATATGTCCTTGGATAAAACTATATTCATTGCTAAAGTGACTGAAATGGGTAAGTATTTTGTTTTTTTTTATATAGACTTTTATAAAAATAATTACTTTAGACTATAATCAAAATATAGATAAATGTTATCTATCTATAACTATACATCACTTTTAGTTATATTTATTTTTTATTTTCTTTTGTGGTGTAGGTTGGCGGATGAACATATGGGCCACCTGATGGTAAGTGGTCGCCATCACCCATAGACAATGACGCTGTAAGAAATATTAACTCGTCAATGTGCCAACCTTGGGAACTAAGATGTTACGTCCCGTGTGCCTGTAGTTACACTGGCTCACTCACCCTTCAAACCGGAACACAACAATACTGAGTACTGTTATTTGGCGGTAGAATAACTGATGAGTGGGTGATACCTACCCAGACGGGCTTGCCCTGCCACCAAGTGAACAACACAACAACAGCCTGTAAATTTCCCACGGCTGGGCTTTACTTCATCAATTTAGTATTTATTTCATTTTTAGGTTACCAAGATTATCTCAATCATAAACCAGATCGTCCACTGGGGCAAGCTGACGAAGGGCCTCCTAAGAAACGTCGCTTGGACACGGATGAGCACAGCGGAGTATCAACTTCCTCGTTCAGTGAGCCATTTGATTCTGACATGAGGTGAGTATTATAGCAATTACAGAAAATTATTACTTGGTTTGGCCTTCATTTGTTGAATGGGAGATATGTTTTAGGGATGTTGCGAATATTCGCATCAGCATTGTCAAATGCGGAACTTCCGCGTCAATTTAGATAAACAACAACAACAGCCTGTAAATTCCCACTGCTGGGCTAAAGGCCACCTCTTCCTTTGAGGAGAAGGTTTGGAACATATTCCACCACGCTGTTCCAATGCGGGTTGGTGGAATACACATGTGGCAGAATTTGTATGAAATTTGTCACATGCAGGTTTCCTCACGATGTTTTCCTTCACCGCTGAGCACGAGATGAATTATAAAGACAAATTAGGCACATGAATCAGCGGTGCTTGCCTGGGTTTGAATCCGCAATCATCGGTTAAGATGCACGCGTTCTGACCACTGGGCCATCTCGACTCATCTTCTTCCTCATCAATTTAGACATAATCAATGCGGACTTTATGCGGATGTGGCAAAAGTTGTTACAAGACGAATTTCGTGTGGCATGCGATCGGTGCGTACTCATAAATGTCGAAGGTTTAATTTTTAGTCCACACGTGAACAAAAACAAATCCTATCCAAATGCCACATCCGCGGATGTGAAAAACTATGTATCCGCTACATCCCTAAGGGATGTCTAGTCAAAAATGACAATCATCTACAAACTATCCAGAGACACAGCGCTGTCATAAAGCGCTTAAGAAATCAACCTACTTTAATATATGTAGCACACTGCACTGGTCCGTGTACTTTTATTATATGAGTGTTATTGTGAATATGCCGATGGTGTTTCAAATAAATAAATAAATATAGTCACTCATATACATATACTTTAATTGATTTGTTTTTTTTTTTAATACAGGAAGGATTATCTCGACGATGCAATGGATAGAGAAAATCAGAACATGACGTTCGTGACCGCAAAAGACAACTTCACGGATGTCGAAAGCATCTTCAGAGGGTTCCAGTTCACCCCCGCCAGCCAGGCAGCAAGGGTGAGTGTACCGCTCTCATTTGCAATCGTCCACCGCATATATATTGATACACTAACCGTTTAAAGAACAATAAGTTGGATCCATACATTACCTAAACTCATTCTTAGGGCACTGAATTTTACTTCTCTAAAAAACCCTATGATTAATTAAATAAAAAAAAAATATAACACGAATGACTAACCTATACTTTACAGATCTTTATTTATTTATAATTGAACACAATTACCATCACGACATAACTTTAATTACAAGAATATTTCAATACATATACAGTTAATTAGTACGTATAGTACGACACAAATTAGATGTAGCATCGGAAAATGCAATGGAATGAAAATAAAACCGATTACTGCCGATTTACACAACCAATAGAAATAGCTCCCTATCGCGCCATTCGACGCTATTCGTCGCTATAGATTCTCGCGTCAGAGAAAGCAAGTGCATGTAAATCGACGCGTCAAATTGACGAATATATTAGGTCATGTGATATTACAAGTTATTACGTTTGTGCAAAGATCGTATTCGCATGAAAAATAAATATTGATAATTTGGGATAGCGTACTCAATTCGGATGTGATCGGTTTTACGAATTTTGCCGATGCGACATCTAAGTTGCGTTGTACTATATGTATGTAAGAACAGTAAATACCACGACCGATACAAACAGACTCGAACCAAATCGACCGACAGTCAACCGAACATTAAACCGTTACTAAGCGTTCTGCCGTATTTATGTGATTCCGCACGGTCCTGTTTGAGAAGAGCGTAGTTCTTGTAAGACTTCCTTTATTCAATTCTAGTTGTCGCCCTTCGCTCGCGTTTAATAGCTGGTTATCATGTGTTAGGCAAAAAGTAGCCCATGTCCCTTTTTGGAGTTAAAGTTTGCTTCGAATTCCAAATTTCATCAAATTCGGTTTATTTTGGTCGTGAAAGAGCGTAACACATACGTAAAGACAAAGTTACTTTCATATTTATAATATCAATATAGATGGAAGCATTAAATTTACTTATTGATAGTCAAATTGAAGACTACTACTAGCGGTTTACAGAACACCCTGACCTGAGAGGAACACGCGAAAGAAATTCAAAGAGGAATTATTAATAACGTTTTCGTAGTCAACTTAACTAACGTATTGGGTTACTGTAATGTTACATATAAGTTTGTTTTCAACCGACTTCAAAAAGGAGGAGGTTATCAATTCGTCGACACCGGCTCCAAATATAACAATAACTATAATGACGTTATATAATCGTAAATCGACTTTTAAGTAGTAGTAATATTTTTCATTTCATCTTACTTAGGAGGATTCTAAAAAATATGTTGAATACGCAATCATTTTGTTACTTTTTAGTGCATATTCATTTGTTTTAGTGTTTTGCTTGAAGTCGGTTTTTCTTTTTGTTAAAATTTTTATTTATTTACAAATAAATAAATATATAAAACTTTTTTTTCACAGAGCGATACGTCCAGCTTGCACTCAAACAAACCCTCACTGCACTACGACTCGGATTCGCACAGCTCACTGAACCACACGGAGTTCCAATCGGACGACGAAAAATGCCGCGAAGCGAAGAGAAGTGAAGCGAGAACCAAAAAAGTAGAAGAAAAACCGGTCGTCAGAGCGTACTCCCTGTTTTCCTCGCTCCCCAACTCCACAGACATGCCCTGGGTGGAAAAGGAACCGGAGGACAAAAAGAAGGACTTGGTCAGGATGACAGAATACGAGGAGGTACAGCTTTTGAAGACAGTGGAGAATCTCATACCCAAAGTGAAGGATTCCAATAAGAAAGCGGATCTGCACAGACTCAAGGCGAAGTTGGCTTTGCGGCGACTGAAGCGACATCACCACTTGCCCATGTTTGATTTGGACAAGTAAGTAGCGATAGTTAAGTAATTTCAATGTATATATATGTATAATTGTATAGTACGACACAACTTAGATGTCGCGTCGGCAAAATTCGTAAAACCGATCACATCCGAATTGAGTACGCTATCCCAAATTATCAATATTTATTTCAGATGTGAATATGATCTTTACACAAACGTAATAACTTGTAATGTCATATGACCCAATATATTCGTCAATTTGACGCGTCGATTTACATGCACTTGCTTTCTCTGACGCGTGAATCTATAGCGAAGAATAGCGTCAAATGGCGCGATAGGGAGCTATTTCTATTGGTTGTGTAAATCGGCAGTAATCGGTTTTATTTTCATTCTATTGCATTTTCCGATGCTACATCTAATTTGTGTCTTACTATACATATATGTTTACCGTATATACCAAAATAACACATTTTACAATTTTTTTTTGTGTCTTATTGTTCTGGTTAATCTCTGAAAAGACTGGACCGATTTTGATGGGACTTTACACTGGCAGATAACTGACTTAATAAGCAGGAACGTAGGCTATTTTTATTTTAAAATCATGTCTAAAATAATAATAAAGTCACACTGGAACGGCCAAATACAGTCACTCTGCCGGCACGTCGGGTCGGTCACCAACGAATTAATGTCACAAAAGCTGCCTAATATAGAAATAATAAGTTATAGTCACATCAAAGAACTGAACAATAACATTTTTGTTAAATTATAACTCGCACGAATTCGCGATCTGAAATTGCTGGAAATCTTTTACATCTTTTATATTGTCAGGAAGATAGCGCTTCTAAGCGATTTGGCTGCTTTATTGTACAAATGTAATTATTATAAAATGTATTTGTAAAATATGTTCGGATCACAATAAGTCGATAAGGATACAGATCCATGTATCTTATTTAGAAATACACTGTTTCCTGTAGGACGGTAAAACTTTTGGGTGGCTACGTGACAGAGGACCCGAGGGTGGTGATGAACGCTGAACGTGTTCTGGACAGGTTCCAGAGATCGGTAAGATTATTCAAATTAAACTAACATATAGTTTTAAAATTGGTAGATTTTTGTAAGTATTAGATCAACTTAAACTTCAAATATGTAACAAAATTTATAGTATGTAATACGCAATGGATTTTGTTGCGGTTCTTTTTTACATAGTACGTTAAGTATATAAAGTGATTCAACAGTTTTATTTGCATAATATGAAGAGAAGTTTTGATAATTTAAGAGGTTTCTACTGAATGTGGGCAGAATGTCATAAAATAATCGCTGTCTAGATGCACCGTAACATATAAATACATATTTAACAAGTTTGCAGGAATTGAAAATAAATGCATAAGGTTTTTTATTTAGATAGGCGACTTTTGTCGTTTAGTCACATATTTATAAAAAAAAAGTTAAAAACATAAGACAGTATGATTATATTTACTCAAAAGTAGATTAAGTGACACAAAACCTCATTTTCGGGAATAGAAAGCCTTCGTCCGATCGTGGGTCATACATTTATATAAAAACAAACCTTTCTTCAGTACCTGATAGACAATCTCTGCGGAACGATATCCAGTACTAACTACGGCACACTTCTGTTGTCACACATCGAGCCCACTGTGTTCCGTTCGCCCTACTCCGGGACTATCCTCAAACCCTACATCCGAAGGGACACCACCACCATGCCGCCTTGGCTGAAGCTCAGAGACGAGCTTTTAAGGAGAACCCATAGGTAATATGAATCGAAGCTTCTTACAATTCGAATTTTGATAACTTGCCATATATTTCCTCTAATGAAATAATGGTTAATTTTTTCTGGATATATATTTTTTTGACTTTAAAGTGTTCTAATGGTACGTATTTAATTAATCATCTACGATTCAAATACGTTTCGTTGTGAATTTTACTTGACTAAAATTGATTTTATTATATTGAGACATGCACAGGAAAAATAATAACCAGTCATTGTTCATGCAAAACCAAGTAAGGAGTTTTCATACTTTTAATGAAAGACAGTGTATTGCTGTTTTGATATGTAACCTTGGGTAGGTTTAATGCCTTTTTACCAGCGTATATTACGTCACTTATGACTCACTTATTTGTTAAACTCGTTGAGAGACAACCCTTTTTTTCTTGCTGGAAAAACGCATTACGCGCTTCCCCCACGTGATAGAAAGTGGGGGGGGGGGGTGGCACTCCCCGGAGCCCTGGACGCCGAGTGCGCCCAAGTACGCCGGGTTTACCCACTAAAAAACCAGCGGTACCCTCTCCGTCTTTCGATGGACGCCACGGGATCACTTACGCATGCTACCGTGGTTTTTTTTTTATGTTATAGGTTGGCGGACGAGCATATGGGCCACCTGATGGAAAGTGGTCACCATCACCCATAGACAATGACACTGTAAGATATATTACCTTACATCGTCAATGGGCCACCAACCTTGGGAACTAAGATGTTATGTCCCTTGTGCTGTAGTTACACTGGCTCACTCACCCTTCAAACCGGAACACAACAATACTGAGTATTGTTATTTGGCGGTAGAATAACTGATGAGTGGGTGGTACCTACCCAGACGGGCTTGCACAAAGCCCTACCACCAAGAAAAGAAGAAGTTGCGAGACAACCCTGACGTGGCATAATGAACCTCTCAGACACGTCGAGGGCTACGAGCCGCCGGCGCGCGCGCCGCTGGACTTCTCGTACGTGCGGCCGCAGCACATCGCGGCCGTCAACAGCCTGTGCGCGCAGTACTTCTGGCCCGGCATCGACTGTGAGTGCGCCACTGTACCGAGCCGGAACAATACGACCGTGCAGTTAAAGTTAAACATTATATGCGATATAACGTTCAGCCAAGTGGTTGGACGTTGTGTTCAACAAAATGGCTGACTGAAGTTTAGCCCTTTACTAAGAGCCGGCGTTTAATCAAGCGGCTAGCTGCTTAATTAGCTGGCTGATTTAACCATTTGGCTGCGACACATACATATATGCCCAACTAAAATAATATTGAATAGTTAAACATCGAAAACTAAGTACTTTTATACTAAACAATTTTCCACGCAATTATTTGTATGATTGTAAACAACTACATAGAAATGAAACATGTTTAACGAACGCTGGAACCTTGATTAAGGCTTAGGAAATGAGATTTCATAGAAATTCTGCCACATGTGTATTCCACCGACCTGCATTCCTCAAATGGAGAGGAGGCCTTAGCCCAGCCGTGGGAAATTTACAAGCTGATGTTAATATATGAGATTTTAGAAACTAATTTCGTTAACGTGTACGTATCGTGCCGGCGCCCAGTGACAGAGGCGCTGCAGTACCCGGAGTTCAGCTGCGTGGTGACGTACGGGCGCCTGGTGGTGGGCTGCGCCTTCCTGGTGCCGGACGCCGGCGGGCAGGCCTACGTGTCCTTCGTGCTGACGAGGCCCGAGTGGAGGCGCCACGGCCTCGCCGCCTTCATGCTGTACCATCTGCTGCAGGTAATACACAAAAAGGCGACCGACGCCTTGCTGACCCTTACACCAACTGTGGCTCATTTAGCCTCAAATTCTCAAGATAGATTATTAAAAGAAGTCAAACCTAGTTTTGAATCTAGACACGCGCCAGCGTGTCAAAGCCAAGTACTTATAACAGTACTGGCGTGCAGCACCGTGTGTAATATTACCCGAACCATTTCGAGCCACTTTTGGCCCCCTCATAACTCAAAAACTATTTTACATAAATATGTCAAATTCGGCTCATATATTGAGACTGGCGAGATACATATGTACAGCAAGTTTCATATAAACAATTCTCTAAAATTTTTATTTTTTTTATTTTCGGTCTTCTGCCCTATAAATTTCAGGATTATTTATTTGATCCTGTCTCTCATGTATTATGTACGCTATGCATAACCTCTGACTATATGTATTCTGTATATTAAGAACGAGTTTTCTATTAATATGAGTATTTTTTTCAGACCTGCACAGATAAGGATGTAACTCTGCATGTATCGCCTACCAATCCAGCCATATTTTTGTATCAAAAGTTTGGTTTCAAAGTAAGTATTTTATAAGGTAAACAAATTTAGCATTGTATTTTCAATTCAATTCTTCTGAAAGGAATAGAAAGGTCTTAATCCAGCAGTTACTTTTATTTTAAATTGAAGCAAGGAAATGATTACTTTTTGTGATTTTAGACTTCCTTCTGACAACCCCAGGTTTCCAGACACATAATCATTTCCGTAATTTATTGTGAAATATCAAACAGACAAAAAAATTGTTAGAGTATTGGGTCCAAAAAAATGTACAGTGAATTTGCTCAGTTGAATTGTATTTTTAAGTAATTTAAAAATGCAATAACCTTAATACCTCAAAATAAAAAATAAAAATTAACTCAACAATATTTATTTTAAGGCTTTGATACAAATCCTTCAGATAGAAGATAGTCATAAATCTTCCTCGTTTTATTTACATCAATTTTAACAATTCTCCTTGCATCTAACAAACGCAAAAAGCCCAGCTTATTGTTTTCAGTTATGAGTATCTTTTTAATTTCTAAATAATTTCTAGGTATTAATCTTATGTTGGAACACAAACTCTTTTCACTTTCTGATAACAGGTGAAAACCTGGCAGATCGATGATGTCTAATGGCAATGATGCTTTCCTATACCTCTTGCCGATTGCATTTCCGAAATAAAACTTATGCTTAACTGGTGACTGGCTGTCAAATTTCTTCATCATAATAGATGTAGCATATCTCTGTTCCTTATAAGCCACATCATTGTCTTTCTTTAACTGCATATACAATCTTGCCGAGTATAAAGTTCTCATACCATTTCTACGATATTCACATAGTCGAACAATCCTATTTATTAAATCTTCTTCTAAATTAAGGGACTCCATAAATGCATCAAACTGCATGCCTGTCATGAATTGCATAAATGGTAGAAGACGTTCAGATTTTGGCCGCGATAATGTACTATCAAACCTTTTTAGCCAAGATAAAAGTTTATTGGGCAT
Source organism: Vanessa cardui (assembly GCF_905220365.1). Classification (NCBI taxonomy): domain Eukaryota; kingdom Metazoa; phylum Arthropoda; class Insecta; order Lepidoptera; family Nymphalidae; genus Vanessa; species Vanessa cardui. The sequence continues at coordinate 15,661,113 of NC_061123.1, forward strand.
GATAAGGCCATGATTTTGAATTATTTTGTATCGTCTTTGCCTCTCTTTCAGTCTTGTGTTCAGAGCACTCACTAAGCTAACTTTTAAAGCATCCATACAATCATCGTCATCGTCAGAATAACCATCTTCTATGTTAAATATGTTTTCTGCATTGTGATCATAGCTCAGTTCAAATTCTGATCTATATGCATTGTAGCCTGCTAAGAGTTGGTCTGATTGATTATTTCTAGGCGGATTTGTACTCAGTTCTGTGTTGAATAAATATGGTGTCAAGGGCTTCAAAAATAAAGACTGCTCCGTTTCCGGTATTAGTTTCAATTCAGAATACTGAACTTTCTCTATATAATATTTTTTGTAATGCTCTTGACATTCGAGTTTCGATCGCGTGTGTACACTTTTCGATATTTCCTCCCAATTGCCGTAACCGTACGTCGAGAGCGCCGATAGCAGCTTACATTCCTCTTTCGCGGACCAATTACAATTTTCGAAAAGCGGGAAGTCATTTCTCCTTACCGCATATTTATGGTCATTTTTATGACCGCCCTTCTCTTTCCCTGACGCGAAACAAGAGCTACATAAATTTGTTTCACATTCACAACATTCAATGTAAGGTTCATGGGCAATTTCCGCACAAATATCACATTTTACTTGCAATATATCATTAGCCATTATCATTCACAGGTTGAGGAGTTGATACAGGATTTCTACGAAAAATACTACGACATCGATTATAAAGGCTGTCGGCACGCGCTGTTCTTGAGATTAGTTCGATGATTAAATAAACTGTTTTGTGATTATATTCTCTTTCATTTACAATGCTTTCCTAACGATATAAACTTGTTATTTTAATTCATACTCAGTTTTGATATTGTTCCCTTCATGCATTCAACATTGTCAACTGTCAATTATGACAAAGTCAAATTGTCAATGTAAACTTGTCAAAAGCGTAGCGTTCAAATAAACGCTACCTGAAAACTATATGGACATAAAAAGTAAAAAACATTATACTTGTAAATAATGAATAAATAATAATTGTGATAATATTTGGATTAAGGAATTATTGATTATATAAGTAACTTTCGGGATGATATTACTTCATAACAATAAATAATTTGTCCTATACTTATTTAAAAAACAAGAAATATATCGTAATTTAGTATAGGCTATTTGACTGGTTTTTAAAATCCATTTTATATTATTTAGTAGAGGTTAAGGAACCCAGTAAAAGTTGATTTTGTTATTTCTAGTACATGTTTGCCGAAAAATATCATATTAGAAATTCCATATTTAAATAACGCGCGAAAACGCTACTTGGACAATATGGCGCTGCAATGGGGTCGGTGACGTCACTTTGCTGTATTTTAATCTGTGGTACATATAGTAGAAAAACAAGGTTTACAAGAAAGTGACTTCATCATAAGCCCGGCCAATCAGGAGCGTTTTGTATCACGTGACAAACGTTTGAAAAATAGCATTTTTATTTATTGATTTATGAATAAATTAAGTATTATTTTCAAGTTTCGTTAGTAAATAACCATTTTTAAACTCATAATATTCATTCATTCACTGATTACAATAATTCACAATTTATTTTTCGCATTGTCAAATAGCCTTTTACCGTATATAACATCCAAAAAATGGATTTTTTTGTTCTCAGACAAAAAATGAATGATAATTTTTGAAACTACAGTTATCTTGTTTTTTTTTTTAATATAACAAGTAATGAACATTTATATAGATTACATTTATTTTGTGTACATTAGGAAGATCTAGAGAAGACACATGTCTAATAAAGTGGATTTTATAGTTTTTACGATGATTAATATAATAAAAAATGGGCATTGATTTACACTCGATTGACATACCAATTGGTACTAAACATAAAATAAAACAAACTACATTTATCTCTACAAAAAAGCCAACAAATAATAATTTCTTAAGTTTCAACCACGCTGACCAATTTATAAAAATAAAGTATATTTTATGCCTCCACCTTCTTACACATTTGGGCTAATAAGACGATTTGCTAGAATCCCGGATACAGAAGTGTCACTGTTGTGATTATTGGTGACTAGGTGTTGAGTATTTTTTATATAGTCTCAATTTATTTATAAACTAACCTTATAACTAAAATTATGATACGCCAGCCTTTAATAAAAAATAGAATATAAAAGTTCATAAGACGAGAAATGTTAGAGCGAATCAAAAAACAAAACAGTTGATACTAATTCGGTTTTCTTTACATTTATTTCTTTCTTTACTTCCTCTTGCATTAATATATAACCATTTGAGATCAAATAGCAAAATTAAGACATATATATTTCTTAAGTGTCTATGAATAGGACTTTCTACCTAAATATAGTGCAAACATGATAACCGATGACCTCCCGCGGTGGAGAAGTCCACTAACAACCTTTACGTCATGTTCCTAGATTCGATTTCTGTTTACGATATTATATTGGTAATTGGTATAATGTAATCATATTAAAGTGTCAACATGTTATTAAACCCTACATGCATTGTTTATTTATATTACAACTTGGATGCCGACTGTTCGAATAAATAAATTATTAATTAATAAAACTAAACAAAGAAAAAGTATAGGTATGGTCAACTACAATACAGTAGGTAATTCCTTAGGCTGTTGTAGGCTGTAGCTATTATAAGTTTGGTGACTTAAAATCGCCTGTGCTGTAATGTTTTGCATAGCATACATTATAACAAGATTAGGACAAAACTTCCGTTACACATCCAATATAATTATATAAAATAAATGCACAAAAAAATGTAAATTAATTATTTTTCAAAATAATGTCCCAAATAAAATGAATATTAAAAAAGTCATATGATTCATGCTTCGCAACAATACTTAAAAAAATAAGTTTAATATTCATTACATTTAGGAAATTATTTTGAGCGTAAACGTGTAACGTTTAAAGTGAGGTTGAAAATAAATATTTTTAATATATAATATATCACTATTAGTTTATTAAATGTGTATAAAATGTGTACTGTCTGATAATTACCGTTTTTCTTACGCATATCGCTTAGCGCTTCAAAGATACTTGCGACATAGAAAAACACAGAAAATTCTAGACTGTTCTGGGCATATTTACTTACTTTCTTTAACTGATATTGATTACCTATTTTGTGTAATACAAGATGTTTATGACAGGAAATGGCAAAATGGATATGAGTTACAAATAAATCAAAATTACTAAATTAAATTTGGCTTGACTTGATGAATATTAAACGCGTACACGTGAACCGTTGCCTGTTTCTTGACCCACATTCTCTTTTATCTCTCACGTTTTTGATGCTCATAAAATCTTAAAACGATACCTTATATTGTTTTAAAACATAAAATTCAAAAGTTTCGGAATAATTTAAAGGTATAAACAATATTAACATTGTATTCTAATATATATTTCACATTAAAATTGTTTTGTATGAGTACCTAGTTTTGATTTGCCAAACGATCTTAGTCGTAAAAACCCCTTTTGTATAATAAAATAAAGTAAACCATACTGCAATGACTATAAAAACCAAAATATATATATTTTTTGCACTGACTCAATCATAACCTTTATTCTTTTTTCTATCTCTTTCTTACGTAGGAAAAGCGACGTCACAATAAATAAGGCAGTTTTCAATGAGAATTTAGACATTACATTAATTTTCATAACAATTTATTTGATTTTTCCAATCTTGTTGAACTGTATTCCTATTGGTTAGTATTTAAAAAGACGTCTTTCATTGGTTAGAAATAACACAAACATAACGTCACAGTTAGTAGCTTGCAAATGAAAACTAACTAAATACAAAAGCGACGTCAAGTCTGCACTCGGTGCTCGGTTCAAATTGAAGTCCTAAAATTATATTTATCTCTTTCTAACACGTGTGCTAACGGAATAATTTTCATGTTGTGTCTCTTTTACTCATCAAGTGAAGGCCCTAGAATGTTCTAGACGTTTTAATGTATATATTTTGGCGCGACGACAGCGCTACGTTTCATTCATTTGTGAAGTAGATAGTGTGAACTTGTGAGTTGTGTTGTGTGTGGATATTTTAAGACTTTCATCTAGTTATTAGTGGATTTCTAATTAAACCTACTATTGTAAGTATATCTGGATTATTTTTTATGCATTGAATTGTTTTATTATAGTACAAAAAATATTAATCAAGACTACAATTCTGGAAGTAGTGTAGAATTGCGCGGTTCATAAGTCTCCAAAAATGGTGTCAGCGAAAACTAAAAGGAATCGTTTCTTTGTTTCAGGATAAATCATCAAAATGGGAAAGGATTATTACAAAATATTGGGTCTTGCGAAAGGTGCGACGGATGACGAGATCAAAAAAGCTTACAGAAAATTAGCACTAAAATACCATCCGGATAAAAATAAAGCCCCCGGAGCTGAGGAAAGGTTTAAAGAAGTAGCGGAAGCCTACGAAGTACTTTCGGACAAGAAGAAGCGTGAAATCTATGATGCTCATGGGGAGGAAGGACTCAAGGGAGGAATGGGTGGACAGAATGGACCTGGAGGTGGCCAGTCGTTCTCGTACACTTTCCATGGTGACCCCAGAGCGACCTTTGCACAGTTCTTCGGTTCGGCGAGCCCCTTCCAAGCATTCTTCGATCTGAACGGCACAGGTGGTACGACCATGTTTTTCGATCGCGACATGGACGTCGACATGGACCCGTTCGCCAACATGGGCATGGGACAAGCAAGGCAAGGTGGTCCCGGCGGAGCCTTCAGAAGTCACAGTTTCAATTTCCACGGGTCTCCTAACAGGAAAGAGAAGACTCAGGATCCGCCAATAGAACACGACTTATACGTGTCGCTTGAGGATATTTCCCGTGGTTGCGTTAAGAAAATGAAGATATCACGTCGTGTCATCCAACCAGATGGTACATCGAAAAAGGAAGACAAGGTGTTGACCATCCATGTAAAACCTGGTTGGAAAGCCGGTACAAAAATAACGTTCCAGAAAGAGGGTGACCAAGGAAGAAACAAAATCCCAGCTGATATTGTGTTTTACATCAGAGACAAACCTAATCCATTGTTCAAGCGAGAGGGCAGTGACATCAGATATACAGCCAAAGTTTCACTCAAACAGGTAAGAATCCCCTATTAATTTATTTTATTTTTGTTATTCAATCCTTTATGTCTATGGGAATCCCATTGGAACATCAATGAGTTTGTTGATTCGCATAATATCAAGTATTAGCATTTAATGAACTATGACTCAGTAAATGTGATACTATTATTATAAATTATAAACAAACATTTGCATAATACTCATGTATCAGTATTGTTAACAATATCTTTTTTTTTCTGCAGGCTCTTTGTGGGACAATAATTGAAGTGCCAACCATGTCTGGAGAAAAACTGACTGTCAACCTTCAAGGTGAAGTGGTGAAGCCGTACACTGTGAAGCGATTCCCTGGCTATGGACTCCCATTCCCTAAGGAACCTACAAGGAAAGGTGATCTGCTTGTTGCATTTGACATCAAATTCCCGGACCGTCTAAGTTCAGGAGTGAAAGAAATCCTCATGGATACATTACCAAATTAAAATATTGAAGACTTGGAAATCTCATTAACGACTTAAGAGTATTGTAGCCCATTTGATCATGGGGACTGCACTTTAAAGCTCAACTGTTACAATGGGACATTCCTATTAGGTTTTCAATATAAAACTTACTCATTTTATGTTTGGGAGAACACGAGTAAGTCAAGAGTTGTTGCAGGAACTACATTCTGGTAATGAGTACACTCATATAAAATGCTCGTTATCCTCTGCATAAATTACTCTTTGACTATTAACATACAGATTCTATTTTGTGAGTCATATGCTCTGCATAATAGAAAAAAGATAATTTATTGACAAATATTGTCTGTTTATGATAGTTAACAGAATTAGCTAATCTTGTGTGTCTGGGATTTTTCATGCGTTTTAGGATGAAAAGTGGAATGGTTGTGAAAGTTTATTCCGAGTGTATTATTTAATTTTGTAAGATGTAAATATTTAAGTTGTGTAAATATTTTGATTAGGGCAGTGATTGTAAGTTTTAGGTTCAATATTTCATACTGAAATAAAACTGACAATTGTAGTTTCCAATTAACATTGATTCAAATAGCTAATTGCAAAAGTTGTATAAGTAGTAGTATTTTAAAGACTGTAATCCTCTATTCATTGTTTGATTGACAAATATAAACTTATCACTTATAATTACTGTTGAAATGGTAATAAAATATTTAAATTATCTATGGCTTTTGATTTTACATATTTCTATTTAATTTATTTTCACATCCCTATGTTAACAACATTCTTAAAATAATTTTGAAGCTAGAATAATTTTAGATGTGGTTATTGCAAATAAACTGAAAATAACTGTGGGACATAATATAGTGGCACTCTGCATTAAGTATAGTGTATAAACAGCTGTAAAGGAATTAGGTGACGTCATCACCAGTTGGCACGGGGAGAGGGCCTTGGCGAGAGCTGGAAGAGTGCGGCCACAGAAATGGCGGATTCGTTTCGCGATTTCAATGTTGTCGCTGTTATTCAAATCAAAATGATTTAACATTTAATACTTGGAAGTTAAGTAAGTTACTTACTTAACTTCCAAGTATTTGATTATGTAACAAAATTAATTATTTACTTCTCATAAAATTTAATGACCTGTATGCATAATTGCATTTTCAGTACAAGCTTAATCAAATTTGGGTCCATTGTACGATAATAAATAGAAAGAGCCTATCACATTTATATTAAACATATTTCATTATCATAGTTAAACGATTTCATTAAAATTGAATTTTAAATACGTCTTTATATATTTAGAATAAAAACATTTTTCGTGGCTGCAAGCCGCATTCAGACATGTGCGGGCATTGAAGAGCTCTCGCGTCACTAGTAAAAATATCCGCGGCGCCCGCCTCCGCGTTCGACTGAATTAATTTTGATTATAACTGATTATTCTATCTTTTTTATCTCGAGACATATTTCAATAAAATATCTAATTTATAAAATTACACTAATGTAAACAAATAATTTAATACTTACACGATTATTTTGATATTGTCTTTATTTATTAAATGTGAAACAATCAAATAAAATCAATGAATAGTCACTTTAATAAATAAATAATTAAAAGAATTACCTAATATATTGTAATTGGTGTCGTTGATCAGAATATTATTTGCATCATTCTGATATTGCATTTCCTTGAAAGTTAAATTCATTATAATGTCGAGATACATATCATGTTCATATTTCTTGATTTATATAAACTAGAATAGGTCATTGACAGCGACACCGTAACCGAATTTTTGACGCAAGTAGAGTTCCAGTTATTTTCAATATTGAGGTAACTGCGCCAGAAGAATTTTCCTACGGGACATGGATAAATACATTTTCATATCACAGTATTAATGAAATGATAGCTAAAAATATTATCTTACTTTTAGGCCCTCCTGTCCTGTCATATGGAGATTGTTTTTTTTGGAATTCGAACGGATTTCTTTATTGGCTATGAAATATCTTGTCATATTTATACTGACCGTCTTGGGTATATATTGAATCAACTCCATACAATGTCGTAGTAGTGCGCTCGTGTATTGTCAACATTGTGAACTAATAAATTTAAATCTCAAGCTGAAATAAATAAAGCGTTTTACTCGATAAAATAAGAGATAATAAAAAAACAGTTTGTTTACATTGATGTTTATTTACTATAAATATTAATTTAATTGTATTTAATTGTCATGTTTATATAATTAAATTTGTGGAAAAGAGTACACGACCATCTCGGTAAAATCGAACGTATCTGAAGTATATTAAATTTAATTTAATAATTCCAATTCATGTAAGACCTACCTACTTTAATAAAGGTCATATACTATATAAGACTTGTAATGAAAGCGCAATGTCTATATTTTAATTGAGAGAAAGTCCGATTGAATTAATAAATTGAATTAATTTAAAGTGCCGAGATGGAGGCATTACTTGGTTAGAAAATGTGAATATAAACAAAAGAGCTTGGTTGAGGCCAAGTCTGTACGTCTACGTATACATAGATCTTTAGAACTACGCAACGGATTTCGATGCGTTTTTTTAAATGCATTCAAGGAAAAGAATTATATCTATAACATATATATAATAAAATTGGAGTGCCCTGTTTTACTCAATGCGTATGTATAATATACGGTACATATACAAAAATAACATTTTTTACAATTTTTGTCGGTCTGTCTGTCCGGCTGTCTGTTTGCTCCTGCTAATCTCTGGAACGGCTGGACCGATTTTGACGGGAGTTTAACTGGCAAATAAGTGATATAATAGGGAATAACTTAGCATTCAACAACAACAACAATAATTTTGTTTGTTGTTGATACATATAATCCTTCTTCTTGAACACGTACAATATTGTAGCGAAACACTATCAATTTTAGAGGTTTGTATAATGATATAGTAAATAAACACACATTTTTGCGCTTACATTGCAAACGCTGGCTGACACATATTAGATAGATAAAAATAATATAAGTACATGTACACTTTAAAAAGGTCTACAAAAAAGTCCGCGACATTATATATCTGTCTCTTAGGGCTAAAACGCACCATAACCGTTTTTTATCCTTTTTATGAGAAATTGTGGCTTCTTTAAGAAGCGATTTTAGCCAATAAATTTTATTTATCTGTGAACATTGTATATAAAGACATTCTATAGTATATTAAATATCAGCGTCGCAGTCGTGCGAAGCCAGGGCGGTTCAAAAGTAAAATATACTTTTAAAAAGTAAAATAGGCCTTTGACAAGCACTTTTGAATCGTCATTTAACAAGTATTTTAAGTGAAGCTACCACCGGTTCGGAAAGTAGGTTCCACCGAGTAGAACCGGCAAGAAACACAGTAGTTACTCTTTTTCACCATTTTCTAGTTCCATCCGCTAATTTCTTATGAAACTATTCCTTATGTATCCAACAATCTAATAATAACTCAATACTATAAATAAAGGAAACGGGTTATTTCTATCTTTTATCAGAGGAATAAGCTCCAAATCTTATCATGAGTGGAGTAGGCTTACATGTTATCGTTATATCACATTCATTTGTTTAAAAAAAATACGTTATCAGACGTATAGCGTGAAGCAGTTATTACTCATATTAAAATATTTTCATTCAAATAATTTTTAGTCAAATAAATTCTTTTCTTCAGAACAAGTGTGTTCTTTTTCACGATTAGCAAACTAAAAGTTTAATTAATTAAAATTTAAATAATACTTCAAATACAAATACTGTCAATCATCCAATAAAATTTTGATTATGTAAGAATATTAAATAATTATGTAGATATTACTTTTGCAATTGAGGTTGGACACACTACCTGGTATACATCCACTACATACAAGAGCTGAACCGGCCCAAAATTATTACAAAAAATTACCGTAAGTAATTAATTAATTATTATAAACCAAAACAAAACATTAGACAGAAAAAATATATTTGAAAGTAAATCAAAGATAATTCTAAAGGTTCGTTGAAGTATTACGAACACTGTGTCCTTATTCTGAGCACTAGTTTATTGTATGTTATTATTTTCTCGGAAGTAAACGCAAGCGTAGGTGTAGTGACATTGAAGTGAGTGTTCAGCTTTCACTTATTAAGTACCAATAATTCGTCTGTGACGTATGATCTCTAGGTGAGATGACATTTAAATTAAATTTTACCGCGATTGTATTGCTTTTATTCTCTGTAAGCAATTTCGCTTGGCTGAATATCCGCATAATCAGTGACACATAAAAAAAACACTTTAAATTATTTTTTTGTTATACATTATTTTCCAAATCAAATACAATATATGTGTACAATAGTAATAAAAATCATGTTATAAATAAAATATATAAAGAAAAGTTTACAACTAAAACATCTTGTTAAAGTTTTTAGCACCTTTTCATACCTGCTGATTCTGATTAATTCCAATATATATAAAATAATATATATTTTTTTATATTTTTTTGATGTGTAATCAAAAAATGACAAGAACGTTATTAAAAAAATATAACGACGTCTTACGGGGTAAATCATATCATTTAACTATTATTTTAAATTTAACTATTATGCTGGTTAAAGCACAAGGGTATTTAAAATATATTTAAAATATGTGAGTTTATATTAATGAATATAGTATTTTATAACTATAGCATGGATGCGCGCATTATTTATACCTATATTTCTTTTATAATTCAATGTTTATATTAATTAAAATTACACTGATACCGATTGTATACATCGTAACAATAATCAGTTTTTATCACGATTTTATTTACACAAACAAAAATAGTGTCATAAAATTTTATGTCGTTATTACAGCTTTTATTATACGCTTGAAATAAAACGGCTGAATCGGACAATGCAGTAAGTCGATATTATGTTATGGCGCCTGGGTTCCGACTTCCGAACGCGACCGATTCTACTCGAAAGCAACCGAACATACTCGAACAATTCTCTTCGTAGTTCATTCGAGAAAGAACTTCGTCCGTGCGACGCGGTGCGGTCTAATCAAGTCGAACCGGTATCTGCTGTGCAACAGATATAAATTGTATTATTTATATAATATTATGTTGCTCTTTAATCGGTGTTGCCACATGGTTGTTATATATTTTACGATGCTTTTAGATCAATTGTAGTTAATGTATTTTGCTATGACTATTATCTATGTTTATTTTTCGTAATGTATTTTTTGTTAATTTTTAACTATATTTTACGTTACTCAATTTCGCGTAATAAATAAGTATTCTTTACTTATGTAGTACTTACCCATAACATTTTTCAGTTTATATGCGTAAGAAAAATATATATGTGCACAGTTGGTTTATTATGATTGCACAAACAGCTTTTAAAATAACAATTAAAAAAAAAATCTGAAATTATTTTTACTGCCAGTATTATTTTGCTATTTATTATTATTACAATACCCATTTAAAATATTTTCAATATATGGAACGAATGTAATGGCAAGTTTATTTAATGCAATGTAATGATTTTTGTTACTTTGATAATATTAGATGTTGGAATAACAATTAATTTTTCCCTAAAATTTGGGAATATTTCTGATAGGTTTATCCGAGCGTTAATAAAAAAGAATATACACGTGCTCATTTCGTGTCACGTGTTTTAAAAACGTGACTTGCAAAGACACGCGAGCGTTATTTCACTAACTATAACTTAACAACTTTAAGAAGTCTTTGTCTTTAGTGTGAAAACTAGTTATTGTATGTCTTCTCAACTTATTCAGATTATGCTTGGGCTGTACGCGTAGTACTTGGAATGCGAAAGTAGTTCACACTACTGTAAAGTTAAAGAGATTGAGTTTGCCACGTTTAAGAGACTTTATTATATTAAACAATTTTAAAAATAGGCTTTTTTTTTTCTATCGCTGTTTGTCCACAGATGTATTATCTGATAGATTTTAGGTTGGTTGTTTGGTCAAGACCCTCTTACTATTAATGATGTACATGTCCAAAAAAAAATTTTGCCCAAAATATTTACAATTTTCTATATCACGCCATACCTTTTAAGTTTAATTTTCTAGAATTTTCTTTTGTTTACGGTACTTACCTATACCACTAAGGCATTATATATGCAGTGCAGTCATTTACGTACACGCATAATTAATCTTTCCATAATAGTGATAAGGTTTAAAATTGCTAAACAAGTTTATACTCTACGTAATTACTGAGTTTACTCGAAGCGTAATCAATCAGTATGAATAGGAAAATATAATAAAGTGTACGTGGTTCTAGAAAGAAAAAAACAACAGCGAACATCCGATAATTTTATGACACTTAACAGCGTATATTATAAATGTGCAGTACATTTTCTATATATAATGTATTACTTGTTACTTAAATTATGCAACGGACTTTATTGCGATTTTCGTCAACAAACAATGATTATTTTTATATATTTACAAGAGTTATATAATTATAAAAAATAACATAATTTTTTTTATCTAAGTTTGTACTTCAATCTAGAAGTTATATCCTTAATTATACAAGCGACGTTAAGCTACAACATTATAAAAATGTAAACTTATATTTATATATGTATAATGTATATATAGTTCAATGATTCTATTGAGTTCGAGAACATAAGCAAGGAAATGGAAATTGTAGTTGCTTACTTTTAAATCTTATTTTTATTTTTTTCTAAAAACGGAATTCATTTAATCAATTTAATATATCTACCGCCTCGGCTTTTGCACGTTAAAAGTCATTCACCTTAATTCATTATTTTAGATAATTAGGCAATCATTCAATATTAAAGGTACTGAAAGTTATAAAAAAAAAACTTTGTTTTATAACTTTCAGTACCTTTAATGATGACAGCGCCGCCTAAAAGGTCCTTAATAGATAAGAATTTAAGATGTATGCCATAATTACAAAGAAATAAATAAATAAATGTTTCATAGGTGGTCAAGACGGTAGAAGAAGAGATACAAACGACACACCGGAATTATATACATATAAAGATAAATGAATAAATTTCTCATTAAGGAAACAAACAATATTATAATTCTTGCCGCGTTGATTGTCATTATATTATCATAAGTTTATGTTATTCATAACCAATCAAATTACCGCGTAAAGAAGATGCTTGTATTATACAAAGCAAGATATTAAATAATATTATAATTACCTACCTGAAATGTGAAATAAATAAAATAAAACAAAACTATAAAAAATAATAAATAAATGCTCACTGATAAGTATGACATTTGAATGACAGCTAAAAGTAAGTAATATAGAAAAAAAAATGATACACAGTAAATTTTCTTAGTCTTAGGCTAGGACGTTAATGTTTAAAAAAAAATAATTCGTAATTTAAATTGTCTATGATATAAATTTGTCGTCGCAAAAATTGACAGCGATCGGAAATCTCCCGCGCGGGAACCGTCTGGTCGCGCGTTTTGTGTAATGCGTAAATTGATGTCGTCAACTGTTCTATGTTCGACTGAAATCTTGAGTCCCCTCGAGTTTCAAAATAAAACCTCGCACGTCGTTAAAGACGGAAGTGAAATCATTTGATATTTGCATTTCGAGTGTGTTATCGCTACACAATCTGCTCTACTTGTTTACAGTAAGACAATTATAATTATTATAATGAATTAAAGGTGTAAAGGTTCTTAATTTCTCTATACAGTTATAGAAATATATTATATTTGTAAGTTCTGGTTATTAATAAAATTACGAATGACGATCCAAAAACGTAATCAATGATTATATAGGTAAGTAAAAAAATCTATTAGAGAAACGCTCATGAAAAGATATTGCTTACAACGTTGAACTAAATGAAACACGAAAATTTTAAATATTTTTCATTTCTATATGACAATTAATCCCTATAAAATAAATACTCATGGGTGAAACTTTTGCGTCATATTGAACCGTATTCAATTAATTTTATAATAAATCATTTGTAACTTTATAATTGATTAATTCCATTGATATATAAATAAAGTTTATAACATATACTAATATTAGTTAGAGATGGGTTGTGCAAGTAGTGGGGATAAAAATATACATATAAACTATCTCTGTGCCAAATTTCATTCGAATCCGTTAAGTCGTTTCGCTTGAGTAACAATTATCCGTCCATCCAAATTGTTATAATATTTATAAGGTTTTGTATACAATACTTAGCCCAGGTACAAGTATCAGTTATAGGAAGATACGGTAAGACTTATGAGTTTCGGAAACCACATCTTAGTTCCCAAGGTAGGTGCATGGGTGGTGTAAGGAATGGTTAATATTTTTTAGGGCTTCAAAGTCTGTGAGCGGTAGTTGTCAAGAGAGCACGAGATTCTGCCAGTATCCTCAAAATAAAACATTATCTCTTATCAGCTATAGTGGATTGCCGTTCCTTCCAAAGCAGCTCTGTAGCGTAAATCGCAGATCTAGTTCAGCAGTTTGACCTCTATGCCCGAAATTAAATCAGGAAGACTTTGTTTATGACAAGGTTTATTAACAAAAAATAGTATTATATATTAGGATAATCATTTCGTGACATCCGGAAAATATTTCGATTAAATAATTAGGAGTTAAAAATATTAAAAATATTTAACAATATTCTACAGATGTATTTATTGGATATAGTCACAATTATTATACTGTATAATTTTCACCTTGATACATTATTGTGACTATCGTAATCTAAACCTTGCGACCTCTCCGCGTGCTAAGTAAATATTTAATTAGTGCAGGGCTTGTAATTAAAATACGGTACATTATTAGTGCAGATGTTTTGATATTCGAAGTGTACATAAGTATTTTAAATTTCGAATACAATTAAAATATATCGTGTATTATCTTATTAATCCTCAAAATGTAAAATATTTTTTATCTACGTTCCGAAATATTTATTTTTAATTCTCAAATTAGCAACAGCGATTAATAATTTATACCTAGTAAAAATCATATCTTTTTTAGTGTTGGTAAATATTAAAAAGATAGCATCTCACGTGTGCTATTGTATGTTATATAGTCGAATCTTCTAGAACTTGGTTGCCTTATCATTCCACGTGTAGACCCGGCACGTGCGGTTACGCGAAGAATGAAGATACGCCTGGGCACGTCATTAAGGTATAATTAGGTATATTGAAATTATATGATAACTGTTTGCGTAATGTGATTAAATTGTACGTTGTTCTTTTATACTTTTATTTATTTCGCATAAGACAGCTCAAATATAAATAAACGAGCATAACGTTGCGCCTGTAAATAAACATTTATTTTTATTTGAATGTTAAACATTGTTCTTATTTTGTTTTGTTTTTTTTTTCTTTTTTTTTTTATGGACGAAGATCTTATACTTAATGCCAATATTATGGTGCACATATTTCATCGTTATTTTTATTTTACAAGATTGAAATATCGTCGACGACGACAAGGCGTTCGAGCCAAACGCACGGAGATTTTCCAATGTCAAAAGTTATTCAAAATTGTTGTCATAGATAATGGATTGCATAGATAAGATATTATATAAATGATAAAATGGAATCAACGACTACTTGTTGATTTTCGTGGATAATATGAAACATGATATTTTATAATTAATAATGGAGAATTATTACAGGTATTATCAGAATACTGGGTTTCTTCTCTTCTTCCATTCTATGAAACCACAATATATTTATGCTCGGAAAACTTTAGGCTAAATTAAAAAAAGGCCAGGTGATTCTATAACTAACCCAGTTCGTGATACATTTCGTCCAGGGTGTGTTCTGAGGAGGGTTCATTACTTCCTAATTGGGTCACTGCTAATGAAGTCAAGGGTAGGGCAGCAGCTTGGAGTAAATAAAAGTCCATTCAACATATACATACATATAAATATTAGGTGTAAAAGTAAAAAAAGTAAAGTAACAGCCTGTACATTTCCTACTGCTGAGATAAGGCCTCCTCTTCCATTTAGAAGGTTTGGAACATATTTCACCACGCTGTTCCAATGCGGGTTGGTGGAATGAATATGTAGCTGACTTTCTATGAAATTTGTCACATGCAGTTTTCCTCACGATGTTTTCCTTCACCGCTGAGCACGAGATAAATTATAAAGACAAATTAAGCACATGAAACAGCTGTGCTTGCCTGGGTTTTAACCCGCAATCATCGGTTAAGATGCACGCGTTCCAACCACTAGGCCATCTCGACTCAGGTGTATTTAGTGTGTCAGGTATTAGGTCTATTTTAATTTTATCCGCTTCAAATATAAATTTAACTATTAGTCGCACGAATAAGAGTGGGCCGAACCATCTTTGCCCTTTTCCTAACTTTCAATAAGATTGCTATATTTTCACAATGCGATATTATGTAAAATTACGATGATTTTAATATATGATCAGGGTATGCCATATTTCTATTCAAACACGACAAATATTTTCTTTGAAAAATTTACTAAAAATTAATTTAATACTGTATCAATTTTTAATTTGCGTAAAATGCTTAACGGATAATCGGGCACTGTTTTCAATACGATAAATCGAATGAAATAGAGATGGGATCACTTATATTTTTATTATCATCAAAATCGAATTACAAATATAAATATTATTACTGAACAAAAAAAAATACTTAAAATTCGAATCGGTTTATAATCATAATTTAAATGAACTATGAAATGCTCCTCCTACATAAAAAATGTGTGAACCGACTGTTTATCTCGCGCTGCAATGAACTCGCGACTTCCTGCTATACACGCTTTAGCCGATATGGTATTCTGTTTCAAAGTGTAACTCCTATACCAATATTGAATTACATTTGGAATCATCCAATAATTATAATAAACACAACCAGGAATTTGCATTCCGATTCTGATTTAGTTATCACTGTTACTCGACTGTAATTTTCCGCGTTACGTTTTGTTTTATAACATAAGCTTATATTATGTATAATATAGTGAATTAATAAAGTATTTGAAATACCTACACACGAATGACGAATACGTCTATATATTATTTATAATCATATATATATTACGGTGGTTTATTTGATGGGTTCAGATTATGTGACGCTGTGCTGTGTTCTTATTAGATAATAAAAAATTGTTATAATTACTGGTCACTTGACTATAGCGCGATCTCAGATGCAAATATAACTATGAACCGTCGTGTCGATAAAACAAATATTTTGTGAGTGACATCAGTCGGTCAAGCCCATTTTATGTGTTGTATGTAAATAATATACAAATTCCTCTATTTAATATTTTTACGCATTAATTCTTCATTTAACTAATAGAGTTTTTCGGTTTAGACGCTACTATTACATAGCGTTATCGCATACGATCAACTAATGAGTAATAGGAATAAGAGCCTCCAGAAGCGATAATCGAGAAGTTATGTGGATGCCGGCTGTCATGGTATGAGCTTGTTATCCAGAGGAATGAGGACCATATTGTGAAGAAGGGCTTGAGCATAGACATAGGTAGATCAAGAGAAAGGGGACGACGAAATAAACTATAGATGGATTGTGTAACAGACGAATTGGCTGTGAAATAATGTTATTTGTGAGAAGACGTCAGAGAGAAGGCGACATGCTGCACTGACCCCAAATAAAAATGACATAAGGGCAAGAGGATGGATGAGTTCTTTTCGCCGGTTCTATTTAGGTCCACATTATTATTATGTATTTTGTATTTCGGAACAGGTGGTAGATTTTTGACTATCAATAATCATGTGTAACACTTCTAAGTTGAAACAATTTTTAATTTTGACTAATCAAAGCGGTTAGAAATTTATTTTTACTCAATTAAACTAAATTTACGAACCTAACCAAACAGTTATTCATCATAAATCAAACAGTCAAACATAAAATAGTTGTGGTACAGAAAAGATCATATATGTAAATAAAGGAATAAGATGTGTCAATGTCTAAAGGGAAATATTATAATATGTAATTATACGGTGAAAATAAATGGCCGAGATACAATTGACGTAACCGTGACGCAAGAGGTGTACAACGAAGAATATAATCATATAAGGAAAACATAAGTGATGACGTGCAGCCTTTACCGCATAAGGATAGACCGGGGCTCTTCAAGTGCATGCAACCAGCAGACTTAATGACGGACATGCTGGTAATCACAATAGTGTTCCGGTAAAACGTGGTGGTTGATTTTTGTTTTATAAAAAAGCAGTATATATAAGAATATACGTCACTGACGTCAAAAAGAATAAAAGAAAGTGAGACAATTAACAAAGCTTAAAAACAGTTGTAGAAGAATATATTTTAATGAAGGAGATTTAAGTTAAAACACAAAATAAAATACAAATATTATTTTATCAAGGTACGGTTCGGAAAGTAGATTCTACCTAGAAGAATTGGTATTGTTAGTAACTGAAGTGGTGAGGTGACAAAGCGCTGATCGTCAAAACTACGACAAAAGCTGAATAAGATCCTATATTTCTGTAGCCTTCTCTTGCTTATCTTTAAAATTCCAGATCGTTTGCTGTATGTCAGGGCCATTTGTAAAGTAATAATTACTATTACCAAAATTTAAGAAACATTTAAAGAGATCTATAATGTGCATACTCGTACAACCAAAGATTTTATGCATAAATTTTGCCCAGATATATTAAAGCACGAACATTGTCAAATATATAAGTTCAGTCCACTTGTCATTAATATGAAAAACAAACAAAGTGCCATTCATTTCGACGCTTCCACGTACATAGAAAAAATGTAACAAAACTAATCGTAGGATATTTTATGAACATTTCACATATACATATTTTCATATTTCAGACAGCCGAATTCCGCGTGATATACTGAACTGACCTAAATGAGCTTTTAAATATTAGACCACTCGTAAATTTTAATAAATGAATATGATATATATGATAAAGTATTTCTTTTGTGAATGTTAGTTTTTAATATATTAAACGAAACTGATGCAAATGATTCTTTCAATACCTGGCCAGGAGTGAATATATTTATTTGGTACTAGTAGATGGTCTTTCGTTGGTTAATTGTCATCATCGTCCATGGAAATTGGTACCATTCAAAATATGTATATACCGAATCTGTGAACTAAGATATTTTGAAATTCGTAGAGTTACACTAGCTAACTCTTCAAATATTTACAAAAATTCTGATTATTACTGTTAAAATGAAGTTGAATTAACATCTAAATCGACTTGAATTAATTGTTAAATGACGATTCAAAAGTGTTTGTAAAAGACCACTTGAATAAAGTTTATTTTGATTTGATTTGATTTGATTAGACCTCTTGCAGTGCTTCTCTATTCTTATTTAGATCTATGATTGATGATGAGAAAAACATGAAGAAGCCGTGCGTTTGCGTAATCGCAATAGAACATCGTCTCCATAAAAAGCGAGGCCTTCGTTCAACAATAAGCACATTATAATATTGCCCGTCCAGTTGCTTACTCTAGCTAACGTTCTAAATAGGTAATATTAATTATTTCATACAGAAGTGTTTTAATATTATTACTAATTAAATATGCAAATGATTTTTAAAAATAATCTTACCTTCTATTTTGATTAATGTATAAAATTGTAATTTTATTGATTGTTTAAGAAATATTTAATTTCTTTATAGATAAGCAATTATCAGTATTCCTGCTAAACCTACATTTTATATACAATATTTAGGAAAGGTAAATTAAGCACATGAGTTATGGCTTAAATTATTAGTAAGGGCTTCAAAAGATTGAATTGAGAGACTTTAAAAAAAAACTTTAATGTATATATATATGTAATAATAGTATATATGTAATAAGGTTAATAATTTTATTAAATATAATAATATAATTGATATAAACAATGAATCTCAAGTTAAACAAAAAACAATAACTTTTTAAACTCTTTTTTTATCAGTGCTTTTTAGCCTGCGGCTTTACCCTCTGACATTTTAAAAAGTTTACCTATAGTACCTACGTAAACCGTAACCACCAATTTGCTCACTCGAGAAGTGAAGAGTAAAAAATGTAGATTTTAATATAACCTACAATACATATATATATGTCTATAATAATTTAATGAAACCACGGGAGGTACTTAAGTTACTACTCCTTACTTTGTTTAGTCAACGATTCAGTTCCGGCACGGTTAAAATGGAAGCAGAATATAATCAGGATCGTTTGGTAAGTAATATATAAGTAGGATTAGTCCTAAGTTCATTTTCATTTCGTTCAAAATCCAAATGTAAGACCGCCATCGACAGTAAAGAAAATTCCTAGAACTGAGAAGAACGACAAAAGAAAATCAATGAGTTTTTAATCTAAAATTTTAACTGATTACATTTCTTAATATTAAAAAGTTATAATCGGTAAGCAATCCTTTCATTCCCAAGGTACTCATTATTTAATATAATAAGCTTTTGCAAATTCTACCTAACATTTTATTTCATTTGACAACAACACTATAGTTCGTATACTTTCTGGAATCTGACTATTCAGCCTAGTAATAAAGATTTGTGGGTTAAATCGTATAATCATTAAAAAAAAACACGTTTTTTAATACGATGTTAATATGTTGCATCTTTGATTTATAAATATAGCATGGTTATAAATGAAACAAAACATAAAGAATGGTATGAGGCAATTAAAAGCATCCACATCAAAATACGCCACGCAGTACGTTGGCG
The DNA here is from genome assembly GCF_905220365.1 of Vanessa cardui. Lineage (NCBI taxonomy): Eukaryota > Metazoa > Arthropoda > Insecta > Lepidoptera > Nymphalidae > Vanessa > Vanessa cardui. The sequence continues at coordinate 15,681,280 of NC_061123.1, forward strand.
TTATGACATAACGAATGCATTTCACTGTGCCAAATGCCAATAGATGCCAATCTCATTCTGTTAATGCCAATTCAGTTTTATTTACATCTCAATGCCAAGGCGCTTAATGGAATGGCTCGTTTAGATTGTTCGCTTTGGTTCACATATATCATGAACGAGACTATCATAGTAGCAATGTTTTGATAATTAATTTTGTACCTGAATTTATCCAAGTAAACATGTGTGCTGTAATTTTTATATATCGTTTTTTATCCATACCGTGCATACAGGAGACGGGAGTAGGGTAAATCTCTGCCAAGTTACGATTTCGAGGCTGACATTTTTTTTAGTGAAATTGAAGACAAGGTTTAAGAAAGAAAAGGTTTTTTGAATGAAATCGTGACAAACGGTAAAATTTGAATAAACTATCAAAATAAGCATTTCATTGTTTAAATAAAATGTTCAATAAAAAGAAATAATTAAACATATTTATTGCCTGTTAATTTTATAATAAAAGACTAAATCAAGAAAAAAAAATAACTGAAGAAAAAAAATAGCGACCTTGCAACACCGTAGTCGTTATGTCATAGTCAATCTAGCCTAGCTAGGATTTACCATTTTTTTGCTAGTAATATATTGTTTATGTTTCTTGTTACCACGGTGTAAGGTTTATTTTTCTTTGCCATTATGATTGCTTATTTTTGTAGTAACAAGGCTAACACCTTCCTACGGTAAGCCAAATAACAATGCTAAGGATCTGTGAGTCATCAGGACTTTTAATAATAAGCCAGTTTTATGAGAACTTGATATAATGTATACAGTTGGCCCAACTGTTTGATTATTTAAATCACATATGTATAAAATCGCCATCTCCAATGCTATAAATATTCCTTAAAAACGTCAAAAAAGTATCTATAAGTTTGTATTTTTGAACTACTTAGTAGGTATTTGTCACTCATAAGATATTCTACCGCTAGTAATATTTAATACTAGGTATCGTCTGCGACTTCGCTCGCATTTTGGGGGGGTTGGTTGTCATGTGTTTGGCAAAAAAGTACCCCATGTCTGGGAATTCAAGCTTGATTCATAATATATTTCGTCAAATTCGGTTAATTGCTTTGGCAGTTAAAGAGCTACAGACAGACAGAGTTACTTTCAAATTTATAATATTATTATAAAAGTATAGATTGTTATGTTTCCGCTTTGAAATCTGAGTGAGCCAGTGTTGCTTCAGGTACAAGTGACATAACATAGTTTCCAAGGTTTGTCGCTTGTTAAGTACGTAAGGAAGGGTCAGCGCGCCAATGTCTATGAGCTAGTGACCGCTTACCATCAGGTGGCCCATTTCCCGTTCCGCCTACCTAATAAAGACATATTATAATATAAATAATATATTTTTCAAAAAGTATATAATATAGACAACTGTGTTCTGTTCTTAAGAAAATGTCATAAGAGATTTATTCCAAAATAAAATCCAAAAGAGAGAGATCTGATTTTTGTTCAATGTATATAATATTATTAAATTTATCACTGTCAAAAACATTCCGAAAGTCTTGAGCTTTAATATTAGTAGTAAGTAGGCGTTTGCAAGCATATTTGAATCGTCATTTTCACTTTTTCGCAATGTAGATTCTACCGAGAAGACCCGCCAAAAAATCTAGTTTTAAATCAATTTACTAATTAGTAGTTGAATTATTATTTATCCCACACAAAAACAATTGATAGAAACTCCACACTTTTTATAATAAATACAAGTAATCGATTTACATGATTAGATTTTCCAAAACCCGTGTTTCCTTTTTAAGCGGCGTATAGGCGGATCACTAACAAGGAACTTCGGAGCTTAAAAAAACTCAATTTACATTTTACCTTACAAACATTCCTCATACGGATACCATTATTTTGTGATTTCGTTAGAAATTTTACAATCTGTCGCGTGATGTAAAAGAACGGTGAAGCATTTTGCGACTTTGTAGCATCGTTAAATAGTATAAAACAAAGTCGATTTCTCTGTCCCTATAACCCTTTGTATGCTTAATTCTTAATTTAAAACTATGCAACGGATTTTGATGCGGTTTTTTAATACATAAAGTGATTTGAGAGGAAGGTTTTTGTATATAATACATGGATAATGTAGTAAAGTAACAATGATAATTTAAGACATTTGTAATATTGATAAGAGCAGAGATGGCCCAGTGGTTAGAACGCGTTCATCTTAACCGATGATTGCGGGTTCAAACCCAGGCAAGCACCGCTGATTCATGTGCTTAATTTGTCTTTATAATTCATCTCGTGCTCAGCGATGAAGGAAAACATCGTGAGGAAACCTGTATTCCACCAACCCGCATTGGAACAGCGTGGTGGAACATGTTCCGAACCTTCTCCTTAAAGGGAGAGGAGGCCTTTAGCCCAGGAGTGGGAATTTACAGGCTGTGGTTGTTGTTGTTGTTGTAATATTATGTCGTAAATAAACTAATTCTGTAGTGTTTTTAGTATCGGCATTGCACCCGTGCGAAGCCGGGGCGTGTCGCTAGTACTTTATAAATAAGTATTCGTCGAGCGTACAAGCAACAATGCCACAACCACGTGTTATAAATGAGTTATGAAGCTTAAACCTTAAGCATTTGTCATTGACATTGAACTTTGCGAAACTAGTTTGTCAAATTGTCAAAATAAAATAGTCTACTTACGTTGGCGGGAAAGAATTTTTTTTTCCATTGTTCTTCATTGCTCTATGAAAAAGTTTGTTCGGTTTTACTTTTTTATATTGTAAAAAAACAATTTAATATTAAGTTGTAACGCAGGATACATTTTTTTTATTCTTACGAATAATATATATTTAATTTTTAAAAACTATGCAGAGAGTAAAATAAAGGTTAATTCTTTTTTTAATTAAAAAAAAACTAAATTTGAATAAAAAATATATTGAATTTCGCCAATTTTAATAAAAATATATATAATATGTTTAGCAAGAGCCAAAATTATTGTTTTAATGTCGAGCGAAATATTGCGTTCGAATAAATAACAACTATTTAATTTAAAAAAACACAAACATTTATTTCGATACACAGCGATTTAACAAACAAATTGTCATAATAAATTATCCTGTTTTACTTAGGTTTATTGAAACGGAGGAATCAGGCGACTTACTAGATTATGACTATTAACAATGTATGTTGTACTTATTTCATTAGAAAAACTTATTAAAAGATTATCAATCATATTTTACCTTATTTTTAAGTAAATAACAATGATAATACTTTCATTGCATATGTATCATTGACATTAATTTTTACCCTGATGTAGAGAGTAGCTTTATAAAATTAACTATTTCTTACATATAAACGAACACATGGCATATTATATAAAGTTTTGGCACAGCTTTATTCACAGTCCAAACATATTATATACAGAAAATATTTATTATTCTTTATTATAATAATATTATTTATGTACTTTTAAACGATTATACAGGCCGATTTGATTCTCTATACTAGAATTTTATGTTTTTTTTTCTTTAATTTTGCATTACTTAGTACTTCTATCCTTAATGAAAATTCAGGAAAGCGGTAACTATGTAAAGGTAATTTAATGTTCAAGGAGGTAAAACATAACCCTATACTTTACATGACAAGCGTTTGGTATTCTTTTATAATTTCTTATAAATAATACTCGCTAAATAAAAATATTCATTGACGCTATTAGGCTAAATATTTCAACGCAAAATAGAACGTACGGAAATTAATTTTATTTCGAAATATTTAGGTTATATTAATTATGTTCGAAAGCTATAATCGTTTATTTAGTATATATTCGTAAAAACATAAACTACATACTAAAAAAAAAACAATTCTAATAAACATATAAAAACTTAAAATGAAAAACAATTATGTTAATACGTCACATATAATTAAGTTACTATTATGAGAGTAAATAAATGTGATCATATAAAATATACATTTGAACATTTATTTCAATGTAGACAAAATTGTTTGACGTCAAATAATAATTATGTTCTATCTCGCTTTACCTTCAAGAAAATATCTTTTGTTTCACTCAGTATATTATTATGAGGGTAGTTTACAAAAGCGAGACGGACTTATAGGAAAGATTATAACTATTAAAACAGCCATGAGATTCAGATAACGTTTAGTTTTCAATCTTTGTTGTTTTGTAACGTAATAGCCTACCTAACCTGAGTTCAATTTAAGGTTTTTTATCTTTTTTGCTCATCGATTTACCAGATTTCTTAGGCTTGTTTTCAGGCATAGGAGTAGGTGGGATTTCTTTCCAGGGCTTTAGGTTTGGCTGAGGGAGCTCCATGCAGTCGACAAGCGGGTTGGTAGCGCTGAGGCCTTCCATCACTCTGGGTTGGGCTTGATCCAGAAGGTCTTCGTTGGCGCAGATCACGCCAGCTAACGTTGTTTTACGTATTTCCACTAATTGTTCTATAAGAAGAGATATTTTATGGTAAGAACAGCACGATAAAACTATGATGGCCCTTAGAGAGGGGTTATTTTTTATGCGTTTCTATATTTTTGTTTATATGTAAAGTTCATGAAAAGTAAGAAAGAAAATTAACGAAATAGAAGATTACGCGTATAATGTACCACATAAAATCAAATGTAACATAGTATTTAGATATTGACATGTGTATATACATTTTTTTAGTAATTTCATATTTCAGACCACTATACTTATTATTTAATTTGTATTTACCTTCTGTAAAGCCAACAGTTTCATCAGGGGTTTCGTACCAGAACCTGTCGCCGACCTTTAGTCTTAGGAACTGATCGGCGATGAGGCAAGTGAGAGTCGGGCCTAGGAGCCGGCCATTGGGTTTCTCGGCTAAGGCTCCAGTGTAGAGATCTATATCATCAACGCTCCTGTAATTTAATAAAATGAGATTAAATATGAAGTCTTTTATTTGACGAAGAACGAGATTTCTGATTATTGACATGTGGAAAATAAAAAGTGAGACTTTTTATTAAAAGAAGAATGACCATTATGTAATCTTAAACTACTAACTACTACAACTACTTACTACTCTACTACTCTATAGATAATCCGAGTTTTTTTATTACGAATATTTATTAGATACTACAATTAATTGGCCCTATGCTACCCGTTTGTTATTAGTGAATAGTAGGCAATTGAATCTCGTCCAACTCACTTGTAGATTTTTCCGATGCGGCTCATGGAGGACTCGTCGAAGATCTCCGCCAGCTCGTCGAAGGTGCGCGGGCGGGAGTAGCCGCAGTGCTGGCGCCACGCGGGGTAGGCGGGCAGGCCGTGGTCGCGCCCGCGCTGGATGTTCAGCGACACGAGGTCCAGTCCGCAGGGCAGCGGCGACGCCTGCGCGCTCGCCGAGCCGTTGAACGTGGCGCGCCGCTCGAACAGGTGGTCGCTCAGCTGCGGCGGAGAGTTACGCATCAAGATGTGATCGTATAGCGACGAGCGAATAATATGGCCGGGCTATGGACCAGTGGTTAGAACTGTGGGTTCAAACCCAGGCAAGCACTACTAAATTGTAATGTGCTAAATTGTGTTTATAATTCATCTCGTACTCAGCGGTGAAGGAAAACATCGTGAGGAAACCTGCATGTGATAAATTTCATAGAAATTCTGCCACATGTGTATTCCACCAACCCGCATTGGAACAGCGTGGTGGAATATGTTCCAAACCTTCTCCTCAAAGGGAGAGGAGGCCTTTAGCCCAGCAGTGGGAATTTACCGGCTGTTGTTGTTGTTGTTGTTGTTGTTGAATAGATGGCCGGGCAGAGATGGGCCAGTGGTTAGATCGCGTACATCGTAACCCATGATTGTGGGTTCAAACCCAGGCAAGCACTACTGAATGATAATGTGCTAAATTGTGTTTTTAATTCATATCGAGCTTGTCAGTGAAGGAGAACGTCATGAGGAAACCTGTACTTGTCTCATTTCAACGAAATTCTGCCACATGTCAATCCACCAAGTTATATTAAAGGAGTGTGGTTTAATAAGCTCCTAAGCTTAATTTCAAAGGGAGAAAATAAGGTTAGCTCTTAGTCCAGCATCTAAAAGCTTACAGGCTGTTAGTATTGAATAGTATACGCGCTCGGTCATCAGGGGTCAGATCGGCAGGGACAAGGGCAACGTGACCTTTGACACCACGATATACGAGTCAGTCTCACAATAAAAAAATAAGAAGAAAAATAATAAAGTATGATATTATTGTATACATGACACACTAATTTAGAAAATAACACTGAGAAGGCTTCGTTTAAAAAAAAGGACACAATGGCAGGTCTGTCAATCATTAGCTCTACACTACATAGAGGAGAGATGCTAGTAAAATATGTAATAAATATTAAATACATATGTAGGTTAGTTCTTTAAATTTTTCGTCTATAAAAACAATACCCGTCTCTGTAAATGTATATTTACAGTCAAGAACCAATCTTAGTTAATTGATTCTTTACTCTAATTCAGTTTTTACCTCAGTCGTGATATGAGGATCCACTGAATGTACGGGCGTGTTAAGAGCGGACCTCACGGCGTATTTGGGGCCCTTATCCTGATACAGCTCGTAGGGGTTGAACAGGATTTCGTGCAAGTGAGTGTAGCTTATCGTTCCTGTATTGGAGTCTACGTTGTGGATCAAACCCTGGAAATTAATATAAAATTAAATCAATGGATTTAATCAGGGTTTTCTAAATTCGTAAGCATTCCGGGTTTGAGGTTTGAGGATCCTACTAAGAAATCAATAATTTAAACGGGATTTATAGAGAGAGATGTCGAGATCTATTAATCTTATCATGTAGTATTTTGTCAGCAATATTCTGTTATCAATGTTTATTTTCATAAAAAAAATTTATAAGTTTTAAAAATGTTTATAGTAAGTTCAAGGTAACGAAATGTTGTTACATGAGTTGGGCATATTTTTTATTATTTTTTAGCAAAATCAATGACATTTAAAGAAAGTTGGATAAAGAAATACCGGGAGCAAAGTGTGAGCAAATCTGAAGGCAGCTGATGAGAAGTGGTTGGCAACACTCGGGTTCACAGTGGGGTCATACACGTCCGCATAGCCTTCCTCCTGCAACGTTAAGTTCAGGGCCCACATCACGTCCTGACCTGAAATAAATATAGTTTTTATAACAGCTTCTGTTTACTTCATTTATCTCGTGAGAATTGTGGGGAAAAAAACACGCTTGAAAATAGCACAGTGGCTTCGCCTGTAGATGATATAACATATATGTATAAACCAATGTATATTGTCAATCAATCACTAACTATTAAATTAAACAACTAAATTAGAGATCATATATCTCTATTAAGGGAGCATTTTATTGTCTCCGATTGGTATTAATGTTAACTGTCTTGTGAATGTAATTCGACAGGCTCATATAACTAACATTGGAATAAAGTACAATAGTTGGAAGCATTAGGAGTACAGGTCAAATTTATATTAAATCTGACAAGATCCTGCTTGTGTGATTCCGTAAGTTTTCTGTTATTTATTATGTGCAATAATTGTGCAGGAGAAAGATAAAATATCAAATATTTTATTTATTTTTAAAAATGTAAGTATCACAGTTATTTTTTAGTGTTTTTCTCATTTTACTATCATAAAAAGCTAATGGATTTTTCATATGTTAAAAGTAATTAATCACCAAGAATTGCGGGCAGGAACTCAGCGTATGTGATGTGCTGCATTTGTGCTCCTAGTATTCTACGTGCCTCCTGGAATACTATTTCATCGTCCCAGTGGGGGTTCATTTTCTTCAATATAAAGGCTAGTCGGTTGTGCTGGCGAGCCCAGATTAGATGCATGGTTGTCAAGTGAAGGTTTTCATTGGCTCGATCATCACCTAGAAGAACACATTTGTCTTTGATATCTTCAAATGTCTTCAAATGCAAAACTTTGCATTAATTGCTCAGACAAGTTTTGCTTGTCCCATTGATTTGTATGAACTTATTAAAGCAAAACCATACAAGACTCAAGAGTTGTGCGCTTAAATATGAAGTTTATGCGCTACATCGCTAGCTGCAGTTCTTTTAGTACAAAGTACAGTTCAGAAGTCATATGTATATACATCGAATAGTTGTATTTATTTTGAAGAAGTGTTTTGTTAGGACTATAAAACGTATTTAGTAAAATCGAAATATAAGCAATTGCTTTGAGCAGTGAACCATTCTTAGACCATAACTCATGAACAGTACCGCCCCATTTTACCTAATTTTTTAACAGATCTAGGTTATATTTTGAATTTTCGAAAATTTTTTCTACTACCTACGGCTCTAACAAACTTACCCGATTCGAAACAATAACGTCCCTTCGCATTCATCTCCACAGTGTTGCAACCGTCATTAGGGTCCATGGATGGAGGCAGTAGGTCCCAAGGTCCAAGCTTCAACATCCGTAGCTGACCATCCAAGCCAGCGCGTAGCTGGTTCGTCTTGGCTTCGGAAAAGCTGTACACTGTCGAACCGTCCAGGAAAGCTGAGGCTTGGTTCAGTTGTTCGCGTTGTCCTGGAAAGAAAATGTTTAGTGACTTTGTGACTATCCGTGAATTGTGTCCAAAAGAAACCGAGCTGCTTGTTATACACTTATAAACTTTATTAAGCTGATATTTTAATTTCTTAATTTGTGATAGGTATATTTATATTAAAATGATGATTAATTAGTAAATAGTTTATGAGACTAACCGAATCGGCATGTGGGTGCAGGAGCGGACCTCACAAACTCCATGCATGTCAAATTGTAGTCTTGGTAAAAGGGATCCTCAGGATCAAGCTTGACGGGAAAACATTCGGGGTGTACTGGCTCGTCTGCATTGCAGCAAGAGATGGAACTGCTGTTTTCACCTAAAATTAATAGTGTTATGAAATGAAACGGCTCATAATTGTTTGGATGATATTTTTAAACGATTTTAGCCCTAGATTTTATTTATTTTATTATTAAAAATATTATGTATATATTCGATTGGTATAAGTATTATATTTAAACAGGTAAAGTAATGAAAATTAGCTTTACCCATTTTTCCCAGGCTACTGCTACTGATAAACAAGCTTTCAAACAGAGGAACCTCAACACTTTACAGCTCTTTTTAATATGTAAGCAAGAGTTTATTTATCTCTTGGTTGAAAAGCTTATAGTCCTTCAATTGAGACGAACATCGAAATAATGATATTTAAATCAAAATTTTACAGGGCAATATAAATCTCGTATAATATCTATATACGAGATATTTAAATATCAATATAAGTCAAATAGTTGCTCTGTCTGATTATCATCAGGGAACTGTTATGTCTGTGCACTTCATAAAACGTACTTGTGTGTTAGTTTTCAACCTTCAATTTATTTAGGGAAATGTAGTATTATAAAGTCTGGTCTATTGCTATATTCAGTGTCATTTTTACAAATATAATGATATTATAAAGTCATATGATTCCGAGTAATCTATATATAATCTAAGCTGTTACTTCAAGTGTTAAAACGTTTAAGTAGTTACTTCTGCCGTGACGCATCGATAATATTAATGTAATTGCATTAGGAATTCCTAATGGCTGATGATTTTATAAGAATATTGTGTTACAATTTCAAGTAGATTCATTGTCAATATAAAGTAATATTACAAATGCGACAGCAACTTTGTCTGACGTTCTTTCACGGTCAAAGCACTTAATAGAATTTGTTATGAAGCAAATTTTGTAACCCAATTCCAATTCCAAAATTTGTAAGGAAGGACATAGGCTATTTTTAATTACTACTATAACCTACGACCTCTCGATATAATGCGTGCAATAACTAGTGACTAATCTATAAGCTAGATATAGGATATGTTTACATTCTTCAGAGTTTGTTATTACATTAAAATAACAATAATAATTAACTACATTTTAAGAAAATATGCATAGAGATTAATCGCGTTAGATTCGTAATTTTCAATTTTTCTAAGCTGTTCTCACACTTTTATTAAATTATATTATTGAATGATAAATAGTATAGGTACTAATAGGCTATCGAAGTAAAAATTTCTTATATTCAGATAAAGTTTCACACAAAATGGTAGTCAATTTCATTTTCTATTCTTACCCTTGCTCAAAGCTGTAGCGGTGATGTCATGATCTATGAACTGTCCCCAAACAGCCAGCATAACCGTGAAGGAAGAGTCATGGGCATAGCTCGGCCGATGTACTGTAACGCTCACGTCACGAGCGCTCGGTAAATTTGTGCCGTTGTTGCCTTGACGTGGTGAGCTGATACCTAATAATAAAGCAGACATACATATATATATCTGTACTGTTGTCATTTTCTACAGTTTGATATCTACAGCATTTAAAATTGTGGAAGAATTAAGCATAGTTTTATCAATTTTAATATACTTAAAATAGGCTTAGCAATTTTGTTTAAATAAATAATTGCTATTAATTTTAAACAGGCAACTTATTTACATGATTTGTTATGACTTATGGTTTTAATATGCATTTCCTCTGTTTTATGCTATTTATATTTTTTATGTTTAATAATTTAAACATCATCTAAATTTCAATAAATTGTTTTTTAATGGACTTATTTGTTGATTTTAAGCAGTTGTCGATTCATCATTGGAATACAAATCTCTCGTAAGTTTTATATTTTATTTTTTTGTGACATAAAATTGTATCTCGTTTTTGCGTCAAAATATTTATAGCAGGAATGCAAGCTTCTAAAACCGCAATGAAATAAATTCACTTACCGTCACCGTAATCCGGTGGTATTACTCTTCTGAAGGGTGTGTTAGACACTCCCCACAAGAGGGGGTTGTTCAAGTTATTGCAGCTGCCGTCTTGTGTTCTATATTTCGAAAGCACGCAAGGGGTTGCGAGTGGACGGCAGTAGGCTGGTTCTTGGAAGGAGTTGTTGGTTTGTGGACCAATGCCGACACCAGCTTCAACCATGGTATCATCGGTTCTGAAATTAGAGTTACATGTTTTATTATTTTATGATTTATCACAATATATTTATGAGAGCTGAGAAGGCCCTGTGGTTAGAACGCGTGTATCTTAATCGATGATTGCGGGTTCAAATCCAGGCAAGCACCACTATATATATATGTGCTTAATATGTGTTTATAATTCATCTCGGGCTTGGCGGTGAAGGAAAACATCGTGAGGAAACCTGCATGTGACTAATTTCATTGAAATTCTGTCACATGTGCATTCCACAAACCCACAGTGGAACAGCGTGTGGAATATGTTCAAAACCCTCTCCTTAATGGAAGAGGAGGCCTTATCCCAGCAGTGGGAAATTTACAGGCTGTTACTGTACTTTTTTTTTTTACAATAAATTTGTATTGCAAGTAGTTTTTTCCATTTCAGAGAACTGAAATGAACTGAAAAAAAAAGTTGGTTTTTAACTTGAAGAAATTATATGGTTTATAAGTCATTTGATTCAACGATTACATACATACATTGATACATAGTACATAAGGATATATTATATACCTATATAATTGTATTTAAATAACATGGCTGTATTCTTAAATATTGAAAAAGAGTAACTACAAAGTCACTTGGCGGTTCATCTATTTTCCGAACCGAAGCTTCACTTAATATAGTTGGTAAATAAGTATTCACAAGTGCTTGTAAAAGTCTAATTGAATAAAGTATATTTTGATTTTTAATTTTGAACGAATTACATAGGGATATGTAAATACTGGGCGTCCATAATACTAGATATTATTTCTTACACGTTTTCAATAAAACATTTTTAATTTAAATACGTGCTCTATGACAATTAAGCACCCCTATTTTCTATAAGAATATAAATTTCGAAGGTAATTAAAATTCGATACATTATACCGCTTAGTGGGTATATTTTGTATCTAGTATTACGTAACACAAAAGCCAGTATTAGGATCTTGTGTCAGTTCGGTCAAGCGAGAAGCCAAAGTAGGCTGGATAGTATTTCGCGGTTAAGTCATTGCCAGACGATAAAATAAAACGCAGCGGTTTATTTAAACTGTATGTGTTTAATATAATAATATCTGATTAAGACCACTTGATCGTTAAAGGTACTCTTAATCGATAATATATTTAAAATAAATGTAAAAATCAATAATTTTATTTTTATATGGCAAAGTCTATTTGAGAGCAATATGAACTTAAATAGGAAGGTAGTATTTTAACGATACTGCCGACGATGATTGCAACTTTTCTTTTGCGCGCAAAGCTTTATCAATTAGACGGGTTTTCTAGAACAAATATCTCAAAGAATTGTTCAAGCGGTATTTTGAGAAAGCTTTAATGAGTCCCACGGCCAAGCTATGACCGCATCAGTTCATTAAATAGATAAAACATAGAATACTATGCCTTCCTAGCACGATCACGGTTTGAAAGAGTGTAGTTAGCAGACTTCTTTGGGCATACTTCAAAACCAAAGTACAAGTAATGATGGTGGTATCAGAACGCTTAGTGATGGGAATTAAAAGGTGTTTGTTCAATATTGCAAAAACAGCCATAACGAACTTACAAAATATATAAACCTATTGAATATATTTAGTAATCGCTGTGATTGGTTTTGTGTGAAAACACCTTTTGTGTATAACTTAGATCAAGGTATTCGATACGTTTTGTATATTGCGTATAAGCGAGCGTTACCGCAATGAGTAATCGATCCACTAATCAAATATACTTATGACTTGATTTTAAAATAAATTAAGCCTACGATTGTATGAGGTCATTACACTATAGTAAAACTATATTCGGCAGAGACTAAACTATGATGGAAGCGTTTGGAACTGGGAGGAGCAAATCATACATAATAAAAGGGCCTATTTATAAAATGGCATCGCACTAGAATAGAATAAAATACGTATTAATTTTTAATCTAAACTAGCTACCTATAGCGGCTACACATGGGTGCAGTGCTGATATTAGTATCAGAGATATACTATATAATTATATATGCATGTATTTTACATATAAACCTTCCTCTTGAATCAATCTATCAATTGAAAAGAACCGCATCAAAATCCGTTGTTTATTTTTAAAGATCTAAGCATACTTAGGGACAGACAGTCGTAAGAGACTTTATTTTATACAATGTAATGATAATGAAGCGGTGATTGCATCATTAACATTAAGATGTTGCAAGTTGTCAACATCACAATATATGTAGTTGAATTCTAGTATCTATCTATTCTAGTATCAAGACAGCTTGACTTAATATATTTTGTTAAATGACAATTCAAAAGGGCTTGTAAAAGTCAACATGAATAACTTTTTTTAGAGACGAAACACCTTTTACACCTTAAATAACTGTTGTTCGAAAACTACGTGATAAAATTTTACAATATATTATGTTACTTAAATTAATAATTTTGCTAAAAGTGTTGTAGTTAAGTATAAAAATACTAGAAAGAAAGTAAAGGCATAAAAAGCATAAAAAAAATCTTCAGTCTTCTTTAAAGGGACATATAATACTTATACTAATATTGCTGTTTGGCGTATAATCTTATTTGCCAAGCCCTTTTGCATGACCACCTAAATATCATATAAAAAAAAATGGAAATTTTCGTAAGACTTTTGCTAATAAAAAAATAAAGGTAGATTATAGTTAAATATTAAACAGCAAATCAGGTTGCACCGGTATTGTGGACGGGATATAAAATGGCGACGTAGACGAACCCGGTTGTACTGCAATCGATTAAGAACTAGCGCGCACTGGTAACTTTTGTCACGGTGACTGTTTTGTCACTCTTGTCAAATCCGTGAATATGTACAGATGCAGACACAAATTTCACCCAATTGTCACGTCGTAACGTGCGCGCACCTTCTTACATATCACGGACTCAACAAGAGTAACGAGACAGTCACCGTGACAAAAGTTACCAGTGCGCGCTAGTTCTTAATGCAAAATGTAGTTGCAACGTTTACACTAATTACCCAGAGACAACCCACAAATGTGATAGAAAAATATATTTGTGAATTGGTTAAGACTTTTGTTAAATTCATGAGCTACTTATTATTTTTACTACATTTTTATAAGACTGGTTATTATATAATACGTAAATTATTGAAACATATTTAATTATGAGTTAGATTTTTTGTCTCAAAAATTATGATTATTTTTCTCTGTTCGCTAACATCTTCAATCTCCCACTGACGCGGGTGAAATCAAGTTTACGGACTTGTTTTGACGACGAATAATTTAGAAACGAGAATATTGGCTACAAAGAATGAATTTTGGAAAGCTTGCAAACGACTAACGCTTATTTGCAGATCAAGTCCTTGCTCAACACGAGATACGCACTATATAAGTAAGTATAGTACGACACAACATAGATGTAGCATCGGCAAATTCAATGAAACCGATTACTGCCGATTTATACAGTCAATAGAAAAAGCGCCATTCGACGCTATTCGTCGTATAGATTCTCGCGTCAGTTCAACCCGAGAAAGCAAGTGCATTTAAATCGACGTGTCAAATTGACTTGACGAATATATTAGGTAAAAGTTATTATGTGTGTGTAAAGATCATATTCACATAAGAAATAAATATTGATAATTTCGGATAGCGTTCTTAATTCGGATGTTTTACGATATTTGCCGATGCTACATCAAAGTTGTGTCGTACCATACTTTGTAACGCAATATTACAAACTTGTATTACAAATTTGAAAGTAACTCTTTATGTCTATGTGATGGTCTTTCACGGGAAAACGGCTGAACCGAATTTGATGAAATGTGGCAAGAAGCAAGTTTGAATTATAAGGAAAAACACAGCCTTTTTTACATGGCTAATGGAGACAATCCATGGAGTCTTTCACGGGAAAACGGCTGAACCGAATTTGATGAAATGTGGCAAGAAGCAAGTTTGAATTATAAGGAAAAACACAGCCTTTTTTACATGGCTAATGGAGACAATCCATGGAGTCTTTCACGGGAAAACGGCTGAACCGAATTTGATGAAATGTGGCAAGAAGCAAGTTTGAATTATAAGGAAAAACACAGCCTTTTTTACATGGCTAATGGAGACAATCCATGGAGTCTTTCACGGGAAAACGGCTGAACCGAATTTGATGAAATGTGGCAAGAAGCAAGTTTGAATTATAAGGAAAAACACCGCCTTTTTTACATGGCTAATGGAGACAATCCCCTTTAACGCGAGTGGAGCCACGATTTAACATAGTTAGTTAAATGACGATTCAAAAGTGCTTGTAAAAGCCTATTTGAATCAAGTATGTTTTGATTTTGGTGACAAAAAGTCAGATATAAAGAGAAAAATTTTGAATAACACTCAAGTCACTACACGCAGTAAAGAATACTAGCAATTGACTATAAGAAAAGTCAAGCGATAAGCTATGTAGGTGCGACCGTTACAGCGTTTTGTGTATTTGGAACGAATTGGCTAATGAAAAAAAAACCAAAAGAACATCAAATATTGGAAAAAATGCTTCGGACAATTTGGTGCAATGATTGGCTTGAATGATTCGAGTACGACTCAACATAGAAGTCGATTTTTAGTGACAACTTTTCTTTAAAAAGTCATTATTACAATTAACAAATATATAGCAAAGACGGCGCGTGGCAACTTGTATTTAAATATTATATACATTATTTAATATAATATCTTAATATTATGTTGTATATTTAAGTTAATTATGTAATTTATAACAAAACACCAAGGTCCTTTTAATTATTTACATAAATAATTTAATCTATGGCAGAAAACCGAAGTCAAGCCAACAAAAAGTGTACAGGAAACCATAAGATGACATTAAATATATGTTATAATTATACATATATTCATATGAAATATCCCATCGTCAAGTTTTGCGTTCCAGCAAAGACCAGAGGTGATGGTACCATACACTCTGGTCTAAAAGGTACCACTTTTAAATTGCATAAAAATAGGGGTTGTAATAGTTATGGGGACATATGTATTAGTGTGTTTTAAGTATATTCGATCTATGTTAACATAAAGTGTAAAAAAATATCATTTAGTCATGTTGATCCATTCTACGAATCTTAAGATTAGAGTAAAAAGTTCCCATAAAATTCAAACAACCTAAAATCTTTATAAAATGCGCGTGTTAAAATTAAATAATGAACTTTATATGTTAGGTGTCTACATATTATAATAGTTTGCTTATTTCGAATTTGGTTACTCTTTTTTTTTTATTGATAACGCTCAAATGACACCTTCCGAAATAAAACTGATTGATAAAAATAATAGAAAAAGGTGCTGAAGGTTGTTTTTGGATTAAGCATTGTATCTGTCATCTTCTGTAACAGGGCTTTTGCTACAAAAAACGACTCAACTTTATTACCTTGGTGTGCGTGACGTTACGGTTACTGTACTTTACTCGTGTGTGTGAACATCTTTGTCAATCTGTCTAGACATATATAATCAACTAGCGACCTGGCTACACATGTGTACTTGATATGTATCGTTATATTATGACTAAATTACATACACTTCTTATAAATTGTAGTCTATGTGTTATTCTGACGTATAACTTATATAACTGTAGAATTTCATCCAAATCGGTTTTGCTGTTTTTTCGCGAAAGAGTTACAATCATACATACATCCATCCTTACAATCTTTCGCATTTATAATATTAGTGGGATAGGATTAGTAGGACAAGTAGGATGTGCTTTTGCCTATCGAGAAAAAATAATTAGTGACTAAAATACCGTTATCAATGTCGTCGTGAAAACTCCCCATGTGTTAATATGATTCAAAATATTCATAGAAAACTTGCTTGTATTTAAAAATAAACTAAAGTTTGAGAAACTATTAGGGTCACATTTAGTTTCGGTCAGTGTGGCACGCGTTTATATTGTAATAATAATAGTTTTGTGTAACGATGTACAAACAGGCTTTTTACGCATAATGTTTATAAATGATACGACCAAAAAATAATATGGTTCTTTTTTGTTTAATTCATAGGCATGTTCGATTAATATTTTTTTGTAGAAATTTTATTTTTGAATAACAACAGATAGTCATGGCGTGACAAACACCTAAAACTGGTTTCGTGGTCACTAAAACAGTATGGCGACTTATTACCATACGAATATTTACGGTATCGCGATGCGTGGAGCTAAACTTTAGCGAAGGCTTCCGTACTTTAAGTTCTCATCAAATGGTCGTGATTCGTTGCCTTCGCTTGGCCGGCCACATTTCTATTACATATAAACTATAACTATGATCTATCGTTATCCAAGTCAACGATTGTATTAGCAACTAACTGTGCCCGTGACTTCGCGCGCCTTTGAATTTAGTTTGAGTGGTGGTATACTCGGCTTTGCTAATAATACTGAAAGGTATGATTTTGAAAATTTCAGCATTACTTTATTATTATTTGACATATCATACTAAAATAAAAGTGGCCTAAGTTACTTCTTATTACATCAGCTATCTGCCAGTGAAGGTCCTGTCAAAATGGATCCTGCTGATCCAGATAAAAAATTGTAAAAAACGTTATTTTGATGTATGTACCGTATATACATACAAATGCATTTAGTTATAAAATAATACAAAGGTTTTGAGGAAGCCCAAATAATATTACAAACAGTCTCTAATTTTATTATATGTATTGATAATACTCGCAGCATTCAGATAAATTAAGTACACGAAGATGTAATGTGACACACTTTGAACCATGCGAAATTTTCTCATACGAAAACGATCGCGAATGCGACCTAGGCATAACATGTTTGTTTTTGTGTGGTTATGGCTGTTCTTGAAACTTGCGTCACGTCTTACCTGTTAGTGTTATCTTATTTCGCAAAATGAGGTGAGGCGTTTAGATAATTAAATTAACATTTTTATCGATTAACGTATTTAAGTGATTTTTTTGTTACATCCTTTTGGCTGTAACGGTTTATTTTTAATTTTTTTTAATACGAAAATGATTTAAATAACAAAACACAGATTATGACTGTGTGAAATTCGCATGGATCACAGTATTTTTTTTTGTTCACTGAGGAGATTGAATAGAGAAACACCTGGTATAATTATATTTCTCAAAAATTTATATTGAATTTATATAGATAAAAAATTAAATAATTACTGATTAAAATCGTGCATGATTGATTACTGTGTCGATTTTTTGTTTCAATTTTTAGGAAGAAGAATTTGTTCAGAGAACACTTATTAGCTTTGGATGAATAATGTTAAACTTTTGTCCTTATTTTTTAATCTTTTAATTATGCTATTTTTTTTATTCATGTAATATTGCCCTCAAGCTTCATCCACTCAGCTAATACATTCACATCGTTTACCTTATGCATATTGAAAGCATCTTTGATTTTATTTTTTTAATTTATTATTTTTTTTATAATATGGGCCATATTTGTGCCCAGAGCGCACAGATTATTTCGCCAATGTCACGTGCGATAGTCTATTCTTGTTCGAATGTATATTCAAAAACCGGTGTTAGATTTAAATTTAATTTAATTCTGCATTACAACATAATAAAGTATATTTAGTTCTTTATTATGTAAGTTTTATATTTGCATAAAGTTATAACGATTATGTACATTATCCTAGACAGTTACCCAGTTAGATGTTGACGACGTCGACTAGTTAAATGTCATATTTAGGAGATTATCTTTAATGAAAGGCAATTGGTCCAATATTCAGTACGTGTATTGTTTAATATGTCTCGATAAACGAGTTGATCGCATTTTATAACCACTGGGTACTGTTATAACCATTTAATTATAAAGTAATATTGAGTGAGAAATTTAATCTGGTTTTAAGCCTTTTTACATGCTTTAATCTTTGTACAAATTAAATGTGTATCAATTCGATTATTTTTAAACTTCATTATATGGGTACTTACATAACGTAGGTTAAAAATATCCAAAATAAAAGCGAAAATATTTTTTATTTTATTTCAGATTAAGCCAACAAATACTGTACCGTCTATGTGTTGGACTGCTATTAAGAATTTCTAAACGGAAAAACTAAACTTGGACCTTAAGGCATGCGACCCTAATTAGGCTAGATTAGAGCAAAGAGGCTGTTAAGTATATGATATATTGAATAATATATCTGACGTGTAGCCTTTCAAAGGTATTCGAGAACATGCAGACAGACCTATGCTGTTTACCAATAAATGATTTGGTTTAAAATCATAACAAATTAGAGAAAGGAAACAAGCATCCAAGAATCTGACAGTCAGAGGCTCTATTGTCTTATTCATAGATAATAAAATAAAAGAATGCTTAGATAATTTCGCATTAACGTTAAAATTTTAATTCCTAGACGCAAAAAAAAGTAATTAAAATTCACGAGATTAGACTGGATTAACGATTTTCTACGTATTCAAAATGTCAATACATTAAAATGTGATTTTTAAAATTCTTGTTTTAATGCTTTATTTGCGTCGTTTTCACATGGAAAACTTGTTTTCGAAATTAAGATAATAATAATACTAATCCAAATCTTGGCGTTAATCGCTAATCGAATCAGAAAAAAAACATGATAATCTGCATTTTTATTTTTTTCGCTAAAATATGGACATTAATTTGGTTAATATCTGTGTGTATATCTGCAAAAAATATATTAATGTTTTGAGATAAAATCTTTTACGCCAATTTTCATTTGGATTTGTCCTGCTAAGGATCATATGTAGTCATCACTACATAGTAAAAAACAAAGTCGCTTAATCTGTCTTAATGTATGCTTAGATCTTTAAAATTACTTTTTTTTAACAAATCTGATTCGAGAGGAAGGTTTTTGTATATAATACATGGACAATATAGTAATGAATACTGTTTTCTAATGTGATGTCGTAAATTAACAAAATCTGTAGTATATCCGACCGGTGTACTATGTCGCTAGTTATTGATAAGACAATTATTGCATTTAGTAGAGTTCTTTTTGCGATGGTCACGTGCGCGGGTCATCGGTCCGAAGTGGTCTAACCACGTTCGGTGACGCGTATTCCCCGATACAGTCTACAGTACGTACCCTAAATACTCGTTTCAAAAGGCTGCTATAAATTTATTGGCTTTAGTACTACGAGTAGTATTAAAACGTAGAAATCCTAATTCTCTCAGAGTGAATTTTTGTTTTGGACTTAGCTATTGATTTGAAATTGTCTTCCTTTAATAATAATTCGTGAAAAAGAAATCAAACATATTTACCCATTGGTTATATAATTTCTAAGTAATTGTTTTTTGTTTTGGAAATTATATTACGCAATGGGGTATTTGCTAGTGTAACAGCATTCAATAGAAATTCACAAATCATTATTTGTTTTTTTTTTTAATCTGTGGATCCTTGTTTAATAATCTGAATGAGTTGCTCCGTTGCCTAATGTTTGACAACATAAAAAATTACAATAAACAAACGAATATTATCTGTATTAACTTACTCATTGACTAGTGTCCTTGTTGCCTCTTCAGCTGCGAAAGCCGACTCAGCTAGCGGCTTCACTCTGGACGCAGTGGCTGCCGCTCGCTGTGCCCTCAGTGCTGGAGAATCATTGTCAAGGGGCTTCAGAGTTTTTTCTATCGACTTCCGTTTTTGTAAGGCATCTTGTCCTGTTAGAACCGCAGTTTCTAATTTTTCCTTTGTCAGCGTACTCCCTACCCATGCTCTGGGCGGGTGATCTAGTAAAAGATAAATATTATTGTCGTAATTAAATATTTTATATCAGGTAGGTATTAAGGTTCAGGGGAAGGAAATTCGAGCCACTATATTTAAGGCTTCAATCCATTTAATGTAGTATATGTGTAAACATAGCAAAATTAAAGTACTATTCTTGGTATTACAATATTTACTTGTTGGTAGGGCTTTGTGCAAGCCCGTCTGGGTAGGTACCACCCACTCATCAGTTATTTTACTGCCAAATAACAGTAGTCAGTATTGTTGTGTTCCGGTTTGAAGGGTGAGTGAGCCAGTGTAACTGCAGGCACAAGGGACATAACAACTTAGTTCCCAAGGTTGATGGCACATTGACGATGTAAGGATAGTTAATATTTCTTACAGCGTCATTGTCTATGGGTGATAGTGACCACTTACCGTCAGGTGGCCCATCTGCTAGTCCACCAACCTATCCCATAAAAAAAGCTATAAAACATTAGCTTATGAAATTTATGATGACTGAATTTCTTTTAAAGCGAATCCTTATTACGTATCATTCAATTAGCCACAAATATGTGTGTTACATTAAATTTTTAGGTTTTAGACATTGAGGACGCCTCAATTAAAAGAGGAGGGTTCATGCGGAATCACTGATAAAGCTGTTCTGTAACAAACTCTAACTCCCCGCAGGACATGTCAAAAAACTGACACGCGTCATAGATAATATTAATATGTTCCTCGCATCAGAACATGCATACCTACTCAATACTACAAAAAACTAAGCGGAAAATAATTATATGAATGCGAAAGAAACTCTTTCTGTCTATCTGTTGCTACTCCAAGGACATATTAATGTATCGAATTTGATTAAACTTCGTATGTGCTCCAAATATCGTTAAAGCGTGAAACCCAAGGATGGACTATTTTCTTTAAGAAATTTTAAAATACGAAAATCCTCTAAAAATGACAGCGTAGCCAAAAGAAACAACTAGTGTGAAATGTACTTCTAAGAAATCTGAGTCTATATTATGTATAATTAAGGCATAAAGTTTTTCTATGTTTTGATGACGTAATGGATTTTAATATACCGACCTCTTAAAATATTCTTAATCAATAAAAAATAATGTCTTCGTATGTGTGTCGTAAATACGTTAATAACACATTCTTGTAATTGAAATTTTCGTGATTTTTTGCATATTGCGAGGGCTATTTATATTAATAAAAAAAATGTGATAGCCTAAGTTACTCCTCATGGGCTGAGATGACCCAGTGGTTAGAACGCATGCATCTTAACCGATGATTGCGGGTTCAAACCCAGGCAAGCACCACTATATATATGTGCTTAATTTGTGTTTATAATTCATCTCGTGCTCGGTAGTGAAGGAAAACATCGTGAGGTAACCTACATGTGTCTAATTGCATAGAAATTCTGCCACACGTGCATTCCACCAACCCGCATTGGAACAGCGTGGTGGAATATGTTCCAAACCCTCTCCTTAATGGAAGAGGAGGCCTTATCTCAGCAGTAGGAAATGTGCAGACTGTTACTTTACTTTACTTTACTTTGCAAACTTGAACTCTAAGAAAGGACATAGACTCCTTTTTTGACTAAAACTTGACAACCAACCCCAAGCAAAGCCGCGGGCGACAACTAATAAGATATAAATATATGCACGAAAGATTTCCTTTCCGTCGCCTCTTTAGCCTAAAACCACTATAATCGTTCATTTAATAATTCAAAAAGGACTTTCAAATAAAATATATAGGTATACGGTTATAGGTATACGTTCTTTTACTTATAACGTTTTTCAAATATCGTCTGCCTACCTGAGGTACAAACAGGTAACTTCCAAATTTGATTTTGTGTTATCAGCTACTAATTATTTAAAGCACCAAAAATTTAAATACATCAGAATAAAAATTACATATAAATAACTTAAAAAATATTCGCTAACATAGTAGCTTATATGTGTAAATTATAACTATACATATAAATGTATAGTTATAATTTAATCATGAGTATCAAGTCTCATCCCGCAGAAAATAAATTGACAGTTTTTAGAGTCTAAATCTATTCCAAAATGAAACTTGTTAGGTATTTTCGAATTATAACGCAAAACCTGCCACTGTATTATAAATCATTTATTTTTCTTTCGGAATAATGAACACAAGAAAAAACAATAATGTGCCAAATGTTTTGTACATAGAATTATTTTCACTGATATCTGAATGATATATAGCATACAGAAGGGTTAATACCTGTAGGGGGTTGTGCAGTAATAATCAGTATATTATATAAAAAAAAATATGAGACAACATCACATACATTACTCTGATCCCAATTTTAGTAGCTAAAGCATTTGTGTTATGGAAAATCAGAAGTAACGACGGTACCACAAACCCCCAGACCCAAGACAACATAGAAAAGTAATGATAATCTACATTGACTCGGCCGGGAATTCAACCCGGGACCTCGGAGTGGCGTACCCATGAAAACCGGTGCACACACCACTCGACGGAGGAGGTCGTCATATTATACACGTAAACTATTTCATAGAGCCTTATTATCATCTTTCAATAACACACAAATATATTAATGAATCGGTTCTATACAGAAGGTTAACCGGTATTTAAAGGCACGCGCGAATCGTGAGGAGATTAACAAAAGTACTTCCTAACACATAAAAGTTGTTCTGATAAGATTTATATTGATGCTAATAGAATATATATGTATATATAAAAAACAAATTAAGCTTAAGATATTAAATAAATGTTTATTTCTTTTAAATCTCATTCAGATGTGACTAATCTAATCTAGCTCTTAGTCAACAATAAAAAAAAAACAGAAATCCTGAGGAAATTTAATACCTCAGATTATCTGATTTATTTAAATTGAATTAACATTTTATAAATCGATATTAATCTAGATCTTCAAATATTTATGCTGATCTTTCACAATCAATGCGTATTTCAATAATATTTTCAATCAAATATTTACATCCATCTAGAACCGGAATTATCATCATTAAAATATTAAAAAAAATTATTTCTACTCGGTAGAGTCTGCGTGTTGAGAATCATACGACGGAAACTTCTTATATATTAAAATAATTTATTTGATATCAGCAAAAAACGTTCGATGTCAGTAAAAAAGATCTTGGAATTCTATATAAGAAGATCATAGTAAAATTAAGGTTGGCAGGGTATTTATCATACACATCATAGATAGCCTTATTTAATTTATGGCTAGTATTACAAGATATCTCTTCATTTCTAGATCATAATTTATATTTTTTACATTCAAATATAAACAAAATAAAAATTTTGTTAAAAGCTCTTTCCATTTAATCTTAACTACATTTATGGAAATAGAATTTATAATTAATCCAATATAGGCTTAAATTATCAAATTACAGAACAAAAATATACACATATTCTTCATGTATTTATTAACAAGCGGCTCAACCCGGATTGGCTTGTGTGTACGCAATCAAATTTATACTCTATATCACATAGAATAAAGTCGTTTTCTATATTTTTTAGGATTGTATCATTAGCTTCGGAGATTACATCCTACATACAAACAAACAAACTTTACCTCTATAGTATTAGTATAGATAACGTAAGAATGAGATGGTTAAACAACTTTGTTTCTCTTTGCTTATAGTAAAACGAATCATCATATAGTAGTATTTCTATCTTACATACGTATAAAAATATATTAAATATTATGATGGATTGACATACATGAACATTTAATCCTTAAATTTTCGTTTATGACTAGTAAGAGTTTAGTCCATAATTTCAATATAATTATGTGTTATAAAACATAGTCCCCCATCACCTGTCCGTCTGATTATTTCAGTGCGGCACATTCAAAAACTACCGAATGTATTATCACAGATTTTGTATCAATGCACAGATTGTATCATTATAAAGATGTTAGTTTATTTATTTTTTAAATCGAAAAAGATTTTGTCGACTAGCAACACATGCGCATCGAAAAATATAATAGTTCAGAATATAATAATTGATTCAAGCGAATTCAAGGCCTCATCCATACTGTATGATATGTTTGTCTCTAAAAACAAGGAGGTAAATGACCCGCTCACAAATGAAAGATCTAATAATTTTCTGAAAATAGTTGCAACACACAAAGGTCTTATTATATAAGAAGTATTTAATTAATCCCGTAGTTGTGAGTATTTATTGCAATATTTGTGAATAATTAATTTAGAAAATTATGTTGTAACATTAATGCAATTAATATAAAATATATGTAATAAATATTAATTTAAAATATATGTCTTTTTAAATACGGATCATATAGGTTTTTATGAATAGGATACGTATGTCAAAAACCTGACACTAATCGCGTGATTAAAAATGTTTTAGATATTTTTCTTTTTTTTTTTAATCTGAAATGTCATCTTCCTAATTAAAATGGTTTATTATAATCGTCGATATATGAAAATGTGGTAAAATTCTCATTTACGTTGCGTAAGGCAATCTCAAGTCTGCAGCATAGACGGATAAATGATTTTGAATACGACTGATGTTAATTGATTAGAATACTTTAAATATATATGAAATAAAGTATATGTCTTAACGAGAGGATTTTGTTAGTATTCAAAGTCAGTCCGTCAAAATCAGTCCAGTTGTTCTAGAGATTAGCCAGAACAAACAGGCAAACACACACACAAAAATGGTAAAAAATGATTTTTATACGTACAGTACAAACATATTATTTTTGCATGCATTTAAAAAAAAGTGGTTATTTTAATATTACAAACAAACAATCCATCTTATTATATGTATAGGCTAGTCTTCCCGGCTTTGCACTGGTTTTAGTGATTCGTCAGGTATTAGGTATAAAAGGTAGCTTATATCCTTGGGGTTCAAGCTTCGTAAGGAATTTCATCTATTAGGTTTAGTGGTTTCGGCTGAAAGAGCACAGACTGGCTCATTTTGATTTCGATTTCAAAAAGACATGAGAAAACTTTCGAAAATAACTGTCGCTCCAGCGTTTTTCAAATTAAGGTGGGTCATTGTGTCAATTCAATAACTAACTATAAATTACTTATTATTACTTTATAAATAAGAGAAAATTTTGGCCTATTTTATAACGTAACACAGGTTATAAGTTTATACTAGTTCCTTGCAATAAGCATTTTAAATTACAAATTCTAGAATTAAACGAAGAAAATGTCTACTATCTTTAAGATAACTTGTGTCTTACCTTTCAAGGGCCAGGTCTTGTTTAGCAACGGCTTCAGGTCGTCATTCAGGGTGTAGCTCATCGTCAGGTTGACTGTCTCAGGTTTGCTGTCGTCCGTGCCCAGGCCGAGGTTGTACGATATGGTCACCAACAGCGAGATCGTAAGTAGGACACTACTATATTAAAGTGGCATTAAGATATTTACTTAAGGTATTTCATAAATTTAGATGATTTAGTTTTAATGCAGTATAATATAAAAATTTCGATTTTAAAGGTTTTATAGTTATGCAATTTGTTGCTGAAGAGAGTTTTTGCAACTATAAGCTCTTTATTATACTTTACGAACGGCTAATTAGTATTAATTGGATATTGCGAAAATGTATTGAAATTCTCGAGTGGTCGTTAATGAAGGAAAAAAATAAATAAATCCAAAATAACAAGAATTTTTGATAGATTTTGAAATTGAAATCGAGAGTAATCTTTAATAGTAAATTAATATGAAACATATACGTATATATAATTGTGTAAGTCTGTGTTGCAAGAGTTGATTTCTGTTTTGAAATTATTTAGATAATATAATATATATAAAAAAACTTTAATCTTTAAGTAACATTGATTTTAAAAATAAATCTAACTCCGAATAATAAAACAGATCTTCGAAAAACACAACTTTCTTTATCAACCAACTTTAAAACTTTGAATTTTAAGCGACTTTAGTGTGCAGACTCAAACAAAAAAGTAACGAATCCAAAATCGCATCCCAAAAACCTGTCCTCCTAAGTTAGGGACGCTGTAGTACGCTTTACTAACGAGGCAATCCTCTAATGGAAAATGTATTCGAATATCATTGATGTTTTTCGGCGGTATAAATCTCGATTCATTTGACTTTGATAATGGAATACATCAATATTTGTTTTTTGAATTTATGCGCTACGATGAATGGAATAGTTGTGTTGAAATGTCATTTTATAGCGGACAAACATATAATAATTAATCTTTGTTTTTTATACATACATTGAAGCAGTCACATTATTAATTAAAACTACATTATGTATATACTACGAGGACTAGAGTATGATTACAGTATTCCTTATTTATATGTGATTTGATGAGATTAAATTTAATATATATTGTATACGTTCTAAAATTTCAATAGAACCAAGGCAAAAGTGATTTACATTATTAAATTATTTTGGTTATTACATAATATTAATCGATTTATTTGAAATGAAATATCATACTTTTTCATTTAGTTTCAAGCATTACCGATACACTATGTGGATCACTTAGAAATAAATATGTGCAAAAAATTTAGCAAATTTCAAACACACAAATGACGTTACATTATATTTATGTATTCTCGATTCTAAGTGAACGCGTTATCAGATTTTTTTACCAATAATAGTGTAAATTGTGACAATAATCAGAGTATCGAGATTCTGTCTTTTAGCACACGCTGTATGCTAAAAATAACACAAGATTGTCACGTTCGCTTTTATGTATAATATATTTAGGAATTGAATATTACTTTATTATGGTAATTCTTGTATATATTATTATAATTAAATAGTATTGTTAATATGGTGTAATCAAATCATTTACTTTGTTCTCATTTTAGAATGAGAAGACACATATAAAACACTTATAAAATTTAATAGGAAAAGTGGCTACTCTACTCTCGCGTCCATTGTCCATCAAACTGTTCAAAATTTAATCCAAAAAACTCAGTTGATTGAATTTGCACGCGATCTTTGACTACGAGTCACGTGACGCCTTCTGGGGCGTTTTGGGTTTAAAAAAAGGCTATAATAAAATATCCAATAAAGATAAATTTTTACTTAAATTTGCAATTTTGATGGCAGTTTTCGAATATATTTTAGTATGAAACGTGTTCGACATTTAAATATATACGTATATATTATAGATCGAAAGAATATTATGACTATTAGAAACTAAATAAAATATTTATGAGATCATGATCCTTGCAGAATTTGGTGTTAAAAAAATAGTTTTATAGTAATTAAATTCGGGGTTTTATAGGGGTAATTCAATAGTCATACAAGTTGGAAGAAAATAGTTCCATTCAAATGATACATAATACAGCTGTTATGGGGTAGAGTCTGTCTGTTGTCGTCAGTAATATTTTTTAAGAAAATTTAAATAGATTTTTTGCTAAACATATTAAGAATTTTGTACGTTTTTATTACAAATAAACGTTGAACATACGTACATTAGTAACACGCAGATGGCACATTGAAAACTCCGAAGCCTTTTCTGATAGGTCCTCGATATGCTGGATTCGAACATATAAGTGGGAGGCACCAGCGGAGTTCTCTCCGAGCTGGTCTGAGGTCTCTGCATCTTGATTTACCTAAAAAGAAAAAGAATCATACATTTGCAGTTGGGTCATTTCTAAATTAAGTTCAAAAAATATATAGGTATAAATAAAATTGGTTTATTATTCAGATATATTTTATTTTTATCTCTTTTAACTGGTTTGTAAAAAAATTTGCCGATTTTAAGATTTTTTTGTGTGAATCTCAAAGCTTTGAGTCGTCTGATTAGAATATTCTGTATGTATGTCACATAGCTGGTCGAAAACAATATTCCGATACGAAAAGGAAACCTCTCATCCTTAACATATTCATATTAAGATTTCTACGAGACGATATAACGGTTATCGATTTTCGAAAACTGCAAATCGATATCTCGTATTAACGTCTCGAAAAATTCAAATTATCCTCGACCTTGACTGGTTCCGGGCCCGGCTACGATTGAGAACGAGTTCTTAGATATTTTTCGAAACAAGTTGTCGAGATATACTTATACAATGAATAATGATACATTTTCAATCGTCTAAATAAATAGAGTATTATCTACACAACACTAGTCGCTGATCGTTGCTGTTCTTTAGGGGTATTCTGTAACAAGAATCTCGAATTCCATCACAGAACATGAGCTTAAAATATAAGAATACTAAATGTGAAATTGATTTTAAAACTTATAAGATATACGTATCAAAATGGCTTATCACTATTAGTCAGTTATCAACATTTCAAGAGTGAGATTCGATGTGATTTTTTACCAGAATATCACAGCTAATGGAGTTCGGTTTGTCCGCTTATCTCCCGTCACATACGTATTTCGTAAAACGTGTATTTGAACGTCGTTACAACAGTTTTAGTGTACTCTGGCTTCTCTCTTTAATCCTTTGATAACAAAAAACAGACGTCTATCACGCTATTCTACGACACTGGCTCTTTTAAGAACGAGAACACTTATTTAACAGTTTTGTTGTACTATTTTACTATATATGTTTATGTATACAAGGATATACTAAAATTCTAACTTAAATAAGTGTACTTATATGTAATCGAGCTGAGATGGCCCTGAGGTTAGAGCGCGTGCATCCTAACCGATGATTGCGGGTTAAAACCCACGCACCACTATATGTGCTTAATTTGTGTTTCTAATTCATCTCGTGCTCGGCGGTGAAGGAAAATATCGTGAGGAAACCTGCATGTGTCTAATTTCATCGAAATTCTACCACATGTGCATTCCAGCAACCCGCATTGGAACAGCGTGGTGGAATATGTTCCAAACTCTCTCCTTAATGGAAGAGGAAGCCTTATCCAAGCAGTGGGTAATTTACAGGCTGTTACTTTTACTTATCACTTTTTATATGTGATAATATCATTTATTAAATTTGAAATCTCAAAATTATTAGCATCGCAGAAATAAAGAATTTAGTATATCGATACAAGTGAAAGGATAAATCTTTTGATAATCTCATCATATAAATCGGATAAGTGTTGGAGCAACTTCAGCTCATACAGTTACCAAAGTGTCACTACTGCGTATATACTAAATATAGTGAAATTGAAAATAATATACCAAGTATAGATACAATTTTAAAATTCGCACAGCTATTGAGTCCTTGAAATTGGCCGCCATTATAACCTAAATTCGGACAGCATAGCGAGTCTGTAATTCACCTCGTGTGTCACCCGTGAAATTTTGATAAAAGATTTGCGATGATACGCCATGTATCAAATTGGCGTATCACGTATTTGACATTAAATTTATATAATAATACATTACATAATTATTATAATCAATATCGCATATCGCATTCGGACATTTCACACTTGTATTGTGGTGAGTTTCTCGTTTCTGGAGACAAAATACCTGAAACCCACAGCAAGAACCCACAGCAATAGAACGGAATATTATTTTGTTATTAATAAGATTCCCTTCCCTAAGAGAAGAGGAGATTCCCTTCTATTTAATAAATGTGAATTATAAAGATACAACTGTTAGCATTTATTTATTGAAAGGGAATTTAGAAAAGAATGCCAATTTCTCAATGACTGATTCTGTCACAAAATGGAAAAATAATAATAAAAAAATTAAAAATAAATTGTAATAATTAAATCTACTACAAATCAAATTAATATTCACAGTTTAGATACTGTAAGTATTTGTCTTTATGGCATTTATTTTATTTTACTAAGTTCATTTACCTTAAAAGGGATATTGCAAGAGATTAACAAATAAAATGCAATATAAAAACACACATTTACGAGTGATAAAATATATAACGTATCTTGATTAAGATAAGTAAATGGACAAAAGATAGCTTTTGGCTTTATTGTAATGTAATAATGGAATACAAGTCAACAAAACAAAAAAAAAAGAAGGTATTGATCTGAAATATTGTTTATGATCAATAAATAGTGACTTAATGACATAGATTTATTATTATGCAATTGAAAAGTATCTAGACTGCTTCGGAAATTATTTTAGCAAAGTAAAGGTTGGTCTAAATGTTCCAAATGCGCTGACTTTAAATCGTTGATTTCCTGATGATAGGTTTTTATGGCGCATGCTAATATTGTTCGTATTTTGATAATGACAGACCTTAAAGTTTAATGAAAGATATGAGCTTTTTATTAAATGGAACTCATATCAGTGAAAGTTCGAGCATCCTTTTTCAGCAACATCAAGACTGAATATAAATATTTAACTAAAAGCTATGATGTTTTATCTATTTTATGTATATTGAAATGACTTAAACAGACAATCATCGTCTATAATTAATAAACGTCTGTGATTAGACGAGAATATTAAATTCCATGACTTATGTGTCCTCCATAATGTCAGCAGATCATATTAATCAATTACTTATTTATACTTAATATACTTTAATTAAGGTCAGTTGAAATGTACGAAATATAATTTAAGTACTCTCTGCGCTTAATTAAAAAAAATGCGTGGAGCTTTTCCTTAAGATTAAATAGTTCTTGTATAAATAAATCTAGATTACTAGAAATTGTGATTGAACATAACCTTAAAATATAACGTTATAATTGTTTAATATTTTTAAAACTCAAAACCGATTTTGACTTACCTAAAGTAAGTATTTAAAGATATTACATAGTAAAATAGCAATACTTTCATGGTGTCACAAATATTTTGAATCCAGTGCCATTGCAGCATAACATATTATGATAGTTACCTATTCCTTTACCTCCATAAATAATGAAACAAAGAAGTCTCATCAATATACATAACGTAGGAGGTCACTAACAAACAGCATCTATGTACTTATCGCGTTTTATTCAATACATTAATTAATAACTATACATGTGTCGTGAAAAAATAATAACTTCTTTATTGCAAATACAAACGCTTGTCTTAAAATTGCAGATGTCGTTTCCGTGGGGAATTTTTAATGTTGCTAAAAATAGAACGAAAAATCGAACAACGTGTTCAAAATCCCAGTGTCATCGCATTAGGGGCACGTAGTGGTCAGCTAAAACTAAATAAAGTTTGCGTTTCGCTCAAGAACAGGACAATTAATGTCCTGTTAGATATGTAGATGGTGCTTGTGTCGTCACGACCGAAACCGGTCATCAGGGCTTATAACAACGTAGTACAGCCAACTCCGCATGATATATTTTAAGGCTCAAGTGTGCCCACAAGACCTGCAGTTAATTCAGTAATACTCTCACTCTTAGTAGCAGATTGTAGCCGGGTCACGTGACCGTAGAGTTCAAACGCGAGACGAATTGGGAAGATTAAAACTGTCATTTTTCAAAATTCACAGACAGGCTAAAGATTTTATTTAGTAATGTTATATAATATTGCTAAATAAATTGTCCAGTTATTAATTGATTTATCAGTTTCAGCTAAAAGAAGATGTATAATAGGGATAGCTACGGCTAAAGGACGTCAGTGGACATTCCTTTTGCAAGGTTAAACAAGAATCCCGTTTAACGCAGCGTATATGATCGCTTCAATATTATTCACATATGATTTTTGTCCGACAAACTTCCAGTATTATTTAGCCGGCAGATGGGTATTACACTACATGATGTAGAAGGCACCTTAAGCCCTGTCAGGGTTTAGTTAGTCTAAAAAATACTTTATGTAAGTTAAAGTATATAACCGGTTCATAGCTTTAGTTCATCGAACTTGAAGTTTGTAATCCGATAATATATCATTACTAATATTATTTATATCATATAAATATATATGTATTTGTCTCTGTATCTTTCTGTCATTAGCCGGTTTTTCGGTTCACGTATTCAAACTAGTTCAAACTGCAAATGTTGCCTAATTAAAAAATCGTTTGTATAGCAACGTCTGTTTGCAAATTAATATTTTGTTTCACTATTAGTGAATTCAGAGACCGACTTAAGAACTTCTTTAGTATTTCTTCAATCGCGTTATTGCGAACCTGTAGTAGGTTACAGAATAAAGATTTGCATTTTAATTTTGCAAGAGTTCTTGAGTGAATGCGCAAAAGATAATTTTAAAACCTTCTCATAATAAGTTTTACGAATCGATATGTTGATTAGTAATGGCTTAAGGTTTCTATGAACGCATTAATTGGTTCAAGTCGGCGTAAATTGAGGTCTATCCGCTTCGGTACCATTGACTGAATCCTTACGATTTCATTACTAGCTTCCTACTCCATCGTTTTAGCTCTACTTTAACATTGCGTTCGAAAAACTAATTAGTTTTTTTTTTAATCTATGAATAGAATTATTTTGAAAGTAATTATGGTAATATTATTTTTGACCAGTTTATAAATAAATAGGAATTACGTAAGAAGTTTTTTAAAAATCCGCCTTTTTGTGCCTTTTATTTTAATTTTAGAACTGGTTAGCTTTCAAACTTATTCCATTAGAATAAATTTGATTGTTTAAATTACTAGCTTTAACCAGTTAGACATACCTATTTTTAAATTTAATTTAGTTCAACTTTTTTTGGTGGTCTCAAATCAACGAATAGCAAGCTTTTTATAATCATGTATAGAATAATATTATTTATAATTATAAAATTCGGTACTGTTAATTTATTTATGTAGTTAATTCGTAATAGTTTAGACATTAGATGAATGCTGCTGATTGCTTCTGTTGCTCCCTCGAAGCTTCCATAAAATTTCCTATAACAAGCTAAGCCTTTTTGAATTAAATGAATTGATACCTTACTATAAATTAATGTCCAATATTTAAAGTCAACGTCAAAGTCAAAAACCTTTACTCAAAATGGAAGTCTTTTACACTTTCTTATTGATATTCGAAAATCTACCACCGGTTCGGATAATAGCTCAGACCTGAGAAGAACCGGCGAAAGAAACTCAGCGGAATCTTTTTTTATATATTATCAATTAACAATATACAATAATAAACATATTTTTGTTATTTGAAACAGCCTAGAGGCGATCATCTCATTACCAAGGTATTCAGTCAACTAGAAAGTCATTAGTGCTGTAATATCCTTTGGCACACAAACCCTCTTTAGCAATTCTTTTGAATTTTATAATTGAATATTCTTGAACGATATCTGGGATTCTGTTGTAAAAACGTATACATTGCCCCAAAAAAGAGTAACTAACCCTGTGTAATCGGGTACTAGCCGTAACAAGTTTAATCTTGTGCCTAGTATTAATGGAATGTACGTCACAATTTTTGGAAAAATCATTTGTTTTTGCGTACATACATAACATTACGCAATAAAGTTAAATGACAAGTAGGTACATCACCACATTCATAGAGTAATCTGTAATTTATACGTATTTTGTGAATACATTTAAAATCTGATAGGTGTATTAATAACGTACTTACGTAATGCTTTATCACATATTTATAAACAAGGAAATCAAAGTATTGTTTATACAATTATAAGGTTTCAGTTTTACTCAAAAACAATTATACTGGTTCTAGGTTCACTCGGGTATCTCTATATTTATATATATTTAGATATTCTTACAATTAATATAAAAATAACATCTAATACTGCTTGTAATTAATTACATTTTTGTTGTTCGCGAGACATTAATTTAGATTTTTTTTTTATATATATATAATTTTTATCTAATAAGATAAGTTCATACATATATGTATGCATTTTCGATATCAGGTACTTTACATTATTTTATTTTATTTTTAAATATATCAATATTTCACTGTATTCATTAATTATGATTAGGTATATCGGTTTTGTACACCCCTTCCTCTTTATATATTTGTTTCTCTTCTCTACCTTAAGGTTGCCTGGAAGAGATCGCTATTTTAGCGATAAGGCCGCCTCTTGTGCATTCTTCTCAATCGTGTTTAAATTATTTATTTATTGATGTACAATAAAGGGTAATTTGACTTGATTTGATGTAATCGTAATTTTGTGTTAAAAACAATATGTACTTAAGCCCTTTTAATAAAGGTATATATTTATTACGTAATATGTAAAAAATAGCAACCACTCTAAAAGTAAAAGATAAAACACACCAAAGGCATGGCATGGCAAACAGGTATGCAAGAGAAAAATATATTAAAAAATAATAATATCGTAGATTTTATAAAGGAAACGTACGTAATTATTTATTTTTTTCGCAATATAGAGCTACAATTTGGATACGATCATTCCAATGAAGAATATTAACATTAAGTATAGTAAGTATTTAATATATTAATATTTTTTTTTTTATTACTCTTTGGATTCAAATATAAAAAAGGACAGAGCGACGAGTAAAAATGATATTTTAAAACATCGCAATCGGCTGCAAAAGTTTGTCAGCTACAAAGCCGGCGAGAAAAGCGCAAAGCTTTATATTACCCTGATCTTGATTATTTTACAACATTGAATGCATTTTGTTAGTTTTTCGGTTCAAAATACTTTTTAAATTTTTGTTCAATATTTTATTCGGCATAGCAACAAAATGTTGATATTTTTATTTGTACTCAACTGAATCTTTTTTTGATATAAGCAATCCGGTATGCTCTCGAAGTCGTTCTAGTTAGGACAGACGTGTCTAACAATGTGGTAATAGAACATCAAATTAAAAAAGGGAGTTTTTTCTGATACATATTTCAAAATTGTATTTTTGCGAAATTCAAATAACTTTCTTTTGAATAATTTATTAATAAAAATTTCACAATCTAATTAGTATGTTTGCATTTATTGACATATATAGTCATTAATGATTTAATAAATCTTAAATATTTGAGATAAATAATATTGCTATTTTTTTTAATTATAAAAAAAATTAAAAAGTCATTAAACTTACCTTGTCTCTATAAA
This sequence comes from Vanessa cardui, assembly GCF_905220365.1. Taxonomy (NCBI): domain Eukaryota; kingdom Metazoa; phylum Arthropoda; class Insecta; order Lepidoptera; family Nymphalidae; genus Vanessa; species Vanessa cardui. The sequence continues at coordinate 15,716,642 of NC_061123.1, forward strand.
AAGCCTCAAAAAATTATATCATAATACAATGAACCCACTTCACGTTGTTTATAAGTTTTAACACAAAGCTGTGCTTGGTGCCGCGCGCTCACGACGACTACTCTGTCACAGGCGAGTCACACTACTACCACGATAGCGATACCATTCATACCATCATTATTCGCTTACATTTTATCCCATTTACTTGGAAACCAGTGTTTTGTTCATACGATGAAAACGATAACCCTATAAGATCACTCTTGTGGCTGTCTGTTGGATGGTCACAACCTATTTTTTAGAATATATCAAACTATAACAGAACCTAAGTACTCATTAATATTCCGGTGAAGCAATATAGCAATAAGCAAAGTCTGGTTTTGAAACGATTGAACCTATAATTTAAAAAATATATTAATACAAACTACTTTAAATTTTCAATGTCTTTAATAAAATTGTATCTACATTTTCATAATTTTCCACCCAGGCCTATAAGTTTAATTTATTGATTGAACTTTAAGTATAATATTTCAGAGGAGTTCCTAAACGATAATTTTAACTTATTTCCTAATGAAAACGGAAATCTTGTTTCACTTTACTCTATGTTATTCAATAACAAAAAAACACATACTCCAAACAGAGTTATAGATATTAATAAAATTATATAGGTCAAAAGATATAGTTTAAATAAATAAAGTATTAATATCAGCTTTTTTTATAAATAAAAAAGTACAAGATCATTGTCATCTTTTAATTTCGTATCAATAATCACAATGGTATGTAGAACATACAATTAAACATAATAAAGATTTCTTAACTTTATTTGACACTCACAAATCGCATTTATAGTATTTTATGTAGTGGTAACAAAATAAAATTCTCCAGGTGAACCACTATGAAGTCATTTTTTATCTTCGAGTCCTTATATATATCCCTAGTTAAGTATAGTACTTATAAAAACAGACATCTCGTTTTGTATATGATAATTCAATTCATTTTTTTTTGTAAAAAAATATATTATAGCTGATCATGGTTATACGAAGGTTTGGTGATTAATACAGGTGCTTTGTTTTAATTGTATTTTTTTATGGTATAGGTTGGTGGACGAGCATATGGGCCACCTGATGGTAAGTGGTCACCATCACCCATAGACAATGACGCTGTAAGAAATATTAAGTATTCCTTACATTGTCAATGTGCCACCAACCTTGGGAACTAAGATGTTATGTCCTTTTTGCCCGTAGTTACACTGGCTCACTCACCCTTCAAACCGGAACATAACAGTACTGAGTACTGTTATTTGAGAAGAACTGATTAATGGGTGGTACCTACCCAAACGGGCTTGCACAAAGCCCTACCACCAAGTATATGTATCCTTTGTATGCTTCGAGTAAATCTTATTAATTAATTCATCATATCTTTTTCCTTTCTTTTACTTAGGTCAGTAATTCTCAACACTTTATAATAGTCGCCAATAGAGGATAATATACTTATAAATTTTATGATGTATTTATTTTTTTCATTTGTGAAAAAAAGATTGCTATTAATTTTATTGCTAGTTATCTTTAGTAGAATTTATAATTCAAGCCGGTTTTAGTTTTAAATTCATTTTAATCTTGTGACATAACGATTTAATCGTGCTTGTTGCCTTGTTACTTGAATGTAGTATATTCTGATTTGTGATATATATTGTGATATATATTGTGATATATATGTATGAATAAAAAAGATACTACATTAAATGCAGGATTTTGTAAAAAATATAAACCTTGATTATTAGCTAACAATATTAATAAGCGACACTACTATAATTTAAAATATTTTAAAGTAATAATTCTGTTATTAATTTGTATAAATGTTGACTTCAATCATTTAAATAATCATTTTAAATCTTAATTGCGACTTCACTGTGTAAATCGTTTAGAAAATAACACTCGATAGTTCACCCCTATTTTATAATAAAATGAACGTTTCTTGGTAAAGTGACTTTTTAGTATTTTGCAAACGAGTTCCAAATGTCATGGTGACGTGACGTTGGATGACATATAAAGTCAATACTCGACATTCGTCGCCAGTTACAGTAGTCAGAAAATTGACCACTTTCTCGAATAGGTGGATAATTGAACATATTGTATTAAAAATGGCAAATATAGAAGAATTGAAGAAGAAAATCATTGAATTGGAGGCAAAATTGAAGGTAGCTCAAGGAAATGTAGGACCAGTCCGAGAGAAAATCGAAGTAATGTCATCGGAAGTGGTCGACTCTAATCCTTACAGGTATTGTTTATATCGTAACATATGTTATTAAAATTCTGTGTATGATATTAATATGAAATTCGTAATGTGTATTAAATTGATTTATTTTTGTCTACTTTACAAACCACGTTTCATTATAAATAAAGGTTTTTTACAAAATGCGAAAAAGACTTCGTCTTAAGAGCTCAAAAATACGATTTAAATGTTAATTACCTAGAATTAAGTAATTAAGTATGAATGCAGATTTGAAAGTATTAAATAAAACTGCAGAATATGTATTATAAGAATATATACAGTAGTCAAGATTTGTACAGTTACTATTTTTAATTCATATTTGTATATTTTTGAGAATTAATGTTAATGATTCCTATGTAAAAAAATAAAAGATATATTTAAACTGAAGAAGAATCTATCTTAAATTCAATGCTAATCCGTGACCAATAATAAAATTATAAGAGTTTGTGTTTAATAGTATAAATTTATTATTAGTAACTTTGATCAGTAGTAGTTAAACCTATTTATAGACATTGTTATTGTTAGTCTCATCTTTATTGCCGTCATGTATTGTCTTTGAGTACATATTAATTACATTATTATAATTTTGAAATTTAATATGTTAAATATATTTTTTTAGTCGTCTTATGGCCCTCAAGCGAATGGGTATAGTTGATAACTATGAAAAGATCAGGGAGCTATCAGTAGCGGTGGTCGGTGTGGGAGGTGTTGGCAGTGTCACAGCAGAGATGTTAACTAGGTGTGGTATTGGCAAGGTATGAAAATTACATAAAACTTATTACTTTTCATTTATCCTGATATAATGATTTTTTTAATTTGATTTATTCTATCCTTTAATGAAATATAGTAGTAAGAATATCAGTTATAAGATGGATTATTATATTTTCAAATAACAAGCTGTATTACATAAAAAAAACTGTATGTTGTATACTGGATTTAAAATATAAAAAATTTGTAGAAAGTGATACAAAACCTACTTATATGTTGATATCAATTTAATTTGTTTTAATAACAAGTCTACATTTCTTTCAGTTAATACTGTTTGACTATGACAAAGTAGAACTGGCGAATATGAACCGCCTGTTTTTCCAGCCCCACCAAGCTGGGCTCAGCAAAGTAGATGCTGCTGCTGGAACTCTTCAATCAATCAATCCAGATGTAGCCATTGATGCATATAACTATAACATAACAACAGTCGACAACTTCCAAAAGTTCTGTGACACTATCAGGTAAGTTTATTTGATTATTATTTATTTTGTAAACATGTAGTATTTTTTTTTATGGTTTAGGTTGGCGGTCGTGCATATGGGCCACCTGATGGTAAGTGGTCACCATCACCCATGTACAATGACGCTGTAAGAAATATTAACTATTCCTTACATCGTCAATGTGTCACCAAACTAGGGAACTAAGATGTTATGTCCCCTGTGCCTGTAGTTACACTGGCTCACTCACCCTTCAAACTGGAACACAACAATACTGACTACTGTTATTTGGTGGTAGAATAGCTGATGAGTAGGTGGTACCTACCTAGACGGGCTTGCACAAAGCCCTACATTTATTATGTATATTATATAGCATCCTGCTTTATTGAAATGTTCATGTTGGTTAGAATTTTATGGTCATTCTTATGTGTCTAATTAATTTACCAAAAAGGTATTCCTTCATGTAAATCCAGGAGACTGTAGACTATATGTTCAATTCCAGATGGTCCATTAGTCATTTCATTTTCATAGTATAAATAATATAGAAAAAGCATTGTTATTTTTTAAATAACCATAAAATTTAAGTAGGAATTATTAAAATATTGTAAATTATGTAGTGGGTAATATGAAAGAAGGCAATCTGGAAACATTATCGGTTTAGTTTTCAATATTATCACTTTTAAATTTGTAATTACTTTAATGGCTTTCCTATAAATCTTACATTTAAAAAAATGTTGTCCATTAATTAATTAAAACTTTTTTGTTGTTGTATAGTACAGGCAGCTTAACCGGAGGCCCTGTAGACTTGGTTCTGAGCTGTGTTGACAACTTTGAGGCTCGTATGGCCATCAACACAGCATGCAATGAATTAAATCAGCGCTGGTTTGAATCTGGTGTTAGTGAAAATGCTGTCTCAGGTCACATACAGTTCATCATACCTGGAGAAACTGCATGCTTTGCTGTAAGTAACTGAATAAACTCATAGTATATAATTAAAATAAACATTAATTATTATTTTAAATAAAAATATGATACTTGTTATGTTCTATAATATTTTCCATTACAATGGATTATAATCAAGTCATATCAATGTTACATAAGTTATTGTGTCTTTTATTCTATTTATTTTATCCAAGTGATATAAGATATATATTATAATTGAAAGTGCTTTTCATTTTATTCACCTACTTGTTCCAGTGTGCTCCACCACTTGTGGTAGCTTCTAAGATTGATGAAAAGACACTGAAGAGGGAAGGTGTCTGTGCAGCGAGCTTGCCAACCACAATGGGTATTGTGGCAGGCTTTCTAGGTAATAAATTTTTAATTAATGTAAAGTATAAACTAATTATTAATTAAAATAAATTTAAAGACTTTGATAGTAATTATACAGCAATTAGGCAATTTTTATGACAAAGAGTGCAAAATTATTGTTGATATTTGACGTTTTTTTCCTTTTCAGTTCAAAATACATTGAAGTACTTGTTAAATTTTGGAAATGTCAGTCATTATTTGGGATACTCAGCACTGACTGATTTCTTCCCTACAATGGCTTTAAAGGTGAGAAAATCAAAGATTTAAATCGTTAGATACGCCCTCACCTTAAAAAACTGTGGAATAATTTTTACAATGCGTGTGTTGACAAGTCGCTTACGATGCCTTACGCACTCACACGAATGCGTGCGAAGTACGGTCAACAAATTCATCAAATTGTAAAATGTAAGAAATTAGGTTGTTAAAGGAAATAATTTGTAAAAAATACAAAAGTGTATTTTTTGCAATTTTTAGACGTTATTAAGAAACACTTTTCATTTTAACAAAAAAAAATATAATTTTATTGTACTATAAAAAAATGTATTAAAATTTTATTGTTATTGCATAATATTTATTCTCCATGAAATAAAATCAATTTATTATACTTTTGACTGTTTGTTCTCTTAACATTTTTATGAATATGATGAAGGCGTACATCAGCGTAGCATTTAATTAGACATTATTAATTGTATTTTATGGTTCCAAGTTGCTGGTTGTTCTAGCCAGAACAAACTTGACTAAATTTCGTAGGTAACGTTCGTGTGTCTTGCGGAAATCTAAATAATAAAAACGTAATTTGAGAAAGGTATTTTCAATTATTTAAATTTTATTCCAGCACCAAATAAGTTACTCTTGATTGAACAACTGAACCATTTTTAATAAAACATCCATAATTTACGAAGCTACTAGATTTCAAAGAGCAAAAATATATTTTGACGGGTTAATATTACAAAATATATTACGGTGCAATTTAAAACATTTTTTGTAATATAATATTTATAAAACATAAAATGCCGACGCTACCACAGGATTGCCGCTGTTAATGTCCATTTATAGATGATCCTTTTCCAAGCCGCTTCCGTAGTACTTCCGTGTATCTAGTTATATTAGTTAATAGAATAGTACTGAGACAATAGTTTCATCTCTGTTAATTACATAAATTATGCCATACTACTTTCTCTGTCGCACAATTTCTTTCATTTCGTGGTCTTGTCGGACATCGGAATAAAATAAATTCAATATTGAAATAAATATAAATAATTACGAGTGAAATGTTACACCCTGGGCTTTATTAGTATTTCTTGAGTTGTGATTGCACTTTCGAAAGGCACATGACGGCATTTTGCGACTTTTTTTTGGGTTATAATTAGCGCATTAATTACAATGGATGACGTCTGACTGTCACTACGTATAAATGAACACTGATTGCGAATGAGTGAGCTGACTCATTTGAGTATGACACATTTTATAGCGGTTATACTATGGCAGGGGCGCATCTAATGATTTAAATCTTTGGAGAAAATGTTTCGTTCTTTCCAATTGAATTGTATAAAAAAATACATATGTAAATAATATTTTTGTGTTAGTTCTTGTATTTTGTGGTAGACAGTTTTAACATCAAATTAATATATAAAGAATGAATTAAATATATTTTACCCGATTTTTATTTGTATAGTTGCCGTACTTTCCATCTAGGCAAATACCAAAAGGCCTTGTATAATCTTAGAAAAATCAAAACTATGGGAAATTAAGGTTTTGAAATTTATTTCTAGTGAAATTGTTAAAACAAATATTTCTCTTATTTAAATGTGGTCTTAGTTTCAATAAGGTAAAAACATAATAATTATGAATTAAATTGGATTGTGCTAACATATAATATATAAGAAACTAATAGTAAAGAACTTTAGGTATTATATATTAATCGTTATTTGTAACTTTTCAGCCAAACCCGCAGTGTGACGACTCCTTCTGTCGCCAGCGTCAGTCTGAGTTTAAAGCTAAGCCCGTAGTAGAGCTGGCCACCGAAGTTAAAGAGGACTCTACTCCGATCCACGCAGAGAACGAGTGGGGTATGATTATTATTTTTACATTTAAAGTTTTCATAATTAAGTTCTTATAGCCTATTCGAAATCGAATCGAAAACGAAATAAAACTAAACAAAGCTTATTTTTACATAATCCAAGCAATTTGCTAATATAATATACTTGGTAGTAGAGCTTTCTGCTTAGGTACCTATTAATCATATATTGTTGTTTTGAGTAAGTCAGTGTTACTGCAGACAACAGGGACATAACAGCTTAGTTCTCAAGTTTGGTGGTACTTTATTATTTACTATATATATGTCAGTGGGTAAGTATTGAGTACTTATAATCAAGTGTGCCTGTCTACCTATATGACAAAAATATATATGTAGTTTCGTTGACTAGAGACGCTAGGACTTACTGTATTGTATTTATTCCAGGTATAAGCCTGGTCGATGAGAACACTCCTGAAGAAGAAACGTCTAATTTAAAGCTCGTCGATGGTGTTCAGGTTTGTACTTGTTTGTGAAAAATAACAGTGTCTACGTAAATATATTTGATAAAAATAGTCTTCACAAAATGTCGTTAAAAATATTTCTAACGGTGGCGCTTTTAAGGAATAAGTAATATTTCTTAAGGCGGCATTCTAAATGATAAAAAAAAAAATCCAATAGGCTATTTGATAATGCGAAAAATAAATTGTGAATTATTGTAATCAGTGTATATTATGAGTTTAAGACTGGTTATTTACTAATGAAACTTGAAAATAATACTGAATTTATTCAAAAATCAATAAATAAAAATGCATTTTTTCAAACGTTTGTCACGTGACACGAAAAGCTCCTGATTGGCCGGGCCTATGATGAAATCATTTTGTTGTAAACCTTGCTTTTCTACTATACGTACCACAGATTAAAATACAGCAAAGTGACGTCACCGACCATTGCAGCGCCATATTGTCCAAGTAGCGTTTTCGCGCGTTATTTAAATATGGAATTTTTAATAGGATATTTTTCGGCAAATATTTACTAGAAATAAAAAAAACAACTTTTACTGGGTTCCTTAACCTCTACTAAATAATTTAAAATGGATTTTAAAAACCAGTCAAATAGCCTATTATAGGAAAGAAAACTTTCATCACTAAAAGAGCAGAGTATGCCATTAAGAACAATTTGAAATTAGTATTTTGCTTTTTATTTTGCAGGTAGCTTACAGCATACCTGTGGACAACAGCACGCCGGAGACCAGCTCTGGGGGAGCCGTGGCCGCCTCCGAGCTGTCCCTGGAAGAGCTGATGCAGCAGATGAAGTCTATGTGAACGCTCGGTGTGCTTGTATAGAGGGATAGCCATATCGCCGTAGGAGTTAGTGTTTTGCTTTATGGCAGACCATAGACATCTGCGTAGCCAGGAATTATTCTACTATTGTGAGTTTGAGGGACATATCACGTGCAATACTTATAAAACAAAAGTAATTGTTTTTTCAATTATAAATAATGAGTGTGTGTAATTTTAATTATGATAAAATTATCAATAAATTTTTCATTGAAATGGTTTTTAAGGGGGAGAATGATGCGACCTCATGGCCCCTGGCTACGCCGATGTGATTCAAATATATATATCGAATTCAGTAATGTTGTCAGCGATGTTGTAATTTTATATTTAATGTTCAAATTTATCAGTTAACCTTAAATGTGGGGTAACCTTAAATAAATATATAATAATTTAAATATATAGCCAAATTAAATTAATCTGTAAATCCGATTTAGCTAAACTCGCGTGCTTCATCGGTGTATGTCTGAAAGTCTAGTTTGAAAGATTTATATAAATATGTACAGTATATAAAATTCATTATTTAGTACATATCGCCCATTTACATTTTATATTTATTTTACAGCAACATATTATTGAATTATTGAATTGTTCAAGAAGTCTGTTGCTTAAGTTTAGGATGTGATGAATATATTTTTTGCTGTCCTCTGAAAGCTTAATATTCCAATATAAACTACATAAGCGTATCTGATGACGTCACGAGCTTGCTGAAAATGTACTATGGCAGTAAAACTTTGAGTAATCTTTATAATTTTCAAAAGATGATTTGGAATTTAGCTAAGGCTTCACCTTAACTTCTCAAGGGTTGGGTTACCATAAAAGCAAATTAATTTAGTAAGAAACGGACGCGTTTAAAATTTTATATTGGTTATAAAGGAAATTAAAAAAAAAACACTTCTTATTTTATTTATTTTGTTGTTATAAATTACATTGAAAATTTTTTTTATAAAATACATTGTGTATTTTAAATGATGCATTTTGTATTTTGGCGATGGTGCTAATATTTATTTATGAGTCAAAATTGTTAACAAAATTGGAAAAAAAATAATACGATAATCAAATGCTAAGTATTTATAAGAACATATTATTTATTAGTGAATTGTATTTTTTGTATGTATTGTAAATTCATTTAGTGACTAAAGAGGGAGACTGTTTTTCGTAAAATATGTGTCACAAAATATGGGCTTTTCGAAACCGATGTTTTCTTACTATGTTCTGTTACATTTTTCGAATATAAACATATTAATGATATGTGCATTTAGTGACGTGAGGTTACTAGCCTAGATGGAACCCAAACGGAGCGTCGATCTTAGTTTAAGATTAAAACGTCACAACGCATATTTTAATGATAATTGTATAAATTCATGACAAAGAACATTCCGATGAAATTTATTGTTTAAAAGTTTCACCTGAGCGATAGTTCGTAAGATTTAATTATATTTTTACATGTTTTAAATTTTATAACGTATTTATTGTATTGTTGCTAGCGCTAAGCGAATGGATATCATTTTGTTTAATATTAAATGATTTTTATAATATAATTAAATGTCTTCAGCGAGCATTTCGGTCTTCATCATTTCTATCATAGTTTTTAGTTTTTCTTTGATCTTCTCATTCGCGGGTGGCAAAGTGTTTGTCTGAAAGAGTATCTGATTTATGATGCTGTTTGAAATTTGGTAAATAAATAAAATAAAGTTTAGTCATTCTGTATAAGCTACCAGTAACTAACAGTTACAATGGTGTTTGTTTAACTATTATGACGTTTATTTGAGGAATTTTCCTCCTGCTAGAAACCTGCCAAACGCATCTGTGTTTGGTAGGTTTCTAGATAACTATTGGCGAGCTTCCAAAAACACTGTTTAATTAAGTTTCTTGATTCGCGGTTTATAATTATGGCAGCGTCGCCAAAGATAAAGAAAGTATACGCCATAAAAATATTCTTTTCTGATGCTTTTGCTAAATTGTAATACAAATAGTTTGTTGCCTACAGCAAACAGATATAAAGTCTATATATTAACGTCAACGGTCAATCAGAGACTAATTTTTACTTTATTCGATCCTAGTTAGACGAGGTGTGTTCAAAAAGTATCACGAATTTTGTGTTTTTTTAAAAATTATTCGTTTCATGAATACCTATTTTGTCCCCTTCAAAGTAATCACTATGAAATATTATACACTTATGCCAACGGTTTTTCCAATCTTCGAAGCACTTCAAAAATATTTTTTTTTTTCTTTTTCAGCTCCTTCGATGCCGTCTTTATCTCGTCAAGCGTAGAGTAACGTCGTCCTTTCATGGGTCTATTCAGCTTAGACAACAACAACAACATAAGTCACACGGGGCCAGATCTTGGAAATACGGTGGCTGGGGCATCATTAGTGTGTTGTTTTTGGCCAAAAAGTCGCGATCTGTAAGCAGGGGCGTTATCGTGGTGAAAAAGCCAATTTTTGTTCTTCCACAAATCCGGTCGTTTCTGGCGGATTGCTTCGCGCAAATTTCGCATAACTTGTAGGTAATATTCCCTATTGACCGTTCTACTTTGTGGCAAGAACTCATGATGCACCATGCCCCTGCAATCGAAAAAAACTGTCAGCAAAACTTTCACATTTGGCCGAACTTGGCGCGCTTTTTTCGGTCTTGGTTCGTGCGGCAGCTTCCATTGAGATGATTGAGCTTTGGTTTCCACGTCATAACCATAAACTCACGACTCGTCACCAGTTATGACCCTCTGGAGCAACTTCTCTAACTTTTTCAATTCATTATTTTTTTGTCTGTTGTTGAAGAGCTCGGGCGTTCGGCACACTCTTCGTCGTTCGGATCATCTCGGCCTTCTGAGAACATGTTATTCTGTCGATAAACGTTGCTTCAGTCCAAGGTAGTTTTTCCGTTTGCCACGGTCAACATTTGGAATGCATCCGCGCACTTAATTTCGTTTTTCACATAAAATTTGATACAGGTTCTTTGATCCATTCTTTTAATGGGTAAAAATTTAAGACGATCCATAACACGTGCAAGCAAAGCAGCTGTCAACAATTAAGTGAACATTCAAAATGACCGCAAAATAAGCGTGAGACATGAGTACCAACATAAAGCCACAAAAAGATCGAAATTCGAATATACTTAACCCGCGAAAATTCAAAATTCGCGATACTTTTTGAACACACCTAAGCCCATAGAAGAATTGGCGAAGAATACTTAGTACGACATTTGATAATAGTTTTCCATTCCTGTCGTGTGTTACCATCGAATCGGTTAGGCTACCTTCATGGCGTCCAGCACGTGCGCGGCGCGGCCGACCACGTGGCTATCGATGCCGCTGTGTGCGGCCACGCGCAGCGCGAGGCTGGTGCGCGCGACGCCGGGCGCGGCGCGGAACACAAACACGGGCTCGCCCGCGTGCCACACGGGCTCGAACCTCTGCGCGCACGACATTCGGCTTGAGTGCCCCCACGGGTTCAACTCCGCGTCAGTCTGATATGAACTGATTAAATTTTCAGTCGAAAATTCTCAGTAGCGGCCCGGAGCCTCAGGGAAGACGTGTTGCCGACGGCTCTTCTATTGGAACGTTTCGTGTCACGTTTGACGACCCGTTGGGTTATCGAACCGAATTAAACTTTGCAATAGTATGTAAAATTAAATGTGAGTACTGTTGCTGTCGATACAAAACCCGAGTAGTATCTCTCAGTCAACGTCGCTGACGACCCTTTTATTAAAATTGTCTAATTTATTTGAGAATTTAAAAACGATATCAGAGGAACAATTTTGGTAACTGAACGTACCAGAAACTTGACGATGGGCGAGTCCACGATGAATTCCTTGAGATTTAAGAAGTGTGTCGAAAGCAGTAAGTGCGGGCAATTTTCCTCCCGGAACAGGTAAGTGTTCAGGCAGGCTGCGAGCAGGGCGAGCCCGTCCGTCTCCGACGTGCCCTTGCCGAATTCGTCGATGATGATCAGAGAGTCGGAGGTGGACTCTTGCAGAGCGAGAGACATCTTGAATTTATAAGATTGGTTGCTTACAAATTTATTTTTACTGAGAGGTCTTTGTATTGTACGAGCTGGCGGATTAATATATAAGCCAACTGATGGTTCGTGATCACCACTGTCCATATACATTGGTGCTTTAAGTAATATAAACCAGTCCTTAGATCGCCAATGCGTCTTCGACATTGGGAACTAAGATGTTATGTTCCATATATAGTGACAACCTTTGTGGTCGAGCAGTGTTTACACCGGTATTCATTGGAATGCTCGGAGGTCCCGGGCTGGAATTCCGGCCGAGCCGATGTAGGAAAGTTGGTTTTCTACGTCACCTTGGGTCTGGGCATTTGTGGTGCCGTCGTTACTTCTGATTTTCCATAACACAAGTGCTTTAGCTACTTACATTGGGATCAGAGTAATGTATGTGATTTTGAATTTTTTTGTTTGGAACATAAATTCGATATTTATCTTCACCACCGAAATATAGCTGAAGTTAGGTGACGATGACAGTGGCGGTCGCGTTAGATATCAGGGGAGTGAGTGCGGCGCTCACCTGGCGCAGGTCGACGAGGAAGGCGGACATGTGCGCGGCCACGGGCTCGCGCAGGGCGGCTCACCTGGCGCAGGTCGACGAGGAAGGCGGACATGTGCGCGGCCACGGGCTCGCGCAGGGCGGCTCACCTGGCGCAGGTCGACGAGGAAGGCGGACATGTGCGCGGCCACGGGCTCGCGCAGGGCGGCTCACCTGGCGCAGGTCGACGAGGAAGGCGGACATGTGCGCGGCCACGGGCTCGCGCAGGGCGGCTCACCTGGCGCAGGTCGACGAGGAAGGCGGACATGTGCGCGGCCACGGGCTCGCGCAGGGCGGCTCACCTGGCGCAGGTCGACGAGGAAGGCGGACATGTGCGCGGCCACGGGCTCGCGCAGGGCGGCTCACCTGGCGCAGGTCGACGAGGAAGGCGGACATGTGCGCGGCCACGGGCTCGCGCAGGGCGGCTCACCTGGCGCAGGTCGACGAGGAAGGCGGACATGTGCGCGGCCACGGGCTCGCGCAGGGCGGCTCACCTGGCGCAGGTCGACGAGGAAGGCGGACATGTGCGCGGCCACGGGCTCGCGCAGGGCGGCTCACCTGGCGCAGGTCGACGAGGAAGGCGGACATGTGCGCGGCCACGGGCTCGGCGCAGCGCAGGCGCGAGTGCAGGCGGCGCAGCGCGCCCAGCCGCGCCGCCGCCGCCGGCACCCAGCTGCCCACGTGCGCCAGGAACGCGATCAGCCCTGCGCCGCGCCCGTACAGACTATGACTATACTTATATCGTATCTATTATTACACCAGTGTACTTTGAAATAGGAACACATTATGCTAAGTATTCGATAATAGGCAATTGCAGAATGTCTATGGGGAAGAAGGAACCTTGTGGTGGTCCGGTTGCTTCTATCCGTTTAGTCTTATATTTAAAAGTATATATATAAAACCAATCGATATCAAACCAATCTGCTTCATGTACACGGACTTCCCGCTGGAGTTGGGTCCGGTTAGGACCTTGGCGTAGCCCTCCTCCCGGCTGCAGGTGACGTCGTTGGGCACGAAGTTGTCGCAGCTGGCGAGGTACAGCGGGTGCTTGCCCTGCTTGATGTCTATGACTTTGTCCGCGGTGAGCGTCGGGCGGATGTAGTTGTACTCTTTGCATACTTTGGATATTGTTATGAGGCTGTAATTTATTGCATAACATTTTTCTTGATTAAATAATTCCTAACATTGATTGCACAAAATTTTCTTTTTTTCATCATTGATTTGAGAGACGCAAAGTTTTTTTCATGAACGCAGTCACACTCCTCACACCACCACATTTAAGTATGGACATGTATTGCCAATAGTATAACATAATTTCTTTTTATTAGTTAACTCACACATATTAAGACATCTTCAGACAAACGCCTATAATTTAACGTAGGTGGGCACACCTTCTTATACTCTTCTAACAAAAACAGTGAAAAATCCAAATAATCAAAATTTGCCAGCAAATTGACGTCACATCATTGGTTGAGATTCGGCTATGATATTCACTACGGATTTGCGAAAAAATGGCGTTTCGAACGTAGACAAAACTATTATCTGAACTTTGGAAGTGTTCGACACGCATCCAATAAAAGCCACCTAAACTACGGGATTACACTCAGTAAAACAACCGTTGCAAGGTGAACTGACTTTATTCACACTTGAAAGAAAAAGCACCGTATGTAAACAAGGCGACCCTTATATACCTTCCCGCGAACACAATGCCTGCGCGATTCAGAAAAGAGCTGCCGTTGCTTACCGCCTATGACATATATGAAGATTCAGTTCAAAACTTCGCTAGCGCGATTCAGGATGACTGGTGACTTGGTTTAGTGACATACTATTTTATTTCATACATTTTATCTTATTTTATATTATATTTTATTTTAAACTTATTTATTATTTTATGAATATTTACATAAAATGTGAGGCTTTAACATTCCGCCCACCATGGACAGAATGTCCATTAAACATGAGTAATGAAAACAATAAACAAGATCAAAGCACTAAATTAAACAATGAAAACACTTAAATGACTAAATTTATTCTAACATAACTCTTTATTCTGTTATTGGCAGAATACACAGCCTTGACGTTGGTCTTTTAATTATATAACCTTTACAACGCAAACTAACTACGCGAGTAATATTATCCACCCCAGGATGCTTATCCACGACTAAACCAAATAACCACTTAGCTGGAGGTAAATCATTCTCCTTTACTAGTACTACATCCCCAACTTTAGGCTCTGAAATCTGATGTGCCCATTTGTATCTATGGAAAAATTGAGTTAAATACTCTTGTTGCCATCGGCGCCAAAAATGCTGCACCATACGCTGAGTTAATTGCCATCGTCGAAGATTACTTATGTTGCTACTTTCGTAATTCGAGTCTGGCACAAGCACTAAAGGTTCGCCTATCAAAAAATGTCCAGGTGTAAGTGGAAAGGGATCCTCAGCATTAGAACTGACTTTGGATAATGGCCTAGAGTTAAGACAAGCTTCGATTTGAGATAAAACGGTAGTAATTTCTTCAAAGGTAAGTGTCGAATCACCAATTACTCTTTTCATGTGGTACTTGGCTGACTTTATCCCTGCCTCCCAAAGTCCTCCGAAATTAGGAGCGTGTGGAGGAATAAAGTGCCAACGAGTATTATTTGTTGCCAGACAATTAGCTATTTCGTCTGCTATACCGGACTTTTCATCAGTGAAGAGAGTTTTTAACTCTCGAGATGCACCGACAAAGTTTGTACCATTGTCACTCCAGAGGTCAGTGTAATGACCACGTCTTGCTACGAATCGTTTAAAGGCTGAAAGAAAACCATGAGATGTCATGTCACTCACAACTTCTATATGAATTGCACGGGTAGCCATACATATAAACAAACATATATAGCCTTTATATGAGCGATGACCTCTACCTTTTGTAGTAAGTAGCGAGATAGGCCCTGCGTAATCAACACCGCTCTGAATGAAAGGTCGACAAGCACTAAGTCTAGCTGCTGGTAGTTGACCCATTAATTGATGAGACGTACGAGCATTGTTGCGAAGACATATTACACATTTACGGACATAATATTTGGTTAGATTTTTACAATCGATAATCCAATATTTAGTTCTTAAAAAAGTTATCATTATTTGTGGACCGCCGTGCATAGTTCTTTCGTGGGCATCGGCTATTAACAGAGTAGTTAACGGTGATTTTCGAGGAATAATAACCGGATGTTTCATATTATCCGCGATATCAGATAACTGCAACCGCCCACCAACACGTAGAATTCCAACTTTATCCAGAAATGGATTCAGTGAGGTGAGTTTGCTTTTATTATTTACAGTTCCTGATTTCTCTAAGCTCTCTAATTCAGAATAAAAATGTTGTCCTTGACATTGACGAATACATATGTTTAATGCTTCGGTTAGTTCTTCAGAAGCAAATGTTTTGCCATAAGATAATCTAGGTTTATTATGTAAACAGTTCTTAAAAAATCTTCTACAAATAGCTATTATTTTCAAAAGTTTATTTATCGACGAAAATCTTTCCCACAAATGAAATGTATCCTGAGTAACTTAATGATGTGTCTTGATCTTTTCTTCTAAATTTGTTTCTAGTAAATAGTCTCCCTTTTTATAAATTATTTCTTTATCTTTCAGCCATTTTGGACCTACCTTCCATAAATTATTCTCAGGGTAATTTAAACCTTGTACACCTCTAGATGCACAATCTGCTGGGTTATCTGCAGACTTTACATATGCCCATTGTGTTCCATTCATATAGCTAAGAATCTCTGATGTTCGATTCGCAATGAAACATTTCCACCTACTTGGATGGCTATTTATCCAAGCCAGCACAACCGTAGAGTCAGTCCACGCATGAACATTATGTTTTGAAACATTGTAAATTTCCGCTACTTCTCGAAGCAATTTTGTTAACAGGACAGCACCGCACAACTCCAGACGCGGAATAGTGACCTTTTTCACTGGAGCTACCCGCGTTTTTGACGTAATGAGAAACACGATTACTTCACCTGACTTACTAATAACTCGAGCGTATACAACTGCCGCATATGCATCATTCGAAGCATCGCTGAAGCCGTGAAGTTCAAGCAAGGAATCATTATCTCTGGTATGTATCCATCTAGGAATTTGAAATCCGGTAAGTAAATTTAAATTATTTCTATATGAAATCCATTCATCCAATAATTGTGGTGGAAGTGGTTCATCCCAATTTATTCCAGATATCCACAATTTTTGGATGAATATTTTAGCAACAATTATAGTTGGTATGATCCAACCCAACGGATCGAATAAACGAGCAATATCTGACACTACTTTTCTTTTAGTTACAGGGTGATTCAACGGTGGCAGCTGCACGGAGTACTCAAAATCGTCTGATCTTCGGTTCCAGGTAAGTCCTAGTATTTTTCTTATTTCATCTGATTTTAATTTTAAAAATTCCTCATTACAGTTTGTTTGTACATTTTCATTTTGTAAATGTTTTAATAATTCATCATTATTAATACACCATTTCTGCATTTCAAAACCCGCTCCCTTTAGTAAAATCTTCATTTCTTTGCATATTTTTCTTCCTTCCGCAACATTCTGGCATCCAGTCATTAGATCATCCATGTAGAAATCCTGTAAGACTCTTTGTGAAACATACGGCATATTACAACCATCGTCAAGAGCAACTTGTTGTAATGCCTTTACAGCTAAATAAGGCGCGGAAGCCGTGCCGAATGTTACAGTTAATAATCTTAAATTTTCTAAGTTGCTTTCAGGATCATCTGGGTTACGCCATATAATTCTTTGGAAGTCTGTATTTTCTGGATAAACCTTAACTTGGCGATACATTTTAATAATGTCCGCTACGATACATATGGGATGAGTTCTCCAACACATAATAATATGTCTCAAGTCCGATTGAAGATTGGGACCAACCAACAAGTCACTGTTCAGTGATTTTCCATTAGTGCCCGGACAAGACGCATCGAACACTACCCTCACCTTGGTTGTGGTTTTGTCCTCTCTAATTACAGCATGGTGAGGAAGATAAACGGCATCTTTTTTGTCAATTTCATCATTTGGCACACGCTCCATGTGTCCGAGATCCAGATACTCCTTAATTACACTTACATATTGTGATTTTAGGTTTGAATTTTTTAATAATCTTTTTTCTAACAATAAAAATCGTTTAGTAGCGATATCCTTTGAATTTCAGTACTTGCAAGTAGGATCTGAATCTCGGAAAGGGAGTTTCACAACATACCTGCCAGTTGAATCTCGTTTAGTCGTGGCAGCAAAGATCTCTTCACATCTTACTTCTTCTTCAGTAAGTATTTTCTTATTCATGTCATCTTCTGATTCCAGCTCCCAAAATTTGCGAAGCAATTCATTATCATCAAGCTGAGTATGTAGGTTAATAACATTAGAACGATGACCATTACCACTATTATCCACACATCCTGAATAAACATGTCCAGATAAGATCCAACCTAGTTTGGTTTTTTGAGCTATAGGAGAACCAGGTGGACCTTTGATTAAACCATCTTCCAATATCTGGGCATATACCTCGGCACCCAATAATAAATCGATTTTATTGGGTACATTGAATGTGGGATCGGCTAAGTCTGCCTTAGACAGTTCTTTTACTATTTCGATAAAAACCTTTCTTTCAGGTAAGAAAGATGTAAGATTACGCATGACGTGAGCCTTAACGCGCAAAATAAAATTGGAATGAAGTGACTTAATGGTTAAATAAACAACATACTTGCATTCTATCAATCCATTATGATCACTTCCCAATCCTGAAATCACACCTTTATGTGGGATTTTCGTAAGCCCATACAGTTGAACCGCAGCTTCGGTAATGAATGACGCCTGAGACCCTTGACCGAGCAAGGATCTTAGTGTCATAGTTGCTCCTGTTCTACTCTCGACCTTGACTAAGGCAGTGGCCAATAGTACTTGGCTTTGACTATTCGCAAAACAGGCAACAACGTTTGAGTCACCTTGTAAAGAAGTCGCAGGTGCAACATCATTGGCATCCGAGTTCTCGTTTGCAACATTATATTGGACGTTTTTAGGGTGTAAAAGAGAATGATGCCGTTTTCTACATACCTTGCAGCGAGTGAATTGGCGACAGGAAACAACAGAATGATTGGATCCTAGGCAGTTAAAACACAAACCCTTGGACTGGACAAAATTACGTCGCGTGTCTGTATCTTCCTTAGAAAACTTTTTACAAAAACATAACTTATGATTTTCATTACAGAAAGGGCAAACAATTGATGAAACATGGCGTGACTTTACAGTGGCTTGTTTATTATAAGCTAATTTAGAAACTTTATTATCACAAAACTCTAAAGATCTGAATCTCTGTTCTAAAAATTCTTTAAACATCTCTATATTTGGCAATTCTTGTGTATAATTACATACCTTTGCTTCCCATTGCTTCCTAGACTCTATATCTAATTTTAAACATAAGATATATATAATTAAAATATCCCAGTTATCTATGTTTATCCCTAATTTTTTCAAAGCATTCATACATTCGTTAGTATTATCTAATAATTCCCTTAACGCCTGAGAAGATTCTGACACAATGTTTTTCTGACTCATAAACCTCTTTAAAATGCAGTTGACTATATATCTTTTATTATTGTAACGATTCTCTAACTGATTCCAACATAAATTATAATTTGAACTAGTTATAGGTATATGACGAAGCAGTTGTTCTGCTTCTCCAGACAAATGTGACTTTAAATAATGCAACTTTTGTACATCATCTAAGGAAGCGTTACTATGTATTAAGGAAACAAATAAATCACGGAAAGAAGTCCATTCGGTATAATTCCCAGAAAAAGTAGGGATTACAATCTTAGGCAATCGCACACTTACGGTATTACTTTGACTTATTCCGTTATTTATTTGTAGATCAATATTACGTTTATCTTTTATGTGCAAGTCTTTAAGTACATCTTTCAATATAGATTTATATTCCATATAAGCCTCCTCAGTTATATCAAATGTATCTTCCTGAAAATAATCCGAAGACTCTAAAATTTCTTGATCAAAATCAGATAGCATTTTAAAGTGACTATCTTTAAATAAAATCCATTGTGTCTCTAAATTCTCAAGACGAGTTTCAACATAAGATACTGTAAGACGCTCTTTCGGCGACTTCTTGAAATTAATTTTACCTCTAGATATTGCAGAAGCAATGTCTTTTTGAATTCTGCTTAATGTTTCCATTTTAACCAAATCAATATATATTTTTACAATGAAATCAGGTATTTTTAACTTAATGTAATCTTATACTAACACTTAACAATTGAAATACTTAAAGTCCTTATATAATGTGACAAAATTTTTCTAACTCCAATTTTTTTTTCAAAATTTTTCTAAGTGTTTTTACATGTAATGTCTAGTGGAAATCCGGCATAGGTTCCCCGTAGTATCACTTTTTAACGAATTATTCTAAGTCCTAAACTACTTAAACTATCTTGAAATATTTTACAAGTCCGGAGTTAACTTTACTACTATTTGCACTTTATTGGTAATCTCACTGCACTATTTCTCGAAGTTATTAATGAAACAATAGTACTCACGATTTTCCAAGAGCTCACTCACTACTCACTTCCCTTTGATGTTTGGGTTCCTTTACTGCTTAGCCGCTCGCTGCTTTTATTGTGACTTTTCATCCGCTTGGCTTTCCCGTACTGATGAATTGATGATGATTCTTGTGATATATTTGCTGCCTCACCGCGTCTTCCAACACTGTGTCAAGAACCATACGCCTGGAGAGGTGCCCATATAACAACCAGAGGGCACCTCTGTTATGCTGTCTTCCCAATCCGGCTCGAAGGACCAATATGTCCGACACGCATCCAATAAAAGCCACCTAAACTACGGGATTACACTCAGTAAAACAACCGTTGCAAGGTGAACTGACTTTATTCACACTTGAAAGAAAAAGCACCGTAAGTAAACAAGGCGACCCTTATATACCTTCCCGCGAACACAATGCCTGCGCGATTCAGAAAAGAGCTGCCGTTGCTTACCGCCTATGACATATTATATGAAGATTCAGTTCAAAACTTCGCTAGCGCGATTCAGGATGACTGGTGACTTGGTTTAGTGACATACTATTTTATTTCATACATTTTATCTTATTTTATATTATATTTTATTTTAAACTTATTTATTATTTTATGAATATTTACATAAAATGTGAGGCTTTAACAGGAAGTAAAATCAAAGCGGATATAATTAGTTAAATAGAGTGTTGTATTATAAAATATGTACTATGTAATGTGGGTATATTAATTACAAATTCTTAGTAGTGCACTATATAGCTGAGTTTTATTAGCAAAGCGGATGAAATACGTAAATTAAGGTTAATTTATCTTTATTCCTACTTCGATTTAACTGCATTTTAGATTACGTTACCCTTATTAATCAATTATCATCCCATATTAACCTCATTCCACTCACTTATATTAAGATTTACTTTAAAATAAATAGGTCATAATTATGAAAATAATGTCGATATTTCATAGAATATTGTCCAATCGTCTTACCAATCTAACTCCGCACACTTATCTATGACGGTGGCAAGTGTATGTAGATTTTCCAGTAGGATAGAAGTAAGCCGCATCATGATCCGCGTCTCATGAGCCACTATCTCCGGATAAGTGTCGCCTATCATCACGTCTAATTCTAAAAATTTTAAGTTTATTAACGTAATTCTTTCAGTCCCTTTTTTAAAAATTAACTACTTAATTATTTACTTACCTTCGCATCCTTTGCTCTTGTAGTGAATATAGTCGTTGTTTTGAAACTAAAAAAATGTAAGCTATATTTTAACATTTTTTTTAAATATTTTATTCATTACTTGCGGGTCTTCCCCGCTTTTTAAAAAAAAATATTTAAGAATGTCGAATCCTATGACCGGGTTTTTTGACAGCACATATATGTAAATAGTACTTTACTTTATCATCACTATTGAGTTCTTAGACTTTTTAGATACTCTTTACACTATAACCCCCCTGTGAGTCTCCTGTTTCAGCCCTACTTTAACATTGCCATCTAGTATACTGTTTCATATAAATATTTCATATTCAAATTTCATTAGCTAATATGGTAGGTTCTATTATATTACTAACAATAAAAATATGCTTGAGTCACTAGATAGCATAATCTAAAATGTCGGTTCATCATCAATCGTCATAGTAAAGTTAGCAAAACAATAAATTCACGTAATAATTTTGTACACATAACTTTATTTATCGGGCATTTTTGACATTACTATGTGTAATTTGTTAAATTTATGACGTCAAATATGCTCAAATTGTAGATTTATTGTATATGTATAATAGTAAAGGCATACATATTTAAAGTAAAAAAACTATGATTTACAAATCCTTACCATAAACTTCATATCGGGCAGTTCCTTCTCTTCCATCGTTAACTTGTCTTTCCAGGCCTTGACTCCCAGTAGATAGCCTAAGTGCGGCATGTACAACATCGTACACTCCTCTATGAAAGTCGGTAAACGCTCCAGCTCGACCTTGGCCGTTTCAGACATCAGCCCGTGGAGGCTGGCCATCGTTTGTTTCTCTACAAATTGTTTTCGGCTACTTAAGTGTAATGGGACTTGATAAATGAGTTCCCTTACATTGGGTCATTCATATTGTAATTTGCCCAATAATTCAATTATTTTTATTTTCCCTCGGTGGTAGCCTCACTTAAAATAGTTGTTAAATGACGATTCAAAAGTGCTTGTAAAAGCCTACTTGAATATAGTATATTTTGATTTTCATTTTTTGATGTAAATACTAGTATTAAACTAGAATCACTCACTAATATCTAGGTCGGGGTCCACTCCCGCTTTCACGGTGAACTTCCCTTCGGATTTGGATAAATCGAAGTCTATAATTCGGTTCATGTAGAGTGCCATCTATTACGAACATTATTTAAGTTACACGTGTCATCAGTACATAATATAAAATCAAATATATTAAACTACCTGTAGGTACCGCGTATAATTTTAGTCATTTATGAATGATTGTCCGCCCCCACAACGTTAAATTAGTATCGGTGTGCATTACGACGCTCGTATTTACACATTTCTTAGTGTGTGTGAGGCGACTAAGAGTATGGTCAGTATTGTACAGTACAGTACAGTAGGTACATATTTGATTCTAGTTGTTGTTAATTTAATTAACTAAAGATGAATCAATTTAACGTGTGTATATACTTGCTGTTTACTTATTTATTACATCGCTATCTTTGAGTACATACTTAGAAAAATTTAACTATTTTCTTATCTAGTGTTTGGGTTGTAAAATTTATTGACGCTGACCAGCAGACCTAAGGTTTTTTTTAATTTCATAAAAAAAATTTAAAAAAGATGATGCTTATAAAACATTTAGGTGACCAACCGAAATTAACCTTTAAATTTTTCAACGTGAAAATACAATATCATATTCCGGAAAGCGCATTTGCATAATGAATGACAATACTTATATAGATGTTTTTGAGTTCCGATTTGAAGAGTAAGACAGGGTACATATCTTCACACCCATAGTTAGCGATACTTTTGGGATAGTATAGTAGGTATATATCTATCGATCAAATAGCACAATTGTCTGTACGATTATTATAGCTATATGACATGAAAAGTACAAAGAGCATAAAAAATCTAGACCCAACCTCGTAGAGTTTGTTAGTGTCGTAATTAGCTAGTTGTTCCAAATATTCACAATCTTGTCCGACAGATTCACACATTTCGCAAATGAGGACGACGTTGTAGAGAGCCTGCAGTGGGGTTATATTAGACAACTTTGTAGCTTGCGAACAATGTCCAGAAATAATTACGAAGTTATTCAATAAATAATAAGTTGTATATTATTTTAGACAAAACTAACATTGTAAAGTGATTTCCATTGATAAGCCTTTGCTGATAGAGCCTTGATCTTCGCAAGTATACCCTGCGTGTGAAAAGAACATATGTTGGTAAAAGGCAAGTATGTATATATAAGATATATATTCAATTATTAACAATACATTTTTGCTTCATTGTCATGGCCCAAAAAGTATGAAACGGACTTGAAAGAGTTGTTTCTTGCAAAATGTTTGCTTTCCTTTCCCAATCTTGGCTATGTTTATGTTGGCGTATTGGCCACCACACTTGTGAGCATTTGAGGCATTTACATGATCATTGAATGTCGTTTATACATTTATTTAAGTCAGCTTTTATAGTCCTGATCCATGAGTTGAGAAGGTTCGTTCTATTCTATTCTATTCAACTCAAAACCTGAGTGTCAATTTTTATTCAAAGCTTTTCAAATCATTTCAATTGCCGAATCATTTTACTTACATTAACGTTTTTTATAAATCTAAGAGAAGCGCAAATGTTTCTCATGATGGTGTCGCTCTGCGGTCGGACGAAGTAAGCTATGACGTCTTGTCTTCGTTTGAGTGTTTCGATGTCGTTCGTTGGGTGTCGGAGTAATTGCCTAAATTACAGCTTCAATTTCAGTTAAAATATATTATCCTTTACAATATATTTTAACTCTTACAATATATTAAATTATTAAAAAAGTATTAGGCTACATTTCTAAATATAATTGGTGTTTTTTGTTTAGAAAGTTGGATTTGGATTAGTGGCAGAACTTAATGCTATCAGGTCTGAAAGTCACATGCTATTGTTATAAAATTGACATTATCTTACCTAATATGTAGATTTACTTCAAAAATGTTCTATAATAATACACCTCAGAAATCACCACACATACCCAGTATCTTTAAGGAATTAAATAAATATAATAAACAGTATTGGTTTAATTTATAATATCGAACAATAAATCACGCTACCTCATACGCCTATGCCCGACTTTCGAAGAGCATTTGCTAAAGAGCTGGAAGAGACTCAGGCCCTCCTTGTTGCTGCCTTGCACGCCCTTCTTAAACCCGCTCGGGTGCGACATGGAGCTGAAGATTTGTAGGCCACGGTACGTGTCCTCATCTATTGATACTATGTCATGGCTGAAGGCAAGCACTGACTTAGTTAATACTTGATTTAAGAATAATACTATAGTACATTGTTTACTTCGACTATATGAAAGTATTTTTAAATCATATCAACATGTTGATGTTGATATGATTTAAGGAATAAAGGAACACATATCATAGTTACTATTCCAATTGAGTGGGCACCTAATATTTGAATATAAATAAATAAATATTGGACAACATCACATACATTACTCTGATTCCAATTTAAGTGGCTAAAGCACTTGTGTTATAGAAAATCAGAAGTAACGATGGTACTACTATCACCCAGATCCAAGTCGACATAGAAAAACAAATGATTTTTTTCTGCATTGACTCGGCTGTGCATCGAACCCAAGACCTCGAAGTGGCGTACCCAGGAAAACCGTTATACACACTAGTCGACCACGGAGGGCGTCAATATAAAGCGAATAATGATTTTATTGTATTACACTTACAGGGATATTCTCTTTAAGCTTAAAAACTCAGGTTTTCCGTGCAGATTCAAGCTGAGATTAGACCAGTTGAGGTCTAGGTATCTGAGCATGGCGCCCAGAGCGTGCACGGTTTGCGTCTGGGCGAAGTCCACGACCGTACGGAGGAACACGAGGCGCTCCTCGTCCGAGCAGTGGGGGGGTTCGTTGGGCAGACACAGGGAGTATATACGACGCTTACATGCTTCGAAATCTTGAAGGCGAAATAGTTAAAGCTTGGGGTACATGTATTTTTTTAATATTTTATAACTCTAAAATAGAGCTACGATTTATTTTTATCATCCGTTGATACACATCAAGAATAAGATATAGCGTGAGATTAATATTTGTATAATTATGATATTGGGTGTATTTAACCATTTCTCATCTCGTTATACTTACTAAATATTACAAATGCAAAAGTATCTTTGGTCTATTGAGGTAATAGACGAAAGGTTCATGCTTAAACCGTTTTACCGATATACATAGGAGAAATTTATTGTGAAGATATATTGAGTTTCCTACTCGAAGGGGGTTAAGTTAAATTTATTAATAACGCGAGGTTAAGGCTGCAGGGGCAGTTATTAAATAATACATGCATTTCATGTCATTTGCAGTCAAATAAGATGAAACATATGGTAGTGACCACCGTTAGTTAAAGTAGGACGACGCCATATGTGAATAAAATATGTATTATAAATTGAATTAAAACATTTTCAAAATAAATAATTAGTGGGTAACTCTGGTTTTGAGAAAGATCGGATATTTCACTAGAATAGAAAATTCTTATCAGATATGCAGTTTACCTAACGATATTTTCCCTCATCGTCTATTAATGAGTGGAACTATATAACTCGTGACGCTTTATTTATGAATTCGGTTATTATCTAATTCATTATTAAAGTGTTACGATTCATTTTGCACTTTTATTTTATGTTTTCTTAATTTAATTATTATTATAACAAGAAATATAGGCACATACTATAGTCTTTAGCGGATACAAATATGAGTTTACACTTCCCGTCGTTAGTGTCAGTCAAGACGATTTTCTTCACAGCATTTATGAGGGTACCCTGAGATTTTCCATCCATTATAATCTTTACGGGCTCGATTTGATTGAACAGAGATAAAAAGATCTGGTGTTCCGGAGATCTGTCTATTATTTCTTCCAAGATTAATAACTATGAAAACACATACTATATTAATTAAAGTACCTCTTTACAAACAGAATAATAGCGGTTATTTTTATTAACAATATAAAGATCTTTAAATATTAAGTAAATAAAGCTTATTTGAAATTGGGTTAATTACTCTTAGTGCATTTTCTGCTATTTATGAACTGTCAAAATTTTATAAATATTATTAATTTTTAGTTTTTATCATTAAACGGATTGACTAATAGGAAGGTTTATACGTTTACATATGCATAATATTATAGTAGAGAAAAGCCACAATTTCAACTAACCTAGCAAAAAAAGGAATTTTCTTTTTATGTTTGTCTATCTCAGAGTAATATAGTATACTTAAATAGAGATTTATTGTATTCATGTGAAGCCGGGTAGGGTGGGTAATAAATGATAAATAAGATAATTCGGCTAAACTTTAATATTTTGGCGGTCCATGTTTTTATGTATACCACTTACCTCGCCCGTTTGTAGCGTGTAACAAGCTGCTCCAAGCCTTCCTGATCTGCAGCAGACTGTTAGAAGACGCTATACACAAATATTCTTATGTTGTTTTTATTGATAGTAAAGCTATTCGTATGACAAAAATATTTCTATCTTTCGACTTTTGTAATTTTATTTCTGTGTAAATTATCGATTGTAATTAAAAAAATACATTATTGAAAACACAGAAGATATTTCGTCAGTCTGTTTGCATGCGCGCTATATATAAAATACTATTATTATTTATAATGAACATTGATGATTGCATTGTTTTCTATGACGGCAAAATAGTTTTTTTGATATCGGAAAACAATTGACAACAGAATTACTGATGATTGAATGGTACCAGAAGTTTTAATAAAGCCTTACGAGCTTATAATTAAACTAAACTACGAAAATATTACCGAATAATTAAAAGCTGTCACGTTTATAAGTGCGTGACTTTATATACGGTTCATTTGATAAAACAGCTTGATAAGTTAAATAATCCATATGAATGAATGGCATTACAATTTAACAAAGAAAGCACTGAAATCATACCTACATAATTGATCACGTGACCGCAATAACATTTCGTACAATGCCACAAGGAATAGAAACAAAAGGTTCATTAATAGGGATGGGCCGAAATTCGTTTTAAATTTAGTTTAACCGAACTTTGATATTCGGTAAAAGAAAAAAGTAAAATGAAATACCTAAATCAATCATTCTAAATATCGTAATTGTAAAATACATCCAAGGCCTTTATATACTTACTTATGGTCATTTATTTTAGTAGAAACACAAACATTAATTTACAATGTGATCTCAAAAAAAAAATTATACTTGTCCATAGAATATAACAGATCAGCTTTTAGAGTTTACATGGAGAAGAGAGATTTAATATAATTTATTTTTTATTGTAAGTTAAGGCTCACTTGTATTCTATTGTATTACATGTCGCTCTCGAGTAATCGCGGCCAAATTGAAATGAAGTTCGGCCGATTTTTTTATTGTATCGAATGATCGGCAGAACTTCGCATTCGGCCTATCTCTAGTTATAAACTACTTATTCATAGGAACAGAATTAATAGTTTTTACGCAAACGGTTTTGTTATGATAATAAAATAGTTTTACAGCAAAACAATAAATGGAGTTAAAGAATAATAAAATTAATGTAATTTATTATATATGAATAATCATTCAATCTTAATTACCTCTTCGTCTTCCAATTCATCTTCATTGTCGTTACCATTTATTAAAGGAGTGACTACCGGATTTCTAGAAGTAATATTTAAGTCAATTTTTATAATAAATAAAAATAGAAAATAAAAAAAAGCATTGCCAGTCCCACACACTAATTATAATTCGATTTATATATCATACGGTAGGTAATAATTAATTAATACGGAACAACCTTCACCGTGATCCGTGCGACGAACACATATGTCATACAATTAATTAAAAATAATTATTTTGATTGTTTGTTATTACTGTATCCATTGATAAATGGGACTAATTTTTAAGAATAACATATTATCTAATCCGTTTTTAAGTATCAGGTGAAAAATTAACAATAATAATTAATGTATAACAAAAGGCCATTGTAAAGCAAGTAAAGTCCATTTTATATTATTTAGTAGAGGTTAAGGGACCCAGTAAAAGTTGTTTTTTTTATTTCTAGTACATATTTGCCGAAAAATATCATATTAAAAATTCCATATTTAAATAACGCGCGAAAACGATACTTGGACAATATGGCGCTGCAATGGGGTCGGTGACGTCACTTTGCTGTATTTTAATCTGTGGTACATATATTAGAAAAGCAAGGTTTACAAGAAAGTGACTTCATCATAATCCCGGCCAATCAGGAGCGTTTTGTGTCACGTGAAAAACATTTGAAAAAATGCATTTTTATTTATTGATTTTTTAATAAATAAAGTATTATTTTCAAGTTTCGTTAGTAAATAACCATTTTTAAACTCATAATATACACTGATTACAGTAATTCACAATTTATTTTTCGCATTGTCAAATAGCCTATTGAAGATTTTCATAAATAAAACAAATAATAAAAAAATATTTATTCTACTGGTGTATTCATAAACGCGAAGTATAATCCCGATTACTTTTTAATAGTATGATTTGAGATTTGAACCTAAAACTTTTGTTTCTGTAGCCTTAACAGCTATATAAATATCGACTTAAAAGTTACACAGGCAGCTATAACGAAGGAATATACAAAATATTTAACAACCTAATTATATTAGAAAATAAAAATAAAATGTACTATGTAGTATTAAGTACGATATTGCGTGTTTTGACTTTGGTACAATAAAAGTGTTCAACACGCTCGCTTCAGAAATATTCTATAACTGACCGATATTATTACCAAGGGACAAATCGTGACTAAATTTACGTGCCTTTGTAATTGTTACAAAGAACTTAAATAAGGATATTGTAACAGATCGTTAATGTGTTAATACTAGTTAATTATTTATATTTAAGTATATTATAATATTTAAAACCCCAAAGGTGTAAATATTTTTGTAGTTTTATAATAAGTAACTTTAGTTAATAGAAATATTGTTGAAACATACCTTTTGCATTTAGAAATAACAAAATGATTTTCGTTTGTTCTCGTGGACGTACCCTCGTCTGTATTCAAATTCGATGTAGATGTTCCTCCGTTTTCACTCATTTTATTAATTATAACTAGTATTTAGAGTATAGAGATTAACAATAGTAGTAGTTAATTTGAACAACGCTGTCTTCCTAAATTTATAAGAAGTGTTTCCCGCCAAAAATGATTACATGACTTTTTAAAAACAGCGTAGACAAAGATCACAGTTTTACAGCCGGTATTGTGTAACAAATAACCTAAAATTTACAACATTTAATTAATACTAATATTAGATTTTTATCTGTAAAAACAATCGCAAAGTTTATTATTTATAGTTTATTAATAAAAATAATTACTTATTATCAAAAGTGTGATTATTTTTTTAATAATTGTAGTTTGTAAATTAGATATAAGAATATCAATATATTAAAAAAAAAAAAATCAATGATTTAAATTTTAAATATGTATTATTGAAATGTTGAACTTTAACAGCAAATTTACTTAACCTAAAATTGTAAAGTAAAAAAAAATAAACACGCGTTCATTTTAATGATTAAATAAAACATATCGTGGAATAAAAGGTAAATTATTTAATTTTTACGAAATTCTCACAAAGGCACTTACGGTTTTTTTTATTTTAGTTTAGGTATTATAACAATTATATTTTTTTATAGAATATTAGTATCGTACGTAATTAAAATATAATGATATTTTAATTAACTAATTAATTTATGTGATAACACGAATTTAATAATATTATAAACTTATTTTGAATATTATTAAACAACATCCACACTAAATGATTAACAAATCACGATCCTCAGGTGCGTCTCGTCGTACGTTGATACGAATTTGGCGGCAAAGATGGCCGACTGCTTCCATAGCGGGCGCGACAGTTGCCGCCAT
Source organism: Vanessa cardui (assembly GCF_905220365.1). NCBI lineage: Eukaryota > Metazoa > Arthropoda > Insecta > Lepidoptera > Nymphalidae > Vanessa > Vanessa cardui. Next base: position 15,746,991 of record NC_061123.1, read on the forward strand.
GCAAGACTGTACTAACGTCCGTATAGATGCCCAGTAGATCTTTAAACATCTCAGACATGGAGTGGAGCACCAGATTTGCTTAAAAAGAAAAATAGATTAATAATTTGAGTGTGTTTTTCAATATATTTTGGGAATATTGTCCTAGTTTTGTAGGATAATTAATTTTGGACAAATTATATCTTGACTGTAATGTTTATTTTATGACGAGTTGTTTATTTTATAATTTAATATACCTCAAACGCAAGACAAGCAAAGCCACAGCCGAGCAGTAAGGCGCATGGCGGAGCCGCAATAACTGCTAGCAAAGTGTAGCACCAGTTCCTGGCATGCTTGAAACAGATGTTGCTAAGACGCCACGCACATTCTGGACTTCTGGCGCCCTCTGGTTCTCCTACTATGTCGTCCCATACTATCTGTTGTGATAAAATATATATATTTTTTTTATAAAATATTTATGAAAGTAAAGCTTCGAAGCGGTGGTAGCTTCACTTAATATAATTTTTTTTGTTATATAACGTTTCAAAAGTGCTTGTAAAAGCCTGGTTGAATGAAGTACATTTTGATTTCGAGTTTTATATTTGAAAGAACGACATAAATACTTAGTTTTTTTTTATTTCTGTAGATATTTTGTGCCTAACAATTTGTTTAAAAAATAACTTCCTAGTGTTGCCAGAACATAATTTCATGTAAATATTTTACATAATTTCGTATTCATAAATTCGTATTTAGGACATTTACACGAAGGGAAATCTGATAAAATTCGTCTAAAACAATTTCGCTCATTTACCGCCACACCCGTCGTCGAAGACTGCCGTAATAACTAGAGCCCGCCGGCGCCGGCCAGTGGTCACGCGATGACATTTCATTTAATTTTCTTTTCTACGTTATATGCTTTTACATATTCGGGTACTGTGGTAAAATATAAAATCCTTTAACGTATTTTATTGATTATTTTAAGCAATCAATAATAGCCATATCGACAACGACAGCCTGTGAATTCCCACTGCTGGGCTAAAGGCCTCCTCTCCCTTCGAGGGGAAGGTTTTTTGGAACATATTCCACCACGCTGTTCCAATGCGGGTTTGTGGAATACACATGTGGCAGAATTTCTATGTAATTTGTCACATGCAGGTTGTCCTCAGGATGTTTTCCTTCTCCGCTAAGCACGAGATGAATTATAAAGACAAATTAAGCACATGAATCAGCGGTGCTTGCCTGGGTTTAAACCCGATATCATCGGTTAAGATGAACGCGTTCTAACAACTGGGCCATCTCGACTCAGAAATAGAAATAGTCATATATTTAATAGAAATAACCTTTTCTAATATGTAACTTTTTTGATCGCGGAGAATATCGATAATTTAATCTATATCGCATATAAATAACTTGTTAAAGGCATCACCATTTCTTAAAAACGAATCGTCGCCTGCATGAAGAAAAAAGTAGCCTATGTCCTGTCTTGGAGTTTAAGTTTGTTTCATAACAAAATTCATCAAATTCAGTTCAGTACTTTAGTTGTGAAAAAGCGACAGACAGACAGATTTACGTGCACATTTATAATATTAGTATAGATTAATTCAGACGTATTGGATATCTACATGAGTTATATCATATCATATAATGTCTAAAATTTCACACTCAAATAATAATCAGTATATGGATAAAAGCAAATACAATAACATTTTTTGTAGCTACGGAACCATTATATAAATGTCGATTTACGCTTGACAGTGCTATTGTTTACGCGGAACGTTTACAAAGCTGTTCATACTAAACAAAGATTTGTGAGGGAAATAACTTTGATTGCTTTAATATTATACCAAACTTGCCTATATGAAGTATAGAAATAGCGTCACTTTATTCCGATCGATTTTGAGATTTTAATATCAATGTCAAACGTATGTATCAAAAATATGTATATATCTGATTATTATAAGCCATTTCTGACTATAGTGAATAAAATGCTTATTGAAAGCCATTTTTATATTATATTATACAATCAATATAAAATTAGTGGTATGATATATTTATTCATGTTTTTGTATAAATCCATTTAAATTTACGAATAGGCAAAGTTAAAAATATTTGTGGAATTTTTCAGATAGAAATGATTAAACTGCATTGGTGGAACATAATGCATAACATAATAACATAAAATAAACATCAAATCTCTTTTTTTTCGAGTGAAATGAAGGCGTTATCATAACTATATACTTGGTGGTAGGGCTTTGTGCTAGCCCGCCTGGGTAGCCACCCATCCACCCACCCATGGGTACCATCACCCACTCATCAGATATTCTACCGCTAAATATCAGTACGCAGTATTGTTGTGTTCCGGTTTGAAGGGTGAGTGAGCCAGTGTAACTTCAGGCGCAAGGGATCTTAGTTCCCAAGGTTGGTGGTCCATTGAAGATGTAAGGAATAGTCAATATATCTTAGAGCGTCATTGTCATTGGTGATGGTGACCACTTACCATCCAGTGGCCCATACGCTCGTCTGCCGACCTATTATATAAAAAAAAAAATTACATTTTGCTATATACAAGGTGTTACTTGTACATCCACACCATACCCATGACCTTCTGTGTAGTTATTATTATAGTTAAGTCACTCGCGTTGTAGTGTAAATATTCTATCGTTAGTGGATAGCTGGTCAAGGTTGAGTTATATAACTTACTATTATTACTGTACACATTAAAGAAATGTAAATACTTCATTATCATGCTGACGCTACTTCGGACGATTGAAATAAATTGTTGAAATAAATAAATTTCTATCACTTAGATATAAATTTTATGAAAGTATTTCATACTTACGTGTATTGTTACTGGTTGTGTTTATTAGACGTGTGTCTTAAATTGTTGGTTTTTTTTTGTTGAAGTTTGGTGAAAGCAAAGATAATTATATTTATTTTCAATACAGTTTAACCAGTGATGTGATAAAATGCAGAAATGTCAAAATAGGTCTCTTTGTTGAGCGACTCGATTATAGAGCTTTTAGTGAAAGAAAAACAGTTACACATATTCTTTGTATGTGCAAGCTTGTGTGAATATCTCTTACTTTTTCTTCTCTTTCTCACACGACTTCTCGTTTTAAATATCTACTCACGGTACCTACACACCACGCATAACTTATTCTTCTGCTGCCTACTTACCAACCAAAGTTGGTTCATTTTTGAGTTTTTATAGTAATATTCATTATTTTTATATCTATATTGGCTAAGTGAAATTCAGATGCAGCAGACCAGCACGCACACACGAACTGATAAACTTTCACACAGCTACCATTCCACAATATCAGGGTGTTGGCGCCTATTGATAAACGATGATTAGATTCATTATCAAAATCAACGAACTGTCGCTGTCGTTAAAAATCGATACGAGTGATAATAAACAAACGGCCTTTCAAGTAATGGTTTGATTTATTCACTTATCAAATTCTACATATACATATATAAAGAATATATGTTGTCCACATCGAAATTGTTGATGAGTTGAGTGTTGTTATCGTATATTATTCCTCCTGTTAGCATAATGTAATACTAACTGTAATGTATACTAATATTAAAAAGGTTTGACTGTACTTAAACCTAACTAGCTATCCTTCTAAATATTTATGTCATTAATGACTAATAAGAAAGGGTTTCTTATGTACTTTACCAAAGCATAATGAAATTTACAAAAGTTACGCCTAAGTTACGGCTAATTAGGTGCTGATATTGTTCACAGGTTTGAGTAACCTATCCTAGTGAGATTATGAACTTTACTCAAGAATAAAAATAATAAAAAGAAGTATAGAATTATTTATATATTTGACATTATTATTAATTGCCAGGAATTCAGGCAGAAATATACCTAGACTTTGTCTCATTTTGTAATACTTTTTAATATTGGTTACATTTGCTATGTTTTGAACTGAAAACCCGAACAATAAAACATACAAAAGGGTTGTTTTACTTTCGGTTGTTCGTAAATAGCTGGAATTTAGGGGCAGTTATTTTGATATTACAGACAGACACTTCAATTTTATTTGCGTCTATAGAAAAAGATATTATACTAAAATGACTGTATTTTTAAGTGTAGGAAAAGGGTAACTACTGAGTTTCTTGATTCTTCTCGGTAGAATCTTTTTTCCGAACCGGTAGTAGCTTCACTTAAAATAGTTGATAATTGACGATTCAAAAGTGTTTGTAAGATCATACTTGAATAAAATTTATTTTGATTTTGGTTTTTAATAATACAGACAGATACTTCAATATTATTTGCTTCTATTGATTAATATTAAGATAATGTATTTAATTACTTGTACATGTTGGTTCAGCTTGTTGGGGTCACGATCTTCCAACGTTTCCCGGACTCCGCTATCCGGCTTCATCCTTGGCGGGGTCACTCTGACCCGGTGCTTGTCCGCAAAGGATACCGGTGTCAGAACCGGCGGAGCCGAGTTCGGTTCCGGTATTTCGGCCAACAGCTTGATAGCTTTTATATACGAATAGTTTTAAATGTATCTAAGAAGGATTTATGTTAAAACGTAAACTTTTTTCACATTGTTTTTTTTTTTATTATTGATTAGTAAAAGATTAAAGAATCGTTTTTATTTGTATTTCCTTATTTATAATTACTGGATGATTTTTTTTTATCGAAAATTGAACTTCGTAACTTTGCGCCGGCTCTTAGTAAAGCGCTATACAGTGCGAGCTCACGAAAGTACTGAGTGGAGCGCCTGTAAAACCCCTTAGGCTTTAACCGATTCCTTTGCGCATGCTTCTAACTAACAACTTACGAAAAACTACTAAAACATAATACATTGCGGGATTTGATTTGAATTTTGAATACGTTTCTAAAATAAACGTCAATGTATACGTAAAAGAAAATTTATTCGAAAAATATGCAGCCATCTATACGTTTCTGGATAGAGAATTGTTTTATTTGATTGTTTTTATAATTTCATAGTGCAAAGCAATTTTAGATCGTTGCCCCCTTTTTCTTTGTTCATGTGAGTATTTTTTCCATTCCTTGCATTAAAAAGTAATTTAGTGCCGCTATGTATTTACTTCAAGTGAATAAATTATTTGCTTGTGTTATAATTATAACTTACATATATCGTGTAAAATAAGAACGGCTATATTCAGAGACTATTTCGTTTATCATTTTTTTTTAATATTAGAACATATTTTAATGAGGATAATTTTATGTCAAATAGTGAATAAGAGACAGAAATAATTATTATAAAAACTATTCTAATTTCAAAATTAAGATAGTTATTAAAAAAAAAGCATTTTAAAATACCAATGTTTATTACAATTTTAATAATCAACATCTTCACAAATTTACATGCACCATTCGTGTTTATTTACAAAACTTAATATTAATGAATATAGCGTTCCATTAATTTTAGTACCTAATGATTAATATATTAAAATAATACTTATTCAATATTATATTATCTGTTAATACGAGCACCCACATTAGATGAGGCTGTTTTATTTTATCTGTGCTTTGACACAAATAAATATAATTATACAGTTTATCTTAATTCGTGTAACTGGCATTGATCACACGTCAAATTTATCATTATTGCTTAAAAGATCCCAATATATTTAATTCTTGTTCTTATTTTTTGTAATTAAAGTCTATCTAATGCTTATGCTCGTCACTTGTTAAAATCATATGTATATAATATATTAATTTTGTATTATTTATATATATATAAAATTCATTACAGAAATAATTAAATTTAAATTGAGCATTACACAATAAAATATTTCATTTTTAATATTATTTTTAACAGGCAGCACTGAATGATATGGCCAGTTTAAGTGTTGTAAACGGATTAAATATTGACAAAATATTGCTTTTATTGTACAAATATTGCACCAAATAATTATTTATGCTAGAAATAATGCAACTACATATCTGGATCATGTTATGTGATTTGGCCATTTTTTTAAATTATTTTTTCAAATATTTTTGACATGACACACAGTATGAAGTGGTTGTAACGTTTCTAATAGTTCCAATATTTCATTAAACGTAGGCCTAATTCCTCTGTATTTCATTATTTATGTATGTTTGACAGGTTCCGTTCGTATCAATTTAAAGGTGTGTTCACATACAAAAGTGGAAATCGATGTGACCGATCATTAGGCGTAGCTCAGTGCTGTTAACCCACTTTATACTGCGCCCAGGTCTTTGTGTTCACGATGACTTGTATCTTCTTTATTGGGCAAAGTTATATTTGAATATTCTCTATACTTCAATATATTGCATAACATGACAGAAAATATACAGTACTTAGCGTATAATTTAAATTTACTTAGCACCTTCCTTATTTCTAGAAGTTAGTAAGAATACAGTTAAGTCTAGATTAAAGCTTCAATATTTCGCTTATAAACGGAAGACGGTTATTGCATTGACGATCATAACCTAGAAGTCTAAGATTTACGATACATTTACATTATAATCGAGTGATAAACTAAATGGTGACATAATTTAGAAACCACTAAGTATTGTGATCTGAGAGGTCCAAGGTGAAATGTCATTTTTGTCCAATTTTTAAACAGTTTGATATATTTTGTTCATATGAGAGACACGTCCGCTCTGCTCGGCTGTTGGTTAGCGAATGGCGACGGCGGAGCGTGAGGGGCCCGAAGGCCGGAGAGTGGGAACAATGGCTGGCTCCTCTGCATCTTCTTCTTTAGTGGGTTCTCTGTTAACCGTACCCAAAATTTAAATATTAATTATTAGTAAAAAAAAAATTACATTCATACATTTGAAGTTGAAGTTATTTCAGTTGAAAATTGTTATTGAATTTCGATTGTCATTTGTAAATTACACTTAAGTTATAAAAATCTGTTGCTATATTTATGTAAGGAAGCATTTTCACTTTTCATACAATATACAAACATTGTATTTGCGTTAAGTAATCACAATTGAACGTTTCGATTGTGTTAGTTTCAATAAGCTATTTCAATCAAAACCAACGTTAAAAGCATTCTAGTTTTACACCTAGTCGATTGATAAAAATAATTTCCTTTTCATTTCATGCAAATTTAAATTATTTGGTATTAATTTTCTCTTTCAGCGGTCATGCAAGGCGGAAATAAATAAAAAAAAAACATATGCACTCTAAAAAAGTAAACAAAATTGGTAACTACTCTAATAAAGTACAAAAGTAAATTATATTGTACTAGTTTTATATAAGAAAGTTTTATTTATTAAAGTTGATGAATTAATACTAAGTATAACCTTTTCATACAATTTACTAGCTACCGGAAATAGCATGTATATAGTATAGCTATTTATTTTTCATTCAATAGATATATCATATAAATTTATTCAAGACAAAAATATACTGACTAAATATATTTTGGTTAATTTTTTATTACTTAATTTTTTTTAGATTAATGTTTAAAATATTCTTTTTTTTTAAATTAGCTTTTTTTTAATCTAATCTATTTACACATAAGCTTTAGTAAGCACTCACCGTTCTCATGGCGCAAGGCTAGTTAATACATGCTACTGGTATCACCACCTTGGGAAAAAATCAACTGTTAAACTAAGTACTACATTTCTCACAACAAATTTTATCTCATAGTTACGTATTGTAAATATGTAACTGTATGTACAAAACTGTACTTCTATGTATTATAGGCTTTATTTCAGTTATCATATTAGAAAATATTGAAATAAGATTTATTGTGTTTTTCTGTATTTTAAATAATTATAACTTAAATTAGTGCAAGCGTTCTATATCGTGCAATTAGTCTAGATATTATCTAATTATAATTAAGTAGCGGTAATATTAGAAATAGTTATATGTCATTTTTTTAAGTATACACTTATCAACTAAATTAAGCGCAATCATAAATAGCAAAGGTTTATTTCTTAGTAATTACTGACGTGAATCATAACTTAGAAACACGTCAATACTTGCGAAACTAGTTGGATTACAATTTTATATTTCATTTATATGGTTTATCCGAGTAGATTTTGCACATAAATATAGTATTTATGTGCTCAATCTTTGACTTATCTGACAACGCCCCAAAACGATGTCATATAGTAATCACATTCTTATTATATTGCCATATGAAAGACAAACAAAAAACTAATTCCTCATAATATTTTTTTAGTAGGCAACCCAGAGACAACTGTCAGGAAGTACGATTTCTCTGCATAGTTTATCTAGTAGTTGTGTATCAAAGGTACGGGATGGGCAAGCAGCGGCGCCGGGTACCTGATCTTGATGGGCTGCCGCAGCGACAGGTCGGAGCCGGACGAGGAGGAGGCGGGCGAGCGCGCGGCCAGCAGGCGCGGCGCGCGCGGCGTGCGCGGCGAGCGCCCGCGCGCGAACTCCAGCCGGTAGTTGTCGGAGCGCGGGCTGCCGCTGAACGCCTCGCCCTCGCCGCCTGCCCCCGGAAGCTCATTATTATGTACACGCGGAGGAAGCGAAGACCCAATGCAGTCACAGGCGCAAAGGATTTCCCTTGGTTGACGGCGTAGCGGAGGGTTGACTTGTACATATTTTACAGAGTCTAGAAACGGCTGTCACTTATCATTTGAAGGATTCCATTGCCCATAGGCGTATATTACGCACGTACATAGTTTTTACGTGCCCTATAAGTATAGTTACAGGCGTGCAAGATTAAGTATTAACGATATATATTTTTTTAAAAGTATACTGGGCTACAACAAAAACCTATCTATAATACTGTCTGCTACTGCTGTTTTATAAGTAAATGTTCGTTAAATATTATCAACAAAAGATTAATCATCACACATTATAGATTACATACATACATACATACGATACATTGTAAGTTAAGAAGTTAATTTGTAATTTTAGATGCTTAAAGAACTCTTGTCTTGACATGTTTATCAACAACAAAGTATACTCGAATGTTCAAGTTTCATAACACTCATATTATTTCTACCGATCAATATACTATCATTACTTTACGGTCGAGAAAAGTCGAACATGTTTTGATTTCACTTGTACATGTGACCTTTTGAAAGCACTATCTATAAAAATCATCGTACACAAAGTGTGTCACGGTGGCAAGGACGCGGAGTGGGCGCGGTGGTAACGTGCATCCGGTGAGAATCGTTAGCATTTAGCTTGTGTAACTTGACCCGGCTGCTTTAGGGTCGGTAACTAGTATTCCATGTTTTAGAGATCAACGAGAATTTGTTAAATTTTTCAATAATAGATTGCACTTAATAGAACTATTGGTATTTGCTAGGAAATTTTAATTTTCTTAATACATTTGTAATTTGTTTTTTTTTGATGCAATGCTTCTAAATCGAACTAATAATAACAATGTGTATCACCAATTTACAAATCACAGGAAAATATAGGCATAATTTGTAATTATGTTTAAATAAATTCGGAAGATGATAATGAAACAAAATGTACATTTTATATTATTTTCAGTTGTATAAAAATTTTGCAGCGGAAGGCTCTTTACAATTGAGCTTTGCATGTACACTTGCTCTGGCGAATAAGCGACCCTCAAAAATTTCTAGAAATTTATTAGAATCTTAAGCGAACGCGACGAAAGCGTAACAGGTATATATGTAGTTAATATTCGGGAAGTGGTAAGCTACGTACCGGTGTAGTGGTGTGCGGAGGGCATGCGCGCGCAGGCGGGCGGGTGTGCGTGCGCAAGCGCAGCCTGCACGGCCCAGTCGCGGTACACGCGCGTGCCGTTCTCTGTGCGCCACTCCGACAACTCCACGCAACGAATCTAGATACCACAGATTATAATAATTATTAGTATATTTAGTCATTACTTTAAATAACAGTGAATCGCTTAGAAAACACTACAAAAGCCTGTAAATTTTCCATTTCTTGGCTCTCCCTTTGAGGAGAAGGTTTGGAATATATTCCACCGCGCTGTTGCAATGTGAGTTAGTGGAATATACACATGGCAGTAATTCTATGAAGTTAGACACATGCAGGTTTCCTCACGATGTTTACTTAGAAAACAAACTCACGTATTGTTTTAAAGTTTTCGCGGTTACTCTTTAACATGTATTCTTTGCAGAGTATTGCGCACAAAAATTGTTAAGAGTTTATGTTCTGTTGATATTTTTACAGTAATAAATAGTAATTAATCACCGGTGTTGAACTTTTGCTCCTCCCGCTGCCTTCAGAGGACGCGTTGCTGTGTCTCTGTTTCCCATCGCGCGCTCGCTCGGGAGCCGGTGATTCGCGACACGAGCCATCTGGCTCATCTCTCGTCTTAAACACAATTAAACTCGTTTTATTAATCAAAAAAAGAGTCATGTCTATTATTCAGAATGTTTTATGCATGCAGAAACGCTGATAGAGAAAACGCAATGACAGATATTTATCCGTAATTTCATAGATATACTTTTAAACAAAACAATAAAGAAATTTCTTAAAACGTTATGTGACGTTTTATTACAAAAAAATAGTTGACAGTCAAAAAGATACAATTGACATTTTCTAGCACAGCTGTTGAGAAAAACCTTTTATGTCCAAATGATTTGATATATCATCGTGCGTAATATGAAGGAGATGTGTGTCTCTTGCAAGACGAAACTCAAAGCTATACCTTATTTTGATTGGTGGCTACTGGTAGGCTGTTAGCTCCACTGCTGACTAATCGCAGTTGCTGACGAATATTCGCCTTTTCCCTCGCCCTCTTTCGCTGGAACTCTTCTTCCACTCTGAAAACATTATTAATACGGCGATTAATTTTCAATTAAAGGTATATTTATATTGCCCTAAAGATTTTAAGTTTTGTCATAAATTCGATATCACCCTTAATTATTTTTTCTTAATTAGAAAATAGAATATTCTTCTTTTTTTAAATAAATACTTAACTGATGTTGTAAATGTGATATTTTGTTTGATGATTTTCCTTAACGATTTTGTTTATAATTCCTACCTCCTCATGGCCTCCAGCTCTGTTCGCCTCTGTTGCTCCTTGAGGTCTGCCTCGCGAGACAGCTTCTCAGCCAGACGTCGCCTCTCCAGTTGTCTGACAGTCGACTGGAATGTGAACCGCTTGCCTCGGCTAGCGTTTGCGTTACGCTGTAAAGAATAAAAAAACATATTTTTCAAATATTTCGTTAGCATTTTTCGAATATGGTTACTCGTTTGGGTAAATGTAAAATTTAAATTGATACGATATTAATTCTTAGTAACGTCTTGTTGAGAGCATTCTAGGGTTATTGTAAAACGACGACTACAAGAAACTTTAATTGTATGTGTATAATCAAAAATAAAAAATTCAGCGACTCCTGTCGTAAGTTTCTGCAATTTTTATTTAAATTGGGTTATTTTTTAACAATATACATAGGTACACAAGATAGATAGGTAGTGATCATTGAAATGATCAATGTTCACAATGTTTAGGTACATTATACAAATTGGATACATAATTTCTATGAACTCTGTCTAATCTGTATTCGTTTTTGGAAATCATGACATACGATGGATGAACCAAAATAATATTCATATGAAACCTAAATAACAAGAGACCATTACAAGGTTGACCTAGAATCCTAGATCGTTGAAGCATGCAACTGCATTGTAGTAAAGAGGTCGTAAACTGTGCAGTTTTTAGTCTACTAGACAAAACTAGAAATGTCAATGTGATTATTCCAATATAAGCACGGCGAGGCTAATTAGGTTTATGCTTTCATTGTTTTATGTTGTCGTATATATGTAATGCAATTGAGAAAACGATTCAAAACAAGGTATCCTAAAGACCAAATGTTATAAACTAAAGATAAGGTTTAGACATTAATATGCATTGATTTACCATTGGACAAGATCAAACTAACACCATCAAATAAAATATTATTCATAATGATTTCTTTATCAATTTTTATAATTCATCTCGTACCTCTCCTCTCACGCGACATGTCATTCGATATTCAAATTTTACTCATAATATTCGAAAAAAAGGAACACGTAATGACGTCATAAAAACAAAAGCAACATTGGAATCGTTTATGGCTAATACCGTTTAGGTATTTTGATTGAACATTGACGAAAGAAAGTCGCCAGTCTGCGAGACTCTTAAAGAAACCGTACAATATTGTATGGAAGTTTGTCGAATAACAAAAGTTTTACCACAATAGTACAGTAAATGGTAATTACAGACCTAGTTGTTATTGTAGCGAAAGTAAAAGCTGGTTCTTTGTCAGAAACCGCACATTTGGTTCGGTAGTTTTCAGAGCGTGCGAATCGGGATACTGCGTTGGTAATTATGGCGTCTTGAATTCGAAAATAATTTAAAAACGCTTGTGCATCAGATCCGAATACGAACGCAGTTAAATATATATTAACAGTTAGAATCGTTGCCCTTAATCGTGACAGATACAAAATATTGCACTGTAAAGTAATTATATCTATGCCACAAGTTTTATGTTTGGTATTAGGGCTTTGCCTTGGTGGTAGGACTTTGTTTAGGCCCTTCTGATTAGGTACAACACACTCATCATGTAATATACCCAAACGGTAATGTTTAGTATTGTTTTGTTCCGATTTGAAGAGTGAGTGAGCCAGTGTAAGTTCAGGCACAAGGGATTTAACATCTTAGTTCGCAAGGTTGATGGCGCATTGGCGTGAAGATGACATGGCATCAGTTGGCCTATATGCCGGCCAGTTTAGCTGATGAGTGGGTCGTCCCTACTCGGAAATTTACACAAAACAACCTAGCTAATAAAGCAACTGATGTGTTTTTGACGGATCTTCCCAGAAACTGCATTCCAAGATTCTATTCATTGAAAAAGGTTAACTCAATATATATGTATATGTGTAGTTAAAACCAATAACAGAACATATGACGTAGTTGTTTATTTATCCTCAATAATTTCATATCAATATTTTCCTTCAACCTTCAACGATTAAATGAATTAAAACTGCATTTTATGAATAATTATTATAGAGTAATAGAACTAAGATCTAACAACGCTATTTACATCGCGTGATTTTACATATTGCATTATTGTATGTAACATAAAGTATAAATAAAAAAAGGAAGGTAAATCTATAAAGGTCACTGTTCCATTGCGGTTGGCAGAATATCGTATAAATTAGAAGTCGACAGTATTTAAACCACCTTTTATTCCACCACGGAACTTCAATTAATAATCATCATTACTGTAATTATTATTATTTATCACAATATAAAAACCACATTATTATGTTTGTGTATTGTCGAAAGTAACTTTCAGATTTTTATTAAATTGGAACAGCTTTTCATAAATCCAGTATGACATTAGCAATCATGCCTCAGTCTCGAGCCAATAGCGACTATTAATTATTAATAATGTAGCCATGAACTGATTGATCAGACATTTAAGATTGAGATTCTATTAATAACACATAATTATGAGCAATATATAATACAAGGAAAAATTAACTAGATACCATCACAATGAAGGTTTATTTAAGTACATCTTTTTCCATAAAACTTATCCATGATAATTCATGAATGGAATGAATGAAAGTTATGAATTTTTTTTTAACAGAATAGGTTTTTAAATGCTTAAAGCAATAATAGAAGTAATGCCAAAGTCTGGGAACAGTGGCACCCTTCAGATCATCCACATCCTTGTGCCATATTTAAATTAAAAAAAATATCTTTATTAATAAAAGTTCTGATTGAGGATTTATTTGAGACGCTGATTGGTCGAACTTTTTCTACGTAAAGGCCTCAAGACAATTGAATGACAGCAAGTAAGTTTTAGATATAACTCGAGAACTCTTAAATATAATCAACCTGTTTTCCAATAAGACAGAATAAATCTTTTTTTTTTTAAATTATTTTATTTATTCTATTCATTTATTTAGTTTCTTATAAGTTTATTGTGGTATTAAATCTAATCAAATAAAATATGGCCGACCCGCCCCCTGTCTTAGGGTACATAGTATAAAACAAAGTCGCTTACTTTGACCCTTTATTTCTATGTATGCTTAAATCTTTAAAACTACGCAATGGATTTTAATGCGGTTTTATTTAAGAGATAGAGTGATTAAACTAGAAGGTTTTTATATATAACACGTGGGCTATGTAGTAAAGAAACACTAATAATTTTAAAAGTTTCCACTGTGATGTCATAACATTGCATCCATGCGAAGCCGGGGCCGGTCGCTAGTTAAAAATAAAAAGAAGCATGAAGGTAAAATCACTTGCCTTACAAAATAGTCGCTTCGGGTCGCGGTCTAATACTTGTTTAAAATTAATACTGTAAACACGTACTGTTTATTGCCGAGGCTCATTTTAGATCTTTATCTTAAACATCCTTTTTACGCAAAACGGCCTCACTTGTTATAATTGTAGCATAGTTATTATATTTTTTGGATTGGTTAATACAACTATTATAATGTAATGTAATCGAATTTCTATAAAATACATATATTTAATTACTTCCGAAATCAATTATTATTTGATTGAATAATTATTATATTTTCGCATTCGTATTAATGTATCATCAGTTGTTTTTTTTCCAGTGCTCTTAGTGGTAGGTCTAACGTATAATCTTAACTTCACCCTTAAGAACTTACTGCTTAAAATGGGATTAATCTTTCTTCTCTGTCGTACTCGTAACATCACGACGAAAAGATTTACATAATTATAAAATATTTTTTTAAAAAACTTACTATCCAGACCAACCAAAGAGTTTAATTTAACTATATTAATTAGGCATGCAATTAACAGCCTACCCTTATTACTAACCTGCCTGAATTGTTATTCAGGCATTTGAATGTTTTCAATGCATACATTTTCTATACATAAAATAGGCTTAATAATTGCTGTACTTTCATGAAAATACAGGCTATTTAAAAGCTTAATTGAACTAGTTAGATGTAGCTTATATATTTATTTTCTAATTCGTGTTTAAGTAAATAAAGTAATAAGGGCAAAAGGGTAGAGTCGCGAGCAACAACTAACACCAATAAAACCTTAACCGACAGATCATAATCTCTGGTACATGATTACACGTCAATTACAGTCACGTGCGTCGAGAGCACGGATCGAAGAGTATTCTGGAAGTTGTATCAAAAATATTCAGCTAACAGGCCTCTATTGAAAGAGTCTAATTTTTTTCATATTTTTTTTTTATTAACGTTTGAACTTCATTTTAAATTGCCATTTTCATTGCCCAATGCGTGTTGTTAAGTCACATCGAAAAAAATAAGGGTTTAAGTAAAAAATCTCTGAGAAAGTAAATTATGTATGGTAAAAAGTTGAGCACCCTGTGTGAAATTTATTGTTTCTTAAAATTTAAATGCAAACAAAAAAGAAATAATTTTCCAAATCGTTGCATATATGTCAGAATTTTAAGGTAACAAACAAAATAATATAATCGATATCAGAACATCCTTTCTTTACCCAATTCGGTTAAAACAGAAAATTGTTTCTGTTCATTAATTAATTTGACAAAAATAAAGAGTTTCTTTCACCGGTTCTTTTAAGGTCATGGTGTCTATTTTTGGTGGTAGTATATAATTTGTCCATCAATAAGTAAGTGTATTGCTATTGAATAAAGAGTATGAGTTTGGTTCATATGACTACAACTGAATGTCTCATACTAAGATACCACTTTTGAATGAATCCTGTTCTGTGCATCAGATAGCAGCATAACAGCAGTCACGCGCAAGTCATGCTCCATCGGCCATAGCGTGATGGCGCTGCGTGCCGAATGTCGCCGCAATGAGAACTCGAGGAATAGTCACAGAATCGTGTACCTACTTATCATTACTTTTTTTAATAACAGGGTAAAGGTCATTATTATTCGACAACCCTACGAAAGAGGTTAACTCTCAAATTTATTGATATCGATGTTAGAAGTCCTGCCCCATGGGCTTTGAATAATAAATAAATAAAAATGAGAAAACAACACATGCATTACTCTGATCCCAATTTAAGTAGCTAAAGTACTTCTATTATGGAAAATCAGAAGTAACGACGGTACCACAAATACCCAGATCCAAGACAACATAGAAAACTAATGGAAATCTACATCGACTCGGCCGGGAATCGAAACCGGGACCTATTAGTAGCGTACCCATGAAAACCGGTGTACATACTACTCGACCACGGAGGTCGTCAAATATTGAATTTGAATATATATATTTTTTATAGTCTATTTGAAATATTTATAATTAATTATTCTCCTCACAACATAACATCCTATAAAATTAAAAAAAAACGTTTATTTAAATTATTTTAAGCAGTCATACCTATTTTAAGTAAGTTCATATAGGCCTTCAAACATTTTGTGTTTACTTTCATGTTTGCAAACAGTACGAAGGACATACAAACATGAATTGAAATCGAATTCCTTAAAGGTGTGATCCTTAATCGTATTGACATACAACGAGGTGTCATAAACGGCACGGCGCCGGCTTTCTGTCAGCCATTTTAAATTCAACTCACATTGAAATGTACCAAATATACGAGCGGTTATAACCTGATTGGTGGATCGACCTATTATATTGAACTACTTTTCGCCCCTGGTTTCGCCTACTTGTAACGGTTTTAGGTATAAAATACCTATATACCTATCTCCATTATCGTAGCGAAATCTTTTTGTCAATTTCATCAAATTCGATTCAGATTTTAGCCGTGAAAGCGTAACCAACAAACGGACAGTTATTTTCATATTTACAAAATATAGTATTTTTTATCATTTTATGTATAAACATATAATGTATTAAATAAGAAATCTTATTATATGAAATTATTACTCATTAATTCAGTTTGGTCCTAAAGATTTTCTCATACTTTATACCAGTAATTGATACTTTGCTAGTTAATTTATATATTTATAATTACTGATTTATAAAAAAAAACAAAGACCTTCGATGAGAAATAAAATAACAAGTATTTTCAATACTATATACTAAAATCAATTTAAAAAAATGGAAATATACCAATGTAATTCAAGTCACAATCATTTACCATAAATTAATTGATTAATTATAATTTTAAATTATATTTTTTAATCTTAATGATAGTCAATACTACTACTAATTTCAAATAAAATGCAGTAGCAGATTATTTCGTTACGTTTTATTCTATAAAATGACGATTCACTGATTCGTCCAAAAACCGAGTGGTTTACAACGAATATAAAATAAGTTTTTTTCGTATAATCCGTCATTATTTTTACTTTTAAGATACATTATAAACGGATGAGGCACCGGCGTTATGGTAGTTTTAGCTTTCATATTTTTTATTCGCAATAAAAACTACATATATTATGAAAATAATCATATTTAATACAAAAAAAAGTTGCATATAATATTAAATTTTGACTCATATTTAAATAATTTAAATACACGTGTGTTGCTATGATGATCTTTCAAGTTCAATTATAGAAATAACAAAAGATTAGCGGACAAAAAACTAATAATAAAAATTCATATCATAAAATAACCAAATTGTAATTCGATACATTCTCCGTTGTTTGAACATTTGAAATCATTTCCTAACAGCAAACTCGCTGCATTAAAATACACAAATATTGACAAACATCGCCTTGGGTTCTGTTATTTGTTTTCGAGCTGCTTTAAATACACTTCATATCTGAGTTTCATCTTCATCAATACGTAGTATAAAACAAAGTCCCAATATCCCTGTGTATGCTTAAATCTTTAAAACTACGCAACGGATTTTGGTGCGCTTTTTTATTAGTGGAGAATTAAGCAAAGAAACAGTGATAACTTTAGAAGTTTCCACAGTGATGTCAAGCCGGGGCGGGTTGCTAGTTGCTCAATAATTAAGATTTATAGATTATATTTCATAAAATCTAACTATAATTCTTTAACGACTATTAGTACCTTTAAATTGTAAAGTTACAGTTTTAAATTTGAAAGCTACCATACCGTAACCAACGAGTGAACGATGTACGATAGAATGAGTGCATCTTAACACGCTTATGATTGCGGATGTAAACCCGGGCAAGTGTAGTTTCGATCCATAAGCATCTCTGAATTTTCGTGTGCTTTATTTTTATGATTCATCTCGTGGTCTGCGGTGAAGGAAAACATCGTAACGTAACTTGTATGTATTTAATTTCAATGAAAATCTGCCACATGTTTTCAGCAACTTGTATTGGATCGACGTGTGAAATAAAATCTAAACCTATTTCAAGGAAAAGTAAACCTAAGCACAACAGTAGGATAATAACAGGCTGTTACTTTACTAAATCAACGGTTCCGAATGTGTATTGCAACGAAAATAAGAGGTAAGAAGCCCAGTACTCCTCATGAGCAATTTATTTAGGTGTAATAATTAAACACTGTTTTTCTTATTAATATTGCATGAATTTTAATGACTTCAAAACCCCACCCGACGCCATCATTTTTAGCAACGTTTATCGAGTAATATGCCTTGGATATAATAAGATGTGCACTGTCATAAGAATTATAAAATAATACACAATTGACATAGTTGATAATTGTACCAATGTAAATTTCATGAATAATCATCATAAGATTGTCCATATGTTACCATCTTTATTTACCTGCGCTACAATAACATTTTCCTTAAGAAAAGACGAGTAAAATTATAGCGCAATATAAACAATTATAATTCCACGCGTATTCAAAACAATTGGCCGATCCATATAGAGATTGGTATTTCAATTGTTGAACTGCACGCCTCATTATTATTCAGTGTTTTTGAATTGATACAGGTCAAGTCTCTATAGTTTTATTTTAATTTGAAGACATTAAGACGATAATCAGCGTTAAATCAGCAGATTATTATCCTTTATTTTAAACAGATTACTTGAAAGTACTAGACGAGTTTTGCCAAGAGTTGCTAATACAATCAAGCAATTAAGCGCCTCAACTATATGTAATAATGTGTTATATAACTTTAAAAGCTTTTCTAAGTAAGGTGTGCCTGTGAAGCCTGTCTCGGCAGGTCAGATCTTATAATATTTTCTTCAACCAAACAGCAATAGTATTTAGTATTGCTGTGTTCCTATTTGAAAAGTGACTGGGCCAACGTATTATTTACTGAGTATTGTTTTATTCCGATTTCAAAAGTGACTGAGCCAAATTATTAACAAAAGACATAGCCAGTTGATTCCCAATGTTGGTGAAGCATTGGCTTTACAGGGCCAATTTCTACAGGGGTGTTAATTAACCATAGAGTTCCCATTTGCCAATATCTGTATAGCGATGTGATCCACACAACACAAGTATTTCATCAGGTAATTAATTGAAAGCGAAGTAATAGACAAATCGGCCTCCCATTTTATGAGTATATGCTCAATTACTCGAAGCGACTCAAAGCATATAAGCCAATCAATACACGCCAAGTCTGTGTACATTCCGTTAGTCGTTAACCAAACATATGAAGTTGGAGGCGTCAGCGATATTTGGAGCAGCGGACAAACAGCAACGCTTGCACAGGTGGGTCGAAGAGGCGCTCTTGTCAACATAACGCGTTCTACGAGACCGTACTGAAGTGTGAATAGATGATTTTACAGATAATTTATATCTTCAATCAATCCAAAATACTTCCATCGTAATTATTTCAATTACGAATTTCCAGGACCAATATTTAATAATATATAGGTAGCCTATGATCTCATAGTATATAGTAAACAGACATTTAGCTATAATCCATATATAACTTATACTTTGATTAATTAAAATATTTATGTTTCTTTAATTGTATCAAATACCTGGGTAGGTACTCTCCACAAATATTTCGTCAAGCCGCAATGATTAGTATTGATGTCTTCAGTCATTGCAAATAAGTGAGCCAGTGTAACTACAGGCAGGTCATAACGTCTTAGCTACCAATGTTGGTGGCGCTTTGATGATGTTAGAAATAGTTTATATATTTTACAGCACCTATATCTATGGGTAAAGGTGATCACTTACGACGAAGTCTCTAATTTGTCCATCCCCTTATTAATGTTATTAAATATTAATTTAACATCCTATTGATGATGTTATTGCATTAGATAGAGTACTAATTTTCTTGCCGGTTCTTCTCAGTAGAATCTACAATTATTTGTGATGACGTTTCAAAAGCGCATAAAATATAAATGACCAAAGAATGTTTTGATTTTTGATTCTATACGGTCTCGTAAACGTCGTTTACATGATAACAGTACCGAATTAGTGGCAATTAAGAAATAGGCGGTAAGCGCGATAATCGACAGACTGTTAAGTGAGATTCGAGATAGCATCCAACAGTTCACATAACGGAGAGACGTAAAGTAACTAGGGCCTAACTGCTGGAATAACTATATGGAAAATATGGAATTCAATACGTGATGGAATTATAAAACTTTTTTTAATCTGCAAAGATTAAAAATATTTTGAATTTGGAAGTAGGTGGCATTTCGTGAGTGTAGGTATGTAAAGTTAGATTAAACATTATTCCAATTAAACTTTTTAGAAAGTGATTGTTTTTTTGGGTTGTATGGATTTGTGGAATCCCGTCTGTCCTCAATCCTCAGATATTGTGTGACATTGTATTCTGATTTGAAGGGTTTGTGAGTAATTGTAGCAAAGGAAATAACATTTCAGCTCCTGCCTCCTAAGTTAGTTGCGAAGTGGCGAAATTATATTTAATATTTCTGGCAGCGCCAATGTCTATGTAAAATATTTGTGTTGTAAATGTACCTTTTTAAATTATAAATAAAAAAAAATATACATTTTCTCTTGCTTTTATATTGATAACTAGCAGTCGCCCGCGGCTTCGCTGACGTTTTATGATGTTGATTTGGTTGGTCATGAATTAGACAAAAAAGTAGCAAATTTTTTGCAGTTTGTTCTTGACAGACGACAGACAGACAGAGTTACTTTCATATTTATTTTATCACTATAAATTATTTCAAATGATTTCATTCGATGTTATTCAAAATATAAACAATATTAACGAAAATATTGCACAAATGAAGCGTAATAAATTATTTCTGGTAATAAAAACGAATTTCATACATTAACCCATTTAACTTAAAAATGAAATGTAATCGATTGAAAAATTCGTATGTAAATTAAACAAGAAACTAGCGATCGATAAACATATAATTTATTTGACGTCTCGGCTAATGCATTGGAGTTAGCAAAGAGTAAGGTGCGGTTACTTTATGACATTTATATTTTTTAATTTTTACGAAATTCATTTCAAAATTTGCGTTACGAAAGAGTATTTCTTATTTCGATATTCATTTCATTGTCTCTATGACTATTTTAATATTGAAATATTTCATGCACTAACCTAGTTACAGAAAATATTGAATAGCCGTGAAACAGAAACAAATGATTTAAATAACAAAGCCGAAGCCTTGTGTCTCTTCACACTGATCGTGATCGTATTGTTTACCTTTATAAACATTGTCACGTGTGTACATATAAATCATAAAATATAAATGGTTATAAATATATAAAAATAACCATTGTTCGCCATAAATTGACAAGTATTTTGATGGATAATGGTTATTAAAGTCTGTATTCATTTTCTACAATCTGCAGGAATGATTTCGCTAAAAGGGTGTAGGTAAAGGGAAGGTTGGGGCACACGCGCTATGAGAAATGACCAAACCGCGCAGTGCTAGAGTTAGCCGTAAAATGGTACCAACTCATTGTCAATGAGGATATCATATTGTTCTTGCTTACCAACGTCAGTTGGTACCGAAATTGGTTGTTACGGCATTTTATTAATTTTAAGTAAGAATGACTTTTCGTATTTAGTCTTTTTGTCGCAAGTTAGTATCACATTTGAAAATCGATCTTATCATCATTTATAAATATATTTATGTAAGAATCTCTAGAGATTAAATATTATCGATTGGGCGTATTTCTCGCACCAGGTATCGATTATTTTAAGTTGTGACATCAGTAATGGTGACCTGCACAAGGCCGGTCAAGCTGAGCAAACCCGAAACACGACAATATCACAAAACAAGTCTTTTATTGTGCAGATACTGTTTCCTTCTTCAAATTTTCTAAGTTAATTTTTTTGCGAATTGCAAGATTATAATTGCAAGCATTGTTCGCTCACTTAACTGATTTGTGTTTTACAAATTGCGCTGTTCTTTGGCTTTTTTACGCCGGAAAACAAATCCTGCCTTATTACCTTATTGTCGCGGAAGTCTGACCCGACAAAGAACTATTAACTCTAACACTTAACCTTTGTATAAAAATACATGTATTTGAATTGATTTGCAAACAAACAGACGAACATTAATTAACATCGTCATTATCTGTCCAGTGTATTAAGTTGTAGTTTAATTATAGAATAATTTATGTGTCAGGAAACGTCTGGCAAGGATATCTCATCAGATTACCGACTGGCTTTATTTTCCACCAGTATTATAGTCTGTGGATATGTTTTCGAAAATCCTAAATAACCCAATATTACGATCATGAACATTACTGAAAACAAAATGTAATGGAAAAATACTGACACACGTTAAATTCTTGTTTGGTTGTACAGTCAGAGTAGGAAAACCTTCGTCAGTTTTGGAATTCATTTCTTTATCAAGTCTTAAGTTCTTCGGACCTTTTGAATCTACACATCAAATCATTGCGACGCAACATGTCATTCTCGATCGGTAAAGCAGATTATTGCTCATACCGAGCACACGAAATTAGATCTTAAGGTGACGAACCTTTTCTGCCCTGACAGTACATAAAATTGTTTTCGCTAATGATGATTTCCCCTTTTACTGATTTCTGTCACGGATTTGAGCAGAATGTTGAATGAGCTCAAGATTGTGATCAAATAAACTCGCGATTCGAACCCAGGATATTGCGCCTTTGTGTAACCACTAGACAGCCTACAACTGAGCCGGTGACATACATTCGATGCAAACATTTGTACAAGTTTCGTTGACTACGAGTATTTGTTTTACTAAGAACATAACTTGCAGAGAAAACATTAAGTAATATACCTTTATATACCATTTGCATCACATATGGATTTTATTTAAACTTCATCTGTTCTAAAAGACTTATATTCATTAAATGCATAGTTTGTAACTTTAGTTTTGGAATTTTCTTCATGATACAGCGCGAAATGGATCTTAATCTATGCTTGCAAATCATCTTTGTTTTAGTTACCTGATCTTCTTTTTATTTTACTCTATACCATTTCCACCTTTAATACTGTAATTTATGAAAGGAATACAACGAAAACTATTCAGCCACCAAACGAGGTTATATATTACTGTTTTATTTTGAAGGTTGAAGGTAGAGATGGTATGATTTATAAAAATCCATAGAATTAAGGTATCTATCTTTTTAATTAACGATTATTTGCAAGTTACCAGAACTAAAACCATCGGGGTAAACAACAAAACATAAAAAAGCAGCTAAATTTGCCTTGTACGAGTCAAACCGCGCGGAGCAGTTAGTAGCTAGTTAATGTTTCTTTATGGCTTTGATCAGTGGTAACGCCTGAATACCCGGTATCCCATTTATTTCATCGGTAATTAAATTACAAATACAAAAAATCTGTTCATCTCACAGTCTGAAGCGTTAACTAATTACGATTACAAATAAAATTAATTGAGTTGGAATTAGTTAAATTATTACAGATCACTCGATCATCAGCGAGCTGTAACACCATTGTCATGACATCATGTCCGAAGGTCATGATGTCGCAATTGTTTGTATCACTATAAAAACTATTATAAGTGCCGGTTTGAGGACATATATTGATGTTTTATATTTATAACTAGCTGACAATCCTGACTTCGTACCTCCATTATTTTTATTGTACTATTCTTAATGTATTTCATTACTATTTATTATTAGGCGAATTATGTACATGTCTGTTGTTAAAAAATCACGCGTGTTTTTTAATTAATAATTTTTATTCTTAAGAAAAACTTTGATCTTTAATTTGTACACTTTGTAAATGCAAATGTTATTTTTATCTACTGTTTTTCTTTTATCTTTTGTTAAATACATACATGTAATAAAATATGTAGGTATATTACTTACATATTCAGTATTCTCTAAAATCAACATTCTTTTAATTGTTAAAATTATGTAACTTTTTTGAAATAAAACATGATGCTTTGTAATTATGCAGATATTATATCATCAAATAATCCGTATTTTGTAACTAATACTATTATTAAAACGTTTCATATGTTTTTATTTAAATTCGTTAATTAAAATGGTGCAGTGGATGAAACACGTCGCTTGTAATTGGAAGAAATCGTATTAAAACTGAAAAAACAAATTGCGAATCTGTATTTTTTGTTTTATACTTATTATAAATATATTTTTAAGTGTCGCATAATGTTATACGTTATTGGTAATTAGTATAAATGATAATTATTCGAGTAACATATTCTAGAATAAGTCATATTTCAAAACGAGAATAAGCGTAGAGCACTTGGTTGGAGGGAAGTTCCTTTCGCTTTATATTGTGACACAATGAAATCAATGAACAGTATTTGAGTACAATTTAATATCAAATTCATTTCATCAATCTTTCAAATTAAATCTTATGTAAATTAAAAATAAACGAGTAAACAAAGAGACAGAGAAACAGGAAAATTATAAGATCACCTGGTCATAACGCTTTTTCCAAACTTAACGATTAGGGACAGTTCCCTTGACTGCGTAAAATAATACGTAAAATGAAACATTTTCAGTTTTGGCAACACATCAAAACAAAAGTAATTCAATGATTGTAAAAAGTATAGGTTTATAAATTACCAGAAGTGTCAATTTAAATTAAATATTGTTAAACTTTAGTATATATATAAAAGCACAAAATATATATGCACTTGTTACAACTGTACACGTCTTATATAGTTTTATATAAGAGTTTAGATGTAGAAGTACATATAAAGAATTAGTTAGGGTACGTTTATCAGACGGAAACACAGCCTTCCGCGACCAAGCGAAGCAGCGTGGAAAAGTATGCTGAGCAATTATTAAAATTAGCAATTACTTTTGTAATTATGATAGATCAATCTTTATTGTCCGTAACGCTATTCTGCTTACATAACGAGAAGGAAGCGAAATACGCATTTTACTCGATTACAAAGTAGTAAATAGGGGTTATGGGTTTTAAGGAAACGATATATTATTGTAGATTATCGTATATGAATCTATGATGTTCAGTAAATTTATGAAATTAATTTTACATACATTTGGTTAGCACTTTTATTTTATATTAAAATATATCACTTATCAATTAGATTTGAAATAACCTGTAGATGTGATTGATATACATACACTATTTAATTTTTTAAATATATTTATGACAGTAATCTACCTTAACAATTAAGAAACTGAAATACTCAGACTCTTCATTTTGTTTACTGTCGAAAATGAAACTTATTATAAGAAAAACAATCTTATTTTCTTGTTTTTTTTTTGAGGAAAAATTATAAAAAAAAATGTTTAATTCACGTAATAACAGGAACTATTATAAAGAAAAGACTTAATTATAACATAATTCGTATGACGTTTAAAAAACTATGTAAAAATAAGACATACCTCAGACAAACACACACACTTAAATAAATATGAAACGAAATTCGAATCGCACCGCGCGAAGAGGACAGGTGCGCACGCGCAGACGAGCCCGAGTGATGCGCAGACCACGCGGCGCAACCACGTTTGTTTACCAACGATTTCATAACAAGCTCCGATTTGCAACTATGTCCGAGTTTTTATTCAAATATTTAGAATAAAATTTTAACAATTCTATATTATTATATATTTTGGTGTACCTTGTTGTATGTTGTAACATACGGCTAAATTAAAATGCTTATATTAATTTATTGTATTGTTTTTATTATTAATTAATGAAAAATATAGTATAACTTAAAGTGATTATTAGGTTGTATTAATGGCATTTAACAGCTTAAATACAAATGTTAATTATTATAATTAGAATTATTGATGTTAGGATTGAATAACTGATGAACAAATGTTATCCACACTTTGAGCATTTTGAGGTCTATCTTAATGCAAACCATTTGGATGAAACTCAAAATAGTAATAGTTAATTACGACATACATTATATACTCAGTATTTCTTATTTGTTCATCATGTACTGAGGTGATTATGATATCAAGCAAACTACATTATTCAAGTAGTCTCTAGAAACAATTGAATCGTTATAAGCAAGACCCTATTTAATTTAAAGCTACCGTCGGTTTGCAATGTAGATTATAGATGCAGATTATATCGAGAAAATCTACGAGAAACTCTAGCTACCCTTTCTACCAATTAAATAACGTAAATATGTTAATTGAGTACAATTCCATTTATGTATATTTGGTGTCTGAAAATTCAACAAATATGAATTCGATTGCGACTAGCGACCTGCCCCGGCTTCGCACGGGTGCAATGATATGACATCTTATTAGAAACTTCTAAAATTAACAGTGTTTCTTTATTATATTGTCTTTGCATTATATACAAAAACCTTCTTCTTGAATCAGTCTATTTAACAAAAGAACCGCTGCAAAATCCGTTGCGTAGTTTTAAAGATTTAAGCATACGTATGGATGTAGGGACAGAGAAAGTGACTTTGTTTTATACGATGTAATGATATTTACTGTCATTCGCTTTTGATTTTGTAGTCGCTTTCTTTGCTTCACTTTAATGCTTCGCGCGCTCCATCTCTCTTTTGTCTTTAATCTGAGCGGTTTTTATATTCAGAGAAGTGACGTCATTATGCTCATCATTAAATCATCCCGTGCATATTGACTTAGCCTTTTATAACAAGTTTTACGAGTATCATTGTGATATTATAATCATTATTCTCGAAACTTCTTTTCATTTTATTATTTAACAGATAATAAATAGCTTATAGATAGAGACAAATTATAGTCATTTGTAATAAATAAAATTATTAAGTTTTTTGAAACAAAATTAGACATTCCAACGATGTGACCCGTTTCCAGGAGGCATGAGGAAATTCCTCATAGCGTAACTGACTTGCATACTAATAAGATTAAAAATTAATGTTACGAGCGTTGTGGTTTAATTCCGGCGCCATATTTACACATTTTTTTGTGGAAAGAAATAGTCTAGAATAAATTTCATAAATAAAACTTTCCAATAATTGATGAATACTTAACAAAACGTTGGTAAAATTTTATTAATTGTTTAGAGAATAATTTAATTGTTCTCATAGAAATGACAATTCATGATATATTCTAAAACATTAACGTTAAATTAATTCATAATTAAATACGTATATATTACTTTTTATGATATCGGTAGGCGGACGAAAATAGGCCACCTTATGGTAAGTGGTCACCACCTATAGATATAATCGTTAAGTAAGAAATATTAACCATTCCTTATATCACCAATACGCTACCAACATTGGGAACTAAGATGTTATGGTATGTTCCTTGTGTCTGTATTTACACTGGATCACTTATTCTTCAAACCGGAACTCAACTCGGAACAGAAACAAATTTGAGTATGATATGAGTTGTTTGGAGGTAGAATATCTAAAGTATGAGTGGTACCTATCTAAACAGCACTGGGCTTGCACAAGGCCCAACTACCAAGAGTAAACAAATTATAGTTCTGACAGTATAGTTCAAAGACATGTTCAGTTTCCAAATCGGCGTCGGAAATTTGGTAGGCTTTTATTTCCTTTCCAATGGACGTACGCAGTACTTATATATTCCCCGGAAAATTAGTAGGGACTTCAGTCCAGACCAGTCGTACTTCTCCGTCTGCATTATTTTCGTAAAAAGGAGTACAAAGTTATTGATTTCCGGATATTTACCATGTTTTTTATTTTTGTTCAGTGGAGCTCGATATTTCGACATTATCTACGAATGTCTTGTTCACGAGACTGGTCATAGTCAGGTAAAAATCCCGAAATCAATAACTTTAATAATAAAAATAACCATGTTAATTTAAAATCTTATAATGAGTACAAAGTTTTATATTCGCGTCTTAATATTATTAACAAGTAAGAAGCAAACTTTTACTCCAAGAACGGACATAGGTTACTTCTTTGCCTAACACATGACAACCAACACACGAGCGAAACCGCGGACTAATAGTTATATTATGTAAATTATGAAAGGTTATATATTCAATATTTCAATATCCATATCGTTCGCTGACGTCAACAAAATCAATTAAAAACATTATGTAGGTATATTTTTTTTACTACGAAACATATACGAGAATATTATCATAAATGCAGCGACCTTTCTGACCGCGTAGTAGTAATAAGGATGGGTGCATTAATATTCACGCTGTGTATCGATCTAGACTTTAAACTACGTTTTAGTGTCACGATTATGTCAAACATTGATTTGGGGTCGTCGTCACGTCGGGTATGGAACCCAACAAAACATTAGTGACAAGGCACTCTGTCAGCTGAATATTAATTACTGAGGTTCCATATTATTGTATATAAATTGATAATCGATTAAATCCAGTCGATAAAATGCTCATCTTAATCGATAACTGCGAGTTCAAACCCAAGTTAGTGCTACTAAACTTTTATATCCTTATGTTTAAAATTAATTGCGATCTTTCAAAGGGATGACATCGTGAGGTAACTTACTTGTATCCTTTTCAATAATTTTTTGCCAACTGCATTGCAGAATGGTAGAATGTACCCTTCAAAGGGAAATTGGGGCTTAGTCCACAGTGGGATATTTAAAGTTAGGTTTTGGCTATTACAGTTACGTAATTCCAACAATTCAACAAAGTTACGAAATAGAAGACTACCTAACATATATTTTCTTACTCGATATTTTTACTACGTATAAAGCTCAGCTAAACTAAAGCAGTTTGGCTCAGTGTTATAATAATTGGCGAAAAATTATATCGCGAAACCTGCTTTTGTCACATGACATGACGGGCACTCGCAATTAGCAGCGTGTTTGAAAAATCTCCAAAACCCTTCATTAAAATCGAAGTTCAAACTTTAACATTAATAAACACGACGTTTATCATTGTACTCTTAATCAATGTATTAATATGCAGAACTAGTAATTTACATTATCTGTCTTGGAATTCTAGTAATTAATTATGACTTAAGCCAGGCGTGACACATGACACGGGTCATGCAAATGTTAATTTTTAAGTAAAATTATGCTACAGGTACCGTTATCTTGTTTGATGATTAATTATTTCTAGATAAATAGTCTTTTTTTACTTTTGATAATTAAACCTTCCCGGTTATTCATTTGAGAAAACACTATATTTTATAGGTACCCTAAGGTTTTTTTTAAATAGGTACATACTTGTTTTGCAAAACAAGTCGTTTCTTAAGTAGAGTAATCCGGGCATAAGGTCATAAAAACGATTAAATAAAAATACGAGAATATACCATATCACTAAAAAAGTTAAACATAAAAATAAAAATATATTATTTAAGAGCGGCATAATCAATATATCATGTTACTGTCAAAAAGTAGCTCGAATCAAATTAATTTTGGTATGACCTTTTTAAACGTAGAAGATTTGTTATACTTTATCCGTGTATGTACAAAACGCATTACCATCTGTACTTTTTTGACATAACTAATATACATTAAAGTAATCTGCTTAATGTGTTTTCATAAATAAACTTTCACATAAATACGGAACCATTTCACATGCAAGTCGACACAAACTTGACAAATTTATTCCTATCAATTTATCTTTTCATTGTATTATAATGTCTATTATTAAACTATTTCGTGGGAAAATGCGTTCTTTGAAAACTTAATTAAAATCCATTCAGACAGATGGTTACGCTCGTTCTATTTTGATTTACAATATCTGTTCGACTGGTTAGCGCGAATTTTCTGGACGGACGAACTTACGAGGGTGCCCATATGCCTGTTACCACTATAAGTAGTTACTTCTTACACCGCCCAAAGACGTTGCCTATGTGAAAAGTGCATTGGCGTTGTAACACCACCCTTCCAATATTCCTTTTTATGGGTAGGTATAGCCAGTCATCATATTCTAATACTAATCAGCAATACTTAGTACTGTTGTGTTCCGATTTAAAGAGTGAGTAAGCCAGTGTATCAACAGGCACAAGAGATACAGGATATTTGAGACAAAACACTGCAGTACGAGTTTTTTTCTTTTTCGCGGTAGCATATGTGAGAAGTGCAGAGTAGCTACGTAGATGGGCTGGTACCAAAACCCCAACAGTAAGATTAGGGATAAAAGTTTATATGAAACTCCGCCATTTTGACATCAGGAACAAGGAAATCATTGATTAAGATAATAAATAACATTTAAGAATTTAAAAATAATCATTGTATAACACTCCGTTCGACAAAAAATATGAAGAAAATGCTTTTATTTGGCCACAAAAACAACACAATAAAGTGAGTATTAACGAATTCTTATATAATTCGAGTAATATTATGCGGTGTGACTTAATAGGGTCTCACGCTCAGCAATAAACAGCGCTTAATAAAATAATACAATTACCACAATTTTGGCAAAATATAAGGAAATTATTACCAAAATATGTTAGACTCATTGTTACAAAGTTAAATTGTTTAACGTTACTCAAAATTGACAATAATTTGAATTGAGTGAAAGAGAATTATTTTAAAGAAAAGTTTGGTTGGTAGCCGTTGTTAGGGCGTCACAGTACCATGAGCAAGGGATCCCGAGTTGCCCCCCCTACGAGATATGTATTCTATTTCTATTCTAGATAGTGGTTTAGGCACCAGCAAGTCCCACATTCCCAGATTTCAGATAAAGAAGTATATTAATGTTAATATTAATGCCAGTAAAAGGTTTGAAAGTAAAATAACAAAGATGTATATTTTGTAAATGTCGCGTAGAAAACTGGTCTCCTCTACTCGGTATTTCAATTTGAAGCGTATTCCAACACTCGCTTAATACGGATTGGTGGATGACGCAGCTGTCAATATTCCTTTATTTTTATGTTATAGTCGAAAAACGAGCACGAGGCTCACGTGATGGATAGTGCTTACCACCGCCCATGGACCTCTGCAACACCCGGGGAGGCTTGTATATGCGTTGCCGGCCTTTAAGGAATGCGTACACTCCTATCTGAAGGTTTTCCAAGTCGTATCGGTTCGGAAAGACCTGTTTTCACCCACGGAATTGAAACGGCGGTTTCCAGTTAAGATGAACGTGTTATATTTATGTATTCTTCCATCCACTGTGCCATCTCAGCTATCAATATAACGTTTACAATACAAAAATTAAACAAAAAATACCGGAAACTGTGTTAATTGAGACGGCGGATGCGTGGGAACCGTGTTATGAAGGTGAGAAAATTAAGATAATTTTGTATGGTAGGTACGCGTTGTGTCATATTATATGTTTTTGTTATGTGGAGTAGCATTACAAGATATGCCTCAACAATGGCGCCGTTAAGTTATGAAATTGTGAAACTGTGGCGAGATAAAAGTTATCTTAAGTATCTTATAGCATAGCTAAGCAGTATATTTATATGGGATATATTTTGATGGGACAAGAAATTTGCCAAAAGAGAAGATAGTCCAATTATTAGTATGTATCTTAATGATTGCGGGTACAAAACCAGGCACACAACTAAATATTCATGTAATTAATTTATGGTCATAACTTTTAATTAATGTTTTGTGAAGGAAAACATGAGGAAACGTGCATGTGACTAATATTGAAATAATTCAACAATTAGTAACATTTTTAAATTCCCAATAAGATGAAGGCTTATGTGTGGGTGTACCGAACCAGACGGGCATGAATATTAAATAAATTAGTATTTAATTCCTTTGTGATTCGAGTGTATGATTAAGCATCGGAATTATATCGTGCTGGTCAGTGAAGAATATCGTAAGGAAACCTGTAAGAGTCCAATAAAGTTTATTAATATTATTGGAACGTTATGGGAACTCCATTTTCTCTTTAAAAAGAGATGAGACTGAACGTTAGAGTACGCGTTCATTTCATGTTTATATTTGAGCAATACAGTAGAACTATTCTGTTACAAAAACCGAATCTCACCGCAGAGTAGGTAAAGTTTAAAAAAGTGATATTGTGACATCGAGTTTAAAAGAAGTGAAATATGAAATGACAATTTATAAAAAAAAAAACCTCACTAGAACGACAGCAGAACGCTTTGTTAATGATTAATTACGCTTGCAGCTCAATCATTGTAGTGACGACCTTACTATGAATACAACAATGACAGTCATTGAATATAGACTATTCATAGTTGCAATTTATCTATACAGTGTGACTTATGTCATTGGTGGTGTTATCGCGGATTTAGCGCGGAACGTGTCGTACACATTAGTGTGACATCGTTGTCACCTCAGAATAGAGTACGACACAAGAGGTATGAGTGACTGTACAAAATTTGGCACAATATATCAGTTTCAATCGATTTTGTTTATAAATTTCATGACGCAAATATATATATTTTGAGCAGTAATTTATCATAAATAATAAATATTTTTACTAAAGTAGGTTTTTATTGAATTGAATCATTTAACTTTAAAGCTGCTAAAGAATGTAGATTCTACCGTGGCAGAAGATTACCTTCTTTTATTCGAATATGAATTATGGTACCGAAGAAATTTCCTTATATCATATATTAAATTACTGACAATATATAATGTTATTAATTTGCAGATTAAAAGGTAAATTTTAGATATTTCAGAAAAGGTTCAATGCGACAATTCCTATATATCGTAATATTTATCTAAATTTTAAAGTTGTTAAATACATGTGACATTTCTAAACTATTTACTGATCTTAGCTTACAACGATTCATTGGACTGTATTTAATAATTTGTTGTAACGACGTGGCATTGAAAATACGCAAATGAACACTTGTATACTATATTGTACTTCAAAAACAGCGCGACGAATCGTTTGCGTAATGTTTATCTTAGAATAGGGCACTTTATAAATGTCAAGTTGGTTGGTTCCTTATACTATATATAAGGTTGTATCTAAGGAATTCATTGACAACCTTAAATTTATAATTCGTGTACAGTACTTCTACTTTGGCTTTTGAGAAAATTATGTAGTTAATTGGGAGATAATTTTTTTTTAAAATAATTAAAAAAAAATTTTAATTAAAAAGCTGAAGCTGCGGCTTTAACCGCATGTAATGCAAAAGTTCATATAAAACGGATAAGCGTGAAGAGGTATCAGGCAGAGCTACTTCCGAATTTATATCATGGACAGTGGGCTCTTCCAGGCTTAAAGATCAAGACAGACAGTTCGAGCCCGTCCACTTGATATCATATAGCAGATGACTCCTAAAGTCTAGTTAAAGTATAGACTTACCGCGACCGCCGGCTCCACGCGGGCGGGCAGGGCGCGCGCGACGTCGGGTGAGGCGGAGCGCTCTCGCTCGCGCATCTCGCCCGCCAGCGCCGCGCGCGCCGCCCGCGCTGACGCCTCGAGGCAGCCGCTCGACTTACTCCTGTTTCAATATACAATCATTTTAAATTGCCCACCAGATAGGTAAACTTTGAAGCATCAGAATCTGAAGATCGGGAACTTTAGGGGAATTGGTTACAACAACAAAAACAGCCTGTGAATTTCCCAATGCTGGGCTAAGGCCTTCTCTCCCTTTGAGGAGAAGTTTTGGCACATATTCCACCACCTTGTTCCAATACGGGTTGGTGGAATACACATATGGCAGAATTTCTATGTAATTAGACACATGCAGGTTTCCTTACGATGTTCCTTCACCGCCGAGCACGAGATGAATTATAAACATAAATGAAGCACATTAATATGGTGCTAGCCTGGAAACCGCAATCATCTGATAAGACGCACGCGTTCTAACCACTGGGCCATCTCGGCTCGAGAATTGGTTAGTATTGTATTTTTTGTGTATACTGCTTTACCTAATAGGCCTCTCCGTGTTCGGTAACGACAGTGGCTGGTCGAGCCCAGGTGCCGGTGGCAGATACATAACATGTCCGCCCCAATTCATGTAGGAACTGTTTCGCCATCTGTTTCCGTCTTCTTGACCCTGAGAATACACATCAAAACTGTTAGGGGTAAACTACTCTGGGAAGGTTACGCGTACATATTTACCTTATAGCTAAATCGTATTATACTGTTACTATAAGGTTATTTTAGTTTTATTCGATGATAAGGAAAATGTAAAAGTGTCCTAGACTGTAAAAGATGCTTGGCTAAGACATCATTGATGGATTTGTCTTATTATGGGACAAATGCAAGTTACACGATATGTTCCTGTCATACTTTGCTTGCTTCGATCCGCAATCTTTGATTAAGACCACGTGTTCTAAGCACCGTGTCAGCTCGGCATTTGCCATATAATCTTGCTCATATATGTATATTTTAGTGATTTTTTTTAACTTTCAAAACTTTACCTTTTCAGAAGACAAAGCAGGCTCATCTTTTCCGTTATCCTCAGCGATTTTAGTTCTTAACGGTTGGTGATATAGCAACGGGTTGCTTAAAGAATTCGGGGCGGACTTTGTAAGGAACCAATTTTGTTCTGGTTCTTCTAGCATAGGCTCGTGTTCCAGATCGAATCTTCTGGATCCCAACGCGGCGCCTAGTGCACCGGACACAGATTTCCGAAGTTTCTGGAGACTGTTGAAGCCTTGCTGCAGCGGTTTGCCCTGGAAGCATTCGTAGAAGCACGAAACTCCTTTAAACTATGAGGGATTTGTGCAGTTCCTAAGAGTTTAACTGACGAGGAATAAGGATAAAAAAGACAATTACTGCAGATAGATATTTAGTACTCCATACTATGTTTCTTAAGAAGGGATTTCTAGAAGAGTAAGTCATTTGTAAAGTAAGGGTTTGAAAAAGAGGACGGGAAACAGTACTAATCTACAAAAGTACAATGCAATAAAAACACTTAGAATGCGGTGCGGTTAATAGAAAAGCAAACAAATACAAAATACATATAGATATAAAATAAAATTTAAATAAATAAAAGGTAAGAAAGCAGATAAACCATTCCTAAACCAGAAATCACAATTTTATGAAATCGATAGGAGACAAATGGGCCACGTGATGGTAAGTTGTCCGCCCGCCGCCCAAAACATTGGCATTGTGAGAAATATTAACTTATCTTCACATCGCCAATGCGTCACCAACCTTGGGAACAAGATATTATGTCTCCTGTCGCTGTAGTGACACTGTGACACTCACTTCAAACGGGAATACAACAACCATTGCTGTTTAGCTGTAGAATTTTCGATGATCGTGTTATACCATCGGCCAACTTAGACCAACCAACAAAACTTTACAACCAATCGTAATAGAGAAATCATATATTTATCTATACATATAATAAAATTTGAGTGTCTGTTTGTAATATTCAAATAGCCCTTTTTTAGTCAATGCATTTGTATTTATACAAGGTACATATACTAAAATATATTTTTTTCACAATTTTTGTCGGTCTGTCTGTTAGTTCCAGCTAATCTCTGGAACGGCTGGACCAATTTTGACGGCACTTTCACTGGCAGATAACATAAGGCGATAAGGCGTAAAAGGTCGCGGGCACAGCTAGTTAAAAATAGAGATTGTATGGTTTCGAAATAAATTCATTTGAAAGGTTATTAGAACATTGGAAAAGAAACTTAGTAAACGAATATAATAATGAGATGATAAATGATGAAGTTATTATTAATATTAATAAGTGATACTAATATGAAATGTGAATATGAATATTAGTAATTTGTATTACAGTAGAAGCGTGCAATTTTATCATTATTCCTCCTCAGAGGTGTACACGGGAGGCTAGGTGATTAGTTTGTTAGTTACAACTACTGCTAGTGAATTGACACTACGATGTACAATTGTATAATGTTTGTTGATGTCTAAGATGATAGCGAACTTATATTTATGGGAAAATTGCTTTAAACTGCCTCCCACTTTAACGCAAATGTAAATACTGCTTGTACGTACTGTATAAAAAACGTAATGACTCTATGTACGAAGTTTAAATATTAACGTTTAAAGCAGAAATTTAATTTTTTTTTTTAAATATTAGTGACAAACATCCAGACACAGATTTCTTTTAAGATTTTTTTTATAAATAATAGTAAAGCTTTATACTGCTGTTAACAAAATAAAATCAATAAAATCAATTATTCTATAAAATTTTGAATCTGCCAATTTAATTTTAGTGTTCTACTTTTATGTTCAAATAATGCTTACTTGCATTATTTGTTGGCTAAAAACTAATTCATGAATATTCAGTTACAGTGACGAATAAAAATCCTTGATTTTAAGATGTATGATTAAATCATCAATTAGAATGAACATAGGACTGATAATATCAAATTATATTTTTTTAAAGTATCTGCGATGTTTATGTTTCAACGACATTACATCCCTATTATTACATATAATAGTCAAGATAGGATAGGATACAACATCACCATGATCATCTCAGACATCCCTAACATCCCGAGTACAACACCCCCCGCCCTGCTCACTTTGTCCTGGTCCCGCGGCAGGCTGAGGCTGAAGGTCTGCGCGGCGCTGAACGGGACGGCGGGCAGCTCATGTCCCGCGCCGTCCGAACTGCTGTCGCCCAAGTCCTGCTGGGGCGTCCAGGTCGCTGCTTGATCAACTGCCTATATATTCATTTAATAAATTTAATTAGTCTCGGAGTAGGATTAGTACGTATGTTTAATTCATTATAACCTGACACTATCATTTAAAGTCATATGTATTTATAAGTATAATAAAATCATATTTTAATTAGTGCTTTTAATTATTGGGTTACTTGCCTATTCTTCTAAATTCCTAACCGGTGGTAACTTAAAGTTTAGTCCAGTTGTGTGAAATTACGATTCAAAAGTATTGGTAAAGGCCTATTTGAATAAAGTATGAGTTTTATTGATTGGTTATCTTATAATATGTAATATATCCAAACTGACATGTCTAGGCGAGTCTATCCTATGATCGCTGTGACCGTGGTCTCCAGATATTCCCGAGTCACCAGATTTGTCGGCTGATTGCTCTGATCTAGGTGATGACTCTGCTGATACGTCGGCTGACATCTTTGTTTCTACGGCTAATGGTTGGCTTTCTGAAACAATTAACGATAAGAATTCAGTTTTATATAAATAAGAAATGTATATTTCATGCAGAAATAAAAACGCATATGTGCAATACGAAACAAATGGTCATTATAGAATTGGTATAAGGGAAAAAAATCAAATGAAGGAAGTTAAAAAAGTTATAATTTAAAAAAAGGAACTTATCTAATTCACTTGCCAATTTCGTATTTATTTTTAAAAAGCTTATCTATGAATTGATCTTTGGATCTTACCGGCAAGATGTGCATCCAGGCTGGCGAGCTGTCTCCAAGCAGCCGCTGGAGAAAAACGCGATGTGTTGGGTAGCTTCTTAGGCAAGGTCGGTCGTAACCTTAATGCAATGCCCAGAGAGCCGTCTGAACCCTCTGCTTCTGACCCGTCGGATGATAGAGCTGATTCTGATGATACTGTGCAATATATTTGTTATATGAGTAATTATTAATGATGGTAATTATTTATTTCGGTTAAACTGAAATATCACTTACAATTTCTTTTACAATCTTCTTTAAGTTTTTCGTTGAATTTCTCCATCTCATCTTCTTCGTGGTATCCTAAAAGCTTCTTCTCTATTAGATGGAAATTACTTAGCTCTTCAATAATAGGGCTTCCAAGACCAGGGAAGTCTCTCAAGTGGTCTTGCGGTTCCATTTTTTTACTCTCAATCATGCCAAAGTAAAATTGCTTGGACGGTGCTGGCCTTTGTCTGAAAAGTTAACAAAATAAATAGTGATACAATTTCGATGATGTTAATACAAAAAAAAAAATTTGTATAATAATTTGATTTGACTTGGATTCAAGAAAATATAGAATCTGACCATTTCACAGTTCCGATAAAAATGTTAATAAGGCGTAAGTGTCTAATAAAGCAATAAGTGTTTAAAACGTACTTTTCTTGAACGACAACATTTGTGTTCTCTCTCTTTCTTGTGGGCGAATGTTCAGGGGTCGATTCCTTCCCAGACGCTTGCCCCCTATCCGGCATTGTACTCATGTTTTCTTTACTTTCAAATTTATATTTACTGACTTCGTTGACCTTGTTAATTTTATTTTGTGGGCTCGCTTTAGGTTTAGCTTCATTTATTCGACTTAATGGCCTTCTATTGACATTATTAATGGCGGGTTTAGAATCTTGTTTATTACTTGACGCTTTAAGACTAGATTCTGTGACTTTGCTCTGTGCTACCGATTTCGTTGGGTTTGGTTTCTGCGTACTCGTTTTATCGTTTTGACTAGGTTTATTTTCGCTTACAGTTAATTTACTTCCTAACTCTTTTCTTATCCTACTGGTCGCCTTCTTTAGTTCTTCTTGAAACTCATCTTTTTCTTCGTTACCTTTACTTAGTAATGAAGGAAGAGATTTCCTCAAAGGCATGTTTCTTTGGCCCAACGGGCTTAGTTTGTTACTTAATTCTTCGCCTATAGCTTTAATTTTTTTTTCGTGTAAAGCTCTAGGTGACTCATTTTCTCTTTCACTAATTGTAAGAGTTTCGTCGAAAGTCTTCTCTCTTCTTAACAAAGGTTGTTCATTGTTATCCTTCTTGAATCTCTCGGAATGTCTGAAGTTTCTGTTCAAAAGAGGTGTTTTCCACGCTTCACTTTGTTCACTAGTCTTCGAAGTTTTTGCTCTACATCCACTTATTCTGTCTGTCC
Organism: Vanessa cardui; assembly: GCF_905220365.1. Taxonomy (NCBI): domain Eukaryota; kingdom Metazoa; phylum Arthropoda; class Insecta; order Lepidoptera; family Nymphalidae; genus Vanessa; species Vanessa cardui. The sequence goes on from NC_061123.1 coordinate 15,785,645, forward strand.
TTGTTTTTCTATAGTCCTGTTTCGTTTGAAGTAATCGTTCCTCTTTTTTAAGTGAAGTTGTGCTTTGGACCATGTCCTTATTATCTACGTAACTGAAACACGGCTCTTTGTCTTTAAAAGGCGATTTATACCTTCTTTCAAAGTGGTCGTTAAAGTCTAAAGATTTGAAGTCAGTATACGTGTTTTTATACACCGGGATCTTTGAATCAATGTGGCCATTAAGTTTTTTGGTCTCGTTTCTAGTTCTGAATAACCTTAGTTTTCTTTGTGGTTCGATTTTCGCGTTCCCTGCGCTGGAATCTGGCGAAGAACCTTCTCGATACTATAAAAAGAATTTTTTTTTTTGTTTTTAAATAATATTTATAATTGATTCTAAATAAACAATCTTACAAAACAGCCATACTTACATCGTTGCTCGGTGGTGGGGGTGCTCGATATTTCTTACGAAAGTTTTTATTATTATTACACCTAGGTTTCTGTTGCTCTTCTTCTATCCTAAGGTCTGGCTCAGATCCGAATCGTTTATTTAAATTATTCGCTAAAACAAACATAATATTGAAATATTTTGATACATTGATTGACATGATTAAACAAATTTGAAAAAGAATTGAAGCTTACGTTCATTATGCCTAAGGTCGAGATTCGTATGAGATCGATGAAGAGGATCTCTTTCTCTTGATCTGATGTCACTCTCACCGGAACCTCCAGCGGACCTTGATCTGTACACGTTCGAATGCTGTAAACAGTAAAATACATAAATATTAGTGAAACAGCTAGGATTATTTATATTTTTAAAACTATATCAGTGTATATTTGTATATAAAAATGGAACTATGAAAAAAATCACACAATAAATATCTAATTGTTCTCGCTAACTCGCAAATATCAAGTTTGTAGTTTCAACGTTAATTTTATTATTTAAAATTTTATAACCAGCGTCACTGTCAAAAAACTAAGGGTAAATCTGAGAAGATGAGCCAAGGTATTCTCTCTCCTCAAGAAGCAAATTTGAGGCATATTTGATCACACTGTTCCAATACGGATACGCATGTTGCAACCTGCATTGCGATGTTTTCCTTTAATAGCGAAAAGGAGATGTAAAAGAGATATAAGCCACAAGAAAAAATGCTTTCTAAATTTTGTATCTATAATATACTTAAGCGTTCAATAATTTAACTTTAATTTCTAAATAAATATTGGTATGAAAATTTATATTGCAGCTATCTGAACAAGTGTGACAGTAACGCGTGAATGAAGATCTCTTTTAACTAAAATTAAAAAAATTACAAGTTAGACTGTCAGTGCTTAACATTCGTTGTCATGTAAAATATTTTCAATTAACATATTTCTACCTGACTGTACAACCGTTAACATCAACATACTCTGTACTAATTCACTTCGTACTCGTAACACATTCATAAAATATTGAAAACCGAACTACGATACTCTATTTCGATTCAGGAATCCTTTAAATGTTATAATTATTTATTATAGACAATGTCACAAATCACTTACTGACATTTCACGATCGTGTTTTGCGGTGAGTAAGTTTGTCTAGAGAATAGTTGTACAGCACTGTCACGGTAAATGAAATCCTTTTAACTAAAAGCATTTCATAGCGGAAAGGGCTGAGAACGACCGTTGAAGGGTTTACGAGCTTATTGTCTAAGGAGCTTTGCGAGTTATAAAGTGCGTCTCGAAACATCAGTTACTTTAAAAGCTTCGTAATTATTTTTTACTGTTGCGAACTTTTGCTATATTTTGTTGAAATGATTAGTTAATTCATTAATACTCGTTGTTTTCCAGGTAGGATATATAACATACATATATAATTGTATTTAACTAACATGACTGTATTTTTAAATATTGAAAAATTATAACAATTGAGTTTCATGCTGGTTAAAATCGGTAAAATCTACTTTCCGTTTCGGTGGTAGCTTCACTTGATATAGTTGTTAAATGACGATTTACAATTATAAAATCTACCTACTCAAATAAAATAAATTTTGATTCTATTACAGAACTATTGAGATAAAAATAAACTATAATTTGTACAAATATAGCCAAAACTGTTTTGTTACATTAAAGACTTAAACTTCGCAAATATTCGCGTCGGCCTCGTGTTTCGTTCAGTTTTTGTGATCATAGCGTTCAACAAATATTTTGGCATGTTTTAGTCATGTAAAGGTTAAATCCCATGTTTGCATGACGTGTTTGTAATATTTGCTGGAAAATATTTGATCGTAAATCGCTACACAAACACACTTAGCCAATTGTAATGCCGACATTACAGAAGTAAACAGTCAATTGATTCAAAGTGAAGTCAAAGAGCATGTAAATACTATTTGGTAAATAATATTTTAAAAGCTTAGTAAAAGGGCTTCTTTTTGATTGTTTAATATTTTTGATTAAGCCACAATTGTATTATGGCATTCAAAATCTTAAAGATATTACAAAATGTGATCAAAAAATATTCTAACCCTTGTTTTTTTTTTAAATATTATTCGGTGCTAATCACGCAATTAAATAGAAGTTCATGCCTTCATAATTAGTTTAAGCTCCTAAAAATTATTAATCTGTCAGGCAATCGCGGATTGCTAGTTTTAAATTAAGTAGTTTAACTTACCACATGACCGTGAGGCAATCTGGAGGTCTCTTGCAGCAGTGACCCAGGTCTACGTCCACTGATGGTACCACCCGACTGTAAAATAGCTCCATTGTCCGTGCTCCGCAATCGTGGTGACTCCGTAAGTACCGGTAATACCTGGAATATTTATTTATACATTTTACATAAGAATAATTACAAGCCGTGTGCATTGTCAAAGAGTCGAGATAGCCCAGTGGTTAGAACGCATGCATCTTAACCGATGATTGCGGGTTCAAACCCAGACAAGCACCGCTGAATATTAAAATGCTTAATTTATGTCTATAATTCATCTTGTGCTCGGTGGTGAAAAAATGAGATTCTGCCACATCTGTATTACATTAGTGTGTGTGAAAATAGTCAAGCATGAAGCTTATCTATTGCTGTGCATAAAATGTTGAGGGTATTGGTTACTAAAAAAATTATCGAAATTATTATAAGTTTAATAATCTCCCACACATCTGGTCTGGTCTGGTCTGGTCATCTGATATTTTAATAGGAATATAAACACGGTACCTTCGGCGCGTGTCGCAGTGGCTCATGAGGCAGGGTGTGGGCTCGTCGAGCGCGCTGCTCCGCGCCCGGCTGGCTGCCTGCCTGGCCCATACTATGCTTCCTTCTACGGCTTCATCTGAAAGGCAAATTAAGCACATGAAATCTCACTGGTAACTGTCCGGTTTAGAATCTTCAATGTCTGTTTAAGATTCAGATCTTCAAATCATTACGTCATCTTAGCACTATTCAATTTAAATATTTAATTAAATAAATAGGATTACTATAAAATAAGCCGGTCGGACGGTGGTAGTAAAATTCAACTTTGATAGTATTCATGATAAGAGGTTATCATTAAAGATTACTGTCCCTTCGGAGAGTCATAATTTATGGAATAAATCTAAGAAATCATAATTAATTGATTCTTAACTTTCTCTTCGGATGAGTTGTATCGAAGTTACAAAACTATCAAAAATCGACTTTTATGGATTAAGTTATATTTAAAAATAATCGTATTCATAAAACGTTATCACGCGCCGATTAAGTCATTATTTTTGTGGACATATTCATAAGTAAGTACCGAAATTTGTCAGATAATGAAAAATAGTAAATTACATAAAATATAAATCTATTACTAATGACTACAATGCTTTAGACATAGCAAATAAAAAAAAAAAAACAAAATACTGAATTAGGTACTCTCACAAACATTCTTATTTTAAAATCTTTTTTTTTTTAATAGGATCTAAAATATTTGGTATGACGAAGGCCACCCATGATTCTATCCTAACTAACTAAAACCAATAAAAAGTAACGACTTATTTTATTATCCATCCCAACTATGTCAAACGTTATGTGAGGCTTAATAAAGATATAATTATTTTAATAATCTCAGATTTATGAGTGAAAGGGTTCACAAGGCGCTAATGAGGTAACATTTAAATGTATTAGAAACTTGTAGGATATTATATAATATTAAATTATTACTTTAACTTGTATGTATATGTAGTTAATTGATATAAGGCAATTTGAAAACTCCTGCTTTAAAAGGCTATTTTATAAGGTTCAGATTTAAGTAATATCGATGGCGGTTTCGATTTTTCACCAATAAGAATAGTTTGACAGAAATCAGTCAGAAGGACGTCATAATATTTCCTGCCTTAAGATTGGCAGAGATTAGTAATTAATAAGAGACTTCATACTTCTTCATATTATGATAGACAATTTGATTTGTAAAGCTTAAGATATATTAGTAGTAGTTAAGGTAATTTAATCGTGTCGTATGACAACGTGTACGCGCACCCGGCGTGACCTAACTTAGCAATGCGCAGGTTGTAGTGTCAAGGTCACGTGCGCCCGCGCCGGTGCGCAGTGCATCGTTTGTAAACAAATCAACATTTATATGCGACACAGTTATGTTGTTTATTGGATAACTACTAACTGGTAGTTAATCATTACGTTATTTTTATATATATTTCAAGGTCTGACGATTCTAAGTTATTTATTGATATTTGTTTCTTAGCTATTTAGGTCTATTTATTATGTAGTTTAAGAGTAATTATTACTTGCCTTCTATGTATCTATATGTTATATGAATTGTTAAACTTAATAAAAAAAACTCATTGCAGCCCTCAGCTTTGTTTTCAAGCGGTTGAGTGATGTTTAAGGCATAAAAAACCTATGTTTGGTTCACTTTGGTCTTTATGTTTCTTATATTACTTTCATATTTATAGTTATTATAGTGACGGTTCATATATGCCTACTAATAAACTATGTAAATTAAACTATCAAATGAATACCCGTAGACAGTACGTTACTATACTCATTTTTAATTGTGAAACACGCTTTGTTTTTTATTTTAATTATTGTTGTTTAAGTGGGACGTGTGCTTTCATACAGAGCCATTAACAGCGCCGACAGCTGATTGACGCGATAATCACTGTATCGCAATTGTTTGTATGTATTCGTAATAATGTAACGTTCGTTTGAAAAAAATATTGCTAAATATAATGTATGAGATGATGGCGGTCTTGTTTTGACAACTATGGGTGTATTGTTGTACATTGGAAATGTATTTACCGAGATATAGATTATTAGTTATGTAAGTATTATCATATAATCATTCATGTGTGTAAGCATCTAAACAAATACCATACATATAATAGTTGATCCTACGGCTTTACCAGCGCTAAATTTATAAGACAGAATTTTCAACCGCCATTCTATGCCATTTTTTTTTGTTTTTATATGCATAGATTATGTCTATAATGTAATATATTATTGGTTTAAATTTAAATTGCGTGGTGAGAATATTTAAAAGTAACCACAGAACAACAAAGTTAGTAATCCAGTTTACTGACTATAAACAAATGCATTAGTCGAGTAACCTAATACATTCTTCAAGAAAAATGTACAAAGTAAGAAAACCTTCGTCAGTTTTCAAATTCATTCCTTTATCAAGTCTTAAACTCTTAGTACCTTTTGAATCTAAACATCAAATCATAGCGACGCAATATGTCATTCTCGATCGGTAAAGCAGATTATCGCTCATATAGGGCACACGAAAATAGATCTTAAGGTGACGAAGCTTTTGTTACCCCGACTGTACATATTAGGTTACTCGACGCTGCTCATAAGCTACTGGAGAATACTGTTAACTAGGTAAGATTTAATGAAAAACTATTAAAAGAAGTACAGTTACAATTTAAAACACGTGAAGGTTTAAGTCTCAAATTATGTACGAGAATATACTTCATCCAATTTTAATTCCGGTATATCATTATGATGGAACGTAAAGTAACAAGTAACAGACCGTAAATTTCCCACTGCTGGGCTAAGGCCTCCTCTGCCATTAAGGACAGGGTTTGGAACATATCCGACCACTCTGTTCCAATGCGGGTTGGTGGAATGCACATGTGGCAGAATTTTGATGAAATTAGACACATGCACGCGTTCTAACCACTGGGCCATCACAGCTCAGTTATTGAACATATTGAATAGAAATATTGAAATCGGTGAAATTCTATCGCTCGAACGGCTCTCAAAGTGTCGTACAGTGACGAGTGTCATTATTAGTGGTAATGGCGAGCGGCGCAAGCGAGAAAAGCATATGGAGTAAAAGTTTAAATACCCGGACTTACAGTGGTCAATAGGGTTGCTGAAATGTGCGAAAGAAACGAAAATACTTTTGAATGTTACGTATGTGAAAAATATTGTGAATTCCATATAAGATTTTAAATTAACATGGTTATTTTTATTACTCGTGTATTGCCTCGTTAACAAGACATTCATAGATAATGTATATCGAATTCATATATATGTATATGAAATATCGAACTCAACCAATTAAAAATAAAATAAATGGTAAATATCCCGTATTTAATAACAATTTTGTAATAAAATAATTATTGATACCATGAACATTGTTGTAATATACTGTAATCGAATATAGTATTATTATATATATTATTATACAGATTTTACATTTATCATCCATAGAGAATAAGAGGTAGCTACCGCGCACCTATCAGGTATTCCGAATAGCATTATTTTATATTGCTCTATGGTTTGAAGACCTTTTGAGCAAAATTCATGAAGAGAACGGATATGACGTCTCAGAAATAGCGAGTGACCCATTTGCAGTGAAAGGAATGCTAGATATTAATCTGCTATCACTAACAAAGACTCATCGGGACGGCCCAGCGATGTTTGACGTACATTTGTATGTATTCGCTGTCCCTCCATTTGAGACTTCATGCCATTCTTAATTATTTAAAAAAGCAACCATCCATACTAGTTGCAAAAAGTCTATATATTTATATACTAAATTAATTTTAACGTCATAATGAAGCCTACCTGACTGTCACCACTGCCCACAGAATTGTTAGAGTTACAAATATCATATATCATCATCATTCCTAACTAGCGACCCGCCCCGGCTTCGCACGGATGTAATGCTAAGTATACGACAGATTTTTTGTTTCTTTAGTATATTTTTCATGTATTATTTACAAAAACCTTCCCTTCGAATCACTATACCGATTTAAAAAAAACGCAGCGAAATTCGTTGCGTAATTTTAAAGATCTAAGCATATATAGTAAGTATAAAACACAGGTACATATATGTATCTACTTAGTTGTACCTGTGTACCTTGGGAAGTAAGGTGTTACGTCCCTTGTGCCTGTAGTCATACTGTAGTATAATTCCAATGGAATGACGATGCCTTGGACATACGACGTTTATTTAATTTTATTTGATACGCGCAACGATTTTATGATTTTCTGTAAAATCTTCTCTTTGTTTGAATACTTATTTTTGGATTCGAATTAATTATTTTACTATTCATACAGACTTTGTGTATGGAATATATAAGGTACCGAATTGTTGGGTTCAATATTAACTAGTTGCCACATGACACATAATATGAGTACAATCAGGCTAAATAACAGTATGTATATATAGGTGGATAAAAGTACGAAGTAACATCTTAATTTTTCATTTATTGTGTATGTATTGGGAACATATTTGAGTATTTATTGTGGTCAGGCTAAGGTCTTGAGGAACGTTTGTTTCCGCTTATTCTTCCACCCTGTTCCAATATACGTTGGTGGAAACAAAGGTGATTATCATCCAACACATGCAAGTTTCTTTACGACCCTTTGCTTCAAATTCAATTGTGTTTTCTCGGATTTGAACCTGCAACCTGAATGAAGGTTTCATTTAATATTAACATTTTCTAGTACCTTTTGGTCTCGTGATAAGAGATAGTCCTTAAGATCTTTGAAAGATTTCCCTATGTGTTTTTATTGTAATTTGTTATGATCGTGAGGCAACCCTAACTAATGAAGGCAAAAGTGCATAGCAATGGAGCATTTTCTCTATTCACAGAGAAATGTCTTCGCGTTGCGCCCGCGCACGAAGCGAGACACTTTCCTTATATGCATTTAAACGCAGTGATAATGCGTGTCTTAATAACAAGGTTCGATGGCAATATATTCACTGAAAATAAATGTGCTTTATATATATTATATAATACATTGCTTTTTTGTGACGGGTTTGATTTTTTTTTCAGATACAACAACGACAACAACAACGACAGCCTGTAATTTCCCACTGCTGGGCTAAAAGCCTCCTCTCCCTTTGAGGGGAAGGTTTTGGAACATATTCCACCACGCTGTTCCAATGCGGGTTGGTGGAATACACATGTGACAGAATTTCTATGAAATTTGTCACATGCAGGTTTACTCACGATGTTTTCCTTCACCGCTGAGCACGAGATGAATTATAAAGACAAATTAAGCACATGAATCAGCGGTGCTTGCCTGGGTTTGAACCCGCAATCATCGGTTAAGATGCACGCGTTCTAACCACTGGGCCATCTAGACTCGTCGTTTTCAGATAATTAATTTAAAAATATAGGATAGATGGAGTTTTGTCAAATGTTGGAAAAGAGTAAAGAGTTTCTTTCCAATTCCTTTCGGTCTACATCTACATCCGGAACCGGCGGTTGCACTACGTTTAGTATAATTCTGTAAATTTACAAACCATAAGTGCTTGTAAAAGCCTTGACTTGAGTTGATTTCGAGTAACATAGTTTTAAGAAATTTATTAGGTATAACTAGAGAGCGACGGATTTTACTAATTTATCTATAATGAAAATTGTAAGATTAAATTTAGAATCATTATAAATATTATTCTAAATTCTACGTCGTCTCAAATTGCATCAGCTGGGTAGGACTGGTTGAGTACCTTTGTTCCTTTGTGTTAACACCAGGAAATGACGCGAGCTGAGAGCATGAAATACAGCGTCACACCATACGAGTGTAGTCCCATGTCTTACTTATTTAAAATAAAAGTAGTTACTAAATTTCCCCTCCAAGCACGAGATGAATTATAAACCAAACACTTGAAAAATGAATGTTGTTTGCCCGGGTTTGAACGTGGAGTCATCGATTGAGATTCAAGTCTTCTGATTACTGGCCCATCATGGTAACGTCAGTTATAAATGCAAAATTTTAGCTGAACTTATCTGAATGAAAATTTGATAGATACAGTTTACAGTATCGAAAAACACATAGAATAGTTTTCCTGTAATCTCACACGAAGCCCCATATATGAATTTACTTGGTGTAGGGTTTTGTGCAAGCCCGTCTGGGTAGGTACCACCCACTCATCATTTATTCTACCGGCAAACAACAGTACTTAGTATTGTTGTGTTCCGGTTTGAAGGGTGAGTGAGCCAGTGTAACTACAGGCACAAGGGACCTAATATCTTAGTTCCCAAGGTTAGTGGCGCATTGACGATTTAAGGAATAGTTAATATTTCTTACAACGTCATTGTCTATGGGTAATGGTGACCACTTACCATCAGGTGGCCCATATGCTCGTCCGCTAAGCTATACCATAAAAAAAAATGAAGAATTTGGTAACAAGTTGCAATAAATTGAGTTATTTGCGATAACACTGTTAATCATATTTGTGAAAGCGTTCGTATTTAACAACAAAACGATCGTGACGGATTAACGTAAGTCTTTTAAACAATAACGAATATAATATTTGATAACCACTATTAATTACGGGTCACGGCATGTTATGAAAGCCTTTCGTAACATTACCGTAACTGGGATTCGTACTGGCGGCTAATTATATTAGCTATAAATACTAGTCAATTAACAATTAAAACAAGTCAGTTAATAACAGCTGATACAAGTTTTGTACAAATATGTGAATTAATGGCTTACAACATGTTATTAAACACTAGGTGGGTTTGTGCAAGCCCAAGAATGTACCATCCACACATTAAGTATTCTATCACCAAACAATAACAATTAGTATTATTGTTTTCCGGTTTGAAGGGTGAGTGAGCCAGTGGTATAACATCTTAACTTCCAAGTTTCGGGGCGCTTTGGTGATCATTTACAGACAGATGCCCCATTTTTTTCCTTATTTAAAGAGCTTGGTCAAACAAATGACTAAGGCACTCTGTACGTATTCCTTCACCAGAAAACTGGACTTGAGACATGATAATCTGGATCATCTAACTCCAAACTAAGTCTTTCAAGTTTATAACGACCCCTAATACCCACGGACAACAAATATAACCTATATGAAATAAAAATAAAACATCCCAAGATTCTGATACGTGGATGGTCAGCTGAGTCAGCTGAGTCAGCTGAGCTATTAGAATTTTCTGTCAATTAATACTGGATGACAATGATGACGAAATACGCGATAAATGAGTGTCGCGCCAGTTAATCGGACTTTGATCAACGTTTCCGAAACTGGCAGTCAGTCACTGATATTATAAATGTGAAAGTAACTATCTGTTTCCTTATCAAAAGACTAAGTCACTGCAGTTATCTAGTGAAATTTGATTTAGACCCTGGGCTGAAACTATTTCTTATCTATTTTAATGTATATTCCATATATGCATTCAAATATTAAAAAGTGGAAGATATTGCTTATCAACCGACTTAAAATAGGAGGAGGTTATGAATTCGTCTGTATTTTTTTTGTATGTAAAAAATCAAAATCATATGTTCTTTATTCAAACAAGCTCATAAAAGCACTCTTAAATCGTCATATCCAATCATTTATCTGAACATCCAATTGTAAAAAAAATTTGATAAGCGATTTTATTGCTTAGTGCTTTAGTCATATTTGTCACTAGGATCGTTAGTACCATAAATAATCGGTCGCGGGTAACTGATACATATTACTAGTGGCTTTTATGTATTTAAGGGTTATTTTTGTTTGTTCGTTTATATGTCTGAGAGTGACAGAGATTTAAAAGATTGTGTTAATGTTTGACCATACAAAGACAGTGTTATTCTGTTAAAACTGACATTTTATCTTACTTATGAAATCTTGAAAGCTGACGATCCCGTGATAGCATTAAAAGCGTCTTATCTTGTAAAGTGATGATTAAAAACTGCATATACAAAGTATATTTTGAATATTTATTTGCTTTAAAGATACCTCTGCAACTGTCATTGTAAATGTCAAAATTGGGAACTATTTGAAGGAAAGAGATGCAGAATACGGATAAGGTTTTTTATTCATTTAGAGATTAATATTTTTTAAGAATGCTGTGAATATTCCCTAATAGAAAACTAAATTGGGATAAGATCAACTGTCCACTGAACGGACTCGGCACAACATAGCTATAAAATAATATTTGCTATACGAGACATAGTTCCCAAGTCAAGTAGCACAGCGCAAAGTACCTACAACGTCAAACAATTATCATAACGCGTGGGCAATAAAAAGAGGCATACAGAGGTACAGTCAAACACAAAGCTTGTTAAGAATTAATATCAATACGTACGTGGTTGTATTCCGACTATCAATGTCTCGTAATTTTTGATTTATATGATTTTATATGGTCGAAAAGGTACATCTTCCCTGAATATATCGACGTTTCAAAAAGGCTTCATTGTGAAGTTTACTTGAATAATAACTATTAAATTGATTTGATTTAATAAAAGTTATCTATTGTGTAGATTTCATTCAGATCTATTCCGACGTTCTAGAGTAATTGAATAACAAACATCCATTCAATCTTTATTATTTATAAGATTAGTAAGATTTAAAGATAAAAAAGATGTTCTACAAATGACTACAATATGATTTTATTACAATAGGTCAATATGTTACGGTCGCGTTCGCCTGACTGTACTCAAAGTCACCGGTTCTTGTCCTATTTAGATGTACATATTTAAATTAGTTCACATAAATAAAGCTAAATACATAATTAAACTTAATATTGTTTTGTTTGTTACTTATTAAAAAAGAGATTTTATAAATATTATTTAATATTTATATTTATCGCATTTACTTTAAAATGTAAGTGATCCGCAAATATCATGATATTATTATAATCCATGACTCTTTGTGTGAGCATCGCCAACGGAACGGAAATTGTACTGTAGAACTACAAGGAGGTTTTAAATTGTTATTGAATTGAATGGTAGGCATATTTGTTTATAACATTTAAGGTCAATTTATAATACAAAAAGCACAAAGTCTGCGAAGAAATAAAATACAACTTATCGCCCGCGCATTCGTTCGCGTTTAATGGGTTTGGGTGTAATTTGTTAGTCATAGAAAGTATCCTATAATTTGGAATTCAAGTTTGATTTATACCTAATTGTATTAAATTCGGTCTCGTAGTTTGGTCTTGAAAGATCAACAGTCAGAAAGATAGAGGAATAAGGATCAAAATATAAAATAAATTCACTAGAAAACTTCTCTTTGGAATAGACGAAGTCGCCCCGCTCAGTAAGAATGAAACGAGTCAGTCTGGTGATCTTAATTTCTGTTTATGCGACTCCTGTGGGTCGCTGATGTATTGCCGTCTGCTTAAACAAAATACTAACTATAAATAGCTCGGCATTTTTCACGCGACTCAAGATGAGATTAATTTAAATATTTATAGTGTTTCACTTTAAAAAGGAGAACAGGTTTGAGGTTGTTTGTCACGAAGAAGATTTTATTCTGTGAAATTTAACAGATCAGAATGATTAGCAGGTTTTTTTATTCACTTTTAATGTTACAATTTCAAGTGAGCTTCGTTTTGCGAATATGGCACTTGACTAATAACTTCTTACACCTGCAATTAAACTGGATAATGTAACTCCTTCTCTGCACACCAACGTTCCTCAACTAGTTGAGGAGTCCTTTGCATTTTATATACAGTAGTTACTATTTTTTTGACATTTGGACTCCATTTTGTAAACATTTGGACGAACTAAGAGTGACTGACCACTTACACTCATAGACAGTAGAGCTGTAAATGATTCTCCTTCAAGCCTTCACTGGCTCAGTAACCTTCGTTTTGGCAAATTATGTGATGAGTGGGTAGTACCTACCGAGACGGGCTTGCTCGATAACCTACTCCGAAAATTACTCCGAAATTTACTACTAACATAATCTAAATATTTATTTTTATATTTTGCAATATTGTTTTACTAATTTTACAATTATCATGTTTAGTGATACTTTGTATCATGGTTTGGATTCCGTTGAGTGTCAGTAGGCTGCGCATAATTAAAAAGCGTAAAATTTCACTTTCCACGAATTTCATTGTAGTACTCATATCAATTTGAATGACAACCTTTTATTGCTATAGCTGATCGTTATCGCGAATGAAACATCCCGACCCTGGGTCAAGGAGGAAGGCAGATGAGCGCTTTCACTTTTAGTCACGACTACTATTTTTAAGGATTTATGACACAATCGTTAGAAGTAGGAATATTTACAATGCAATGGATAAAATGCTCAGTAATAATAATACTGAGCATTTGAAGACCTCCCTGGTTGTAGTGTGTACTCCTGTTTTCAAAGGTACACCGGTTCGATTTTCACCGAGTAGATGTAGAAGAATTTTATTAGTTTCTATGTTGTCTTGTGTTTGGGTGTTTGTGGTACTTCTGATTTTTCATAACACAAGTGCTTTAGCTACTTACATTGGGATCAGAGTAATGTATGTTATGTTGTCCAATATTTATTTATTATAATAATAGCAATATATATCGTTATAATTGTTTATTTGATACCGTTCCTTAATGGATGACATCTGAAATAAATATATACAATACTTTTACTTCAAGAAGATTTTTTTTAGAAAAATATGCCTAAGCAAATATCGGTTATAACTTATTTTAACGGCTCAGAAGGAAGAGCCTCTTCATTACCAAATTCCGTGTCCCCTAAATCCCTAGGATTAGCAGCTCGTACTTAAGGACCATTCAACGTATGTATTTCTGATATCTCAAGTTGTGAGACAAAACATTTTCAACCAATATAAGTGGATTGATCTAGCTGCGCACAGTGGTCTTAAACATGGTTATAAATTATCTCGGCGTAGTCGGTTAACTGTATAAACTCCACACACACTTCCTACATACTTATAAACCAATTTCATTAAATGAGTGACCAATAACATTAATATGCATCGATCAAATGACACGCTGCGCGGCGCAAGTTCCAATGCGAAGTTATTACTTGACCCGATGCTGTATTATTGAGCGTAACACAATTTCCGAGGCATTAGCGGAACAACAGTCAGTTCGTTACAAATAAATGAATTCGCTCCTGCATCGCCGGCGGGCGTCATTAAGATGTTAACAGTTATGCGCCGGCGCACGGACGCGGAAAATTATTCTCTCGGAGCTTCCGCGCGCCATCTTGCGATCGTATTGGCATATTGGTCAATGTTTTTGCAAACGTCACGGCTTCTTGGTTCGGGGTGAATGAGAATATTAGAACGTGTAGTATGATGACCTTTTTATTATATATGTATAGTCGGGGTAGGAAAAGGTTCGTCACCTTAAAATCTATTTTCGTGTGCTCAGTATGAGTAATAATCTGCTTTACCGATCGAGAATGACATATTGGGTTGCAATGATTTGATGTTTAGATTCAAAAGGTACTAAGAGTTTAAGACTTGATAAAGAATTAATTTGAAAAATGACGAAGGTTTTTTTTACTTCGACTGTACATTCTGAGAATGAATTTGTTTTAATTTATATGGAAAGTGTTAATATTGTTAATAACAGGACTTCAAGCTCACCTAAGAATCGACATCATGAAAACGTATATAACTTCATTCGTGACAACGCACGGCATATCTCATTTTCTTGATATAACACAATAATGTTTAAAGTCATCGCTTCAGCGCTAAATCTGTTGAGTAAATGTCAAGAATCAATCAGCTTAAAGCGCTAAGTGCTGCACGAGAAGACAGGTAATAACCATTGATTGATTCTTGGACGATTTGTGCGAAAACGCTGAGCTTTGACATTTATAAAGTTGCAAAAATGAATATGTACATATATAATTTTTGTGACTGAAACTATTTAATTTAAACAAATTTAGAATGAATCTATGATATATAAAATGTTATATAGTTTGTGAAGTTTGTGAAACCAAGTGAACCGAATTTGATGAAATTTGGTACTATACTTGAACGCCAATAAAGACATAGGTTCCTTTTTTTCCCTAACACATTTAAACCAACCCGTAAAACGCGAGCGCAGCCACGGGCGAGAACTAGTCGTTTATATGTATATTCAGTCACGAACTCCGTCAAACTATCGGCGTTTTTGTAAAGTAACCTTAACAAATATAATCTAATTTGTATTTTTTGCCGTCTTTGCTCTTAGTCGCTTCACGCACACTAACTTGACCTTATACGCACGAATTGGTGACACTGTCAAAAGGTCAATGACACCGCTGCTTAGACAATTACCGATTTTAAAACGTCATAACAAATTGAAGAATAAAATGACTAATTCAATGCCGCTCCGTTATCTATAGTACATTTAATAAAATTGGAGTGTCTCTTTGTAATTCTAACATAACCACTTTTTATTAAATCCATATGTCATAAGACATGGTATATAAACCAATTTTTTTTTTAAATTTTGTCAGTCTGTTTGTTCGGCTTATCTTTGGAAAACCTGGATAACGATTTTGACAAGACTTTCACTGGTAGATGTAGCTGATTTAATAAGGAGTAACTTAGGCTACAACAATACAATTTTAGTAGTCACGGGAACAAGTAGTATACATATTTACATAGTATAATAGTGAACGAAAAATATATGGATTGTCAAAATCAAAAATCAAAATTCAAATAAACTTTATTCAAGTAGGCTTTTACAAGCACTTTTGAATCGTCATTTCTACTAATTTGTTTTACAATCATACTGGCCTCGTGTGACCTAGATTTAAACTATCATTTGCATAAAGTTTCGATTTCAATCTAACATAAAAAGGGTGGGAAAGTCCCATGGCTGCCATCATGCGTGTTCTAAATGCCTACAAGATGGTAACAATACCATCTAACTGATGATCATCGTGTAACTGTAACTCCAACATACACTGATTTAGGAGCAAGATGCTTCAGCTGTTAATTATTTTATACTGTTTGTATAACGTAAAACGTATGATCAGAACCACCACAGTAGGTTTAGAAGACTTGCTCTTACCCTACCGTAACTAATAATCGAAACATGGTTATTAGTTCCAAAAGCTAGAACAAACTCAAAAAATAGCCTCAACAAAAATATAACCTCATAGGGTCGCCGAAAGATTATTTTATTTAGTTGTTCTGAAAAAGAATTAAAAAAAACAAGATATTTTTAATCTGTGATATTATGAGACTTGGTACACTTTTTCAGTAGTATCGTTGAACTTTATTACATTTTAATAAACACATAAAATTAAGAACACGTGCTGTGAACGATATGCTCTCGTGAATAATTTAGACGTCAAAGCTAACAATCTGTGATTGCGCACGGGTTCTGTTTAAATCATCTGCAAAGGTGATAGAGTCATTCTTAACGTCGGCCTAAAAAGTGACCCAGTGTTACTAAATGTTGACTATTTTTTTTATGGTATAGATTGGCGGACGAGCATATAGGCCACCTGATGGTCACTTACCATCACCATCGCCCATAGACAATGACGCTGTAAGAAATATTAACTATTTCTTACATCGTCAATGTGCCACCAACCTTGGGAACTAAGATGTTATGTCCCTTGTGCCTGTAGTTACACCGGCTCACTCACCCTTCAGACCGGAACACAACAATACTGAGTACTGTTATTTGGCGGTATAATAACTGATGAGTGGGTGTTACCTGCCCAGACGGGCTTGCACAAAGCCCTACTACCAAGTAAGTGACTATATCTTTAATATCAACGGTTGAACATTACCTCTTACGTCACAATAATTAAATATGGCCTTTTTAGCAAACGAATAATTCATTTCAATATAATATAGATTATACGAGTATATCAGAATATATTGAGGTACGTGCATTTTATCATATGAATTATAATATCTAATCAAAACACAGCATTCGCAAAAGTTAAAGTAGCCTAGCGATTGAGATGTAGTTTCATTCACTGAACGATTTGAACCATAATATTAATTCAAAACAACACAAGCATAACGTTATCCGTGTGGATAATTTTCATACGAATGAAATACACATTCATTACCATTCCCCGCCGGTTTCCGGCATCGCATCGACGGATCGCAGATGTGATTCCGGCTGAATAGCTGGATAAATAGTTCAAAGTCGGTTAGTCGCCTAAACAGACTACTGAAACGCAGACAACGCAAATGCTTCATTCAAAAGATCAACGACAATTACAGTTCAATAACTACCTTACCGACAAACAGTACTTTGTGCCGCTCCGTTTTAAAGGTTTAGTTAGCGTAATTATAGTTAAATAGACATTACCCGCGTCACAGATACCATAGTTGGCGACTCATTGACAGTATCAGAATGGTTTGAACTTAGACAATATCTGTGGTTAATGTGCGCTTACAGGAAAACTTTTATCGAGAAAGTCAGTTTTATTAGTTAATAATGACTTTGTGTAAAATCTTGGAAATTTATTTATTATATGAAATAGGTATTCGGACGAATGAGCCACTTGATGGCAAGTGGTAATCATCATACATCACCAACGTGCCACCTAACTTGGTACCATGGGACCTGCTTGGCGTTACAATACACGATGGATGTGTGGTACCTACCAAAAGAGCAAAGTAATAACCATGGAAGCTTCACTTATTTGGAAAATGACGATTCAAAAGTGGCCGTAAAAGCCCACTTGGATAAAGTATGTTTTGATTTTGATTTTGATTGCCAATATAATAAATTACTGGTTTCTGCCAGCTACTTAGTCCACGTGTGGGTTGCTTTTGTTGCAGCAGGTGTTCTGTCGCTTTCCATATCATTCCGTATGCAAAAATTCACGATAATCAGCTGAGTAGTTAACGAGAAAATGAAACCAATAAATAACGATGTCGCTTTTTAAACATAAAGTTATATTAAGAGACATTTATATTTCCGTTTAATATCACAAAGCGCTTTTTATTTATGACATTTCTTATATTATTAATCAAAAAATGTATCACCATAAATAATACATGTTATTAAAGGTGCACATGGCACTCATACTTATTATATAAATGAAATTCATTTCTTTATTACACTTGCATATTCAGAAATATCTTTTGAGGTCATTGACCTTATTTTGGCAATATAAAAGTTAAATTTGAAATATGTAAATATTTTTATTATTTAGGCACTGAAATATTTAGTCTCTGCGGAATAATTTGTGCAGGTTTTTAAAGTAAAATAAGATATATAATATTATTTGCCACAGAATATAAAACTTGGGTATTCTAAGTACCATAACAGTTAATCTAGTTTTCACTTTCCATGTAATATGGTGAAACAAACATTGGTTTAAAATAAACAGTCTTACGTTCTAGTAATGTATAATAGTTGCTTTCGCGGTGGCTTCGTTTAAGGGTATTGGTTGTCACGTGTTAGGCAAAAAAGTAACCTTTGTCTATCCTTGAAGTTGAATTTGCTACATACCAAATTTCATAAAATTCGGTTCAGCGGTTTAGTCGTTAAAGGTCGACAGACAGACAGACAGAGATACTTTCACATAGAAATATATATTTGATCTTATTTGGACAAATATTTCATAATGGTGTGTTTAAAATAATCTGATTTTGTATCACGATTAAAGTGTTTAATAATTGTATAAATTCCAGTAATATTAGTTTAACAGTATCTATTTTAATATCCGCAAACCCGCAGGTAAGTATTTATAATATAACTCAAAGTAAAAAAAAACAGATAGATAGTCAAAAATCTACCACCGTGCACCGTTTCGGAATTTAATACCTCAGACCTGAGAAGAACCGGGGCGAAAGAGAAAAAAAATGAAGCTGTAATTGCAGACTCTGTTTAGTGAATACTCTGTGCAGTCGATGAGCTGAGAAATGTTCGAGAGTCGCCGCAGCGTCTGAGTCTGTATCGGCAACCTGTTCCCAATGGAATGCTTCCCTTGAAGTTTCCTTTAATTATTACTCACATTGTTTATGAATGTGTATAATTTATATCGCCGTACTGTTATTTGTGTATCAATTTGTGTAGTATACATATTTCTTAGGTATTTTAAATGTTTCGATTGCTTCCTATGTTATTTATAGAAGAATAGGGCTATTTACGTAAAGAATGATTGCCGATTGTAGTTTTAGTAGTTTTTAATAGAATATTAGTACCATTTTTATTAGGAAATGTATATATTTTCTTGTAGCTGGAGACCAACTATGTATTAATATTATTCGTTAGTTAAATCGACGGCTGTGTGGTCGTTTACAGTTCCAAATAAGCGTAGTATAAATCATTTCAAATTTAAGAAATGGTAAACCGAAAAAAAAGGCGACCAAATGGCGACCAGTGGTGAGAACGCGAACCAAACCGATGGTTGCGGGTTCAAACACAAGCAAGCACCACTGAGTATTCATGTGCTCAATTTGTGTTTATAATTCATCTCGTACTCAGCGGTGTTGAAAAAACTTGCATGTGTCTAATTTTATCAAAATTCTACCACATATGTGGAATGCTTACCCGCAATGGAATAGCGTGGTGGAATATGTCCCAAATCTTCTCCTCAATGGGAGAGGAGGCCTTAGCCCAGCTGTGGGAAATTTACAGGCTGTTGTTGTTGTTATTCGTTATCCATAATTGTTAACAGCTGATTCCAATAAATATTAATCATATACAAATCCATGCGGACGTAAAACGCAAGACCATCTTCAGCGAGAGCTCCCATTACGTCAAACGCTCGTCTGCATATCTGTTACAACGCAAACTATTGATCCAGCTATTCATACATTAGCATATTATACCGGTCATCGACAATCAGAGCGTATACTAACACCATTATACTCGTATATGAGTCTCACAATACACGGACATTAAAAAACTTTAGTATTCCGGTCTATGAAAACGTCTGTCATTTCTTGATAGGATTTATATATAATAGCTAGAATTTACAATTTAAATAGAAACGTCCCAGGTTTGAATACCGATTCTTTAAATATCTTTCTGTGATGGCTCAAATTCAGGAAACACGCAGATTTTTATGCTATGAGTTGGCGAACGAGCATATTGGCCACCTGATGGTAAGTGGTCACCACCGCCCATAGACAATGGCGCTGTAAGCAACATTAATCGTTCTTAACATCGCCAATTCGCTACCAACATTGGGAATTTAGATGTTATGTCCCTTTTACCTTTAATTACACAGGCTAACTCATCCTTCAAATCGGAACACAACAATTCTAAGTACTATTGTTTGGGGGTAGAATATCTGATATGTGGATAACCTACCCAAACAGGATTACACAAAGTCCTACCACCAGTTTAAATTTGTATACATGTAATTTCAAGTCATGTAACAAAAGATATATAAAAAAAAAATATAAGGATTTCCAAATATAAACATGAGACTCGAGTTGAAGGTCCGAAGCAAACATCGGAAACTTGTGAAATCTCACACGAGCCTGCGGTTTGAGGAACATCATTGGATCCTGCTCCGTGTTTACTTTGATGGCCGATAAGTATTATCGAAACAAATATAAGATAAGGTTATTGGTACTGCAGAGCTCATACTTAAGGACATATGTTTATGTTATTTTTATGACATGAGCATTGGGGCATTTAAATATTCCTGCCCTTCGAGCATCGAACGAGCATCGTTAGGAAACCCGAGTGTTGGTTACATTTGGTTTTGGCAATTCACTTTGATATTTGTCATTTAAATGCACAGACAAATGACAACCAACACCCTTAAACGCGAGCATAGCCGCGGGCGACTACTAGTATAATTAAAAAGTCACAAACAACAACAGCCTGTAAATTCCCACTGCTGGGCTAAAGGGCTCCTCTCCCATTGAGGAGAAGGTTTTGGAACACATTCCACCACGCTTTTCAAATGCAGGTTGGTGGAATGCACAAGTGGCAGAATTTCGATGAAATTTGTCACATGCAGGTTTCCTCACGATGTTTTCCTTCAGCGCTGAGCACGAGATGAATTATAAAGACAAATTAAGCACATGAAACAGCGGTGCTTGCCTGGGTTTGAACCCGCAATCATCGGTTAAGATGCACGCGTTCTAATCACTGGGCCATCTCGACTCATTAATTAAAAAGTCAATTACCTAATTTTAAGTTTAACGTAGACAGCACAAGAAACCAGTAACCAACAACTAACATATTCTCCGTATGTTGCCCTTCTTAATTCCTTGTCTTAATGTAACATTACTTATTATCCGCGTGACACACTGACACGACACAATGATCACTTTTCCTGTGTTTGCTCTTCTTCAAGTTCTCTATGTATCGTCAAATATTGGTTCTCGTATCACATATCATCGATTAGTGTCAATAGTGAGGCGTGTTTGTATTGGGCACATTTGGAAAAGGTAAGATCTCTTACACCTGGCCCGACAATTTCTGACTTAAGAATCTATCGCGTACTGCGTTGCTATATTGGCAGCTATTTGTTCAGTGAACAAAACTTTTATCTGTGATCATTTTCATTGACTTTTTTAATACGTTTGATTACGTCTTTGTCTGTGTTAATTTACTAGATGAAATTTATACTAATATTACAAACGTGAAAGTAACTCTGTTTAACTGTTGCTCACGGGAAAATTCTGAAACGAATTTGAGAAAATTTGATATATAAAATAAAAAAAGTAAAGTAACAGCCTGTGAATTTCTCACTGCTGGGATAAGGCCTCCTCTTCCATTAAGGAGAGGGTTTAGAACATATTGCACCACGCTGTTCCAATGCGGGTTGATGGATTTTGGATTGAATTTGAACATGAACCAACCTTAAATTTCATGGAAGGACTTTTTTATGTCTAACCTGACAATGAAATGTATATTTAATATACAGATATATTGATTGGATGAAAATCCACAGCAACTAAATCTACGATTTATTAACTGTATACCGTATGTTAATAGGTCGATATGACGTCACCGGGTAACAAATACACACTTTCAACAATACTAATATTAAATTTGTGAAAGTGACTCTTGTTAATATATAACTTTCTCACAATCTTTCAACCGATCATCTTTAAGCGCACGGACAGAGGGATTTGCATTTTTATTAGACATAACAAATTCCATGCGTGGTAAGTCACTCGAAAGCTCTTTTTATTATACTCAAAAGCGAAGACAGTATACAGGAAAGAATGGATTTAAATGAGGATAGAAAAGCAACAGTTGTAACTTATTTTACGACGAACGAGGAAGAAATATGGCTTGAAGTAAATGTGTCAGACAGAGATTTATCCACCAACTAGCAGTTGGGAAGCGTGAAGAAATCCGAGTCATCATTTTAACGGTAGAGGTTGCCCTTACTCGGGAGGAACATTTCTTAAATGAATCGATAACATTTTTCATTTTCGGATCATATCAATCCAATTCAATGAGTGAAATATTTAAAGAAACTAGCTATCTAAATACTGAATAACAAAAAGTCAAAGGTACATCACTAGTCAACACATAAATCTGTTATTGTAGACTTAACGCTAAACCGTTTAGTAAACTTCAAGGGAAAGAAGACCGGTCCCATTAGCACTGCGCCCGGCCCTGTGACATACAAACTGACCGGTTGATTTTATTATTAAACGCATATTTACGTTAAGATCTTGTAAAAATGTAAATTTTAGTGTCAGCGAACTTTAATGAAAATGTTTATCTTTTTTAAAACGATCTACGTGCCTTTGTTTGGTACTTAAAGCTTCAGGAATCAGTTTTTTGAACTCAAGTTCTAAGACTGTCGCGATTCAGATTTGACGACCTCCCTGGTCGAGTGGTGTGTACACCGGTTTTCATGGGTACGCCACTCCGAGGTCCCGGGTTCGATTCCCGGCCGAGTCAGCATAGATTATCATTTAGTTTTCTATGTTGTCTTGGGTCTGAGTGTTTCTGGTACCGTCGGTACTTCTTATTTTCCATAACACAAGTGCTTTAGGTACTTATATTGGGATCAGAGTTATGTATGTGATTTTGTCTCATATTTTATTTTTTATTAGAATAAGTCAAAGTTTCTGCCTGGCTTTGGATGATAAAATGTTTTTTTCAAAGGTTAATCAAATGAATAAATTTCCATAATCGAAGTCACTGTTTTCTAATGCTTTTTACATTTATCACCATCTTTAGGCGAACTGTCATCGGAAGATCATTATAAATTTCCCATTTAATACGATTCTACGAAGACTCTATTTCCTGTTTTATTGAATAACATACCCGACGCCATATAAGACTCGAACGAAAGTGCAAAGATGCATTTCACATCCTATTTTCTTTACTGGAAGTCTAATTAAATATCGAATGCACGTATTTTTTTCTCGACTATGACAAAAGCAGTTTAAATCATTTATCCGGCTTTAAATTGCTAATTATATTTTTAGAAACAAATCTGTACCAGTTAATTATGTTACCAATGTATGAGTGTCTATTTGATTTGTTTCGTATGTTACAACTCTATGTTAGTAGGTACTGGTAGTAACAGATAGCACTGTTTAAATTCAAGTTACTAAATCGCGCAGGCAATTTTTAGTTGCTGGGTATATATAGTCTAAAACCACAAAAAAATAATTTTAGTTATTATGGTACCCTGTTATGATTTTGAAATTATATTTATATAATAAAAATCTCTGTTTCAGGAATAATTAATTTCTCAGTCTTCCTCAACTATTCACGTAATATATACATAAACTTTCTCCTTGAATCTCTCTGTTCATTGATAAAAACCGCATTCAAAATCAAAATAAACTTTATTCAAGTAGGCTTTTACAAGCACCTTTGAATCTAATAATATTACAAATCGTTGCGTAGTTTAAAAGTTCTGAGCATACAGAAGGTGTGAAGCGACTATGTCTTATACTAGATAGCGGTGTAATAACGACTGGCTTCCCTCTTTCCTCTGGTTGAGCAAATGCTGTCGGAACTACTAGCCTTTACAGCGCTACCGGGCAAAGGTCGGGGTACTGGACCTCAACCTTGAAACTACATTACTCTTGGACTGATATAAATATACTTACAAACCCGATATAATACAAAAATAGGAGATTGATTAATACTGTAATAAGTTATATATATTTTTAAAATATGTAAGCAGACTGCCATATGAACCATCTGATGATCATAACTCTGTACTAACGATCTTGTTGAATTTTGTTGTTTCAAGAGGTCATGTTAACAAACGACACTACTGTTGAGGCGGCCCAGTGGTTAGAACGAGTGCATCTTTACCAATGATTGCGGGTTCAAAGCCAGGCGAGCACCACTATATATATGTGCTTAATTTGTGTTTATAATTCATCTCGTGCTCGGCGGTGAACGAAAACATCGTGAGGAAACCTGCATGTTTCCAATTTCATGGAAATTCTGTTAAATGTGCATTCCACCAACCCGCATTGGAACAGCGTGGTGGAATATGTTCCAAACCCTCTACTTAAGGGAAGAGGAGGCCTTATCTCAACATTGGGAAATGTCTAGGCTGTTACTTTACTTTACTTTACTACTGTTAATACGAATGCCAAATTAAAACGATAAAAATTTGCAAATACAAGTAAGTAGCTATGGATTAAGGACTGCCTGTCTATCTGTTTCCCTTTTTTTTAATTTGATATAATTTGGTTTGACGCAAGTTTGAACTGCAAGGTAGAACATAGACTTAGATAGTTACTTATAGATAGATAAACTTTTAAACGATTTACGACCAAATTCTCAAACGCGAGCGAAGTAGCGGGCGAAAACTATTCAAAAATAAATACATTTATTTTCTTGTTTCAGATATTGTGCAAATTGGAGTTGTCCTACGTGGCATTGTCTTTATTAATGTATAGCAAAACAAAGAGCAATCAGCGTTGTTTGATTAATCGTTTCTTTGTTAATAATTACTTGTGTAACAAATCTTTGATGTTTGAAATAATAGTTATTTTAAATAAAGCTAGAAATAGCTTAGTTGAGTTGGTTTATTCGCCTCATATTTGTAGGGACAATCCACTGATTGGCAAAATCGGAATCGGGAATGTAATTAAAGTACTTCCTCTTGAATTATTTTCCATTCGTCTTGGATTCGTCTTCCAAGCAGAGTACCACCACGACCACCACCCACTCACCAGATATTCTACCGCCAAAAAATTGTACACAGTATTGTTGTACTCCTGTTTCAAGGATGAGTGAGCTGGTGTAACTACAGGCACAAGGGGCATAACATCTTAGTTCCCACGATTGGTAGCGCAATGGTGTTGTTAGGAATGGTTAATATCTCTTACAGCCCCATTGGAGGTGGCAATCGCCTACCATCAAGCTTATTGGTTCTTCTACCTACTAATATGATAAAAAAAAACTTCAGAATTTAAGGAATTAAAAACAGACGTTTGTATAGTGATTGAATAATTCTTGGTCAATTTAAAAATTATCATGTCAGATTGACCATCGCATACGTCGGAGGTACGCCTCGGGCCTGATCACAGTAATTTAGAAGTCTTTGCGTGATGTCTCGAAATTAGTAGCATGTTTGGGAAAGAATGTCCGTCTGTCATGACCCCTGTGGCGTGTGCCGCCCCCATTACATAATTAAAATCAATGATGGATAATTTGTTTTGTAAGATTTGAACTAAGTTCAAGGTGAAGTTATTATAATAATAAAGTAAAAATACTTCTATATTTATGTTTAATTTATACTAGATGTTACAGCTGAATAAAACGTGACTATAATAACAAGTCCTCAGGGTTATTTGGAGAGCATCAAACTTAAAACCTGACATGAAACTTAATGTTCCGGTGATTGATGATTTTTTTTATTTTATTTAATTATATTATCAAGATTTTGTAGCCATTTTATTGCCGATATTGGTGACAGGAGGGCTTTTTCAGTTTTCGCACAGAAAATTGGAACTGCGATTATTTAATCGACCTCGTCAGGATTTGGTTATTTAATTACACACTACTAGCCTATTCCACGAGGTCAATAACAGCAATTATTTGTAATTTCTGTTCTCAAATAACCTAAGTCATTTATTCTAAGGCGATAAATATTCACCGAGCGATAACCGAGTTAACAAACTATTGTTTTTGACCAGAAGTAGAACAGATTTAAGTAAAGCGTGAACAATATTAAAGTGTGTGTTCGTTGTGTAAATAAATAAATCAATGTAAGTGTTTGTAATAAGATAACAGTACCTTTAAGTACTAAGTAACCCACTGCCCTTCTTAAAATCATATGAATTCGCCAAGTGATTGTATCTCATAATCTGCTTATTCTTGATAAGGAAACGACTACAATGGACGAATGTAAATAAAGTAGGCCTGCTAGCGAAATCATAAGCGGAACAATACAACTTTATGACCTCGAAAAGTTTTTGTTTGTTAGAGATTGTGTCTATAGTAATTACTTCTCACTAACTTGCTGTATGGTGCTTATCTGATCCACACCCACCTGAAACAACGATAATCATTATTAATACATATCCTTGACCTTTACGAATTTAACTAATTGTATGCAATTATACAACTTATCGATATCACGAGAAATCTTACTGCTGTACCAAGAAAGCATTTGAATTTTTAATTCACAATGTAGTTATTGTTATGAATAAAAAATTTTAGATATTACGGGATACAATAAAACACTTAATAAAGGTTACAGCAAACACATAGATGAGAAACAAAGTGGTCGCTAAATAAACCCTTGCGGAACACCAATGTTAGTTCATTTAATAATATAATAAAAAAATCATAATAATTAAGTTAAGAAAATTTTATTAAATTGTTTAAGAATTATCAAAAATTTGAAATCATGGTAGGGTACTCGAAGGCCGGCAAGGACAATAGACTCACGCGCACTTGTTTTGATACTGGTTAATTTTCCCACAGTCTAATACATAACTAAGTAATATCCCTGAGGCTACATATCCTTGTAGATATAAATTACAAAGACAAATAATTTTAAATTTTATCTATTAAAAATAATTATGTGAAGTCACAATTATGATTTAAATATTAAATCATAATTGTGACTTCAAAGAAACTAGCGTTTATATTAATAGATAACCGTTATAGCTCAGTAGTTAGAAGCCGTGGATCTTAACCAATTATTTCGAGTTCAAATCCAGACAATCATAACTGAATTTTTATGTACTGAATTTGTTTATAATTCATCTCGGACAAGATGGTGGATAAAATCACTGTGAACCTGCATGTGGCTAACGAAACTTTACCACTTGTTTGCACCAATATTAAAGGAGCGTGGTAAGCTCCAAACATTATCATAACATAAGGGAGGAGGCCTCAGTTCAACAGTGGAATATGTATAATTCCTTCCTTTTCACTTTTTCATTATACATATTTCAGGGGGCGCCATTGTTTTGGATTCGTTACTTAATTAAGTATTAAGTGTTAACAGTTCTTATTTTTATAGGAAATAAATAATTATAATTAAATAAATATAATTGATGCAATTAATTTAATTATAATAATCGTAAACCGTTTCGCCTAAAGTCACAACAGTATATATTTGAAATGCGCATATCAATTTATTTTCTACGATATGTAGTGTAGTTTAGTAGCTTTTAATTTATATATTTTATATAAAAACCTTTCGAATTCTTTGCCCAGTTTGAAGCAAGTTTTGTAATAAACCAGAAAGGGCCAAAAGAGGCCGCGCCCAGTAGTAACTGGAAGTTTGCAGAAATTGATCCAAGTGTCGCTTGCGCTTGCGCCGGTCTCGGTGTTTCGAAACTAATGACGCTAGAATAGAACAGTGGTCTAGTTAGATCAATTAGTGGTAATAACAATATATTTTTTAAAGATTGTATGTAAGAGTTTTTAAAGCAAGTATTATAGCGATACGTTGATGGTTTAAAGTTAGTTCTTCTAAACTTTAGAAATAATTTGAAATCCAAAGAACGCTACCGCCATACACTATGAGAAAATAAAAAGCAGTTAATTCTTTATATGGTTCTTTTTAAAAGCCAATAGAAGTTAGACAAAACAATTTAGGATCGAAGACAATCAATTGCATACCAATGAATTCCCTTAACTTCGGTAAAAATTCTAATCATGCCGACGCTTTAGCTATTCCAGCATTCCAAACTAGACCAAAACAATGCACCGGCACCTGGGCAGTTCGACAGAGGTCGCGGCCTTCGGACACGATCAATTATACCTCGACGTCTGCTATTTGCATCTGGTGCGCGCATGTCTCTCGCTGGCCATCGTAACTGCGTTAACGCTATCTTCATCGCCTGGGAACGCGCTGAATCACGCATTCCAAACGACTGGATTTTCCTCGCACTCTGTGATATGAATTTCTCAAAGTTCCCAGGAGTGTACCGATTGTAAAAATTTACGACATATTTAGTAATGTTCGTGGAATTGTTTAGGTCTTGTTCATACTAGGTAGCTTATTAGGCTGCAGATCCCGAGGTCCTAAATTCAATTTCCGGGCAAGAAATTAATTTTATAAAAGTCTCAATCGTAGACTGGAATAAGGAAGCCAGTAATGTTTACTAATGCATTGTAAAGTCGTTGAGCCTGTGCCTTAAGTCTTTTCAGACGTTAAGGATCTACTATAACTTCTGATAGCTAAAACACATAATAAAGAGCTTATTGTAATGTTTATGAATGATTATAATGCCTTGGACTAATCCCTTCAAAAAATCGGTTGATAGTGTCATTAACATTTTTTTTAATAAAAAACCCTGGAGCCTTGTTTTTATATTTATTATACGCACGTAAATTAAATGTATAATATAAAATATTTAATGAAACAGCAATCTAGACCAACAATAAAAACATATTAACAAATAAAGAAGGAAAAGTATTCTATATTCCAACGAGTAAAAAGCATGAACACTCAAAGATAAATTATGGGCGGATAGACGGACAAGATAACGCGTTTTAATATACAAAAAAGCGTCCCGTATAATGACGGGTATAATGTTCTGCAGTTACGAGACATGCGCGGGCGCAGCGAGCGGCGAATCAAAGAAATGTCACGCGCGATGCCAATGTCATTTACAGGCTATGGACATTGTACAAATACTTACTAATATTTATCATATTATCTTTTGTTGTCATCTATGAAATGAGCTTTGTTACGCGAGCCTGTTCACTCGACTTTTGTTCTTCTGCGCTTGGAAAATATTAGCGAGACCGGGTTTTATTTATTATCAAGTGGTCACTGCGCGATTCACTTTCGCGAGCATTACTTTACTGTCCAGTGAATTTACTTCGGTTTATCTTATTTAACAATCTTAAAAATACATTGTCTATCTATCTATCTGTCTATGCAGGCAGAAGTATAAGTAGTAAGGTATGTGGCAAAAGTCACTTGATTAGGTAGCCTGAAATCAACATATAATTGTCGACACAGTTTTTATAATTAAGTTAATAATTTATTCAATGACAAGGAGAAAAGTCACTGAGCAACTCAAGCACATTGAATCAGAACACTTTATTGTTAAAATGACAAGATCTTAGATCGAAATTTGTAGATTTCACGTATAAACCTAAGGTTAGTGGACCAGTCCTAGGAACAAGTTCATAAAAGTGTTGATGGAAATCTTTTTCTCCGTAACGAAATTATTCCGGTGGACATATCGAGGGTGGTTTTACAAGTGACCTTTTCACAATTCTTTACTCCTTAAGTTTATTCTCGCTATATAGATAAATAAATGACTTTAATTTTTTTGATTATCTACCTTAATCCCGCAACTACTTTCCGAGTTCTCAAACTATTTATATACAAATATTCATATAAAACGGTTTCATATAAAACGCAAACAGAGTTACCACTTTACTTATACCATTAGAAGGAATGTAACAACATTGCATGCATGTGAGTCTATAACTGGTCAAGCAATTTATTGAATAGCAATATGATATACCAAAAATAATAAATACAAAACTATCGAAAGTGAATCAGGAGCTTTAGGAGGATTAAACTTTTTGCTAGAAACATTTTTGTAGACATTTGGTCACATGCATACACATGCATTCTAAATTTAAATGAAAAAGGGCCTTTTCACACTCCTTGCACCTTGCATAGAAAACCTAAGAGTACATAGATAACCGTCAAAAGGAGCGAGCGGGTTTCGATTAAGAGTTCTCATATTATTTTAAAGAAGCAAATCGAAATTCAAGTCCACATCAAGATGACGGATGAAATCACGAATGTTTACGGCTATTACTCGCAAAACATCGCAGACCTCAAGAAAACCTACTAATGTTAGATAAATTGCAGATTTATTTTACTGACGATAGACGTATTCAGGGGACTCAGAAAAAATAATTATAGACTTGTGTGGAGTGTTTTATAACGACGGTACAGCAAGAAATAGGTGCGTCGCATGTATATGGAATCTATACATATAATAAAATAGTGCCTTATCTGTAAACGAAATATAAATGCTCCAAAAATGAAACAATTATCTTTATGCCAAAAAAGATTAAAAGTAACACAAGAGATAAAAATATAGCCGGCGTCTCACGAGATGTAAGGATTCTAAGTGAATGCCGTTTATAATTCTGTTCAGGAATTAAGAAGTTTTCGCGGAATAAAAGCTTTTTGGTCACTTGTGAGAAAGAATCTGTTCTCATCTGTTAATGTATTATGTAAATTGGTTTAGCTTTATTGAATGGATTGATACTTTGAATGAAGATCGTTTTTATAACACTAGCTTATAAGCGTTTAATTCAAATGCAGAAGCTCTGGTTGAAATATTCTATCATAAAGACGAAATTGTGTGTAAAGCACATTGTGAATACAAAACAATGTATTTGATGACGGTGCGATTGAACATACATATCTCAGCGAGCTTGGACAAATGCATTCGATTCGATTCGAAGCGATTTCCATCTTACTTCCGGTAATCATAAGACATTAGATATTCAAGTTATTTCTAATTTGTATACGTTTTTGTGTTTCATCTCTAACGATTAATAGTTTTTGTTTGAATTGACTGTATTTTTTTTATCATAAACCCTGCTGCTACCTTATCTACTTAATAATTTATCGTAGACAGATTTAATATTTAAATTTAAGAGCTATTGATAGATTTTGAAAAATAAGAAAAAAAAATAGCCGAATATAAGAATTTTATGTCAGGGACGATAACTGCCTGATAATATAATTTTAGATTAGTATAATGTTTCGTTTTAATTTATATATAGTTATAACAAATGTTTTTAAATCGAAATATTAAGTACTTTAAAAGTTAAAATGAATATAAGAAATCGAATACCAAAAATTAAATGAGGATCGAAATTCATACAAACAATTAAATATTTAAACGTAACAAAATGCAAAGCGATGTAAAATATCATTAATTAGCGTAAGATGTACATTACGTAAGAGCAAGAAATATAATTATTTTCACTTATAAAGAACACTCGGTAAATGTTAATTATATTACGAAACTGTAAGATCATCGAAGTAT
The DNA here is from genome assembly GCF_905220365.1 of Vanessa cardui. Taxonomy (NCBI): domain Eukaryota; kingdom Metazoa; phylum Arthropoda; class Insecta; order Lepidoptera; family Nymphalidae; genus Vanessa; species Vanessa cardui. The sequence goes on from NC_061123.1 coordinate 15,817,139, forward strand.
TTTAATTACGAAATTTCAAGAGTCACATGAAAGGTAAGGCCACACCACGCGCACCAAATCGGCAGTCGTGTAATACATATCATTTTCGTTTATAATATTATTGATAACATAATTTCGTGTAAAGATACTCTTGACAGGATCGTACATATAGATGGAGTATCTTTTTAGTATTACCGTTAAAGGTCAACATATATTGGATTATTTAACTACAGTCAAGTGTAGTACGTACAATGAACATAACATCTATGTCCTAGGCTGGTAGCGCATTGGCGATGTAAGGAATCGTTAACATTTATAATAGTTTTAAGTTGATGTTTTAGAAGGTATTTTTCTTTGGTAGTAAAAAAGATCTAGCTTAATATTAATGATTGATATTTTGACATTGATCGAGAAGCATTAGGAGTCGTTTTAATGCCAGCGCTCTCAACCGCGCGACTGATAACATTATACATCATACTCAAGCAATAAGCGTATTATTACGGCGCTGGTAAAAGCTAGAATTACATAAATCAACGCAAAACACGAAATTTTATAAACAGGTAATATTTTTTCAATAAGCAGTAATAAATCATGCGGAGGTACGATGACATAACCCAGATTCAGACGACACCGGTTTCTTGAATAATGTAGGAAAGTAACCCCGAAATGCGTTACGCGATAACTTTCTCCGCAGGTGTGACACGCCTTTATGCGTCATTGTCGTCAGGGTGGCGTGATATTTGATTATGAATAAGATGATCATTAATTCATCAGTGTCATTGAGGCACAGGGGACATAATAGGACATACGGTGCTAGGAATTCATGTATTCTTGTGTTGTCAGTATTAATTGGCGAAAGTGACCACTTCCGAGATGTGCTTTATGTTCGTGAAAAGTGAAAAGTAAGGCAACAATCTCTGAATGTCTGACTGTTGTCCTAAGAGTTCTCTTTGACAAGGTTCCATGTGAGATTTTGATTCAACATGTTAAGAACTTATCCCAACTCAGAAAAGACAATACTAAATTTTCTTATATAACTTGATAAGAATTTTGAATAACGTTTTACTCGATACGCAGCTAAAATTATATATACCAGAATCAATTTTCGCGCCATTACTAGTATCTGTCAATGTTCATTATAACAGATTAAAAATATAATGTTCATTAGACAAATTGATACAGATAACAATAATTCATATTTAATATAAATTATTGCATTCTAATTGAGTCTTACTTCATTTGCAACCTTACGATATTTTGACCACAGAGTAAAAAAATTATAACTACAAATTATGCAGTTTTCCTGTCACGTGTCAAAGGTTCGGACTTGAACCTGTAATCTTCGGTTAAGATTAATTGAGTGCTCATTCCGCTCATTCATAAACTGTGGTTACAGTGAAATATCTCAACGAAATGCACTAAGCGTTTTTACATCAGAACACACCTTGTGCTTTTAATTTGGTCAAGGCGATCAACATCGCCATATGGATGAGACATTTATATTAATATATATATATTTTATTGAGTTACAACATATGATATATCAATTAAAAGTTTACTAACCTAATTAACATATTAATAATATAATCATCTCTTTAAAATATATATTTATTTCGTAATCTAATTTATTTGGTAAGATTGTTTTGGATTACATAGTTTTCAGGATTCCAGGCAGTCATTTGTTTGCGATCGATTCCGTTAAATTTATTTTTGACGTTACTGCAAAATTACTATTATTTTAAATAATCAGAATTAAAATGGGATCGTTGAAAACAACTTTCAAGGTAATAACTATTTTATTACCTTGAAAGTTGTTAGAACTTTTATGATTGACAATGTTAAAATTATCAACCCTTATTAATAATATAAATGTGAAAATGACTTTGTTAGCTAAGCATTCAAATATTAACTACTTAACTGGTCAGCACGTGCATAATACGTTGTCACAGATACAGAGCAAAAAAGGGACAGCTAATATATCCTTTTCCCTCAAACGCGAAGGAAGCTGCGGGTTGATACTAGTGTCCAAATGAAATACTAGGTGTTTTCCGGCTCTTCTTAATTATGTCTACATTACGATTTCAATACATTTCATTTAATCTTATAAAACTTAAATTAAAGTACAACTATCACCAGCAGTAATTCAAAGAAGTATTTCAAATTTTGATTTGTAATCAATGTCCGGTACGCTACCGATAGCTTCCCACAGCGTAATTAGGCGTTGTGCGTCAGCGCAGATCACAGCCCGGCGCGCGCGCAGCCTTTTGATGTGCGCGTGGGAATTGAGAACTAGGCATGTTAAGGGAACGCACTTAAGACTCCTAACTTAATATTAAAGGTGTTGAAACAAATTATTTATTATCATATTAAATTATTTACGTTAGGTGCGGTAATGATATGTTTTATTTTTAAATGTCTTCACTTTTATTTTAATGTTGAATATTTTATGCCCTGTATTAGGTAATTAAGCCGAATATTTTTATTTAGAGATTCCTCTTCGGAGTTTTAATTTCGTCGCCAAATGCATCTAAAAATATATATCTGAAATTCAATTAAGATTTATAGGGTCAACGATGATTAATTTACACACGCAACTTGTTAGTTATTCGTAATTTTTTTAAAAATTTTAGAAATAATTAACATATCATAGCTACCGTTACCGAAAGCAGATGACTATTATTATTATGTATAATTATTATTTTTTTAGGGTTGTTTTAATACCTATCTGGGCAGGTATCATCCCCTCAACAGATATTCTACCGCCAAACAGCAAAACTTAATATTATTGTGGTCTGGTTTAGTGTGTGAGTTATGATCTGACGCATAATAAAAATATATACTCAAAAATATCCTAGTACCCTATATTTGGAAAAGTATGTATTTTGTATTACATACATTCATTATACTACATTATTATACTATGATATATTTTAAGACTAAATTTATAAATAAATCATATTATTCATTAAAAGAGTACTTTTTAGAAAGAAACGCCTAGAGTTAGGCTCGGGTTCCATCATAGGACACTAATTACTGTAAATAGCAGCATTGTCAATCTGTTTATTTGAAAAGAGCAACTATGCGAGTTTATTGCCGCTTCTCCTCGCTAGAAGCTGCTTTCCGGAACGGTGGTAGTATTTAATTGTTTACGATTCAAAAACGCTTCATTGTGAAGTTTACTTGAATAAAATTGATTTGATTTGATTTATGTGTAGATAATCGTTATTATTATAAATATATATAACAATACGTACCTACTAAAATGTAAACCTGAGTGGATTGATCATATATTTTTACCTAAATAAACATTGCTTCGCCTTAAGAGTGCTCGCTGTGATTTGGGCACTCAGTAGAGCAATTTCGGCGCGTCCAAATAATTGTAATCAAAGCCTCCATGACCGCTGTCACTGCACCAGTAATAACGAACGATTGTGTTCCGAAATAATATTCATAGCGCCGATATACCGTTCGTCGAGATGAATTCCATCTGCATATAAGACGGTATGCTTAATTTCTCATTAAAAATATATTTAAAAACCCGCTGCTGTATGGTTTGCGAAAAAACCGTGGCTTCCGGTAGAGAAAACAGTGTTTAAATCAATCTATAGATTTATGCTAAGAGCAAATATCTTAATATTATTGTATTATAGTAGTAACAATGACGTCGGCGCCAAAGCACCTCAGAGACCTTTGTTCAATATAAATACATATATTCCAATGAAAGTAAACAAACCATTTACGTATTTCATGAGACTTGCAAATAATTCAGCTATATTGTGCACTACTGATAAACTGTATTTTTGATTCATATCTCTCTATTCATTATACAACTATCTATACAATTTTAACTTTAATTTTCCTTCCAAAATTCTTATAACAGTTTCGTCGACGTTCAAAACGCTACGACTAAGAGCCAGGCGTAAATAATTGTATCATTCCGGTTTTATAATAATTTTAAAAAAATTAATATAATTTAGATCAACTAAATAAAAATCGCTTAATATTTTTGTTGTATAGTTTGCCCTCATTAAACGAACTCATGATTTCAGGGTTTTTAACGTAATATTAAAATTAAAATTGCACATATCCTCAAGCATTGAGCTACCAAATTCAAAAGTATATTTTTCAAATCGAACGCTCAAATAAAATATAAATTAAAAGAAGTCTACAGCATTCTTAAGCTTCGATCTTTATTTGACTAGCATGAATGGACTTTTCAAACATACTTACAGAGACATGCAACGTACTTAAGGCTGTGTTTTTTAATTTTAAATAAATAAATAAACATAAGTAGAGTATCAAATATATTGACGTAAAACTTCGATCATATCGCTCTCCCTTCAAATATTTTCACACTAGTGTATGGCCGGTGCGATGTTGCATTAAAGAGCTGATTACACCCAATGTTTGAAGCGTGCGATCGCCTTGCTCCTCGCTGATAAGCAAATAGCAGACAACTATTGGAATTTACATGCAACGATCCAGTACGTGACAATATCAAGACAGAAATGTCTATTCGTCTGTTATAGCCTAAGTTCGCTCAGTTCATTTTGTCGGCTTAGGTTTGATATTTATCTTTCCGAACGAATTTGTCAATCAATAATATATCTACATCGTGTAAAGAGTTTGGTTCATAAATGTTAGTTGTTTTAGGTACTAGTAGCTGTAATATTTCACTAATAGATGTATACTTTCAAGATGATTTTGAAAAAAATTATATAAAAGCAAGCACAGTTTATACAAGAAGATTTTGGAGTATCTATTTTATAAGTAAGTTACTTAAATGTAAGTATTCATTAAGAAACACTGTAATCACTGTTTTATATGCATTGATTAATGATTTACATAAACCTGCATGTAAGTTGAATAGATGTCTTAAGACAGTCGTTGCTACGATGTGAATAGGTCCTTAATACAGTGTGTTGGGTTCTTAAAAGTGCATTCACGGCGTGGGCCGGACACCTAGTTTGACGTATTAATAGTGGTACAGTAATACATAAAGTGTACGACGTCTTGTTCATTTTTTAGATAACCGATTAGCCTAAGCGAAATTTAAATGTGTTCGATATAAAACAAACACGCTCTATAAAGTTATATTTGACGTTTCTTCGTCTTTCATAAACCAATAAGTTTAGATCCAAACACAAAAAGAAACTCTCCTATGTATTATTGATAATTAAAACATCAAATAAACTGGTTAATATATTTACGTTATGTTCTTATACGTCAACTATATATATATTAATTGACATTAATAATACTTACAAACGCATGAGAAATGGATATTTATTTTTTTAATATTTAATAATTTATTTTTAGTGATCAATCGTTGAATTTAATGTTCAATAATTGAATTTCAATATTTGATAATGATTTTAATGCTTATTAATTCATATTTTATAATGTTTATCAATCAATTATTATTTTTTATTTTAATAATAGATGGTCAAATCAAATGTCTATTGTATGCACTTTAATTAATATTATAATGTATTTATAGTTGATTTTACCACTAAAGATCTATTTGTTAATTTCTGTTATTATTATTATTTGTAATGTATGCAAGCAACTATGGAATAAATAAAGCTATATTATTATGTTCTTATATTAAAATTATCCCAGTGCGAAATTACACGAAATGTCTGTAAGAAAAAATAATTTCCAAACACAGGGACCATATTAGATGGCTCATTGAGGGTTTAAAAAGTAGACTACATTGCTTATCTGCTTTCATAAATAATTAGGAAAAGTAGTGAATATAAAAACGGTAAAATATTGAGATTATAAAACTTTAAACGACGTTATTATCTCTGTTTACATACGGACAGACAGCGATTATACTCTCGTACTCGTAATCGCAGATTTCGTGTGAATCCATTGCGTATAGCCATTGTGAAAATGTGAACAATTTGCTGACAAAAGGTGAACTTTTTTTCTCTCAAGCGCTCACGTGATTAAGGAAGAAATTCTAACTTCGAAGTTGATAAATTGCTCGTAATTTGCCATATAATTACAGTAAGGTGACATACATACTACTCATATTTATAGACTCAATTTAAAGCGGATGAAATTCGAATCTTAGCTTCTTATACAATAATAATAAACATATACTATATTATATATATGTTCCGGTTTGAAGGGTGAGTGAGCCAGTGTAACTACAGGCACAAGGGACATAACATCTTAGTTCCCAAGTCTGGTGGCACATTGACGATGTAAGGAATAGTTATAATTAGTTAATATTTCTTACAGCGGCATTGTCCATGGGTGATAGTGACCACTTACCATCAGGTGCCAACCTATATACCATAAAAAAAGAAACTAGAAACTTCTTCGAAACGTCCACTGCCTGAAATGGTCAATTTGATTATTAAAAAAATTATGTAACTGGTAAATATAAATATGTCACCGCTTAAAATCAGACAGTACATAGAAACAAATGAAAATCACAATGTTTTATATTACACTAACTGTGATAAGTTAAGTTTTCTTACAAACATACGCTTCTTCGTTTGACTTTATTAAAGATTCAAATCTTATTTTTAAAATGAAATGTAGCCTTTATTACTTTGCTTTGTAATGTTAAAATTATTATTAATATCGATTCAGTGGTGTCAAGAATTAATCGATTACAAACAAACAAATCGTTCCTCTCTGTAATATTGGTATGTATATAGATTTACGTTATTCGAGAGATATGAAGTTAATTAAAATCGACCTGCAATTTCAGATACAAAAGACTTGAAAACGATTACTCATCTTTGGATCGTCATTTCATCCTGGATTAAAACAAAACGAACACAATTAAAAAAGAATTGAACCATATTTCTTAGCAATAAGGTTGATTATTCTAAAACTACTTAATAATCGTGACTAAGCGAGGACGGCTTATAAAAATTATAGAGGGGTTGATTCATGCTCACCAATTAAGTGTACACGATCATTGTAAGTACTTAGACACACGATTAAAAGACAGTCGTGTCGAGTGAAGACTAAATTGTCTCTATTAATAAATGCCTTTAGGGGCCATCCATAAATTACGTCACAAGTTAAGGGGGAGGGAGGGGGTCGACGTAGTGTGACATTGTGTGACAAGGGGGAGGGAGGGCTCCTAAATTTGGTGACGTCACATTTTAAAACTCTTTATAATCTAAGCGATCAGGGTTATACATGAGACTTCTTCCCAGACGAGTCAATACAGAGGAAGAAAAAAGACACGTCGTAACTATTCCTGTAAAACTGTGTAAACCAGATTCTACGCTACATTTGAAACATAAAGATGGCACATTCTGTACTGCTACTATAAGAAAACTTGAATCGTTAGCTTCAATTTTAGGTCCTGATTAAGTTTTCTTTTTATCAATGGATGACAAAGCACGCGTGCCATTGGGTATTACAGCAGGAAACGTTCAAGCACTAATATTAATGCACCTTGATTATCGTGTAAAATTACCAGATCATGATTTTGTGGTCGCGGAAAAACATAAACTTATTCCCTCTGTCTATGCAGACATTGTAATAAAGAAGGACGGTGAAGGGAAACCTGAAGCTGTGACACACTCCGGGCCTACATACGTGGCAATTCGTAGTGGAAAGCATTCTTCTTCTAATGCAGAGACTCATGCCACAGACATTCATAAACTTTCTGAAATGCCTGCTTTAGAAAAGTTTATGAAAACTCGCGTAGGTTTTATAAAACCCGTATTTATTTTTATTTGTGATGGTTGTCCCGACGAAAATCCACAATACGAGCGTGTTAAAGTTTCAGCTATAAAACATTATAAAGATTTTGACTTGGATGCTATTTACATTGCCACAAATGCTCCAGGAAGAAGTGCTTTCAACAGAGTGCAACGACGAATGGCGCCTCTTAGTCGCGAACTTACTGGTGTTGTTTTAAAATATGACATTTTGGGTCCCATCTCGATTCCAGTAATAGAACAACTGATTTGGAGTTAGAAAAACGAAACTTTGAGAGTGCAGGCATTGTGCTGGCTAATATTTGGAGCCAATTGGTCATTGATGATTTTCCTGTGGTTGCCGAATACATTGGGCCAACAGATACTGGACTGAATAATATACAGGCTAAGGAATTGAAGAATGATGCGACATGATATGCAAATCATGTACGTGAATCACAATATTTATTACAAATAGTAAAATGCGAGGTTGTCTCGTGTTGTGGTGTATGACGATCTATCCTTTGATAACTGTTACAAGAGGGCTTTTTATCACCACCTGTTTTAATTAATCAGACGTCAAGCGGTTATGTAACTATAGAAAAAGATAACCCCGAGGGTAAATTCGCTCCACTGTTACTTCAGCTAGCTTTGGATCTTCGAGCATCATCACGTTTGAAGCAAGTTCCGTATGATAGGTATTGCCTCAGTGTCGAGGCATACTTGTTTAAGCGATCATGTGGCACCTGTGGTCTATATTTTGCAGTAGGGTAGTTTAGGGCCACTAATCAACGCAAGGAATTACATAAGAAACAACAATAAATGTTTCCCATCGCGAAGATTCGTCCTCAACGAATTGCTGCTAGATGTGCCAGAGAAATTCTTTGTATGGATAATGACGATAATGCGGTATGGTTTGATAAAAAAGATGTTGACACATCGAATCTTCCTGACGAGAACAACCCTAACGAGAATGTATTGGCTGCTGTGCCAGTTATAAATAATTTAAAGAAGTGTCCATGGACTCAAGATGATTAAGTTTGTTCTTTAATTAATATAATTAATCGTATTTATTTTGTTAATTCGTTAAAATGTTTGATTTGATCTTAATTTTTAAAAAATAATTTAAATAAAAAAAAATACAGAACTGCTGTTTTAATTAAATAATTATTTCTAGATTTAAAAATAAGTATAAAATATGTGACGTCACACTAGGTGGGGGGGGTCTCACAAACGTGACTAGCTGTGACAAGGACGAGGGGGGGGGTCAAAAATAATGAAATTAGTGTGACGTAATTTATGGATGGCCCCTTATTATGCTGCTAACACTATATATCTTAATTAAAGCATAGAATTAAAGTTTGAGCAATTTAATACATTACGACAATTTTTTTTATAAGCCATTACTAAATATAGTTTTAATGTAAATTGTAACCACCTCAATATCTATGAGAGTTACTGCATCTATAAAAAACATTAATAAAATCTGATGTTCACTGCGCATGTGCCACGTGTAAAGTTCTTGAATCTGACTTAGTAAAACCAAGAACCTCGGAAAATGAAAGCAATTCCAGAGACTTGTGATAACAATATGTGTATATATGGTAACGTAGTCGTTATATCATCGGCATTAATATAGTATTTAAAACAATATATTTTTTGCCAAATTTGACGTCGATTTTAAAATCAGTGGGCGAATCAATGGGCAGGAACAATAAACGGCTTAGCCACACACACTCATGTCCAGGGGTGATGTCGGGCTATCGAGTGTGGTCCAGGAACAATAGGAGTAATCTAACATCTAGGCTATTGTCTACGTGGACGCGGGGTCCGCACCACGCTCCACTCGACACGAAATTATACAACGAAAAGTAACTAAATCAAGCGTTGAGAGTATAATCACTTCGTCGTCGTTCTGATTCGCCTTGGATTGTGTTGAGGTGGCAGGTTTGGAACTAATTACGTATTTTTATTTCATAAACGATACCCGAAGGAACGTAACGAAATATTATTAAATATATATTATGTTTGCGTATCTCATTTGTATTCTCGTATATTTTTTATGCACATATACAAACGTTTTTCCTGAAGGAAAGTGAACTTTCTAATGATTGTCGGCAGAGAATGGTTTTAGCATTAAGCCTGGTGCATAGTAATAAATAAATACATGTTTTGGAATAAGATGTTTAATGTATATTATTACTTGTTTATAACTTGTTCTATTGAGAATGAAAAGCTGATATAAGATAATTATGGAGATGAAAATGCGTGGAATTTCTAATTATTATTTGTAGGACTTTACTGACATTCTCAGTAGTCACAAATTTCACCTTTTTTGGCGGTTTTTCTCGATAGATTCTACTTCCGAACTGATTTACGTTTAATTCAACTTTAAAGAGCGTTTTTATGAGTCTTATTAAATAAATAATATTTTGATTTTAATTTTGAATAAAACGTGTAGTAAAGTCTATTAATACTTCGTACTTAGTGACCAACCAGTAATATAACAAAAATAGTTTATATATAATATAATACTCCGCCCATATTAAAAATAGTAGTCTGTTAAATAATACATATTAATAAATGTACCTGATTATTCTGTAGTTCTATTTAGTATGAATCTTACACCTAAGATGACATTCATTCAAGATCACATAAGCATAGTCAAGGTAATAATTTAATCAAGTTACCAAATAAGATGTCGCTCCATTTATGTTCAGAATAACTTTTATAAATATGTTCGAAAAAAATTAGCAACAATCGTAAATTTAAGTCGAAAGAAAATGGTGCTAGAATACTCACAAACGTTACATTGTATTATGATTTGTAATAAATATTTTTTATTTTATTTGAATATGAATTATGGTTGTACCCATAAAATATAAAACGACTAAAATAATAAAGCACATAATTAATTAATGCATGCCAACTCTTTCTATGTATATATATTATTTTCTATTTCTTTTAATTTGTAAACCTATATTTAACTTAGATCTGTTTTTGTAACAAGAAATGAAAGGCTTTTTATTTTATTTATTTATTTATGAATTACGGTTTATGTTCAACATAAAATCAGATATCAGTAATCAATATAATAAGACATGAAAATCTATTTATTTCGACAATATAACACAATTCACAATTTATTTAACAGTGTATCGGAAATACTCTTTCGAAGAGATTAGAACAATAAAAATATATATATAAACTGCTAACTATCCAAGTGCATAATAAACTCAACGACGATTAAAGCGAGAGGATTATTAACATTCAATCGTTAGAAGAAAAGTAACGAACTATCTTTCAAACGGCATTTAATTTTTCTTCGCATACGCACAGGTAACACAATCAACAAGATTTTAACCCTAGCGAACTGTGAACAACATAATTATCTCGAAAACGCCACTTAACAAGCGGCCACAATACAATCGCAGCAAAGATCATTATTGTATGAACGTAATGCCTAGTGTATACCTATCTCAGCCCGCGGCGTCGCCCGCTCATTGTTCGATCCCTGCTCTCACAATGAGACTTCTATTGTTAATATTTTCGCCACTTCTAATGGTGCATTCAAGTTGATTTGTATTATGCAACCATTTCCCGAACTATATACATAATAAATCGTGATGTGTATCTGTTTTACAATGTTGTTATGAGGTGTAACTCTAGGGCATTATGTGAAGATCTATCCTAAGCGATGTGTTACTTTTTGGCTTGTAAAGGGTGCGGAAATTGTGGTTATTCCGTTGCAAATAATTCGAATATCGACGGATTTCACAATCATTTGTGAAATGTCAAATAATTATGACGCCTACTAATTATGACAATCATCATTCGTCATTTTTATATTACTGTTTTTGGTATATATAAATATCTGCAATTTGAAGAACTGCAAAAATATTTTTAATTAGTCAATATCTTCTATCTTGGCATTTATTACAAATCGTCAAATTGATAAGTTATTTGCAATGAGGTAAGTCAATTGATAAACACAATAGGTAATCTGTGAGTAACTTACAAGAACTTTATAATTCATTTTCAAGTGCTGCTCTTCCTCCACTGCGGAATAAATATTCTATCGAGAGAAACTGGCACAAAACGAGCTCACCAAGCAAGTAATATTTATATTATAAAGATACAAAATGTACAGATAGACACATACGTTATTACAGTATCATTCCCGTGATCACTCATACTGTCAAACATTGTGATCAAGTTATCCACATAAGTCCACAAAAAAAACTATAACACGATGGAGGTGCTCTATTCGATAATTAATAACGGTAAAGTATAATCTTCTTATTTTGTGATCGTTGAATAGCGCTGTATTATATTTTGAGTGTTTTATAAAATTGTACAGAATCGATACCGATACATTGCGAAAATAATAACGCCATTCAACAATTTCGCCTTCGAGGGTAATAGCCGGCCTGCGATGTTATGGGCATCGGTATTGCGGTAACTACTACCATTCCAAATTTTGCAGCACACTGCCATAAATATAATCGTAAACATTACGATTTTGTAAATATTTGAATAAGTTGAAATTTTATATACTTTTGAAATAAAAAATTGGTCTTTATTTATATAAATTTTATCTTCGAAAAAGACGGGGCTAGCCAATACTGCGTCGTAATGTTTGCCATAGAGATGGTATAAATTACAGTCAATACGCTATCATAGGATTGAAATGTCATCTCTCTTCGAAGACAAAATAAAAAATAAATTTAAACAAAATCATAAGTAATTTCAATGGAAAGCTTTTACGAAACAGGCACGAAAAATATTAACCTTTTATTTTCTAGTTTATTAAAATAAAAGGTTAAGGCTAGTTTATTTTGCCAATGATTGAATTCATCAGAATTAAATAGTTAAATAACAAACAGCAGTCGTGTTGAGCAGCATTGTTCTGCCAGTGACTGGCAGTTTGCTGTAAAAAGCAAGTCATTTTTCCCTTGTACTATTTCTAACTTATTTGGAGATATTATGGGCTCTATCTATCTATATCTATATATAGATATATCTATATCTATATCTATCAAGGTATTATTTAAAGAAAGGGTTTCTTTAAATAATACCTTGATATCATCACTGCTTACCGCTGTCTGTCCCTATATATGCTTAGATCTTCAAAATTACATAACGGATTTTGATGCGGTTTTTTAAAATATATTAATTGATTCAAGAGGAAGATTTATGTTATGTATAATACATGCACAATATAGTAGAGAAAAACATATAATTTTAGTTTCTAAAGTAATGTTGTAAGACAAAGCGGTTTGTTTTGTGTAGTGAATGAAAAACTGTGAACTTTGTAAGACATCCTGTAGTATATTTAGTATCGGTTCAGCATAAGCATATCCCAGTTATATTTTATAGACGAGTCTTTTGTATATATTATAGAGTTTAGATATATTATAGAGTTGGTCGACAAATGATTCTATAATGCTGTAAAAGGCATTCTGTGATTTATCAAAAGCTTTTGGTTGTGTAGAGCACACTTACATAATATTAGCATTACGAAACATGCTGTAATTTTTTTTTTTTCGGTGCATATTGAGAGAAACAATTCTACAACTTTCAATTAATGAATGCTACAATTTTTTTCTTATGGATTATGGTTCCACATGGTTGAATTTTAGGACTTCTTTTATTATTTCTATACAGAAATGATCTTTTTTATTTGTCAAAAGTGACCAACAAAAATACTATTTGCTGATGAAACTAGATTATTTTGTAAAGATAATAAAAAACAGATATAATTAGTGCAAAATTATTAATATATGATTAATGGATGGTACCAACCCAGACGTGTATAAAGCCCTACCACCAAGTAGTTATGTGGTTTTAGTAAATTTCATCATTATTTTAATCAACTCTACTCTTTATAGCCGAAAGTTGATATCATCAAAACGAACGAAGAGCGTTTGTGACTAAATTATGACAGACATATATTTACAATATACATATTTAAAATAGAATAAGAAAGTTTTACACTCTCGATCTGTTCGTAAAAGTGGACAAAATGGACCCATTAACTTAATAGTGATATACGTGTACGTATAAATAACTCATATATGATTTGAAATATCCATAGAATTTCAATTTTCTCTCGGGAGTATACAATTATTTGCATAAATCATTTTAACTAGACTCAGGTATTCCTAGATTTTAGGGTTGTCAAGCGTTCTGATTTCATAGCAATCGATTTTTGTTCATAATGTATTGAGCAATATTGGCCAACGAAATTAATACTGGCACATTGCATTCGTATGTGAGCAGTTCGACAAAAAAGTCATTGAAAAGCTTTTTTTACCATCCCATTGATCTGTCGCCCTGAACGTAGCAACCCTAAATACATTATACATAGTTGCAAGTTTATTAACATTAACGTGCTCCCACTCGAATCGGAGATGAAATCGCAACGTATAATATTCAATGAATGCTAGTATGCTTAAAAAAATACTTTCTAGTAAAATGATAATGATCACACAATGAATAGATATTGCATACATTATAAAACTCTTTGCGGATAGAGATGGGAGAGATGGGAGAGTGGAACGCGGCCAGATGCGTCCGGCGGGACAGGTGCGCCCGCGATCAATTAACAAGGATCGATGTTGGAGATTACGCCGCGCGTGCGCAGACCTCAACGGTTTAAACGCCTCAAGACATAAGCGGAGCGAGGCGATCGCGATTTTCATATGCTTTTTGAAAAAACCACCAACATTCATAAGCATTTAATCTAAATTTATCTTGATTTAAATTTGTGTATACAATAAGATATATAATTTGCATCTAAGAATTCTTTATAATAAGATAGTTGATCAACCTCGGTCGTCTAGTGGCTAAATTTAAGCCGCAGATCCTGGGTTCAAATCCCAGGTCGTGCGAACATGTCACTAGGTATTTCGATGAATCATACTCAGTAATGGCTCGAAGTCTAGAATTGTATACTAGTGTATACGTGTAAAGCTTGAAAAGCACGTAAGGCCGTTGGTTCTGGTCCTAAACTCTTTCCAGTAGAGTCATATTTACTGTCCCATCGGATTTGACAGTGCCTGTATTTGCGCAAAATAATTTTATCAGTCTTGCGTAGTTGGATAGTCTCTCTTGAGGGTAGCCCCCTTAACCGAAATCGATTAAAATTCATTCAATAGATTGCAATGTAAATTATATATATTTCTATGTGCTTATATTAACGATTAAAATCCTTAACATCACTGAAACAAACTTTGTCTCGTTTGAATTATCAAACTAAAAATCAAAATCAAATTATCTTTATTCAAATAGGCTCATAAAAGCACATTTGAATAGTAGATTCTATAGAGAAGAACCGGCAAGAAACTCAAATAAGTATTTGTCTGCAAATGTAAGTAGACATACTCTGACATTAAAATGGTGAAAACCACTTAATTTCGAAGTCAACAGTTTCGTAAAATTATCAACGAATATATTATAAAGAATCATGTCTACCTAATAAAATATTTAACAAAATACTTATTTCGCTTGTATTATAAGTAATTACGCAACGGCCATCCGAATGTACAGTTATTGTCGCATCTTACATTAATGTTTCCGGCGTAGCCATTAACGTACAATAAATAACTGTACAATAATTTATATCTATTGTTTTTTAATGTTCCACTGTTTAACTAAGGAACAAGCAGCAGTGTTTTGAGAGGGCTTGGTACTTCTTCCAGTGCGCTGCTATTATGCATTGTATATTTACACGGGCTTCAATTTTTTATCTGACGCATAAAAGTTCTTTACACGATATTTCTTCAACGATGACTGCGAAATGAATTATGAACACATTTTAAGCACATTAAAATGAAATGATTTGAGGCCATCAATCACATAAGCCAACTCCACAACCTTTAATGAATGAATTCACCTATAGAAATATTAGTAAGGATTACAGTTCCACAAGGATGAATTTTAGGTCCACTTTTATTCTTTCGACATACAAATGATCTTTAGCTATATTTCCGCTACCTCTTAGCCCGTATATCCGTAACATTATTAATATTCACGAGAACGAGTAAGTGAGAGGTAGAGATCTACAGATAAACTCTGGATTCGCGGTAAGCTAACATTAAAAAATAAATCAAAACTTAGTGCCATCGACTTCAAACGCGAGTCTAGTATCTGTTTAATGATCTAGGATAAGTATTTTACTTGAAGCGTATCTCTCGCCTGACAGTCACTTTTATGTAGCTCGAATACTCGATTGCTCTATTTGCGATGCTTTTAAGTATTCCTGTTACTGATGTTTGTATAGTTGATAAGAAATTATAATATATACAGTATTTTTTGCGTAATTTTTTATGCGATTGGACTCTTAATATTCTTACTCTCATAGTCTGATGAGATTGTATTTGAAACCCTGGACGGCTACTGAACAATTATTTTCAGACTTAAAAACCTAATAATTCTTAATTATTTCAATCATAGAAACTAATTACTTATCTTAGAAGCTAACTACCAAGATGACTAATGAAAGTAATGGTTCCTATTTAGTGTAAACGCATTACCAACGATGAATTAAAACACTTTGCGCCTCGTAAACCATTCATTAAACAACACCAACGCTAGTTACTATTCAGGACCACTAAAATCCAAAAGTGTCTTTAGTATGGTCACATATTATGTATATGCACGAATTTGTAAGATTGTTTTTATTTCAGAAAATTAAGCTTTCTGTACGAAAAATGACTCGACTAAATCATTTAAAGCGATATAACCTAATATTACTAGAATGGTGTAATAATTAAAAAAGATAATAAACTTCAGTTACTTAACAAAGGAATCGGTTCCTTTGTGACCTGTAGCTTTCTTATATATCCTTATTACTTAAAGTTTTAAAACATTAAGTCTTAGTGTAATTTTGATCATAAATAAAGGCACGTATGCCTTTTTAATAACAGGTGGGTATAATTATATTTTTGGAACGCCTTTACCATTAAAATTAACGCGAGTGAAAGTCGTATCTCAAGTGCAAGATAAATTTTCATTTCGGCATTTTCAATGTGAGGGCGTGTCTTCATTCACAATATACGATAATTTTAAATGTCAGTGAAATAATTATACGAATTATTGGAGCAATGTGTGTTACATTTGTATTCCAATACATACAGGTAAATTTTCAAGGTTTCATCATAAAGTACAAATGCGATTAATATTTGACTCGGCATAATTTAATAATTAAGATTACAAGTTCAAATCCGACAAGCAAAATCTTTATTCAATTGCTTCACGGGAATCGTTTATTGTGATGTAAGTTACGTAAACCAATACAGAATCGTCTATAAAGGTCTAGTTACACAGACACGAAAGGGCATAAACAACTAATAACTACACACTACTGTCGCCCTTCTATTACTATACTTTATAATAACAACAATAGGATAGTAATAGCTTGATACGTTACTAAAGCTTTATAGGATAATTCTGCGTTGTATTCATTTCACTTACTTGCAAGTGTGTTTAAACTTCAAACAGAATAATACGAGTATTGTTTTCTTCAATTTTTATCTTAGTTTTAATTGGTGCGTTATGAAACATAATTCCCACAGATATTACGTATTTTGTTCGACGCAATACGCATACAACAATGTTACAATACTTTTTCCCATTACCTGGAATACGCTTAGGAATGTGATCGTAATTTACACTTAATCGCCATTTCATTAAGAGCTATATTTCTTTAAATATATTATTGATAATTTAGAATGTATGGTGAACTGTTACTCTCACGATTCTGAGCAATATTAGATGCAAAACCTTTAAACCATTTAATCATTGACGTAAATCTTATATTGATATGACACTGACAAGAATATGAATTATTGAGAATTAATAAGATTGTAAATATTAATTTCACATATAATATTAATAATCAACTTTTCTTAATTTATAGCGGTAGTTAAAACCCTTTACTTTGACGAAATTAGTAATTTTTGGTCACATGTAATAGAAATGTTGGAAAAGAAATCTCATGTTTCTAAGAGTGTTGTCTTACAGTCATTTTAAAATAATTACCAAAATGATTCACTACTTTTCACTGAAGCATACCATATTTTCGAGCTATTTGTTCTTATATCTGTTACGGATGTATCTAAGACCTATAATATAGTACTGGTACTCTAAATTTATGAACTCAAATCTTTATATTGCGATCTTCAAAGAACAGAAATTCTCATAGAAAGTTCCTGAGTACCTTCATTTCAAGGATGAAATTTCCACAAATCTAAATATGTTCCAAATTTTAATTTTCCGGAGTTAAAGAGTAACACCAAATTTCGTATGTGACACTATTACTGAACAAAGAACGTGATTTATACAACCTTTAAATCTCTATATCATATAGTTTAGCATTAAACTGTGCCTAGATAGCTACCTAGATACCTAGATAGGTACCTAGTCAATATATTGACTTCCAAGTAGCTTCTTAGACCGCGGCTAATTTAAAATGACCTAGTAACTATAATATATATTTTCTGACAAAAACATTGTAGCTATAGAAAGTTCACATATATGATAACTTAGTTACACAAACGTAACTATAACTATATTTGCAAACAAATAGGTTTCTCTCTAAAACTTATATGTAGTAAATATTTATTCAATACAACCACTTAAAATGATTAATAGGCGCAATTTACAAGCACATTACCGCACGGCGGTACTATTCTGTAAGAGCTCATTACGTATTTCACTAGTGTGAAAACTGAATTATATATGATATATTATTGTATTAGTATCTTAATAGTCAATTTTTAGAATGACTTTATGACATTTCACGATCATCGTTTTCTACTCATCCACACTCTCATTTATGATAATAATTATACATTTACATTATTTCAATTGATTATTAATTCAAAATCACCTTGGATAAATTATTTCAGATGCCTCGTAACTGTCGTTTGTGAAAGATGATTTGATACCTGTGAACAAGCAATCATATTTAAATTAGATCATTAGTTGATTTTCTAATTTATTAGAATCATAAATGAAATCATTCAATGAATAAAAAATCAATTAAAATTAAAATATATAAAAATATATTTATGTAAATATTATTAATGAATAATGAAATTAGGATATATTAGTTGATTAATATTATAAATTTGAAAGTAACTCTGTGTGTCTGTCTGTCTGACTTTCACAACCAAACCACTGAACCGAATTTGGTAAAACTTGGGATGCAGCAAACTTGAATTCCAAGAAAAGATACCTTTTTTGACAACCAACACCCTAAAACACGAGAAAAGCCACAAGCGATTACCAGTATTAAATATATGATAATTAATTCCTATATGCGACTAATCTTTAAACATCTGCAAAAGCATAACCCTTCTTAGTGACACAGTCGGATAAGAAGGTCGCGTCGTTTCCTGACATAACAACCGTCATTACCGGTCGGAGTCAGTCTGTCTGCCGACTTTCATTGCACTTGTTACACGAGTATGTTATTATATAAGATTAAGTTTAAAATTAGGACAGCGAGGCGTTCATTAATGTTCGCTTGTAATGTATTTAATGCGTGCATAAATAAATAAAATATACGTGTAATCGTGAAGTATTTTCCACTGTTAATAATCAGTGAGCCAGTTAAATTGGAGTTGATAATATAAATGAAACGGTTGGTTGCGAGATGACAAAGATGACGGCTATTATTATCGAATTAGGTAGTTAGTGTATGCGTCACTGGCTTGAAAAAAAGAAGAAGGTTTTATATTCGATACATATATATATATATATATATATATATATATATATATATATATATATATATATATATATATATATATATATATATATATATATATATATATATATATATTAGAAAAAGGTGATTTAAGAAGTGAAACATGTTAAAAGTTAAAGATATTGATTTTGAGTTCAAATCGATCAAGTTACTGCATTTTCACGTGCTTAATCTGCCTCGCCTGCTCGAATTCATTAGGATGACAATCGAATGAAAGATTGCGACAAATTTTTCTGATGTCGTATGTAAGTAATTAATATACGAAGACACAAACGCTTTAACCCTTCTTCATGAAAGGGACAAGGGCTAAGCCCAGCAGTGGGATGGTAATTTATTTTATTTTCAAGCTCCGGTAGCAAAACAACAAGTGACGCATTAATAATATAGTTTTTTTTTCATACATCATTTGATAAATGACTTTAAAAATTAAGAAGATTTTAATCAAAATAATTGAAACTTTCATCGATATTGGAAAGCAAATATTGAATGAAACCTAATTAGCGGGCATACCATCGTGATGCGCCTGCGCACCGAAAGTGAAACCGCACGTAATAGATCGGCCAATGACCCGCGTGATAATACATGTAGAAAACTGAGGTCACTGCTAATGTGATCATTTATAATAAAGACGAATTAATACGACATATAATTTAAATATTAACAATATGTTTACATATTGTATTTATAATGGAATATCTCTTCGGAATTATTATTTTCTAATATAATGCAAATATTTGAGCTAATTTATTTATGTTAATAAAAGAATTTCACATTTGCAAAATGTAGGTATTCAAAATAAACTAACCTACTTAAAATTTCTCAAATACAAAAATGTAATGTATATATTATAACCATATATAACAATACTATCGTTTCTGGTTTACTTATATCTTTTTTATATTTAATTTAGTTTCTAATCCCATAATAAAATAATGCTACATTTTATGTTTTATATAGATTTATTTCGCGTTGTCGTAATACTTTTTACTTCCGTTTAATTTTAATTAATATGCCTTCGTTTTAGTCCTTCCTTTTACTTTGAGAAACCCTTTGGCCCAGTGAATGGAAGACATAAATATCAACCAAAAATTATACTCATAATTTATCTCATCCTGTACTGAAAGAAAACAGTGAAAATCCACCGCGATGATTCACCAACCCACTTTGGAGCAATGCCGTGCAGGAAGTGCGTGGTGGAATTACTATTTTATAACAAAAAGAGAAGCCTTAGACAAACAGTGGATCATTATCAGACAGTTGCTTTACTGATATCCGTTTAATTAAAAGTTTATATTGTAGTTATTGTTGGAAATTCAGTTTATCTTATTATACTCATGATATACAATCCTCACTAAATCAATCACAAGCCGGCTTTATCGATTGTATTAATTTAAAAAAAGAACATTCATAATTTAAAAAATCGCTATTGTTCGAAATTTATAAAAAAAAATCAATCTATAAAAAAAATTGAGTCGTAATTCACGGTCAAGACAACACAAGTCGCAGCCAAAGCCTCATAATGTATCACACGATAAATAAATAATTGGGAATTAAAAATCTTTCTTCACACGTATATCTTACCATCTTAATTGACTTCTGAAGATTCAAGATTCAATCAAGGTCATGTCAGAACTTTCAAACAACTCTAGATCTTCGTGAGACCGTTCATTGATTTGTTTATTATTCTTTCTCTGCACCCGTCACACCATTATAATCCCTACTTCCTGCTATTAAGTGCTAAAATCGAACTTATGCTATTGTTATTTATTTGCAGCAAAATAAACTTCACAGTAATTATTGCTGTTGAAAAATATTTTATTGTTAAACGAGTTCAATTCATAGTTTTCTTTAATACGTTTTGTTCGATACAAAGAGGTTTTTTGTTATTTAAAACATAATCTTAATGTTTGTTGTAAAATTATCTTCAAAACCGTTAAGCGTTTTGAGAATCGTATACGATATTGTATTTAAAGTTATTTGTATCTGTGCTTATACATACTAAACACAAAGCCCCTTTTAGAAAACTACCATAAAGATTTTTCTACCTATGTTGTTGTATACAGTACAGTACAGTAACAGCCTGTTATTTTCTCACTGCTGGGGTTAGGCCTCCTCATCCATTAAGAAGAGAGGTTTTGGAACGTATTCCACCACGCTGTCCAATGCAGGTTGGTGGAATGCACATGTGGCAGAATTTCGATGAAATTAGACACATGCAGGTTTCCTTACGAAGTTTTCCTTCACCGGTGGCCACGAGACGAATTTTAAATTCAAATTAAACACAAAAATATAGTGGTACTTGCTTGTGTTTAAACCCGAAATAATTGTTTAAGAGGCACGCGTTATGACCCCTGAGCCATCTCTGCTATGTTATCACATATATCAGGATATTATTAAAGATTTTTCGTGACGAAAAGATCATATACCTAATTGGGATCGGTCAAATTTTGTCAATATTAACTTCTATAATATCTCCCCATTGTCAGATATACTGCCGCCAAACAGCAATACCCTATATTGTTGTTTTCCGGTTCAAAGGATAAGTGAGCCAGTGGTAACTACAGCCAAAGGGAAATAACATCTTAGTTCACAAGGTTGGTGTATTACCGATGTAAGGTGTGGTTAATACTTCTTACACCTCCATTGTCTATGGGCGATGATGATCACATGTCATAAGATGGCCCATTTGCTCTTTCGTCTGCATAAAAAAGCTCACACACTTCAAGTTTTAACTACTCCATCGATTATCATGCATATATTTATGGTACGGAAAAGGACAAAAATACATAAGATTTGTTTATATGTTACTAGCGACATGCCCCGCCTTCGCACGGGTGCAATGTTGATAGTAAATATATTGCAATGTACCTAGGCCCAAAAAAATGTTTACTTATTACAACACTTCAGAAACCTCTAAAATTATCAGTGTTTCTCTATTATACTGTATGTGTATTATATATATAAACTATCCTCTCGAAGCACTTTATCTATTAAAAAAAAACGGATTAAAATGTGTAATTTTAAAGATCTAAGCATACATAGGGACGGACAGCGTTAAGCGACTTTGTTTTAACTATGTATTTATAAGCTAACCGTATAAGTAAATTTATAATCAGATATTAGTTACAGGAAACTTTATAATAAAACCTTACTACCTTAAATTCGTATGAACCTTACATAAATATAAACAGTTAACTGCCAATCACGTGGAATTCGTCGAATCGGTAACAATTGCTTTGAATCGTCAAAATTATTGCCAAAAGTTAAACATCTGACGTCTGAAGTGTGGGCTTGGGCAATTTGCGTTCGTGGAAAGCAATTTGCATATGACATACAGTTCTCAAATTTCAAGTGATAATTCTTGAATTCAGAATAACCGTTTATTATCGTGGCTGAATAATTACGGTACGGGTAGAGGTGATTTAATTGATGTTTTGAAATTATTACTGTCAAATGTATAAAAATATTTATTTTGTTTTGTAATTGTTCAAGTGTGCTATAAAGACATTTATTTATATTTGTCGAATTATTTATTTCTGTAATTACTATTATTACCCTTTCAAAATTCAATTAAGCCTATAATTTCAATTGTAACGCTCAAACTCCCTTATGTCCTTTCTAATCCACGAATAGTTTTCACAACTAAGATACAATAAAAAAATTGATAAATTTTGGTATATATTCACTAACAAAACCTTGTGATGTTAGTTTTTTGCATATTTATATTATGATGAATTCATCACACATTTCATCACAATTCACATCACATTCCTGTAATTTATTCTAAATCGAATTAACGGGATCAAACGACACCAAATAAATATCATCTGATTGAAAGTCACCACTCCTCATAGACATTGATACTGCTTTTCTTCATAATGGATAAGAATTCCAGTTTATCTTCTGAACGGGCATTCTCCACTTTCACCTTCTTGAATTGAAATTTAATGAACTTGATACTCAAATGGCCGGATTTGAACGTGTTTCAAGTGGCCGGTCCGCTCTTATCGCCAAACGGATAGAAATTAATTTTACGACGTTTTCCACACAATCCCATTGAGAAATCATCATGTCCGGCGGAAAATCAATTAATTTTACGACGTTTTCCACACAATCCCATTGAGAAATCATCATGTCCGGCGGAAAATATCTTTGCAAATAGCTAAAAGACAGACACGAAGAGATAATTATCTGAAACTTGTAGCGTCGCGGTGAAGTAAAATATTGTGAAGTACGTGGAGATACGTGTAAAATGAAATTCTGCCCTAAGTGTATCCATTAACCTAAATTTAAGTAGAGAGGACTTTTCCAATTATGGGCCAGTATTACATTTTTTTAATAAAATTGTTAGGCTAACGGATAAATAGGCCACTTGATAGAAAAAGATCATCAATCATGATATATTCTACCGCCCAGCAGTACTTAGTACGCAGTTTCTTATGTTGAAATATGAAATGTACCTTGGGCAGCACTAATATTCACGTAATTTACAAGCTATCCAAGGCGGTGCAGTGGTTAGAACGCGAGCGTACCTCTTGACCGATGATTGCATGTTCAAACCCAGGCAAGTACCACTGAATTTTCATATGCTTAATTTGTGTTTATAATTCATCTCTTGTTCGGCGATGAAGGAAAACTGTGAGGATAACTGCATGTGTCTCTTTTTAACGAAATTCTGCCACATGTATATCCACCAACCTGCTTTGGAGCAGCATGGTGGAATATGGTTCTAGCCTTTTGCTCAAAGGGAGAAGTAGCCTTATCCCAGCAGTGGGTAATTTACAAGCTGTTAATGTTACATTATAAGGGCACTATAACTTTTGTCTTATGTGCGCAGTATTCATAGAAGTCGAAAGCCCACACACCGTTGTATAAATAAACGTAATTATTATATAATAAAATTATTTTAGAAAGTAACAAGCAGATTAGACAAATATTACAATATTTGTAATTGTTTAGTTACGAGATCCGTAGCTTTGGAAAGCCACTCAATGGGATCGCCGCAGGCGTTTGTTAAGTAAAACTAAGCATTTGAAAATATGATACCGTTATTTTATAACTGGCTACCAGAATCGACTTCACTCGGTATAAAAACGTATACCAAAAAAACTTTCCAATGTAAAAAATATGATATAACTACGCATCGCGACAGCCTGTGGAAATTAAGTAGGTACATACACATAAGATGAAAAGTTTAAAAAAAAAAACAAACATAAACGTAAAATACGTTTTATCATTTACTTTTCGTACAACATATAACTTGGTTGCGACTCTACCGTGCCCTTTGTTATTATACCGCACGAAATTATCGAAAGAGCTCAGATAGCCCAGTGATAATAACTCGTGCATCTTAACCGAAATACTTCGGGTTCAAACCCAGGCAAGTACCACTATATAATATATGTGCTTAATATATGTGTTTATAATTCATCTCGTGCTCGGCGTTGAAGGAAAACATCGTGAGGAAACCTGCATGTGTCTAATTTCATCGAAATTCTGTCACATGTGAATTCCACCAACCCGCATTGGAGCAGCGTGGTGGAATGTGTTCCAAACCTTAAGGGGGAGAGAAGGCCTTAGCCCAGCAGTGGGAAATTTACAGGCTGTTTTTTTTTATCGAAATATCTAGATTACACAAATTTCGCGGATGTTTTATCGACTAAAAAAATTTTTTACGATCTATAAATGTCGATAGGTTTGATCGGGTCTATGGAGACTTGCACTAAATGATTATATTAAATAAAAATGATAAAGCACCAATATAAATATACACATATATTGGCGCTAATCATCGCGTGCGTGGTGCAGTTCACATGTATTACTGATGCCTAGATAGCTAGATATTATAAGTATGTGTGAAAATCGCGAGTGGAAACTTTATTTGTATAATCTTAAATATAATAATTTCTTTATCGTTTTCATAGACCTATAACCCTTCCAATCGCAGAATAATAATCATACCTTACATTTACATATTTGCAAATGACTCCGCTATATAATACCATAAAATCATTTCTTGATTAATAAATCTTAAAAAGCCATGCAACACTAATCCGCTTAATTACATTTATTCACATTTATTTTACTTCACACTCAAATCGCCACATTCCTTATTACTATATAGGCTGTTCAAGGTCTCGACCAATAATATCGTGTAAATACGGCATCAAATGGTGTTTGGAATTAGTAAGTGATGACAATTCTTGAGGTTGGAATAATACATACTACATTTTCGGACGTCAACCATCAGCCCGGCTAGCTCAGTCGGTAGAGCATGAGACTCTTAATCTCAGGGTCGTGGGTTCGAGCCCCACGTTGGGCGCTCCTTTTTATTTATTTTCCTTGCATTAAAATCTTATACAAACAGATGTGTAACATAAGACCTTGATGTTCGTATATACCGTCGTTAAATTATCTATAAGCAAATAAGAGCTCGTTATATTAATTTTATTTTTCGATAAACGACATAAAATCGATAATCCAATTTGCTCATGTATCCGATATTGCGATACAAAATATACAATTTTGAACTTCAATCTTATAATCTTTTAAACAACCGTTTAACAAATTAAAGAAGTATTTCATTTTTTTAATCATTTTAATTTTGTAGTTATTTTTTATATTTTGTATTTATTGATCGTGATATAAACACACACACATGATAACACTATTCAGACTGTTTTTTTTTTTACGTTGGTGTTTGGGAGTACGTCTGTGTAGTTATAAGAATTAAACATAAACTACCGTGAGTAATGTGAAAGTTCTGTTTTATTTAATTTATTTTATAAAGGCAGACGAGCAAAAGGGTCACTTGGTACCTTCGCTATTAGACTCTGACGATATAAGAAGCATTAATATAAGTGGTGGTAGGGCTTTGTGCGAGCCCGTCTGGGTAGGTACCACCCACTCATCAGTTATTCTACCGGCAAATAACAGTAGTCAGTATTGTTGTGTTCCGGTTTGAAGGGTGAGTGAGCCAGTGTAACTACAGGCACAAGGGACATAACATCTTAGTTCCCAAGGTTAGTGGCGCAGTGACGATGTAAGGAATAGTTAATATTTCTCACAGCGTCATTGTCTATGGGTGATGGTGACCACTTACCATCAGGTGGCCCATATGCTCGTCCGCCAACCTATACCATAAAAAAAAAAAAAAAAAAAAAAAAAAAAAAAAAAAAAAAAAAAAAAATTAACTATATCTTATAACAGCAAGCCCTATCAACATTTGAAGCCAAGAAGTTGTCCCTTGTAATAGGCTGAGTCACTATTCAAATCGGAGTAAAACATTACAAACTTTCTTGTTGGTGTACAGAAAATTAGTTACCTAACTTCAATGACATTTCATACACATGTGTATGGAATGTCATTGCCTAACTTAATTAAGTCAACTTCTAGAGGTTTTCTATAAATAAAAAGTAGAGACTCACCGCGGAAAAGTTGCGTGAAATGATTTTTATGTCCTAACACCGATAGAAATTAATAAAATAAAACCATAACAACACATTTACCATTTTTTTTGTTAAGGCCCTTGAGTACAGGCCTCCTCCAGTAGGTAGTAGTTTCCTTACTTGTTGAGGTTTCCTTACCTGTGTACCTTATCCAATCTTTTCCAACATTTTAGTGCTTCCCCTGGCTCTCCTTTATACGATACTCGTATAAAAATGGCGTATGATTGATGTCAATGTTACACGAGTTAGATACGAAGTAACTTATTACATAATCTATTACAAAAAAAAATATTGTACTGTAATTATTTTTTTAAGCTATAGTTCCTTGAATGTACAAATAGAATAAATTAAAAGTAATTATTATTTGGACTTTGGATAAAAACAAAAAATACAACAAATAATTGACGTCACAAGTGGGTTATAAAAGTAAATGAAAATATAAATTGATTATGGTTTTAAAACAAATGTTTGATATCCTGTTAAATCACCAATGCTAGCGATTGCGTACTCATAAACAAATAAACGGTCAGCTTAAAACTAAGCCAAGCATTACCCAAGCCCGTGAATAACGAGATACAAAATATGTTAACATTTGAAAGGCTCCGTTATGAATGGAACCATGGTAGAGTACCATTTACAAAATTATACCAAAGTCTACACTTTAAAGAACGAAGTTACTTAACGCGGATGAGCGTTTCTCAACCTTTAAGTATTCAAGATCTGAACGCATTTATGTAATGTATATTCAAGACTCGATATCAAATTACATACTTATATTACAGAGAAATAAAAAATATGTTTTGATAAAAACAATTACACGAAAACACAAACGCGTTTATAAACACATATTTAAAACATCCTGTTGTTGAATTGAATATAATTTAAATACAAAATAAATTAAAATAATAAAAGTAATTGAATATTAAACATAAGATATGCAACAATATGTAAATACTACTGTTCGCTAAAATGTAAACACCAAATTAGTATTATTTTATGTGTTAAAACGTTGAATTGACAGCCGTTTGAAATAACAAATACTATTTCGTTAGTTGGTTTTGACTTTAAAGTTTACGTAATGGAACACGGTTATTTGTTAGTAAATCGAGAGCAATGTAACCTCCACTAGGTTACTGGTGGTTCTTAAACGAAGATAGTGGGTTTTATTACGGACATAGCAGACCTCAACTTGTACTTTATATGATGGTAATCATTGTATCAAATTCATACAAGAAAAATATAAATTATAAACTCTGAATAAAGTATGCGACATGTGTGTTACCAACCTGAAGCAACCTTAAAGCAGAATGGTGAATAAGCGCCAAATATTCTCCACGAAAGTATTGCAGTACTTAGTCAAACAATAGGACATCTACACATTATTACTTATTTTTTAATTGATTCCAAATGGTCTTTCTATTTTCATAAAATAATAGCCACATGTATATTTCACCAAACCGCCCAGCATTAGAAATTTATAGGCTGTTTTTGTTGTTTTGTTATATTCAATGGTGAGTGCACTGTGCCCTATCAGATGTGTTATTTTGACTTTATTTTCATAATTAAATTATTACAAACGTGAAATATGTGGGATTGTTAAAAACAAATTGATACATTTCTAATTTTTGAATTAATTTGTAAACGTTTCATAATTCGGTGAAAGTCAAGACGATATACGAAAGTAAATGAGTAATAATTCATATATTATAAATTCTAGTCTTTTTTATTTAGAAAAAAATATAGAATTTTTTGTTGTTGTTAGCAAGAAAGTTAGACGAGCAAGTATAAAATACGCCAGCCGTGTCTTATTGCTGCGCTCCCAAGCGTCGTAAGCCGTCGACTAATTCTCATTCAAAAATTTAGCACACGGTACAAAAATGACTATAAATATATATTATTTGCAATGGCCTTACATGAATTTATTTGTAATTATCTGACATAACTTTGTTTTTCAAATGCTGGAAACAGATAACTACTAAGTTTCTGACCGGTTCTTCTCGGTAGAATTATATTCCGAACCGCTGGTACAACGCTTGATCTTATATACGAACTATCGATCAACCCCGGCTTCGCACGGATGTAATACTAAATATACTACAGAATTTATTTACGACATCACTTTAGAATCTTTTAAAATTATCAGTGTTCCTTTACTAAATATATTGTCCATGTATTAAATACCAAAACCTTCCTCTCTATGTATTAAAAAACCGCATCAAAATCCGTTGCGTAATTTTAAAGATCTAAGCATACATAGGGACAGACATCGGGACTTTGTTTTATACTATGTAATGAAACACCAATGCCAATAGCAACATCACGTGGCGTTTATTAGTTCTCAGTCATCAAGTTAAAGTTAAAGAAACAAAAGTTATATAATATAAGAAAAGCGATCGAAAAAATCGCACTTTAAGCAAGATACTTCGTGATAAATAAAGTGATCTTGTACTCGTAATACAATGTGCGTGACGAAATGGCGTGACCATTATATCACCTTTTTAGATTAAACCGTTCAAACTCGCTAAGGTCACATCCTTGATCAGGGTCAAGCATCATTGCCTCTAAATAATTCACTTCTCACGATCTTAGAATAAAATATAATGAAAATGACATCCGAAATCAATTCCAGTATTAATTCTCTTACTTTCTGCTATAAAAGTAAAGTAACAGCCTGTAAATTTCCCACTGCGATAAGGCCTCCTCTTTCATTAAGGAGAGGCTTTGGAACATATTCCACCACGCTGTTCCAATGCGGGTTGGTGGAATATGTTTCTTTCTGCTATATATTTTCTAATATATCGTATTCATACAAAAACATGAACCCGAAGCAGCCAATAGCGTATTATAACTGTATGACGTCATAAACTAACAGTCGATATTAACAATAAATCGCATCTAAATTACAACCTTATGTACAGAAGTTAATGCTTATTTTAGATCGTACATAACGCATTCTTATATCAATCATCCAATTAACCTGAAACTTTGTACTGTTTGGGAAATTAGTGGTTGTTGACTTCGTTTCAGAGACCAAGAAAAAACGACTGAAGCGATTACTTTAAAAAAAAAATCAAAATAAACTTTATTCAAGTAGGCTTTTATAAGCACTTTTGAATCGTCATTTTACAATTAAGTGAAGCTGCCACCGGTTCGGAAAGTAGATTCTACCGAGAAGAACCGGCAAGAAACTCAGTAGTTTCTATTATTTCTCAAATTATTTACAGTCACTTTTACCCTTAAAGGCTAGGTTACTTTTCAGAAGGTTTTTCTTCTACATAAAAAAGGAAAAGGCACGACTTACTTGGAATCGAAGGAGTGTCTTACGGCTACGATAGATATACGTGTAACCTCTGAGCTATCTCGTCACTTTATTAACTATAATCATATGAATGGGCAAACGAGTCAGCCATGTACGTTCGGATTCATTAAAACTAGTTAGGAATTACTTTCGAAGGTTCGGAGACGTGGAGGTGCGGAGTACAGAGGGACAGGTATACTTTCACGCCACTTAAGTACGTGCGAAACTTTACGCACATAAATTTGATATATTGCAAACGAAAACGGTGTTGCAATGTAATAATTAAATATTTAGGATAGAACTACGCCGCTTCTTTTGGTTGCTCTAGTGGGGAATTACCGTATGAGGGCTATCCCCTGAATACTGAGCTTTACTGGCAAAATATAACAAAATCTAGAAATTTATCAGTTTTTCCACCTGGATATGAACTCTTGCCAGGCATTTCTGTTTATGTTTAAAGTGAGAGAATAGAAGCTACTTATGTGTTTGCCTGCATACACACTTTAATATATTTTACACATTTCGCTAATCCTTGAAAATGGTAGCCGTAGTAAAAAATCAGTAATTAGAAAGATAAATTGATAGCATTAAAAAAGCCACCAGCACCAGATTCCATCAATACTTAATAATTCAAACGTGTGTACGTTTGAATTATAAAGTATTACTTGTCTCGTAGAAAAGAAAAAACACAAACAAAAAAAAAAATGTTTACAGTGACCAAAATAAATTTGAGCAATAACAAACACATTTGTTATAATATATATTTATTACTTACAGGAAAAGAACATACCGCATTCAATAAATCAATGTTCAAATATTTAAAAACTTTTATCATCGATCGATAACTTAACCAAACAACGAACGAACGAACTGTGAAGATAACTCTCATAAGTAAACAGCGATAACAAGATCCATATCAATTGGAGTTAAAATGTATTCAAATGCACATTTAAAATTAAAAATATTGACATATACGAGTCGAGATGGCCCAGTGATTAGAACGCGTGCATCTTAACCGATGATTGCGGGTTCAAACCCAGGCAAGCACCGCTGATTCATGTGCTTAATTTGTCTTTATAATTCATCTCGTCCTCAGCGGTGAAGGAAAACATCGTGAGGTAACCTGCATGTGTCAAATTTCATAGAAATTCTGCCACATGTGTATTACACCAACCCGCATTGGAACAGCGTGGAATATGTTCCAAACCTTCTCCTCAAAGGGAGAGGAGGCCTTTAGCCCAGCAGTGGGAATTTACAGGCTGTTGTTGTTGTTGTTGTTGACATATACGAAATTGTCGAATTGGTTGTAGCTAATAAGTCCGCGAGCACGAGCACGAGCACAGCTTAGAGATGGCACAAAAATATATGGCCTATTTCCTCATAGTTGTGACTGTTACCCGCAACAAAACCGTATCCCACATCCAAGTTCCAGTCTACTTCAATGTCGAATGTCATAACGATGGATTTAGTGGTTTGGACGAGCACCGGTTGCAAAATGACTAAGACGTATACAAACTACCCCGACTTTACCAAATTTTTATTTTGAAGGAAAAAATACAAAGAAAAATCTGGTTTTAACATAGATTTGCCTTACAGGGATTCGAACCCAGGATCTCCTTTTCGAGATAGTCAGCTTTATAAGTTAAGGGGCCAAGTAGTCTGAGTTGGGACACTTAATAAATAAAATTTACAGCTAACTCAGTAAAATCACTGTATTTATATTGACAAGTGACATGAAAACTCATGTCGAAAACACATAACGGCGTCACATCGCTCGGCGTAGCGTGTACTTATTTGCATTAATTATCCGGACACAACTATTTACACAGGACATATAATTCTCATCAATATATACTTTTCGGTTTCATGTCTGATCAGTCAAACATTTTCCATGTCTCTTTGCTTCTAGTAAAACCGAAAGCATTGCAGCGCTGAAACGTTGAAATATTATGACAATATTTTTATTGATAATAATCGTAACTGCACATACTTAGGTTGTAGTTAGTTTAATGCGGATTCCGTCCAAATGTCTTCATCACACTGTTAATAAGAAGTTCGCGTCTCATCTTTTCAAATAATAACAAAATAAACTGTATTTTAACAGCTATGACCAATTATAAAAGCTTGCGAGATTCAGCAAAGTGTTTCGTTAGAGATTCAATCACCAAATCTTTGATTAATATGATCAACGTTTAAATATTCTTGCAATAAAATTAGAACACGATTGTAATTTCAAATGTTTGACATTAAGCAATAATTAATATCATTAATCCACGAAGGAATTTACTTGTATATATTAGGATATCAGTTATAGCGCTGGGCCGGGCGTGGTGACTTGAGCTCAGTCGTGTAAAGTGCGGACCTTCACATTTACGGACAACGGAAGTACGTAAAGCAATAAATCATTTCAAAATGTTACGATCGGTATGCTTGTTACATTAAAGACTAGAATATCGTTTGAAATTTTGCTATTTGGTATATAAAAGACATATTGTTAAAATATAATAAAACAATTTATGTCTTATCGTTTACTGATATCAAGCCTACTGTTTCACCCGTTTATCCTAGCAAAACTACGCAGACACGTTTTTTTAACACACTGTTTAAGCTCTTTGACATATCCTTATTTATCAAGAACGACGAGCCGCTTTTTAAGCAGCCTACCTCTAGCTTATATATTTACCGCTAGCTTATAGCTCAATAAATAACCGGAGCCTAATCCAAAAATGTATCTTGTTAATTTGGATAATTGAAATATTTTAACATTATTTTTTTTCGTATTTTGCACAGTCAAGTGTAACAAAACAAACAGTCATTATATAAATACCATCAACAATTGAACTCGTGACAAAACAATCGAGCGATGCAAATTCCTTAATGGCCCTTTCTTAAAACAAAAACTTCTGATAGCTCAGCCAGCGAAAGTTAATGAATGAATGAAATATTTGTCTTTGCGGAAGATGCGTGCTCTCTTACTTTCTACACAACTACAGTTTTTAGCCGGTCTCGTGGGATCGATTAAGCTATGCTAATTTATATCATGTATTATACACGATTCCAGCATCGTTGAAGAGGGTACTGACTTTACTAAGCTTTGATATATGTGTGTATTAATACTATCAAAAAATATGACTCATGAGTCTAACTCTTTAGACTCTGTTCTTTACGTGAAATTATAATTATTCTAAATGTAAATGACACAGTCAAAAGTTAGTAGTTTAATTTATGCTCTATTGGTTATTTACTTCAACCTTTTGAAGGAAATAAGGTTTGATAAATAAATCAGGTTTGATAGAAAATAAAAGGATTCGTCCCTTACTGTGTTATTCAATCTATTTGAAAATTTGAAATACATACGTATATTGTAATCTATCATCACTAAACGTGTTATTTTAAGTAAATATTCCACCACTGAGGGTGAAACTATATTTTCCTAAGTAGGACTGTCTTATTTGAACACAATGTTTCGTACAAAATATTACCACCAAAACATTCACTAAAAATATATGCAGCGACTATATAAACAAAAAGTAAAAGTAAAGTACTACTTTACTTAACATGAGGAAGTTTGTCTTACTTTAATTTGGCTAACAACGACTGCAAACGTTGTTAGGTATTCTAATTATACAAATACTGTTACGAAGATTTTATTTATTTATAATGAAGTATATTCTAAATTTAGATTACAATCACGTGTGTACTTTAATAGAAAATTATCTTATTAACGAGTAATTTAATTATTATTTCCACTCGATATCACTAAGAGAAATCTTAGCACAAACTGCAAGAGTGAAAGCCTAAACAAAATACAATCATTTCACATCGTAAACTACACAAAATATATTAACGTTACACGATAAATGTGTTCTTTCAAATCATCTAACACGTACAGAATGACAGATAAATATCAAATGAGAATTTTAATAACTATATTTGCATTATTATTTAACGATCTATAAAATAACTTTATACAAAGAAAATAGTAATTCTGTTTAGAAAACGATTTGTACGATTGTAAATGAACGCAAGTTATGTGCAGCCGTGAAAATCTTTAAGTCATTCAAGATTTAAAAGCGCGAAATTGTCGAGAGAAATTTTCACATTACGAGGTAAGCTGGTTTTTGTAAGAATTATGAAAACAATTGCGGTGAAGTTATAACTTCAGTGTGTATTTTGTGGTGTGTTTGACCCATACTTTCGCTTAAACTGCAAACGTCTCCTTCATCTGTCTAAAATAATCTCCAAAATTTCGAAGTTCCTAGTAAGAATGTAAGACTATACGCACGCTCGCCATACGAATTTGTGGTGCGTCGTGCGCCAGTTCACTCGTATATAAGGGTGAGTTGGTATCTTTCCAGTGTGATCATTAACAAAGTATCGACAGTCAGATGATCCACAGAAAATATCAAGTCCATAAATTACTTTTAACGTATCTATTAGTAGGAACGTAATAAATACGGACAAAACTTGTAACATAACTAAGTATATCAATCCAAGTTATTTAAATTGTTGACTAATTACTTTTAAAATGAACAGAATAATTCATTAATTGAATACCAAATTACACTAGAATGGTCAAATTGACCGTAAATTCTTGAGATTAAACGAGATTCAGGCTTTGACCTACAAAGCCATATTTGTATGTTTAGACACAAATTTGTTTGGGATTGTGGTGTAATACCGGCCGCCTAAGGTACGGAAAAAAACACAAGTTTTTCAACTATTGAATTGGTACGCTAAATATATCATGGTATGGAATCAGTGTAATTACGTACGTGAGGCCAACTGTAATGCCATATTTCGCAGAACTTATAATGTAAAGTACGAATGATTATTTGTGAAGCCTGTTAATAACTCTGCTGGGCTAAGTTGCACGTGTCCAATGTGATAGTAACGCAAGTAGAACATTTTTACTGGCCCGAGTTCGAAACTGTAATCAACGATTAAGATTCACTTATTTTAACTTTTGGGTCACTTAAGCTATCCACGTCCCATATCCTAAATCTATAATCATCTGGATAACTCATCACCTTTTTGATAACTTCCACTCAGGCTTAGGCCATTAAAAGAAGTCGAGACAAAAACAACGCATGAATTTCTTTTCAGTTCTTAGATCATGGTTCTTTATTGAGACTGTAGTTTTTACCTGAAGATAAGAAGTTGATTGTGTTGTCTAAGAAAATAAATTTACTAGCAACACATGACGTCTTAGTTACGTGCCAATCCGTCTAACTAATATAATAAAATTTGGGTAAATACAGTAGACCCTTAGTTAAGTACCGATACTTAACTAAAGTAAAGTATTGAAGAATTATTTTAAGAACTTGGATGCTTCAGGATGCCAAGAATTCTGTGACATCGATACATGTTACGACTTGTTGTATATTAATTAATAAGCAAATAACATGCATTACGTTCGGTTTGCGCGAACTACCGTTGGTTCATGTACACGCTAATACTTAACTGCTTCTTTTCTGTACAGTAACTGAGACGTTTAATGGACATAAGAATGAATACTATTAAGTGATTACATATATACAAATATGAATTAAAAATAGTTACTGTATAAATCTGGAACGCGTGGAATGTTGGCAAGAATACTAGCAGCTCTGAGTTAAAAACGAACCAGCCCTCCTGCCACCAGTGGAGGTAATAAGGCAAGTTGTTATACTTTTGATTAAACTTTTTGCACCACTATTCCAAACACTTCGCGTTTTGACAAAAAATGTGAAAAAGTAATTTGGTATAAAATAAATATTTAGATCTTTTTTGTTTCAGGTTTCCCAGCAGCGGCACCAGCTCGTAACATTGTTTCTCGGATATGAGCCTAGGCGAACGTGTAAGGCAAATATTCGCCTCTGAGTAATAACCGAAATCGTGTCAAATATTCGCTTGTCATATTGACTGGACTGATGACAAGAGAAGCAGAGAAATTCTGCAAACATTATTGATTATTGATACTATTCAAACACTCATAATAAGTACAGTTAGTAGACTATATTTATCAGATAACATTATATAAAAATATTTTTTTTAATGTTAATATTATTACTATTTATTTAAAAAAGTTTCTGCGGCTGACTGTACAAGTGTGCTCAAAGCGATACTCTAGCGTGTAACCGAGCCTTAATATGTATGTTACTTATTAGTCTTATTACAAAAACTACATAATGATTATCTCATCAAACCAGATACAGCCGCGCCCCGATATTTTCACTATCACTATCAAGATAATTGGCAAAATAGATCTTACTACTTAGAAAATTAAGTCAAAAATCAATCAAACTTTTCTAGTTCAAATAATTAAATTACCGTTAATGTACCACATATTCGATTTTGATAAGTTGATTAAACGAAACACTTTCAAATATTGTTTCCGCTTTCTATGTAACGTTTTTTCCTTATGTACTTACTCTATTTTAGGTTAAAGTTTATTATTTTGTTTACATAACATTTACACCAGTTCGTGTGAGGGCAGAGGGGCAGATAGGTTGTTTGGTTTGATACCATATGTCTTAATCTGAACCACTGGTTTTCTTGGTAGGTCTTTGTGCAAACTGTCTGGGTAGGTACAATCCACTCATCGGGTTTTCTACCGCCTATCAGTAAAACTTAGCGATGTTGTATTCCGGTTTGAAGGATGAGTGAAAAAGTGTAACTATCGACACAAGGGACATAACATCTTAGTTCCTAAGACAGTGCATTGGAGATATAAGAAAGAGGTTAAAATTTCTAACAGCACCATAGTCTATGTGAGGTGGGTACCACTTAACATCAGGTGGCTCAGTTCGCCAACCATATACATGAAAAAAGATTTATCTCTTTGGAATATTAGTAAAGATTGAAACACGTATACATATCATTTTCGCGGCAAAATACGTTTCGCTCATAGTCGACCTTGAGGTTATACTTCCATAACAACAACAACAGCCTTTCAATTTCCAACTGCTTGGCTTAGGCCTCCTCTCCGTTTAAGATGGTTTAAAGTATATTTCACCACGCTACTCTAATACGGGTTGGTAGATTCACGTGTGACAGAATTTCTTTTAAATTAGAAACATGCAGGTTTCCTCACGATGTTTTCCTTCACCGTCGAGTACAAGATGCATTATAAACAAAGTAAGCACATAAAAATTTAGTGGTGTTTGCCTGGGTTTAAACCCGCAATCATTATTTATGATGTACATATTCTAACCACTCGACCATCTCACGGAGGAAGTATTAAGTTATGACAATTAAAGAATAAAGCATATCGCCGTAATTCGATTATTAAAATTAAAGAAATACGAAGTGGCTTTTTAAAATAGCAGTATTCTCAGTGGAGCGGCGAGGCGAGTCAAATGTGACATTAACGGGTATTACGGTGGGTACTACTCGGTAAAATAACAGAGCGCATAATCAAAATCTTTCCGCCTCTAATAGCCGCTGAGGTTGTCCCACTGCACTGGAACACTGGTCTAGTTAAACTACTGTTTAAACCGCTGTTTATAATACTAATTTATAAATCAATTTGAGTTTATCGCCACTTTACAGCTGGTAGGCCGTAGGGCTTTCAAACTCGTAACCACCCACTCACTTGTACCGGACAGATATCAAAATATTATATCACTGTGTTGCATTGAACCGGTGTATTTACAGATAAAATAATACCAGTACAGTACAGTAACAGCCTGTAAATTTCCCACTGCTGGGCTAAGGCCTCCTTTCCCAATAAGGAAAGAATTTGGAACATATTCCACCACGTTGTTCGATGAAATTAGCCTCATGCAGGTTTCCTCACGATGTTTTCCTCACCGCCGAGCACGAGATGAATTATAAACACAAATTAAGTACATATATATATAGTGGTGCTTGGCTGGGTTTGAACCCGAAGTCATCGATTAAGATGCACGTGTTCTCACCACTCAAATCATACTTAGTATTTTTTTATGAAACATGTTATCATTTTAAAATTAAAGTGCGTTGAAATAAGTTTAACTTCCTAAGGCTTAACGCTTCCACGTTGTGTTCTAATTGAGGAAGCTATAAATATGACCTCGCTACAGGAATTCACCATTTTAAAGTCTATAACATTTATTGACTGCAGAATTTAATCAAACGCGGAAATTCCTTAAGAAATATTTAGCAATTAATCTTATAATGGTTATCGTAAATTTTTGTATAATTATATACATTCGTAACAGACGTGGATCACTAAAGGCTTTTAAGGCTGGTCGCTAGTCAATTGAATTTCGTTCATCAATTTTATTGTCTAGTCAGATGTTTAGATTATGGTTGGGATTTGTGTCTTAGTGGATACATACTACATTTATGACTAATATTATTACGGTTCTAATGGTGACTTAAGTGTTTTTAACACATACAGAAACAAACATAAACCACTTAAATATTCGTCAACATACGCTTACTCTTAAGTCAATATGAAAGGTAGGTTTACTTTCTTCCCTTAATTATACCATTTTATCTAAGCACGTAGTCGTGTTATCATTTTTAAAAAACATCAATTATTTGTATTATTATGTTCCAATTTTAAAATTTTGTAATGTAATGTTATGTAATGTATGGTTTATATCTGACGGACCCAGTGTTATCAGCAATGGTGTATTTTCCACCTGATAACCGATTTGCTCCTGTGCTCCCCAACAACAGTGTAAAAAATTTGAACTAATAAACACTTGGCATAAAAAAATTGTTATACTGAACAAATGCACGAAACCGTGGTTAGTGAAGGTAATATTGATTGATGTTAAAAAATTAATGCCTAATCTAGCAGAACAGTCTAGCGGTGGCATTGAACTTCTTAGCAATTAAACTATCGCGATTTAATTCTCGTTGCGGTCGGAGCACCATTTGTATAATAATAATGAACAGCCGTTAAATGACCCAAAACCGTCTCCCAGCAGATCTTTGCTTCAAGAGAGGATATTTGGAAATCATTTCACCATACTTTTCCTTTGAGAAATGTTTGATATGAAATAATCTCTTCATACACATGTGGTAGAATCTTTTCATTTTCCTCACTATGTTAACCTTTATCATCGAGCATGAGATGAATTATCATCAGACATTTAGCACGTGGAAACTAAGACACACTTACCCGGGTACAAACACGCAAGTGTGGGGAGTTATGGTCCCAGTGCAATTCATTCTTCGGCTACCTTTCGTTGATTTATTTTAGTATAGTATGGGACCGAGTTAATAAGCAAAGGAAGTAAGTGATCAACACCAGGCGTACACTTGAAAAAAGCTCTTGCGCCAAGTAAAATTTGTCATGGAATAAAATGAGGTAAAGGCCTTAGATTTATTTTAATGCCCATAAACACGTACTGTTTATAAAATATGAGGAATACTGAATGCTCAATCAAATTCTTCGAATTTAATAGATTATAAAGAATGTAATAAAGAAGTCGATTGTATTATATGGAATAGACTTCAAGACGTGTTTTTTGTCTGTGTGAAATTGTATATATACTAAATTTGGATTTGTTTCTCAAAGAAAACATGTCGTCCTCGGTCAAAGCATTCCCCGAGTTCCCTTATGGAACTTGATGAAAAACAAGTTAATTTCAACTATATTGCTTAAAGTATATACATATATATACAATAAAATATACATATAGTTATACATATACAACAAACAACAACAGCCTGTAAATTCCCAGATAAGGGCCTCCTCTCCCTTTGAGGAGAAGGTTCGGAACATATTCCACCACGCTGTTCCAATGCGGGTTGGTGGAATACACATGTGGCAGAATTTCTATGAAATTTGTCACATGCAGGTTTCCTCACGATGTTTTCCTTCACCGCTGAGCACGAGATGAATTATAAAGACAAATTAAGCACATGAATCAGCGGTGCCTGCCTGAGTTTGAACCCGCAATCATCGGTTATGATGCACGCGTTCTAACCTCTGGGCTATCTCGACTATAGTTATACATATATTTGATTGTAATACGAGCGCGTCTGGCCGTTAAGCGGAAAAGTTTGGCGTAGATAATTTTTTGTAATAATTTAATATGTACCTGATGTTTATTCATAAAAATGTTTTATTTTAATTTACTTCTCAGTACTTAGTTATTACGAATAGTAGATAAAAACATTCAAAAAGGAACTGATATGTATGTACATAATAATTATGATACCATGATACTCGTCCGTAAATTGGTACGGCAATTCTTTGTTTAACATGATAATCTACCTTCAAAATTGATATACATATATTAAAATTGTTTAATGAGAAAATATCGGGATAAAAGTTTTTTTTCAAAATAATCGATTAACTGGACTACGTGAATCTTTATCCTAAATTCGATTACAAACCCGAAAAGGTTTACCTCCTAATTTTTGCGAAAAGTACTTTTGTTTATAATTCAAGTGAAGAAAAATATCCCATTATGAGATGACGCAGAATAAGCTCCAGCTCCAAAAACCCAACTATGGGATTGATTAACGGTTACCTTTTACTTTCTTCCGGCATTGTGGCACGTCGGTCTAAACAGGTATTCTAGAAGAAAGGAAAGTTAAATACCAATTTAACAAATCTTAGCCGTGAACTTGAATATTTATGATTAGAAAATAGTCTCGGAATACATTATCAAATAGATCCTTATAATTTAAACGAGACGTCAGCTTTCTGTAAATATTACTCGTTAATCTAAAACATGTTTCTATTCGAATTAATAAATAATTCTCAACATGGTTCATTACTTTGAATTTTTTCTCTAGTGGGTTCTTTTCAGGTCAGGGTATTTTCTTTTTCCAAACCAAACCATAAACTAAAATAAAAAATATAAAGACTCAGTACACGTAAAAGTAAACTTAGTTACAAAGGTCTGATGAACGACGGATTCACAGTTGCTTATGAATATTGCCAAAGTATAATTTTAAGCACTTCTCATTGTCACACATTGTTATCAACACCAACCTCGGTTGCAAAGATGTTGTGTCTCTTGCGCCGGTACAAAAAATCCAAAATAATATGAAACTTTCAGTTTTGAGACA
The DNA here is from genome assembly GCF_905220365.1 of Vanessa cardui. Classification (NCBI taxonomy): domain Eukaryota; kingdom Metazoa; phylum Arthropoda; class Insecta; order Lepidoptera; family Nymphalidae; genus Vanessa; species Vanessa cardui. Next base: position 15,858,320 of record NC_061123.1, read on the forward strand.
ATTCACATAATCACTCCCCTTATTTCTAATCAAAGCTTCTTAATTTAGTACAGGCACAGTGTAGAAGAAAATGACAGATTTTAACGGCCAGTCGACTTCCTGGTGTTAGGCCTTCACAATCAATCCTGATGAGAATTATTAAGGCACTAAGTGTTGAAAATACAAATAGGGGTTTTTCAAAAAAAAAATTACGGCTAAAATCGAGACTTTGACAGTGACTATTGTACTGTCCCTGAAACTACACGGCTCCAATAAGATAAGTATAATGTTCTTGATATAATCGCATAGATATCATAGTAGCAAACAGGCACAAATCTCAGCTCGGAATCAGCGTTCTCAACATCCTCAAGACGTGTTGCATATTAATTAGCGGACAGCTCTGAGCTACTTGTTCACATTGTTATAGTTTTGCAACGGAGAGCGGGGAAATAGAGCAAGACTCAGCATCTGTTGCGGCTCGCTGCGTCTGGCGTCTGTGAGCTCTCAACGCGTGCTGTTGGCACCAACCGACGACTGGCTACTGGAAATGGCATGTGCCATGAACATTGGTTACGAAAATTTCCGACTTCAAATTATTATAATACTAATTCGTTAAAGTGAAACTTCTTGGACGCGATGAGTGAAATTCCAAGGTCGAATAGTGAAGCGTTTTATGTGTGACGTTTGTAGTGCGATAAGGTTTCAATTCTGTCAAATATTACACTGAATTGCTTCCTTTATTTAGTAATTAAATTAATTGTTTTAGGCACCGTTAAGGACAATTAGAAGCTTGTCAAAAAAATCCATTGATAATACAACAATACAACGACGAGACTGGCAATACGATACAGGAAAAATGTCAACTGTTTAAACCATTGAGGAAAATATTGAAAGAGCTTATTGTATTTAAAAGCTTAAGATTATATTTAACATGTGGTACGTATTTAACCTCCTTAAAAATACGGAAGGTGTATTATTTCAGCCATTAAGTGCCCAAATGTTAGACCATAGTCTCCACTCCGTTTACGGAGAAGGTTTGGAGCTAATTCCACCACGCCTCCCCAATGCAGGTGTATGATATTTATGAAAAGTATACGACGATACGATATGCAAATTCTAATCTAAAATCGTAAAGGATTAAAATGTTCTCTCGTATTTATGGCCAATAGCCGTCACGTCTAATGCAGCGAGTTCCCTATCTGCTGATTAATATCAACGGAAAGGCTAAACATGGATGTGAAGCTGCGTGATATTCGACCGACAAGCACTTTGTCATCTCATTTCCCGTATCAGCGTTTCCAGCAGATTTGCACGTTGAGAATAAAAACATAATAGTTTGTACCTTTCAAATTGAAAACTGTAATGGAAAATTATAATAAAGGTAAAAAGAAATTGTACTTTTACTAATAACTTAGTTATTTTATAATACAATTTGTTTGTTCGAAAGTGCTTATCTTGGATCAATTTTAAAACAGGCTTGAAAACACTTTTATGTTACATAGCCCATATATTGATAAAACATCGCACACCGTTAATCGGGTCCCGGGCAGAAATTTACTGAGGAACAGTTTCTAACTGACTGAAAATTAGATAGGTTATATTACTGATATTACAAATACGATAGATTTGATGGACTGATGTTACTCAATCACGCCATTCGTCAATTATACCACAACGACTGAACGGATCTGAATGAAATGTGGCACAGATATAGATCACAGTCTGGAAAAGCATATAGATTACATTTTATCACCAACACTGTACGTCTTAAAGCTCCTTAAACGCGGGCGAACTGGGTGTTTAATAAAAAAAGTATAAAAGTACGTATCTATAAATAGAAGAAAAAAAACGAAATTAGAAGGTAAGTAACGGAATCATCTTATGGTAAGTTGTTTGCTGGTCTGTAATAATTCATCTCACTCACTTTTACCTAACTGACTCATCCTGAAGAACGAAACAAAATGGAAATTATTTATAATCGGTATAATATCTAGCAAATATATTGCACCTGCTTAACTGTATACGCTAAATGACGTAGCTATAAGTAGGTATAAGATTTTTAACAAGGGTATCCATACAACTAAAAACACAAAACTAGCAATACTGTGTGCATTCCTATTTGTTTTTCCAATTGCAAATTCAACTGCATTCTTGAAGAATTTCATAATATTTTATGGGAATATAACTGAAACTTAGTTATTCTATGTCGATCCATATTTATTTTAAATGTTATAATGAATGGTCGAATATAACATATATATTGATAGGCGTTTAAACGTGTCACATATTAATAGCACAATCTGTTGAAATTCGTACTTCGAGAAAAAATAATCATTCTTTAAATTGACATTTAATTTACAAGCGAACTAAGATGTATTGTCTCTCGTGCCTGGAATTACTTATTTCACCTTGACTTGAATTGAAAATGAGATGAATTACAAAGAGTTCAAACTGCTATCTTTATCCCTTCCATAAATGTGTAAATATACAAACTATGATCCATAATCACTACGTATCGGTTAACACGACACACCTGTCTTATGATATTAAATCTATTTCTGCACATAGATGGGATCTATAAACCGAGATGGTAATAAAAAATACCAGAAAAAACAAAGTATTAGCGACTATTCGAGTTATGTATTTGAAATGAGCCGCGTTTGAAATAGAATCACGCAGAAGCATTTAGTGACGTTAAATAACCAATGCCAGGGTTTCGTGGGAACATCAGCCTATATCTGGTATCGAGACTCGAGACCGGAATAGGTACGTGCGACGATTCCGTCGTCGGCGAATTACTATCATCTGTACGAACTAAGGACGCCCACAAACATATTGTATCGTTAGGAAAACTCCTGCTCGAACTACATTTCGATAAATATAAATAAATATAAATATGAGACAACATCACATACATTACTCTGATCCCAATGTAAGTAGCTGAAGCACTTGTGTTATGGAAATCAGAAGTAACGACGGTACCACAAACACCCAGACCCAAGACAACATGGAAAACTAATGGTAATCTACATTGACTTGGCCGGGAATCGAACCCGAGACCTCGGAGTGGCATACCCATGAAGTCGGAGGTCGTCAATTTCGATACAAGTTACGATGAAGTTCAAACTGGTAAGATCGATCGAAACAGTTCTCTGTTATATCCAAATTGTTATCGACAAGTGAATTTTTTAATGATAAATTGTGATTTGTGAAAAATGTTGTGGCAATGTTTTTTTTACCATTAATGACAATATTATTTTAAATTTTCTTAATATTGGCTTAAATATAAAGTAATTTATAAATCAGTAAATAGAAAACATAGATTTTAACATGTACATCGCAGTTTCAAATCTACGTATTCACATTCAGTGAAGGCAACATAAAAAACCTGTGTGTATAAATATTTACCTTTACTTCACGGATAACACAAAAAGGCAGTGAAGCTATGCGTATGAATCCTTACCAATATTAGGACATCTTCTAAAGAGTTTTGTTGTTGTATTTTGTAGGTAATCTTACCTTACCTTATTTTAAAAAGTTGTAAAATAAATTTCCCTCATCCCGTAATTGCTTCGCGTGTAAGCTGCCTTTTCATACTAACTACCGATCGATTCAAAATAAAGTACAACATTGTAGAACTGATAATGAGCAGTACTCGTTTTCGATAGATGCATCTAAACGTTCCGATGATAAATCTCTCGGATACTCGCTAAGAGAAAATATCTCGTTAACGGTAAAACTTTAAATGCTATTATTATTATTTAAATGCACTTTGTATTCACGAGTCAGATATTGCAAAGTTCATAATGGCTATGATTTAGATGTATATGATAACTAGTTACGTAGTACGACTGCTTCGATAAAATTGTAAAACAAACATATTTTTTATAATACACTAGCGACCCGTCCCGTCTTCGCACGGGTGCAATACTGATACTAAATCTACTACGGAATTTGTTTATTTACGACATCGCATTAGAAACTTCTAAAAATAATCAGTGTTTAATATATTGTCCATGTATACAAAAACCTTCCTCTCGAATTACTCTATCTATTAAATAAAACCGCATCCAAATACATTGCGTAGTTTTAAAGATTTGAGCATACATAAGGATATAGGGACAGAAAAAGCGACTTTGTTTTATACTACGCAGTGAAATTTAAAACACAACTACTATGAATTACTTCACTTGTTGTCACGATCACTATCAAATATCACTTAATATTAACGGAATGTGAATAACAGATGCGATTGCCTGCAATTTAAAATAAAGATATGTATACGAGGCAAGTTTACACTTATAATATATTTTATGCCAGTGTGCCAGCTATCTGGACCAGAGACGAGTAAAAAGCGATCACAGCATCCATCAATCAGGCGATGATCTGTATAATCATTGACATAGTTTCACACACGCATTATATTTATAGTGTATTATACCAAGATGATTGAACGCTTGGATCTGTATGTGCTAGATGAATATCATCCATATGCTCCATGATTGTCCATTAAAACTCATTGGAACAGCGTGGTTGACTTCCATTTTTTAGAGCAATTCACTTTATATATATCATAAGGAAGAGTCGAGATGGCCCACTGGTTAGAACACGTGCATCTTAACCGATGATTGCGGGTTCAAACCCAGGCAAGCACCGCTGTTTCATGTACTTAATTTGTCTTTATAATTCATCTCGTGCTCTGCGGTGAAGGAAAACATCGTGAGGAAACCTGCATGTGACAAATTTCATAGAAATTCTGCCACATGTGTATTCCACCAACCCGCATTGTAACAGCGTGGTGGAATATGTTCCAAACTTTCTCCTCAAAGGGAGAGAAGGCCTTTAGCCCAGCAGTGGGAATATACAGGCTGTTGTTGTTGTTGTTGTATATCATAAGGGTCTATATTATATATAACTCTTTTAATGAAGTATTAAAAAATGATTCGTTTAAGTACACTGTTCAACTCATTTTCCAGTTCATCAAATTAACGAATACTCTCTGCTTAACCAATACTGTTCCAGTGCTATTCAGATTTAACATCGAGTATTCTTCGCAAAAATAATTCTCCGCTGAATAGAATCAACCTACTACTTTATGTTTATTATATATTTCTGATTCTATTCTGATCTTACTTTAATTGAACCAAAAAATCGCTGATAATCAGTATGGAAAGCGGCTAAAAGACAAAGTTTCCATTCGAATGCGATAAAATGACATTTTTTGCCAAAATTGCCCCCCTGGAGTGAATAAGCGTGATGGCTTTCGCACCAAAGAGCTACTTCAAGTTAAAGAGAACAAAAAACCTAAATCACATAAATAGAAAATTATATAAATACAGGAAAGAATAAGATAAAATAACAGCTATAATATAACTATTTCGATAAATATATTTATAGCACTTACAAGAAATTCCAATCACTTTCCACCAGCTATATTGCACCTGCAATCAAAAGATAAATATAATTAAAATTAAATTATCCGAAGCGACGCGCGACGCGTGCGCAATATGTATTTGACGGTACTATGTCAATCTTCACGAATTAACAACAAATGTAAAGTCAGAGTAAGAAAACCTTCGCTAGTTTCCAAGTTAATTCCTTTATGAAGTCGTAAGCTCTTAGTACATTTTGAAACTAAAGCACAAAACTGACAACTGCATATAAAATTAAGCTTACATAGTATGATAACTTGGTTCAAAATAGTGTAACATCTCTGGACTACATCTAGTTTCATATCAACATGAAATCTTTTAAATGGCGTAATTAGTAATTCCAAATTTAAATAAGACATGATATCTTCTACTGAATTGTCAAAATATATCAGTGTCATATATTCTCGATTAGTAAAGCAGATTGTCGCTCATACTAAGCACACGAAAACAGATCTTAAGGTGACGAACCTTTTCTTACCCCGACTGTAGTACAAATCTCAATCACGACACGATTCACGACAGACACAAACATAAATAATGTAAGATTCAACGTCAGCTGACTGTGTGACTGACTGATGGACAACGTATAGCTTCAACAATTATCCTATTTATTTTATTAATATTTCAGGTTCGATTTTTAAAATTAAACAGGAAATCGGTAGGTATACTAGATTATTCTTATACTCAATTTCAACAGGCCAACACGAAATATTACCTCAAGTTTCAGAAGGGTTTCTGTTTAAATTCAAATTGAATAATCTGACAACACTGAACGCTCATTGGTACCCATTACGTCATTTTGTGCCATTCGTCAGTTTCCATTCGGATGTAATTAAAATTTATCTGTTAAGTTTGTCTAGCGATTCAAAAGCTGTGTAGAGGTTAAAAATTATTTTAAATATTATAATGTAACACAAATATCTATTTTAAATTGTGTAATTATGCCTGCTATAGTTTTTGAGAAAAGGTTCGGAGAATATGACATACACATGAAAATTTATCATAGAAACCTAACGTTTAAGTGTTACGCCGTTCACAAGCGGATAGCATTTCAAAACAACGATCAGAAATTAAGTATAATACTATCAATACCGCTTAAGGAAACTCTTCACAACAAAATGGGCTAGAGCCAAGAGCCCTGTTGAACCTTATTCAGCTAATCTACCAATGTCTGTCCCTATGTAGATCTTTGAAACACTCAATGGATTTGATGCGATTTTTTTTAATAGATAGAATGATTCGAGACGATAATTTTGTATATAATACATGGACAGCTTAGTAAAGAAACACTGATAATTTTGGATGTTTCTAATGTGATATTTTCAATAAACAAATTCTGTAGTATATTTAGTAACAGCATTGCACCCGTGCGAAGCCGGGGCGGGTCGCTAGTTTAAAATAACATCAATACTACTTAAGGATACTCTTCACACCAAAATGGGAGAATTTGAACCTACGATCTACCTAATTCACCCAATGTCACCACTGGAACTCCTAGGCTTGGTAAATAAGGTTCAAGAAAGCATTTAAAACGTAAACTAGAATGTATTCACGTCCGATTACAAACGCAACGCGTGTAATCACAAAACGCGAATCCATCGGAAATGGGACAACATTCCAGGACCATTAGAGCGATGTTACATCGTCGGACACAGTTTTATTGCGGGATCCGAGCCGTACAACACGGTTCTGTCAACTACAACTACGATTATCTTGATTTACAACCTGATCCAGCTATGAACAGCCTAATTTCATTTATCTTATATTAACCATTATCAATTCTAATCTTTTGTTTCAATACTGGGTATATAAATGATCGAATATATTTTTAAATAATTTTACATAATCTGTTTTGATACAAATGCTCATTAGATTAATTTTTTTTTATTTTACACTCAGTTTGCAATGAAATCAGAATTTGTATTCAACAAGGAATGGTTACAGCGTTCATTCACTGTAGTCTTCACGTATTTTGTTCTTTATATAATTACTGCAGTGTTTCAGACCATGAGTAGAATCTTAAATCTTTAGTCGCACTTCGGCAATATGAGAGAAGCGGGATCACGAGCTGAATCCACAACTTTACAACCTTCACCTTCCAAATTTACCAATGCGACAAAGATTTTTCCAATAAATATAAAATCGGTATGTATTTTAAATCATTATCATAATGTAAACAATACTTCAAGTACAAAAACGATGGCAGTAACATTCGCCTAGTCGTACCTCTCTGTAGTATATTTAGCATATCTAACAAAAAGACCACATAAAATATACTCGCACATTATTTAACTGTTACGCCGCTCACCAGCGGCTAGCATTCGATAGAACGTTCTTTAATAACATCAATACCACTTAAGGAAACCCTTCACACCAAAACGCTTTAATCGTTAGCGTTACAACATAAGAAAGCATTTTAGCGTGTAACAATCGTGATTAATAAAAATGCTTGGGAATGTGAAGTTAACAAAACAATGAAGTAATGAGTGTTTTTTTTTTCGATTTTTCTTACTAATATTATGTATGCGAAAGTTTGGATGTATCGATGTTACTCAATCGCGCCAGAACGGCTGAACGATCTGAATGAAATTTTGCACTAGAACAGTATATAGATTACTTTTTAGTCTGGAAAAATGCACGGCATAAAAATATACCTACCTATACTAGGTAGGTATATTTTTATTTTTCATGTCGGAAGATATGTGATATTTTTCATATTGACAACTTGAGGGATTTGTTATGCATAATTTTTCTTACATGTCATAAGTTTAGAAAAAGAGTTAGATTACCTAACATCTGCCACCCTCCCTTCATGGATAAAGCCTGCTGTAGATATAGATACAGACATTGTTTATATATAAATATTCCTTATTAGAACTTTTTACAGAAACCAAAATGGCAAAAAGGGTAAAACAGGTGTTGGTTCAATTAAAGCAATGATTTCATGTGCTTAATTTGTACCAATCATTCATCTCACGAGCGGCGGTAAGGAAATATATCGCGAAGCAACCGTAATGGTCCGGTGGATTTAAAATTTAATATAGTTACTCCTTTCGTTTAAGAAAGGATTTTTGAGAGTTTTACCTTAAAGAGAGATTAATGGAGAACTACCTATTCAGTTCTCTTTGCATGATTTTTACCTTTACGTAGCGGTAGATAACAATAAGCTCCATACCTTCTAGAGGGAAGAAAGCCAGGACCATTTTTACAGTTAATTACTTTGCTTGTCGAATTTTGTATCTTGATTTTTTGAGTATATTTTTATTACACTTTCAACAACAATGCTCCTTATTTACAAATGTTTATAGATGTAATCATACCCACGTCACCGAAGTCATCAACGCCAACAAAAGCCACGGAATATTGTTGTACACAATGCCTTTCAATCAATATAGTGTCCGCTGTGTGTGAATACTTTTATTATGTAACGAGATATAAAGATCGATGATGACAGTGTACTTCTGTTTTTTGAAGCATTATGCTTTCACTTGTTATAAAGCTTGCTATTCGCTTTATTACGTATAAATAAAATATCTATATAAATATTTAAAAAACTCAAAAATATATATATTTGTAAGAAATAAAATTACAGATTACTGAATGTGATTCGACTCTTTAACTAAATTTAACTAGATATTTCTATTTACTTTTTTTTATTTAAACCTACTTCTTTTTTTTATTTTTGTATTTTAGGAATCAGAACAACCCACAAGTATATTGTACGTATTAACATCCATTTTTGATGCTTACGATTTATGAGAGACACAATTTGCATATTTCTGTATCGATACTTCATATCAATAAAACTGATTTTTAATAAAACGGCCCATCCGTTTAATATAATGGTTCAGAAATAAAAAAATGAACTTACGCAGAAAAACTCTCAACAATAATCGAAAAAAATAATCGTGAACAGTTTAAAAAAATCAACGAAGTTATCTGTTAACAATCTAAGGTCAATTCGCAGGCTTCGCCGGACCCTGGTTACGCAACGAGTGTCCAATACACGCGGGCCGAACGACCTTTCTCCAGTGAAAGTGAACACGATAATTAAACAGGTTTCTATTATTGACAATGTTGACGGACAGACAGCTATCGCTTCGCATATACGTCATCGTTTCTATTTATCTTGTTCCGAAAAAGATTTACACAAGCTCACGCAAATTTTATAAATGCAGCACCTTTATTTATTCATATCCTTCACTAGCTTTGCCGGCGAATTCGTGCGCAATTGAATTGAACAAAAAAGTTGTTGTTGCCAATGGCGTAGCTAGGTGATGAAGGGCTCCGATGCATAGAAAAAGAATCGGGCCCTCACGCCATCTTTAACTAATAATTACCCTTTAAAGTTATAGATAAGGTTTAGTTTAGAGGGCCCCCTGAACTCCGGGCCCTGGTGCAGTGGCCTGACCTGGCCCTACGATAGCTACGCCACTGGTTGTTGCCTAAGTTACTCCTTACTACATCATCTTTCTGCCAGAGCAAGTGCCGTCAAAATTGGTCCAGCTACTAAAAAATTCTTGATTATTAAATCATATTTATGAGATCACACTGTCCCACGAAACTTATATTTTTTTTAATCCATAAATCATATCATTGATTATTCAAATTCTCTTTATCAAATATTGTTTATTGTGTTTTTATCCTCTCGTTGAAATAAACTGCAAAATATTTGTATTCACGACAAATATATTGTAAGAACAGTTATTATCCAAAAAAGTCGACCCATTCAATTTATGTAACAAATAAAAATTGTAAACTTGTCTATGCATTAGCACGAATCGGTCAATTGACTTTTAATATCCGGATAATCCGGTTAATCACCTGTTACCTAATAGACAAAAAATCTCATACGTTTTAAGCATAAAAGTATTACGAATTAAATTATTGTCAATAAAACTATCAGTATTAAATTGAATTGAATAGTAAACATTTCTTCAACTAGTTTCTAATAAGATTCTAGATTTTGAAGATAAAGTAATGAATGGTAAGTCCTAGCTTAAATCTTGAACCGTAAAGCAACATTTTCCGGCACAATCTGTCTGCGAAGCTAATGTCCTGTTATCAGATAGCACTTTATCGGATGAGTCGGGACGAGCGTGGGCCGTGACGAAACTTGAGGTAATTGGAGACATTGTCCTTGCTCATGGCCCACGGCCCATGGTGATGGGGATTTGTATTCATTCATAAAATCAAATTAATTTTACCTTTAAAGGTTTTTCAGTTTCTGGTTTATAGAAATAGGTCACTATGGTCATTCAAAATAGTATTTACGTGAAAATCCGGAGTATTTTATCGACTTGTTCGGGTATTTTGAATAAATTTGTAACTTTTTTCTGTGGAGGTTATGAAATCTATATCTATTAATTATTTATACTAATATTATAATGTGAAAGTAACTCTATCTGTCTGTTGGCCTATCGCTATTTCACGACCAAACCAATGAAATGAATTTGATTAACTTTGGTATGAAGAAAACTTGAACTACAAGGAAACACACAGGCTACTTTTTTGCCTAACACATGGCAATCTATGCCCTAAAACGCTACCGAAGCTGCGGGCGACAACTAGTATGTATATAAAATAGCATGCGAATTTTCCAACAGTCAGTGTGAATGGAACGCATACAGTCATTACATAAATGACATTTTTTATTAAAAAAAAAACCCTAAAAATACATTTAAAAAAATAATATATAAACAATATAAAGAAAATTGTTTTAACACTGTAACATTAATTGGATAACAATACTAAGCGCAAAAAAAGGTTATAAGAAAATGTTAAAATGTGCTGTTGCTGACTGTACGTCATTGACAAATAGCAGCTCTAGTAATGAGGAACTCGGTCTGGGGAGCTCTAATGATCTCCCGAACGAATGCACGATGTAGGGAATTAATTGTAAGCAGATAACGAACGGTATTAATGGGTTTCGGAATATATCATTTTGATATATTTTTCCATAAGTAATTGCCGTGACATTGATATGTCAGACGTTTATATGGGAATCTATATTATTAATAATTCTATAAGTTAAATATCAACTGTAAAGAATTCGCTTTAATGATGCGTGCACTGACAGCTAACGTCTAATTGTAATGCTCGTTATATATTTCGTAAGGTCAAAGATCTCGAGGTCTCGGGTACGAACCCGAGAGGATAATACCTATTCCTAAAGGATTTGCGGTCCCATCAGATTTGTCTTTTGTAATATACTTAATATTCTTTGAAGCACTCCTAAAATATAATTTTAAAGGATAAATTCAATATATGACACTTTCTGCAAATAACAAAACTTAACAAGAAAATCCAGTAGTAATTATTTTCCATCAAATAAATATTATAAATTTGGTTTACGTCATCAAGTAAAGGGAAGTCCAACTACCCACAGACAGGAGTGCTGTAAGAACTTTTAGCCATGCCTTAGATCACAATACGCCAATAAACATGGAATCTAAGATCCCTTGGGCATATACACTCACTGGCCAATCCTTCAAACCTGCTTGGTGATAGAATATATGATGAGAGGGTAACCTTACCATTATTCGGTCTATATTTAATCATTTCAACACAGACAGGCTTGCATAAGCCCTACCAAAGTACTAGTATGAAAGAAATACATATTTCTGCCTTAATTTTTCACAAGTGCAATTTAACTAAACCGCCTACTGATGTGAATACTTAATGTTTACCTAAAACTCTTTGTTTTAGCGCTAAGTCAAGGTTATAAAACATGTTACAGCCGGTACCTTGAAGTCAATCACCATTGTATCGGGGTTTCAAAACTTTGTTAATTGAAGAAGGCGATCGCAACCGGCCAAGGTGACGTGGTCATTTTATATTCGTGGGAGAATATTTGCTTCGACGGTCGCGCGAGTTACAAGCGAAATGCTTTCGTTTGTTTTCTATGTAAACACATATGACCAAACCATATGATCGCTTCCTACATACATACCAGTATTGCATAATGTGTCAGAGATTTCTAGGTATTTTTATACCGTGTGATACTTAATTAAACAAAGTGTCGATGACCCACGTTGCAAGAATAAATTATGACAATTTTGAATGTAATCAAAAATGTTCTGTGTATATACGGTCGAATTATTATTTGGCCAGTTTTTACTTACATTAATCAGCTGATTGCATTTATTTTTTTAACAATCCTCTTTTTTATATCATCTTATTATTTTAATAAGTACATATTGTAAACAATTTAATCCATAGTAATAAGAACAGCGAAGAAGATAAATAAAAATTAAAAAGAATTTCAATCAGACATTGGGTCACATTTACGTGGAAATTTAAAAAAAAAACATATGTAACAATATCATACAGCAAAATATATTATATAATTAAAATAAGATCAATATAAAACGCAATCGTTTTGAAATATATAATTTTTCTTAATATCAAATCGCTCGTAACTTGTACCACACGTTGAAGCCTGCACCTTACGCAAGTTGCGCCCGCGCACGCGATACCATTATACCTCGGATACAAAAACGAAAATGCTATTGAAATTTCTTATTTTATAACCGTATCGGAATAACACTCGGTGCGATATTTTAACCCATTGTCATTCACGCAGTTATTGTTTTTAACTGTTGTAACCGTTTTAACGGTAATCTTATATTCCATCAAAACGTTTATTGAACAAAACACTTGTTATGAACTGAAATCGTTAAGTTAATTGACTAATATGTTTAGAGATGATAAAGCATTCGTTTATCTAACACAATTTATTTTGATAAATTCCTACGCAAAAACACCTACTAGATTGAAGACTGTTGGAACATAAAGCATACTTTATAAAGAAAATTTCCGTTTAGTAAGGTTTAAACACTTTGAGAGGCATATTTGAGGTAGTAGATATTTGTATTTTTGTATGCACATTTTTCGGTTAAACCCGCTAACAATTACCATATGTGGATGAAATCTCGCAATTTACTTTAATAATAAAACAGTCCTCCTAGTTGGTAGACTGAAATTGCACGCTTATTTTTGGGTTTGGTAAAAATATAATCTAGGCTACATTGACGGTATAATATATGTGCATAATGTATAGATCATATATAAAAGATAAACACCCCTCAATGATTAATCACGAAACCTCAGAAACTTTAACATCTATCAACACTGAAATTTGTTCAAATTAGTAGATATGTCCTGTATAGACATCAGCTAAGATCGGATTTTACATAATTCTACCCGTTGAGTAAAACGGGCGTTTCTCGATTGTTTTTTATAAGTTTCGCGCGGGTGAAGCCGCAAGTGCAGCCAATATTATAGAAAAAATAAAATTTATGCACAGTAAAATAAAAAAAAATTCGAAAACAATACATGCAATATTTTAACCCGCATTGGAACAGCGTGGTGGAATATGTTCCAAACCCTCTCCTTAATGGAAGAAGAGGCCTTATCTCAGCAGTAGGAAATGTGCAGGCTGTTACTTTACTTTACTTTTTACTTTAATTTATGTAAAACATTACAAACTTTAATGTAATATATAAAGGGAAATAGAACATTTTTTCTTCAACATTGAAAATAAACACTAATATATTACTAGTTTTTTTTTTTTTATTTATATAAAACGATTTATTAAATAATAAGTACTTGTTCATAATCAAAAAAATGCGTTAGTTTAATTCATGTATTATGTATTGTTAGAAAAATAATGTTATGTGTGTATATGTTACATTGTTAAGAGTTCACACACCTGGCCTCGTATCTTCGTCTACCAAACTGACAAGTGATTGAAACTTCACATTTATTATTTCATAAGCGATTTTTATAGCGTTATATTCTTAAATAACAGCAGTCTTTTTAATTTTAGAATCAATTAATACAATTTTTTTAAATGAAAAAAGATACATTTTAAAGAAAACTGTCCGTTTACTATAAAAGTAAAAGGTCTAGTACGACACAATTTAGTTATAGCGTCGACAAGATTACTGCCGATTTACACAATCAATAGAAATAGCTCCCTATCGTGCCATTCGACGCTATACGTCGCTATAGATTCTCACGTCAGTTCAACCCGAGAAAGCATTTGTTGTGTCGTACTATACTATTTTTACACAATTTATTTATTTATATATATATTTTTGTTATTATTGTAATAGTTGAGGAGGTAGGTAAATACATTAGTGTTCGCTCGATTACCGCTGATCTATTAGACACATAAGCATATCAATTCAAGGTTGTTATAGCTCAGTCTTATACATTTTAAAAAATCGATGGCTCGTTCGAAGGCTATTTAACGGGACGAATGCTAGCCTTATTTTGACGCAGCTTCTATTGGAAAAGAGAGTAAAACTTGGGTCACAGTTTTGTTTGTTTTTCTAACTCGAAATATGAACCCGGTATCTAGAAATATGGAGCTCTATTAGCCAGCCATTAGACAAACGAGGCAATCAAATGACTTCAAATCAAAAGTAGAGCAATGAGCAATTTAAGACATGTATTAATATAATAAATTAAATTGATATAATGACAGCATCGTAATCCGAAGAAGACCTTGTCTGCGCAATCGTAAGATGTTATTTGACAGATCGCTTAGCGACGTGTGAACTAGGCTCCTTGCGTGACAACACTCATTATGTAATCGTTATGAATGTGATTACATTTTGGTCACTTGTCAATGTCCCACTGCTGGGCTAAGGCAGGATACTTGAAGAGGTTTGTAGCCAATTCCATAAAGCTACTCAAATGTGGATAAGTGGTTATGGATGTGGCAAATTTTAATCAGATATTTAAGTTTCCTGTCAATGCTTCTTTCACGAGAATACGATTTGTTTGACCGGGTTTGAACTCCCAAGTACACCATAGTTGCTTAGTAGTTAAAACAGGTGAACACATCACTTAACTACTAAGCAATCGCGCCCATTATACAATGTGTAAATAATAAATAACTTATAAGATGTATGTATTGTAGTTAGTAGTATTGCTCAGTTTCTTGTCTCCGTTCTTGGTAGATAGATAGCCGAGACGGCCCAGTGGTTAGAACGATTGCATCTTAACCGATGATTGCGGGTTCAAACCCAGGCAAGCACCGCTAAATATTTATGTTTATAATTCATCTCGTGCTCGGCGGTGAAGAAAAACATCGTAATTAAACCTGCATGTGTCTAATTTCATAGAAATTCTACGACATGTGTATTCTACCAACCCGCATTGGAACAACTTGGTGGAATATGTTCAAAACCTTCTCCTGATAGGGAGAGGAGGCCTTAGGTCTTAGCCTTAGTTAGGAAATTTACAGGCTGTTGTTGTTGTTGTTTGTTGTACTCGGTAGATGTACAATCCCACGATATCAATTTTATCCTGTTTCTCGACCTACCTGCTAACATAAATTAATCTTTTACTTTATTAACAAAAGGAACAATCTAACATCAACATAATTGAGTTAAAATGTTGCCATCTCTTTATATTCATCGAAAATCAAATGTTTTAGAATAACATACAGTGAGCCTAATTACGACACGCATAAAACTAATTGACACGGTGATAGCACGGTGTCGACATCGAACGTGACACTCATATGTTTTTGTAAACATGAATTACCCATGTTACAACAGACTACAATATAATTCACCGAGATGACACATGACGAATGTTACCAGACGATATTGGGTTCGAATTCGGTCAGTGATTTTTTATTTGTTTTTTTTTTTTTTAATTATTATTTTGAAGGAAAATATCCGTATATAATAATATTATATATTCGAAAGTAATTCTGTTTGTCTGTTGCTCTTTGACAAAGATACCACTGAGCCGAATTTAATGCAATTTAGTATGAAACAGCCTTGAACCTTTTGGAAGGACATAGGCTTTTTATACCTAACAGCTGAGGACCAACAACTAGTAGGCGAGCGAAGTTGCAGGCAACAGCTAATCATAAAAGTTCGATACATTTTTCCCATGTGATAAGATATCACAAATCGCAAACATGATTAAGTAAATCGTTACCAAAATTGACCAATTAAATTATGTTTTATTCAAACATTATATAAAAATAAACTAACATTTGTATGTATATTGGCGCACGCACAGAATTTTATACTTTAGTAAATATTAAGCATGTCATATCAACAACACCACGCTGTTCCAATGCGGGTTGGTGGAATACACATGTGGCAGAATTTCTATGATATTTGTCACATGCAGGTTTCCTCACGATGTTTTCATTCACCGCTGAGCACGCGATGAATTATAAAGACAAATTAAGCACACGAATCAGCGGTGCTTGCCTGGGTTTGAACCCGCAATCATCGGTGAAGATGCACGCGTTCTAACCATTGGGCCATCTCGACTCCATGTCATATCATTTTAAAAAAATACTGGCGTTTGGAGACGATATGATCAAGTGACAGATATATTAAAGGATAATTGTGGGTTTAAATTCGTAGTTAAATAACAAGTTTTCATTAATTTATGATTATAATTAATCTGGTTCTTGGCACAAGAGCACTAAGGATCCATTAAAGTAATGGAAAAACAGACAAATTTATCTTATATATACTAAATTTTCTTAGCTCTTAGACCATTACTTGATATGACACGGTGTATTCGTATAGAAAGACTCACCAAATAATCGGATCGGATCAAGAGTTTAGAAACGCATAGAGAACAGACATACAAACGTTAATTTATATAGATTTGTTGCAACTGTTACTTCAGCTTTAGTGAAACACGCGCGAACTGTTCGTGTTACATTGCACAATTTTAGTTTGATAAAGAGTTAAACCTATGAACTTAGTCTTGCATAGTATAATGCAGATTATATAATATTCATATCAAATGTTAATTCTAATAATTGTTTGATATATGAACTAACATATGTATTTATTTGCATGAAGCATTTATCGTGCATATCCATTTTTAATTTTATACCCACCCGTCAGGATTATACACAACTTGTAACAGACATTTTAAATAACTATTTGTTTTTATACCTATAAAGATGTATCACCTCAATGTCAATCATAATGTATTTTATTTTTTTGAGTATTTACTAAGAAGTCGGTGGTTAAACTTTTTATAAGCAATATCGCTGGACTAGTAAGTAGTTCGAACCAATATGATTTTTTTGTAATAAATTGTGCCGAAAGGGCACATTTTTTAGAACGCAATTACATCTTAACCAATGATTGCAATCGGAACCTGCATGTGTCTTATTTCAATGAAATTCTCCCGCGCATCGATCAACCCGCATTGGAGCAGCGTGGTGGAATTCACCTGAAATGGGGGATGAATCCTTATCCAACCATTGGGAAATTTACAAGTGATACTTTGAAGTCATATGTAGGCGGTGATAATTAACGGTAACAAATAATAACCCTATAGCTTTTTCGTAGTTGAGAAAAGAATAGCTATATCTCCTTGGATGTCATTTGACAAGAAAATAAAAATATTTATACAAAGTTGACGAGGCTGGAACTCTATATTTCCGACTTTGCTTTATCTGTGAGCATCGAGATAGGCATCTAAGGAGGAAGACGGATCATGTATCAGGCGAAGAGATTCCACGTTCACACGGACTGTTACCCACTCGACCGGATCGTAGTTAATCTTTTTTTTATTTCGTTATAAGCGACCCCGGTTTCGCTCAATTGTGATTTACCAGACATTGTTTAGGTTCATAATAAGTAACCATTTGTATTGCTGCGGTCTTCGTGGTTGATGCGGCTTTTTTAATTGAATAAAAAAGATCAACTTCTCTATTCTGCTACTTATATACAAATCAAGGATATAGACGTTTTTTATGTAAACTGACTAGTTCGTTACTTGGGCTACCAATTCGTCCGGGTGAAATAAGGTTTTATGAACCCTATCTAAACCATCCATGGACCCAAATAGGTCCCCCTTTGTGGTTGGATTCTTCAGTACAAAGTTGGAACAAAAGAATAAAAAGTATATTAAACAGTCTAATCAAATTCACATCAACGTTTCTTGCGATTTTGTTATTAATGTAATTGTTTAAACATATATAATACAAAAATACAAAACTAGACAATTCGTAGATCAGATTTGAGTTAGAACAATTTTATTATATTTTTAACATAAAATATGTAAATAAGTTAATGATTAATCGTTGAGATAACTCTCGTTCTAGTAAGCCGAGTGTGTAGCGCACCAGTGCCAGTGTACACAGAGCTCCGTCACACGGTCTGTCTCAACGATTAGCTATAGTTCGCATGTTTGCGCAACGCGCTCTAGCAGGCTATTGCGATGACAACTTTAAGCAATTAACAATAAAAGTGAAACTTTAACTTTTTTATATAAGACATATTTTCGAATATAAAATTGATCAAGACCAAAATCGACATATCTGTAAATTTGAATGTCGGTCTGTCTGTCTGTCGTTCTTTCACGAAAAAACCGCTAAACCGAATTCGATGATATTTCCTTTTTGCTTCTAAACGCGAGCGAAGCCGCGAGTAACAACTAGTAAAACCTAATTGATTTTACGGTCGGAAACTTCTCTGTGAAAAAAATTTTATTCCGTCAAAATTTGGTATGAAGCAAACTTGAACTATAAGAAAAAACATAGGCTAAAGGCCCAACACACGAGAAACATCGCCCTAAAACGCGAGCGAAGCCGCGGGCGATTACTAGTCATCTATATTGATATTACTTCGAAATAAATTAGCTAATGTGCTTATAATTTCTCCTTTTTACTTTATTTTTAATCTGTTTTAGATTTGATTTATATTATCTGTGTTCAAGTGTATATGAATATTTTTCATTGTAAGCGATTGAATAGCATAGACGGTACTTGACGTGCTACAGCGCAATCTATTTACGAATTAAAAAAGTGGATAGCCCACCACAATTTCCTGTTAATTGGTCAAAAGTTGTCGAAGTTTATTAATCTCAAACATGTATAATTACATCCGTTTTTATACTAGACGTTGATGGCGCCATTATGAGACAATGACATTTCAACTGTCAAAAATGTTTTTTTTCGTAACTGAAAACGAGCTAAGAATTAAATTAATTCTGCTTACAAATATTATACTTATTTCGATTATTTGATACTACTAATAAATTTTTGAAATTATACATTAATTGCTATTAATATATTACTTTTTATAAATATAATTATTACATTACAAGCCTACTCTCTACCTTATACCCATATAAAGTATAAACAATAATAATAATAATGATCTTCTATAATAATTAGACTTACGACATAAGTTCGCTGACCTATACACCAGTCACCACGATTAGTACCGAAATGATTAATTTAAAGAAAACGCACATACCTTAAAGGGTCAATATTTCATTCCGTAGACCATTTAAGGAACAATGATTTGTTTCCTCTGTTCATCATTAAAACAATTATATTACAGAATATACTATATTGCTATATGCTTGAATCCATTCGCTTCCTGCAACGATTTATTTTATAAATCGGAATCGATATATCATCGATTGTAGAAATCGTTGATTTTCATGCCGGATAAATAATTGATTATATTTACTCACTTAATTAAATAATTGTCAGGAAAAAAGTAACTACAGATTTTCTCGTTGGTTTACTTTAAGTTTATTCCCGTCGTTAAGATAATAATGAAAAACGTTATATTGAGGAATAAAGTAAAATAATAACAAAATTCCACTATAAACCATTGAAAAGTTTTCGCATATAATATAATGACGAAAAGATATTGTATAAAAATTATACTTGTTCGAACTTCGATTTTTTTATATATAAATGTTACAAATAACACATATACGAACATACAAACAGAGCGATATTTGTTGATATTAGATGTTCTAATCATCTAGCTTAATTACACATAAGTGAGTGCTAAAAGTATAACTCAAACAGAGGTTCAACGACCTCCAGTTGAGTTTTCTAGTTTTAAAACGGAACTCCAATAATTACCCTACTCATAAACATATTACGTAAATTATCAATTTCATAACAACATCTGTGTTACGTGCCCCGGTATCATTGACAGTTTCGCGTCAGTAGTGGTGCGAACGCGCCGCAAACCATTGCATTGCATCCGAGTTTGTAACCAGATCGTTTCACGTAATAGCCCTTAGTGGTATTACAAGTATTTTCGTATTTACTTGTGTAACCGATAGAATTATCTGAATGTAGCCTACGCTTGTATTACAAACGGCCCGCAACTGAGTTCGCGTGGTCTCTGATTATGGAGATACGGCGGGCTTCGGCAAAACGCGTTCAATATTTATCGAAAGGATTTCTAACACCGCTTTTGTTTAACGATATCGTCAGTAGGCAAAGTGACAATATTCGTTTATTCGTATATCGTTCTATAATAATTATATTAATCGATTATATAAATGACTTTAAAAAATGACTCTTAATTGCCCATAAAGTTAAATGGCAGATTAAAAGATACACAATTATCGACGCAATCGTACGTGACTAAATAATTTTCAATGATTGTGCAAATCATTTGTGTATGTTTTTATTCTTAACTGCCATTCGCTGGCAGTATCAGTATTGCCATTAGTTGACAATATCGGTATCAGTATTTCTGGACCGGTTAGGGCCATTTAACTCTGTGATACATATTTGATCCCTATTTTTTTAATTTTCAAAGTAACTATTTCTTATTCCAGATTTAAGAACAAACGTTTCAATATTTAAAAAACTCTCAATGTATTTGATACTAATTTTAGTTTTTTATTCCATTTATAATAATTAAAGGAAGTTACCACAATCATTTTTGTCTGTTATTTAATATTTTCAATCACAATTTAAATTATAAAATAATTAACTTTAAAGAGAAATAAGATTTTTTTGTAATATAATTGATTGAATCTGACTTAAGTTTGATTAACTAAGTGAGATAAGTGTATTTTATTTGGTCGAATGATTATATGAAATATATTTTATATGTTCTCCAAAAATATTATCGTTATATTTTTAAGACTTGATTTAGATTTGGTTTTACTATGATATACGATTTAATTAAACGTCTAAATTAAATTATATTTATTACACTTATTTATTGACAGACAAATTAAACATTATCGATTCGGAGAAAAAAATACTGAAAAAGATATGTGTTAAAAAAACAGTGATTTTTAATAAAATAGCGTCCTAAGATACGGGAGGTCTTGTATCAAATTGTGAAAATAAGTTTCTCGTAGTTTTTAACATATAAAATAAATTGTAGTTAGTTCTTAGTCTTTAACATTGGGAAGTAGGTACATATATGAACCAAGATTATAGAAACTTGCTTATAAACGTAATTGCGTTTGTTTAAACGAATATCTCTATTTAAATTACTCTTGTGTTATTTAAATTATTTTAAAATAGTAAAACGTATCTTTAACTGCATAAAAACACATCGTATGTGAACAGAGAATATTCAATAATCTGGTCTGGACAAAGACCTCAACTTCTTCTGAGAACAAATTGCGAACCTACATTCTACCAAACAGTATGTCAGTGGATTAACATCTTGTTTACATGCGTAAATTTCAAAGCATGCATATATTTTGACAAGAATTATATATACAATTTACAACGTCCGTGCAAACTCTGTTATAAAATGTTTGCATGGATTTGAGACTGCGATCTCTACTTAAATAGTAAATACACGTGCTTCCTAGTGTTTCTTAGCCACATAATCACCATAATATACAATAATGATTTACTAAAGGAAGTATTAAAACTTTAAAGTTTAAATATTGAAAGGCTACTTAAGACAGCTATTAAGTTTTAGAGCTCTTAAACGCATTGTGATGCGAATATTTATAAAGATTAATGTATACGTATTTAATAAAACATAACCGAACCCACGTAACCTTAAATTT
The DNA here is from genome assembly GCF_905220365.1 of Vanessa cardui. Classification (NCBI taxonomy): domain Eukaryota; kingdom Metazoa; phylum Arthropoda; class Insecta; order Lepidoptera; family Nymphalidae; genus Vanessa; species Vanessa cardui. The sequence continues at coordinate 15,880,537 of NC_061123.1, forward strand.
AATATAATTGAGATTCAATTACAATAGTTTTATTATTTAATTAGCATAACAACTGTGTATACAGAAAATATAACATACAATTTGATAATCTTGCTTTATGAAATTAAAGTAATAATTCAACACTCGTTCCATAGTATAATCCATATTATTTGGTATCTGAATTTTAGTTTTTAATTTTTTTAATATTATTTTTATTATTTTTATAAAACCTCATAATATTAATTGATTTCGAAATTTATTTCAGCAATTTTGAAAAATCCAATTAAAAAACACTTACAATGAACTTTACATAGTTTTAACTTGTTAAGTATATTAATTATTTATGGTTACGATGTATTCAAAATATCTTAAAAACGCTATAGCTAAACTATTAATACATTATGCGTGCATGCGTCCTGACCAATTACTAGCAGATTAGTTAAGATAAATATGCTAAGATGACTGTGTGCAACCAAATTTTATACATATTTATTGAACTTACTACCTCTTTAATTTGAGTTAAAATAATGTCGTTAGTGTGTGAGTCACAGATGTGTGATAACAGCCCACATAGCTACTGTGTGTGAACAGCTGACAATTGACAATAATTTGTACACACGAAATAATCCTTATAAATTAGAATTACATCAAAAGAGGTATTTATCAGAACAGAATTACCTGTAATCGATACCTTGAGTTTTATTATAGCGTCGTAAATTAACAATGGAGTGTATCGTATTAATTGTAATTAGAAACGTTTCAGGTAAAAGCAAGAAAACTTCGTTACTCTAAATCTGCGCCTGCGCCACTTTGTCGGTAGCGGTCGTTGAACCCTACATTAATCGAACGAGGGTAATTGGTATTAAATCGTAAACAAACTTTTTTAAGCAATTTGCAAAGACTATTAAAACTCTAATATAAAGAAACCGTTTAAAGTGTCTAGAATTAAAGGATTGTTTACAAACTTGAATTTAGCTAAACCAAACGTGCAGAGGGAATTTTTATAATTAATAAGCCACCCGTTAATTTATATACTGACGCATCTAAACAATTATTTTTTGTAAAAAATAATTACCGATTTCCTAAGACTAAGCCTTAATTTTTTTTCTAATAATTTCTTTAATCCCATTGTCTATTTTTTGACGAAGAAATAACACAAAACGAAAAAGACTACCATCAAGCAAATTAACGAAACGGTAAAACTTTTACCTCCATTACAAATAAACGAAACTAATCCCATAAACTATCCCAAATAACCTTAATAAAACTAATAAATATATTACAATAAAACTAACCTAATAATAATTGATTAAACACGTAAATCACCTGAATATATCCTGGATATGCAACACGATTCACAACACTACAACGTGATCACAACACTAGCGCTCGTTAAACGTGCGCACGCGTCAACACACCGGCCCGTTATGTCGCGGCCGGCGCGGGCGCAGCGTGGAAAGCGGACACGCTGCAGAGATTAGTTTAATACAGAACTGGTAGGTCACTAATCATTTTGATGACATTTGTCTGAATAAAATTTCAATAAACCAGTATTTATTAAAAATGTTACTGTATTAATGAATAAAACGTAATTAATTTGTAAACTTTTATAGATTTTTGTACGTTCATTCAAAAAAATATATCTGCAACTGCTAGTCTGTTATGTAATAATACAATGTAAATAAAAATCTTTAACCAAAAAAATGTTGGTATAATTATTATTTTAAACGAAACCGCAATAAAATTAGTTTATGTATTTCACTGTTGTATACTTAGGCTTAATGGACAGCACATAAAATATTTAATTTTGAATTATAAAAAATTAAAAATACTAATGGAGTAATAGCTAAAATTATACGAATAATTAATAATCATAAGACTTTCTGTTAAATGTCATTTTCATTGTCAAGCAAAGTTACGTACATATGTTTACATCTCGCGTAGTTATTCTTTGACGTGCGCGGGTTATCAATGAAGATGTGGATTATCAAGCTGTCGATCGAGGGAAAGTGGACGACACGACCTCCGAGAGCTGGGAGGTAGGTTATGGTCATGTCTCCGATACAACGTAATGCAACGCAATGCAACACTGATATGCGATACAATTATGATACACTTATAATTGCTGATCAAAATATTTTTACGAAACTAATTCACAACTCCAATATTACTCTCTTATATTTTAATAGTGCTACTTGGAGGTGGGGCTTGGTCAGTACCACCTACTAATTAGATATAGAAAAAGAGGGAAGAATGAATCTGGAAAGGCACTTGTATCCCACAAGCACACACAAGCGTGGTAGCGCATCGCAGATGTAAGGTATGATTAATATTTAATGGCTATGGACGGTGGTGACTATTTACCATCAGCAGGGTCAGTACGCCTTCCGTTTAAGAAATATAGTTAAATAAATTAAACCGACTTCAAAATCAGAAACAGCTAGTGAACTAAAAATAAAACTTCTTCTTATCACATCTTAATGAAGCTTACACTGTTCCGTAAGTCCAAATGTACATAACTTATATTAAAAAAAATCAATGTGACTTTTAGTTTTCGAGAAATTCGTGGACAAACATACAAACATTCACTTATGAAGTTTGGCGCACGTGCTTGGAAGCCTAAATGGATCATCATACTCAAACATTATTAATTTCCAACAATTTTATATGCAAACATATCGAGCTGATAACCTTCGTTTTTAGAAGTCGCTTAAAAAATGATACAAAGTATTATTTATGAGGTTACCTAATACGGTTTAATTGAGTTTATATACCGAGCAGTGCCCGATATGGTTCAAGACTTGTTCCTATCGTAATAAAACGGATCGTCTAAATTAACGATGTAATAAATAATGTAAGTGGAACCAAAATTAGTATGATAGTAATAATTTTGCTATGGGTGGTAAAATGACTTTACGTAGAACCAGAACTACATATAGTAACATGCGAAAGCGATCCTGTGGCGACCCCCGAAAAGACGGAGAGGATACAGCTGGTTTTTTAGTGGACATTCGGGTGTAACCGGGCAGAGGCAATCTGGACATTGCCAGTGCCACTTTCTTAAATTGCATACAATATCAATGGGCAGTGGTGACCAGTTACAGTAGTACCAGTAGCTCAATTACCAGCCTGGCTATCTATAGACACCAAAAGTGAGTTAAATAATTCTAAACGATTAAAATTAATTTAAACTTACCAGTTGGTTTAAGATTCAACCGAAAAACTAAAAAACCCCCCATAAATTCCATAAGTACCCTATTAGGTCATTACAATGTAAGTATTATGTAATAGTACAATAATGTAAATCATTAATTAATTGTTTACTGTACCAAAAATTCCACTAGTTTTGGTATTGATCGCATATAACGGAAAACAGACGGTTCATATTCTTCTTATGTTCAGAAATGTAGCAATTTGTCAAGAAATGACTGTTAGTGTCACCACAAAGACTGACGCTTTCGTTCAGACGTTGCTCCCGGATATGGCAAACACAAACAAAGGCGGATTTTAGTGCCCGAAACGCGTCTTTAGAAATCAATAGGCTACACCGGTTGCTGAGTTAGTCAAGTGAGTCTGCGGCCCGTGATTTAAACTACGTGATCTAAATCACGTGAAAATGATTTTAATGCGATACAGAAAGAAGTATCGATTAGCCCGTATAATAAATCTGTTGTATTATATGACAATTTAAAATGCCAGCTTATTTATGAACTTGCAAAAATGATATGCAACATACACGTACATACAACACAAAATGCCATGGCAATTGTTTTGCCAATTATAATATCAACTGTTCCAATAGTCTTGAATCGGTTAGGTTGATTAAATTCTAACTATAATTTTTCATCAATCAATCAAATGCGCTACTAGCAAGTATTTTACACAAGTATCCCACAATAGAGTAGAATGGTGGGTAAAACAGTTCAGAGCCTTTGTTCTATTAAGGCAACACGCGCATTGCCCAAACCATCAAACCAAAAATTGCTTTATGTATCCAAAAAGAAAATGACTTTTTACTGAGCAAAATCTTTAGATTCTGGTTAGGTATGATATATATACTTTTCACACAGATAATTCTTCACAATTAACATACAAGTGAAACAGTTCTTATTTAAATAAAGATTTTGACTTCAACTGCAGGTCGAAAACCGATATAATTAAATTTGCAAGTGACAGGAAATATTTCGCCTAACCCCAATTATTTGGTCCGGTCCATCTAGCACCCAAGTCACGTACATCTCGACCTTGACCATAGCATACAAATCAAGCAGCCCAACGTATCCTGTCTGTCTGTTTATGTATATTTTAGAAGCGGGTCGTCAGGAGAGAAACGAACTTTCATCTCTGAGTTGACGTCACCTCACATGTTTTAAATGCGAAGAATTTGTTAAGTTGTTTTATCCGAAGAAAGTGACAAGAATGGTAAATAACTTGAGCATGTAGCAGGTGGATCCGTATCGTTAGACCGCAGGTTTTATGCCGGGCAAGTATCGCAACTTTTCGTGTGCATAATTTGTATTCATATTACATTCATAATTTACCTTATAGTCCTGGAATCAAATAGTTTAGGTCAGTAAATATTTACTGTAATTCACTAATTCCCTAAAAATTCGGAATTTGAGTTTAAATATATAAATTATAATATTAATTTATAATTAAGATACAAAGAGTTTCAAAGTCGTTTTTCGCGACCACCAAATATCTTAGCCAAAAATAAGAACATCAATATTGCTTTGCCTTACTTTAACGGACAGTGGCGTTATTCTTTTTTTTAAAAAATAAATAAATAAGTCTTTGTTAAAGAAGATGAGACACACACACTGGCTCACACATTTATAACACATAAGTATGCAACAAAGCAAGAGATGTCTTTCGTCGGCTGTTATCTGTATATGCGTTCGTTATCTCGTAAGATATGCAACTTTGTAGGAATGTTTTCCTTAATACAATAACGTATTTAATGATTTTAATAAAGAACTTTCGTTACGAGATGTATATTTATCTAAATACGTATTCACACAACATTATAGATAAAGGTAATTTCACAAGAATTGAAACCAAAGAGGTTACAATTTTCTTCTGTTTAATGTTTCTTTCCTTTCACCTTTTCGAACTGACGTTATAGACGATCCCTTCAAAAAAAGTATTCCTTAACTTCTCAGATTTTACTCCGGCGGAAATTCTTAACCGAGACCGGCTCCCTGCGTAAGAGATAATATTACAGTGCACACCTATGCTGTAGACCTTTGTTCTTGTCTATTGTGGACTAGTTGAACTTACTTAAAATGTCAAAAAAGAGTAACTACTGAGTTCCTTGCCGGTTCTTCTCGGTAGAATCTACTTTCCGAACCGGTGGTAGCTTCACTTAATTGTAAAATGACCATTCAAAAGTGCTTGTAAAAGCCTACTTGAATAAAGTTTATTTTGATTTGATTTGATTTGATTACGGCTTCACCTGCGGGAAATTTAAAAAGCACAAACTTCCAACCCTCGTTTTACGGATGACTATAAGGAACCCACCTGTCAAATTTCAGGGATTTTCTGAGCTTTTTTTTATTAATTTACATACATAAGTTTACATACATATATCTTTCGCGAATATTAATCGCAAATACCTGGTATATACCTGGTATACAAACTAACATAATCCGACACGTAATACTAAAACGAATAACTGAATAACTTCAGCAGTTTTTTTATAATGCTTTTTATAGTGATCCATCTGCGTCGACGTTATTGTAATCCAACCGCGCCATAATTATTGAACAAAATGTATGACTTAAGCCTGTGGTTACATTAACGTAATCCGACGTTAAGAAAAAATGCATTTCTACATTTAGTTATGGTTTAACTGCTTACATATTGAAGATACGTAATACGTACGTTTTTAATTATGTTATTGTGTATTTGAAATGAACCGAGATGGCGAAGTGGTTAGAAGGCGTGCCTCTAAACCGATGATCGCGTTTTCAAACCCCGGCAAGTACCACTGAATATTCTTGTACTTAATTTGTGTTTATAATTCATCTCGTGCTGGGCGGTGAAGGAAAACATCGTGAGAAAACCTGCATGTGTCTAATTTCATAGAAATTCTACCAACCCGCATTGAAACAGCGTGATGGAATAAGTTCCACCGTCTTCTCCACAATGGGAAAAAGGCCTTAGCCCAGCAGTGGGAAATTTACAGGTTGTTGTTTTTGTTTTTAGAAAGAAAAACTAAATAAAGATTTAAAATAATATCGTTGATTATTCAAATGTGTCGCCGCTGTATCGTCAGCGTCCAGGCTGAGATCACGTTAATGTGGCTTTCGTCCAACGAGGTTTATTGTGAGTGCGTAATTTAACGGTTAAAACCCTTTGATGTGTCGAAAAACCTCTAACGGTGTAACGTTTAATGCCTAACACCATTAGTAAATTAACGCTTAATAGCTATGTCTGCTCACATATATTAGATACGCGATAATATTTTACTTTGGACGAAGGGAAAGCTGCTACACTATAAAAATACTACATATCAAATAAATGTTAAAAAAAAATATTGCTACAAATCACAACAATTCGAATTTCGAATACTGATCTCAACAAATCACAACAATTCGAATTTCACATGGCATATGCGGAATCGTTGAGTCGAAATCGCTCTAGTTTTCAGCTTAACGCATTACTTCGGATATAATGCAGATTAAAAATAATTAAATTATTCTTTTTAATCTGCATTATATACATATGTATATGTATATGTATATGTATTTTATTAGATATGTAACGTGATGCTTAAAAATGTTGACTACTGAGTTTTCTTCTCAGTACAACCGGTGGTAACTTGAAATAGAATTCAATCCTTTAATAATTTTAAGTCATTCTATCTTTCTTGATCTTTGAGTCGTTTCTTACGTCTTTTTGGTTTCACCTCTCTATCGAATTTCAAGTCTCTATGTAGAGAGTTTAAGTTATATTAAGCGCTGTCATGTTATTGACTTTTATAAAGGTGCTAATTATTTTATCTGTTTATTATCCAATTAACATTTTATTATATAATATATTTAATTAAAAGCAATCATATAACTTTAAATAATTAAATAAATCTTCTTGTTAAGCCACTTTTCTAAAACGAATAAAATAAATAAATGTCATAACAGCAATTTAAAACTTGATACACATACTATTAAAATTATTGTAACACATATTAGTAGCGAGTTATTTAGATTTCCATGTAAAAACTCGTGTCGATTTCCGCTTGCGCAAGCGCAGTGCATATAATATGTATCAAATTTGCCATTTAATTTTAAAGCTACTTCGACTGGACGAATTATACGTATTATTATAAGATTCTTATCTTACTTGAAAGTACACGCTTTACTTTTTTATCTGAAACGTAATGAGTATTCAGTTAAATCGAAATAGTTATGTAACATTTAATAGTGCTGAAGCATTTTGTATGAATATATTTCATTAGCGACACAACCTGGCTTTACACGGGTTTAATTTATTAATAAGGTAACAGCCTAGACATTACTACGGGGTGCCAATCAACCCACGGTCTGAACGACACCCACCAATGCGTATTTAATTCACAGAATAGAGTCCCTATTCACCTCTGCCAATGATAAGGAATTAATTCTATTTATTAAGCAGCACTATCCCACGAAAAGTTTAGTCAGTAAACTATATAGCCAGTCGTAATGTCCCACCCACGCTTCGCATAATAATAGTAACGTCCTTTTGAAATTTTGGACAAGTTAGTCAAACGTTTGAACTTTACATTTTGATTTTATACGTGGCGATTAAGTTTATATGCTCAATTGATGGTAAAAATCCTTTAATTTAATATCAGTCGGTTTTGATATAATCTACCGGAACCATTCATTTCTAAGCAAACCATACGATGAAGCGTTAGAAGAATAAATTTAAAGTACTACATTTGGAAAAGGGAATCAAACATGTAGCTTGTAAGAGAATAATTGCTTAAATTTTAATGGGATATGGTAGTGAAGACATTTTCAAAGATTTGTGATTACGTCAGTGTGTTTCCGCGGAGGCGCCTTGGACGCGCCCACGACACCTAAACTTGGAAACAACCGGTCAAGTTCCGCAACATATACAATTATTTGACAGATAGATAATAATTTGATCACCTTAAACACTCACATTGGGAATAAGAGCTGAGATGGCCTAGTGGTTAAAACGAGTGCATTTTAATCGATAATTGCGGTTTCAAACCCAGGCAAGCACTGAATTTTCATGTGCTTAATTTGTATTTATAATAATTCATCGCGAAAGAATCATCAAAACATCTTGAGAAAACCTGGGTGTGTCTAATTTCAAGGGAATACTGCCACAATTGAATCCCATTGGAGCAGCGTGGTGAAATATGGTCCAAGCCTTCTCCTAAAGAGAGAAGAGGCCTTAGCCCAGCAGTAGAAAATTAACAGGCTTTTGTTGTTGTTGTTGTTATTGTAAAAAAATGTATTGTGTTAGGACGTTGAGTTAAAAATGTGAATTGACTTACATAATGACTTAACATTTTACTAACGGCGTTCATTATGATCGGTGAACGGTGGCGGCGATCGTTCAGAATATATTCAAACTATCTGCGAGTAATTAACTTAATAAGTATGAGTTAACCAGTGTTGGTAACTCACATAATCATCATAATTATTATTATGATTATGATCCGACAATCGGAAATTGAACCGAAAATTATTTAAGATTATCTAATGAAACATTTCAACGTTATGTTATTTCCACTAAATCGCGAATGTAACCTAGCTAACTTAGAATACTAGTTGTTATGTACTTACCATTTAGTACTTTAACAATTTCACATCTGACTTATATTGACATGGGACACTAGTAAAGCGTGTGGCGAAAATTGATGGTCTTTTTCTTTTTAAATTATACTCGACAATTTTGACTCTGTATTGCAAACAATGTAAGTTATATTCTGCTTAAATTTATGAAGCTTACCATGAGAAAAATGCAGAAATCTAATATTACATACCTATTCTAAGATTTTTTATTAAAATCAAAAGGTACTAGAATCAAAATATCCATAGCGATACACTAAATTGCATTGCTTTTAAACGTGTGACCTTCGCAATCGAATAGATCACTGCTTAATAATGTGCGTCGAATACCAATATTTTATACTAGCTCTACTTGGGTGGTTTAGTCAGGATAGCGAAAGATGTAAAAATCATATCATGAAATTACTTAACGTAAATAATTGAAACTTACTATATAATTAACATAACTCTTATAAATATAAGCTTATTCTAAATTATATATAGGTGTTTGTCGTAGCGATCATTATAAAATAAAGTAGTTTTTTTACTATGACTATACTGTTTCGGCGATTGCACTCAGAGCAGTGATACATCTTTTTCCGACCTGTATATTATTATTCGACAATCCAATAAATAATTACTGTATTTTAAACACTAATTAATTAGAGATTTTCTGAAAGCGACACATAAGTGTTCGAAGATTATGTAAATTACTTTTGAAGTAAATCATCTTGGGGAAAAACTCATTACGATTAGATGTTACGTGCAAATGCGATTGTAAATAATATATAATATGCTTCATAAGTGTGCAGGTAATAATGAGACATCTCTCGTTGAGCAATACATAATTTCTTTTTATTAGTTCGCTATGTAACTATTACATAACACATTACAAGGCTTTTCCTAAGTTAGAAGAAAATCTTTCTTAAAATATGTTGGATTTCTTCGACATTTATTCTTCTACAAAGGTGCGTATAACCTATAAAATTCATATACAGTATGGATACAGCTTTCCCCCAGATACGCTTCCCCCTTTCATAAATTATTTATTTATATATGGAAATTACATTAGACTGTTATTTTCTTATTTGTAAAAATAAATATATAAAGTAAATTAATTAATATTTTCTATGTTATCTAAAAAATTCGAAGCTCGGCCGGTCTCCCAATTAGCATGCGAGATGAACTATCAGTGACGCGGTGACGAACAATGCTGCGTTCGCGCAGCTCGATAATCGCCCCCGCGAAAACAACATAACTCTGCGCATTTTATACGCGACAAGGATTAAGTGATGGGAATTTGTATTCGCGCTACGGACATTACATTTGATGCTAAGTTACAAAAGTAACTTTTTTTTAATTGCTACACCGATGGAAAAAGGTTTAAGTTTTATTTTCTTATAGATATCAATTTATTTATCATGACCGAATTAAAAAAAAACAACGAGGTTATCAATTTTTAGGTATTTCTCGATATATTGGCCAATGGTGAACTTCGATAATGTCGTAGTTTTCACACGGTCACTAATTTAACACAAACATTATTAGTAAATTTATTTCATGCGTTATAATGTCAATTTATTATTTCGTCTATATCAATACGCGGATTTTAATATAACATGTTCACGAGAATGAAAAGAGTTCTCGTGGAATGTAATTTATAATACATTTTTGCATATTTTTCATATTAAATGTAGAAATTTACAAAGTGAAATCGCACGAAATTTGCAACATTAAAAATATCCAATTTCATTAATGCATCTAAATTTAATTTTTGCTTTGCATAACATCAACGCATTAGCGAGGTCAATTAGATCTTACGAAAATCATAATATCGGTATTGACAAGATTTATGATATTTTAAAACTGGTTATTTCTTCAGATTAGTGTAAAATATGTTATTTTAATTACATCTTCGTGACAACATAATGGGCATTTAACAAAAAAATCTTTTAAGTAATACACATATGACAAAATAAGCATCTAGAGTTGAAATTTGGATGCTATTTAAAAAGCTTAAGTCTCAATTGAAAAACAAATTGATAAAACTTCGTTATTGGCATTTAAATTAAACAATTACATACAGAACGAAACCCAGCAGGGTTTCATTAGGTACATTTTATAATTGCTTTAAAGTTTTAATTCCATAACGAAAAATATTCAATACACGATCGTTTCATGCCCAGAGAAAGGTAACAATAACACAATAAACTCACATCTCATACTTATAAACAAAATGTTATAATTTAATTTGACTGAAGTTAAGAGGACGAGTACAATCGAAATGCGTATCCTTTAGCCAAAGTATTAAAAAAATTGCTTATTATTTAAGAATCAACAAATATATTTTGTTGCAGTTAATTATTTTCTCCATAATATAAATTAAAGGCCAAAGATAAATATCGGCCCGATAATTACGATTCTAAGAGAGATTCCAATATTGATTTGTTGATGATTCATTAACTCATTTCTATTTACAGATATAATTAAGTTTGCTATAAGAAGTATGTTAGTGACCTCTTAAACTTTCTATTACTTTGTTTTCCTTACACAAAAATAATTGCGAGCCATCAAATCACAATCAAAGTATACAGTTACGTACTTAATTTGAGTAGGCTTTTACAAGTACTATTGTTGTTCTACCGAAAAGAACCACCAAGAAAAATTACCAAAAACAAATTGCAAACTGGTTGCAAGTAATTTTCTATAACAACACAGATCTTAGTGCAGATCTTCCGTAGTAAAAACATCGTAGGATGACGTCTCCTTACGATTTTTTCCTCCACACACGATTTATAAACAGAAATGCACGTGTAAGCTCAGCGATGCTTGCCCGGGTCTATTCATTGTTCTAGCAATTCACTTGTTCTAGCGGCCGCGCCACCTAGGCTTATACAAATATACTAATGTTTTTTATTCAATGTAACTCGTTTTGCTAGAAAAGAAACTCTATCCCTTAGTTGCTATTAATTTCAATGAGATTCTTCACATTTAAAATTGAAAACAACTTGATAAAAGTAAATATATTAAAACACATGTTTAAAATAAAGTCTAGCATTACAAACTAAACTATTAGTAACTAAATTTTAAATAGTAAATATCAAATCACATGTCAGAAATAAGAGTTCTTAACATCGACAAGTATTTCTTTGGGACTTCAAGCATTCCTGTCTCCTTTAACTATTTAATTCGGCCTTTTACAAGCCCATAAGAGATAATCTCGTCCTTTGTTCTCGGTCCTTCATAAAGATAATTCCGGTGGCATGCGGGACTTATGAACGTGATGGTTTTAGGAATTTCTTAGGTCCGTATATTATTGATGTATGCACAAAAACTTCTTCCTAGTATATTCCGGTAACTTCAGAGAATACCCATGTTATTGGCAAAGGTTTGATAGACGTAAGTCGTCAAAGTTTCACAGAACTTTGAAAATAACTTGTTATCATTTCAAAATGACTCAAATTCTGATTAAGTTTTACGTGTTTACTTCTGCATTTTTATTTTATTATAGTCTTAGTACTATGTGCTCATGACAAAAACAAAAAAACATCTTACATTCATCTATCAATATAATGGCAAATTATTTTATAATTAATGACTTCTTCATAAAGTGAGATTATTTTTAGGTCAAGTCATGTTTTCTAAAATTCCGCAATCTATACTTGAGCTGCCACTTTATTCAATCTGTTATTACAAATATTAAATAATAATCTATCTCATTAGTAAATCGTTACTCTGTATCAGAATATATTTGACATAAATTAATGGAATGAATGGTCGCTGAATCTCGTGTAGAAATCAGCTAGTAATTTGTTACAAATAAATTTTTAACAATAAAACCCGATTTTAAACAATACTACTACTTATATTGGTATAGTATATATAAAACTCGAACCATACAATATCATATCATATTAAACACCCAATATATTTTAAACGGAAAGTTTTCTAAAGCTTCATTTACGAAGTCGATGTCGGTGAAAAAAAATTCATATAAATTCGTTGTATATCCCGTTTGACGATTCACAAGGTTTATTTTAATGTTATACGTATGTTAAAATCTTTGGTTGAAATTCTTTGATTTGAAAATTTGTACGGTAGTATTAAAACTTGCCTGAAGGCTTCCTACTTATTCGTATACATTATACTACACAAAAGTACATAACTCTAGCAAACACAAATTTTAGTACCTATGAAACAATTATATGTTTAAAAAATGAATCATAAGGTAAAATATCAGGTAGTTAAATAACAGACCTGGTGATAGGGCGTTGTTCAAGACCGCGTGGGTATCCCCCACTCATAACTTATTCTACCTTCAAATCTTAATATTTTTGTAGGATAACTGGGCAGTGTGAACTGTGAACCAACTACCCTTCCACTAACCAAGTTTCCAAAGTCAGTTCCATTGAACGGTTAAGTTAAGTAAACCAACATATATAGGAATAAAATTAAAATCAATTAAAATATATACATGAAAATTATCTTTAAATTATGTTATATTGTATTTGAGATCAATCGCAAAAACAATAGCAATCTATAAACCAGTGGATGGTGTTAGTTCGTGCGCGATTTAATAACAACGAGATCGAAACAAAATAATAACAGGAAATAATATTAGAAGTCCGTTGAACAGCGTTTAACGAACTATCTCCGATGGGCAACGACGTGCAAAGACCGTTTACACTGTATCGTTTCTAAATCAATATTTGTGTCATTAGAATTAACACGGCATCACGTATAACTTATTCATTGAATGTATTTTAATCGTAAATAGCAATAAATAATGAGTACTTTTTTGTAAGCTGAAAACACTGGAGTTTTTTTTTTAATTACTAGGAAATTATTATAATTGGTCGTATGCAGTATGCAGGTATATACTTTATGCCTCAGTAGTTCGAATCTTTAGTTTTATGTGTTTGTTCTTACATATAACCGTGAAATTTTTCATTTCTGAAATATCTAAAAATCCAATGCATTGTCTGCATTTGATGATTTGATTTGATTTGTAATGTATATTGAACACCAATTAGTGTTAACTTAGTTCGAACAGTTTATTAGTATCAAACTTTTGCATTATCATTAAAATAACAATGCCACAACTTTATTACATATATTTTATCAACCATAGTAGCAATGTGAAATCGATGGTTCTATCCAGACTTATTGGACTATTTTCATAACTCCTCTTGATACCAACATTAGATACGCCTGTCATATGAAGAATATTAGTAGTATAAGGAGAATTAGTGTGACTTTCCGAACGTCACGCGTCAAGCTGACAGATGTCTTTTAAAATTCTTTCTCTTTTTGGCGGGACTGGCGGGAGGTGGCGCGAAATACGGTCAGGCGTATCATTGTTTTACTGTTTTGTAATATTATTAGAAAACCAGAAATTGATTGAAGTATTTTGTTGTTAATTATTATTATTTTATATCCTTGCAATAAATTTGTTATAAAAGTAATTTTGTTTTGTTAATATCAGAAGTGGGATTTCAAACTCACTTTTTCTTTAATTGATTTCTGGTTCTAATAATTCTTAATAGCTTTTAATTTTAAACACAATTTGAGTTTTTGTTTTGTTGTATTTATTTAAATTGTAACTATGGGAAAACGCAAGTGTAGCCGTTCTAAAGATTATAACGTTCCGAAGCGTCGTCATCGTTCCCGTAGTCGTTCTACGCACCGTTCACGATCTAGAAGTATTTCTAATAACTCGGAATTACGTGAGTCATTGAATACAATTATTACTCGACTTAATGCGCTAGAGGATAGATCCTCAGTGCCCGTATCATCTAATTTTAATGTTGAAAATAATAATACGGCAAGTGATACTGCTACTAAGATAGTTGAAGCTATTCATAATTTAAAAAGTAGTTCTCGCGACTATTACGTTTCTAATTTTGATCCAAATGTGCACAATATTGATTCTTGGTTTGATGAAGTCGATCGTGCACAAAGTATTAATAAATGGAGTGATATAGAATGTTTGTCACGTGTAGGGAACTGTCTAAAAGGTGACGCAAAGTCTTGGTTAGACGATTGGGTCACCACGGATCGTTCATGGAGTAATTTTAAAAATGATTTTAAATCCTTATGTGTTAAAAATGTTGATGTGGCTAATATATTGTATGACGTCATGAGTACAAATTCCGATGATTATCCTACATATGCCGAATATGCTCGTCGATCTTTACTACGTTTGCGTATGGTAAAAGGTTTAAGCGAGGAACTTATTAGCGCAATTGTGATACGGGGAATTAATGAACCACATGTAAAAGCCTCAGCTAGCAATGGAAAACTTATGCCCTGTGATTTAGTGAATTTCTTGTCAACTTTCGTTAAACCAGTATTAGTTAAAAATGAGATTTTCTTGTCAAACAACTCTTCAACGCGCAAACACATAATAAAATCACATTCAACTAAGCGTATGCCCCTTATTACATCATATAAGTGTTTTACATGTGGTCAAACGGGCCACAAACAAGCCGTTTGTCCGACGAATAAAAAGTCACCAATAAACAATAACGATGTAAAACCGAATACAAAAATAACTTGTGCATATTGTAAGAAACTCGGTCATCATATTAGTATTTGTTTTGCTAAGCAACGTTCCGATCAGAGAAAAGGTCACGTAAATTTTTGTTCTTTGCCTAAATTAAATAATTCTAGGGATGTAATGGTTGGAGTGGTTCAAGGTATACCTATTGATATCCTCATAGACAGCGGTGCTTTAGACGTGTCACTTATTTCGTCCTCCGTGGTTAGTCATTTAGCATGCGCTATGAAGCCGATTTATCGTGAATTGAAAGGTGTCGGACAAGGTATCACTAGAGTGTATTCTTATGTTACTCTGTTTATTGAATTTGAAGACATCACTCTTGAAGTTGATTTATTGGTTGTGCCAAGTGACAGTATGAACGCACCTATTATAATTGGTACCGATGTTCTCAACCGTGAAGGCGTAACATACGTGCGTACAAAATATTTTCAGCGCTTATCTTACAGTCCTGCCTCCACAAATGTTTCAAATGTAAAAGCGAATGAGCAATCTATTAAAACTGCGTTGGTTGGTAAAGATTATGAAAATCTTAATAAAATTTCAAGGAATTTTCAAAATTTATGATTGTTGGAACTGCTACTTCTACTGTAACTACAGGTAGCATGCACATTCGCTTGAACAGTGATACGCCTGTATATTATAGACCTTATAAATTGTCAATTAATGAAAAACTCAAAGTCCGAGAAATAATACAAGACCTTTTATCAAAAGGTATAATTCGTGAATCCGAATCTGCGTATGCCAGCCCAATTCTTTTAATTAAGAAAAAAGACGGAACAGATCGAATGTGTGTAGACTTCCGCGCATTAAATAGGGTGACGATTAAGGATAGGTATCCTCTACCGTTAATCGAGGATCATATAGATCGTTTAGGTAAAGGACGTTATTTTACAACTTTAG
This sequence comes from Vanessa cardui, assembly GCF_905220365.1. Taxonomy (NCBI): domain Eukaryota; kingdom Metazoa; phylum Arthropoda; class Insecta; order Lepidoptera; family Nymphalidae; genus Vanessa; species Vanessa cardui. The sequence continues at coordinate 15,896,764 of NC_061123.1, forward strand.
ATATGGCGTCTGGCTTTCACCAGATTCGTTTAGATGATGCGTCAATTCCGTTAACAGGTTTTGTCACGCCCGAGGGCCATTATGAGTACTTAAAAATGCCTTTCGGACTTGCTAATGCACCAGTAGTTTTTCAGCGTATTATTAATAACACGCTGCGTTCATTTATTAACGATAATAAGGTGATGGTATATATCGACGATATTTTATTAGTAAGTGATACCATTGAAGAAGGGTTAAAGCTTTTGCACGACGTTTTGCGTACCTTAACTAATGCTGGGTTTTCTTTAAATTTATTAAAGTGTTCGTTTTTAAGCACTCAAATTGAATATTTAGGTCGTGTTATTTCGAATGGTGAAGTACGACCATCAAAGTCAAAAATAACTGCTTTAGTCAAATCTCCGGTGCCTGAAAATGTACGACAGGTTAGACAGTTTCTAGGATTAGCTGGATATTTTCGAAAATACATAGAAAACTACGCCCTTAAAACAGCGTGTATAGCTCGTTTAACAAAGAAAAATGTTGAATTTAAATGGGGTATAGAACAGGAACAAGTACGACAAAATCTTATTAAATGTTTGACAAGTGAACCAGTGCTCACTATCTTTGACCCTAACCGAGTAACTGAAGTTCACACAGACGCTAGCAGTCTTGGATATGGTGCTGTTTTACTTCAGATTCGTGAAAATGGCAGCAAGTCCGTAGTCGCATATTATAGTCAGGTCACGCAGGGGGCAGAGATACGTTATCATTCCTATGAATTAGAAACCTTAGCGGTATTCAAAGCTCTTCGTCATTTTCGTCATTATCTCATAGGTATTGAATTTAAGGTTATTACTGACTGTAACGCTCTAAAAGCAACACAAAATAAAAAGGATCTCCTACCCCGCGTCGCAAGATGGTGGGTTTACTTACAGGATTTTTCTTTTACGATTGTTTATCGAAAAGGTGTTTTAATGCCTCATGCCGACTACTTGAGTCGCAATCCCATCCGTGTAGTAAATAGCATCGATAGGCCACGCAACTGGGCACGGATAGCGCAATCAGGTGATGAAGAGACGCAAAAACTTATGGAACAGTTAGGTGAAGGTCAGTTAGATGCTAGTCGATATCAAATAAAGAATGATATCCTTTATTACAAATATACGCCTGTGGGTGAACAACCGCGTTTATTGTGCTACATACCCAAAGGTTATCGATTAAGTTTGCTTAGAATTTTTCATGACGAAAATTGTCATGTAGGCGTTGAGAAAACGATTGGGTTAATTTTAAATCACTTCTGGTTCCCTGGTCTTTTCACATTCGTGAAGAAATACATAAGTCATTGTCTAACTTGTATATCCCATAAGAGAATCCCGCGAGCACCATTACAACCTATCTCATCATGGCCTAAGCCGGATACTGTTTTCCACACGCTTCATGTAGATATTTTAGGGCCTTTGCCAGAATCAAATGGCTATAAACATGTAATGATAGTGATCGACGCTTTTTCTAAGTATTGTCTCATGTACGCTCTCTACAAACAAGATCTAGATGAACTAAAGCGTGTGTTTAAAAATGTTATTTCGTTATTTGGTACGCCACGTCTTGTCGTCACTGATAGGGGTCGAATGTTTGAGTCCTCAGAGTTCATAAAGTGGATGAATAGTTCCGGGTGTAACATACATCATATAACACCCGAGATGCACCACGCTAACGGTCAGGTGGAGCGATACGTGCGTACTGTACTTAATATGCTACGCATAGAGGTCAGTCATAAAAAGAATAAGTGGTCTGAAGAGTTATGGCGCCTGCAGTTGGTGCTCAACATTACTAAGCAAAAGACGACACAAATGTCTCCATTGAATCTTTTAATTGGTTCTGAAGGGACTACTCCTGTGATACAAGCTTTAGTTCGTGATGTGGCTACTGATTATTCGGGATCAAATCGCCAGTCTTTACGGGAGTTAGCTAGGCAAAGGACGGCCGAACGTCTCAAAGAAAATGAAAAGCAACAAAATGAATATGTCAATAA